>NC_089873.1:149385000-150027500 GCF_040182565.1 Anser cygnoides | reverse complement strand
AGACAAAAATAAACTCCTCCAAAAATTATGACTTATTCTTTGTTCTTCCTCACTACTTACCAGCTTCTTGAAATTTATCAAAAAACATACCAAGCAACTGTCAACAGATGCCTCAAAACCCCTCATTCATTGGTGAAGGTTTTTTTGCAATTATAACGAAAAAGTGACTAGTTGTCATGGTTTGTTTTAAATAAACACTTAAAGAACTATAATCTCTAACCACGGACCTTGGCTTCCAATACTTAAACACTCAGCACTGATATTAAGCCAAAACCAGATTATTACTTCTTCCAGGTCCAGCTTGCAATTTGCAAAGCTCTGAGACCATTGACACTACACTTCTCTTCTTTGCAAACTATCTGATTTGTGGTTTAGTTAGTCATTTCAGTATTTTCTAACTTACTTGAATTTAGTGTTTGACGTGTTTTGGCACTTGTGCAATATGCTTCAATGACTTTAAGAATTTGAGCGTCTTCTTCTAAAGCAGCTGTACCTAGAATCAATGGGAAAAATAAAATTTTAAACATGGATAAATGTTTCTTAATACAAACAAGCCTTTATAAATCATGTTTGTTTAAAGCTAAATACCACATATTTCAGTTGGGACTAAAGTTCCGCCTAATCAACTTTCTAAAATTCTCTTAATCATTTCAAAAAATCAAGCTTCAATGACCAAAAGTAACAAGGGCTTTAAAAAATGAAAATACTATTACAAGATGTTTAAAACAACAAAAGACAAAATACAAGTCAGAGAAATTACCCATACATCAAAGAAATTTTCTGAGTATGTGAATTTGCATAGGACATATCTCTGATTTCAAACCAAACAGCTGTTAAACTGAAAAATAGTGTACTGCAGTTATTCTTCCATAATATTATCAAAGAAATGAAGGAACAAAATATATTTCAAAAAAAAAAAAGGAATCTTGACAGTTTTTGGCTTTTGCAAATAAATCAGATTTACCCTGAAAGGTAAACAGCATTCTACTGAAAATTAAACAAAAAAACACATTGGCACAATTTCAGCCCAGTATGCAGTGATGTGTCACTACCATTTAACTGTATCTATGAAAACTGGAGTACATTCAACTTCCCAGACATTAAGAAGTCAACAGCATTACAAAAGAAAATAAATAAATCTAACCATTCAAACTTAACATTGCAATTTTATTTTTTTAATATAGGTCCACAGCAAACACATTCCTGAAAAAGTTCAATAGAAAATGTTGTCAAATTGTTCACTTGAAACAAAGAGTGAAATTTCAGTCAAACTAATCTAGAAGTACTCATAGTTTAGATGGAACCAGGATTTTATGGGCAAGTCAAGATGATTTTTTGTTTTAAAACCATTTTTCCCCGGTGTTCCTCATTCCCCAGAAAAAACTCCTAGTCTTGCAGGTTCTCTGCTGCATGAATCTGAACTGCCTTCAACATCAAGATATAGCACTACCTGTGAGCCAATGCATCCATGTTTACTTTTTGTGATTTATTATCACCACCACAAAGCTAGCTGTCAAAAGATTTGGCAGGATTGACTGATGAGCTAACTGTTGAATAAATCATCTTGACTAGGCATAGCTAGCCCACAGTTTAAGAGATGCAGATATTCCCAAGTGCAGGTTATTTCTCTTTCAAGGCAGGAAAAATAATTTAATTTTGTTGTGGTTAGAATGCAGCACTATATTATTACCATAGCAAAACAAGTATTTCACTTCTGTGATCTGTATTTAAGGGCACTCAGCTGAAATGTCTTATTTAGTTTCATTTTCCTGTTATAAAGCTAATTTAACATAGCAGTTTTCAACACAGCCCACAAATCCTCAGGAATCTGGAGAAGCTCCACAAAATGGAAAAGGCCGAAGGAGAACTACAACAGCACTGAAGCTTCTCATCACTGACACAAGGTGGGGGCATGGGGGTGGGGAGATGAACAGTAAAAGCCAGAATCAATAAAGTATTACTGCAAGTAACACCCTTTGTCTTAAAACCACCAACTATCCCTTTTATTGAAAGTTCTCATACATATAAAATGGGTGTTAATTTAACCAGGAGTGACAAAAAAAAGAGTTTTCAAATACACTGAAGTACAGCTATAAGCCCCTCCATCCCAAAAGGGCTCACATCGCCTCTCAGTAAATGTGCCTTAATAATTGCTACATCTACACACATCTACTACGCATTACAGATACTCAATCTCCAGCCTCCAACATCTGATATAACACTATTATAATAGTTTAATTTTTCTTAAACAGATCCCTCCCAGTAAGGAAGGAAGATGACACCAACTGAGCGGTGCAGCTGATACGAAGAAGGAAGAGATGCCATTCAAAGGGACCTGGACAGGCTGGAGAAGTGGGCCCATGCGAACCTAATAAAATTCAACAAGTCCAAGTGCAAGGTGCTGCACCTGGGTCAGGGCAATCCAAGACACGAGCACAGGCTGGGTGAAGAACTCATTGAGAGCAGCCCTGCAGAGAGAGACTTCGGGGTTCTGGTGGATGAAAGGCTCAACGTGAGCCAGCAGCGCACACTTGAAGCCCAGAAGGCCAAGGCCAACGGCATCCTGGGCTGCATCAACAGAGGAGTGGCCAGCAGGTGGAGGGAGGGGACTGTCCCTCTCTGCTCTGCCCTTGTGAGGCCCCACTTGGAGTCCTGCATCCAGGTCTGGGGTCAGCACAAGAAAGATGTGGACCCGTTAGAACAAGTCCAGGGGAGGGCCACAAAGACGATCAGAGGGCTGGGGCTGTGAATAAAGTCTGAGAGTTCAGCATGGAGAGAGCTCTGGGGAGACCTCATTTCAATACTTAAAGGGGTCTTATAAAAAGGATAGCGAGAGATGCTTTACTTGGGTAGATAATAAGACAAGGGATAATGGCCTTAAACTAAAAGAGGGTAGATTTAGGCTAGACATTAGGAGGAAATTCTTCACTCTGAGGGCGGTGAGGCCCTGGCACAGACTGCCCAGAAAAGCTGTGGATGCCCCATCCCTGGTGGTGTTCAAGGCCAGGTTGGATGAGGCCCTGAGCAACCTGGTCTGGTGGGTGGCATCCCTGCCCATGGCAGGAGGGTTGGAACTGGGTGATCTTTAGAGACCCTTCCAACCCAAACCATTCTAAGATTCTATGATTCAATATTGTTTTCCTATAGTACGGTCAGTAATATTAGAGAAGTGAAAGGAACTAGTAGGGCTACATCATAAGGGTTTCTAGTGACGTAATACTAAACTGGAAAACTAAGACTTACTTTCCAAGTTGAGAGCATTTTTTGTCCTTATGTTTCTCATATACAAATAATGAAACATTATTTACAGTCTAACTTCTTGAATTGCTTAACATTAGAAATAAAAAAAATATATTTAGATCAAAGGTCCACTTTCCCAGAAGTCCACCTAAAACGATATATCACACATTCAACAAGTTTCAGAGAATGTAAACATAATTTAAAATATCACATCTAACTAGAGAAAATTATTAAAAATGTTAATACTGGGGTGTTTATTAACCACCTAGTGGTATTTCAGTTCTCTGCTCCTTAAAAATTAAAACCAAAAAACACACCACCACAGAACTATAAAATGCATATTTAGATGAGTCAAGAAAGTCTGTAATGCTATACATAACTTTTCCAAAATTATGTTAAAAAAAGTCAAAACAATTTCCTTAGGTAAAAAAAAGTCACTGCTGGCTTTTCCCCAAAGTGAAAAAAGTGTCATTTTACAGATAAAGCTTCTATTATGCAAGAGACTGATGAAAACAGTCTTCTCCAAATGTTAACTTCAATGGACTAGAAAAAAAATGTCTACTTTCATATTATAGAGAACCATAACTACACTTAGCTACAACAGTTTATAGGAGACTGGTTAGATTTAAATGAGGATGCTTCTTATGCGGTCAGTTCACAATAATTCTTCTGAAGACATGGTAGAGAATCAAGTTTTTAAATAGTGTCAGCCAGATGACAGTCACAAATATTTAAGAAGCCTCTTGTAGACCATAAAACTTTTTCACCAAGAAAAACAACATACCCTGAAACTCATCATGTAAATGAGGGCCATGACTCATTTATAAATACACCATCCAATACAGTTAGTGCCCATGTAGTGCTTGTTACTATTTCAGCTCTCACTGGTGTTTTTAAGTCTCAGTAACTTTGGTTTCTATATTCCAGATATTTTGGTTTCTATATTCCAGATATGCTTCGAAACTATTCTGAATAGAAGCTACCACACATATTTGCTACTTAACAACTACACACAGGATGCACACAGAATGCAATGAGGTAGACCTAAAAATACCATGTAGTGTGTATTAAGGACATGGCTAGAATGGAATCAATACGGTGCACAACAACAGACAACCTAGTTTCTATTGTTTTAAAGTTAAGCCTGATTTTCTTCCTCATGCCAGTAACAAGAGGGGAAAAAGGTAAGAGGGAAGTCCTAAAAAGCTGTCTTTATAGAAGGGTCTCTGCTACTACACAGGTACAGGTCTTTCATCCTTTGTCATGAGAGAACCCTGTTCATGCATCATAAAAATATAGCTTATCTGCTAATATCCTGAACTAAACATTCCACATGTACATCCACAAAGACAAGATTATTCTGTCCACTACCTTAACTCTTTGCTGTTAGAAATTCACAGCACACCCAGAAGCACTTCCACCTTAATAGAACTAACCCCAACAATAAGCCCTGAAGACAAGCTTTTTCTTTCAAACCTTGCAGAAATTGGTGAGAGACAACGTTTACAGTAACACTTTTCATGTATTTATCACTCAGGGCACACAGACACTAACTTAAGAAGCTCATGAGCAAAGAACAGACACAGAGAAGCAGAAGTTGCTGTAAAGGAATCTGGTCTTCAGATGTGAACATAGTCAAAACAAGCTATTTTAAGCCCCTGATCTTTTACTGGCATAACTAATTGAATCATTCATTCACACAAATTTACATGGCACTTCAACAGCCTACCTCACCTGACCTAGTTTGGTTGTTCACTTCAGGACGTGAATTACATTGTAAAGGCACCTCTCCACCAACTACAAAGGAGCCTGAAATGACTAGCTTGAGTAGAAACATATCTGAACAGAGGATGAGTGCCACCAGAAGTGAAGGTACCAAAAATAGTTATTTGCAGAAGGAATAATATTATCTGAGTGCAGAAGTTAAACAAGTTTCTAAACATACTGACATCAAAGTTGCAAGCTACAGTTGCTAATTAGAAAAAGGAATGTAGTGCAAGTGCTGCTGACAGACCACAGATTAGAAATATTGATCAGAATAAATCTCTATGCATCATCCTGCAACTTCCACCTTCCCCACCCACACACATTTTTAAAAAAGAATATTATATACACACACTGGAAAGCAGGATGTCTCTCACCTAGCCTTGGATAATTTTCTGCGTTCTGTAGTCAACAGTAAGACTCTAGCAAGCAATTCATCCCATTGTGATATAAATACCTAAATCGAGTAAATTAAACCATCCTCTCTAGATACCTACTCCCTTTCCCCTGATGGGAGAGGAAACCAGATGACTTGCTTAGACTGAACAGTTACTTCTCACAAGATTTAAATGGATGTTATTTCCAGCCTTTGTACTATACAGACATTTGTTCAAGTCTTTCTTACTTTTTCTCAGTGCAAACTCTTCATCTGATGGCTTCCGTTCTGGCTTGCGTTTGGGAAGCAGCTTTTTCATGGTTTTAGGGCTTTTACTGAGATCCTGTGAGGGGAGAGCAAAAATATAAAAAAAAGTAGAGCTTCTCTACAGTATTTCAAATATTAGCTTCTAAGATGCATACAGGAGTTCATAACTAAAAATCTGCTAACAGCACCAACATCCAGTTTACTAATATTTTTTGGCACTTCAGATTTGCCTGAACTGGCTGATTTCTTCTCTACCCATCCTCCAACTATACACAAAGTTGGATATTTTTAATCTATTCTGTCAACAGAAATATACAGAGAAGCTGCTGCAAAAGCATGCAGGCTGTTTGGGAGATACAGCGAAGGAAACAGGCAGGCATGTATCGATACTTTTTTTTTTTTTTACCCTTAACCTTTGAAGAGGCAACCCATTTGACTTCTCTACTTAAAAGCAGGTTTAAAAAAAAAAAGGACCTAAAAAGGAAGCTTGGAAGGTAGTATACCTATATTCTTTAAAGCTGGAATTTTTAAATGTTTAGAGCTTTGTCAGAACGGACCTACAGCAAAAAAATACAGCAACACATACAGCATTTCTGCTCATAATGCAGTCATGCTAATTTATAGGAGCAATGCTAATTTTACAGGAACAAAAGGAACATACTGGTCTACCCCTTACCTTAAGGGTACAAGACATCCTCTATAAAAGTACAGAACAAGAAAGTAAAAGAGTGAATGAGCAGGACAGACCAGAGATGATGAAGATAGACTGAATACTATCAATATGCTAAACACTGTAAAGATGAGTGAAACTTTACCATGTTGAAGAATTTAGCGCCACACACAAAAGGCATGAAAGGAATTTAACTTACAAAGAGATGAACATGTAGTAGAGCTAAACAAGAGAACGTCTTTTAACAACTAAGCCCAAATATTAACCTTCCAACTGAAGACTACCTATCACTTTTTCCCCTGTTGCTTAGGAGATTTACAAAGTAAAAGCAAGTTACACACCCACCACAATCAAAACCAACCACACCACATTGAGGCACAACATTTAGACTACAGTTTCTAAAACTGCAATTCATATACCCACAAAATAACATTATTTTGTCAACATCACATGCTTACAAAAAAAATTCACAGGCATAACTTTGGGCAAAGAGATCTAGAGGAAGGTGTCCTTGTTCATGGCAGGGGGTTTAGAACTAGATGATCTTTAAGGTCCCTTCCAACCCAAGCCATTCCATGATTCTGTTACCCTTTTCGGGACCTGTTGCTTTGCATTAAATTAGCACAGTGAGAATCCGTGACAGAAAAGATACCAAAACAGAAGATACTACCATGCTACAAAGCATTCAATATTATCCTCCTTATACAAACACAGACTTTCAACATAAATCTACTATTTTCTTAGTATTTATAAAGCCATGCAAAATGTAGTGACAAGACCAAATCAACCTACCACCACCACTGTATTTCTCTTGGAACAGATTCCTGTTTCATACCACATGTTAATTAAAAACTACAACAGCATCTGAAATTTTAAGTTTCTTTTGTTTGGTGGTAGGTAGGTTTGTTGTTTGGGGTGGTGTTTTTTTGTTTGGTTGTTTTTGGTTTTTTTTTTTTTTGCTAAATGGTGACATTAACCTTAATTAAGTAGAAAAAAATTATGTATATTTTGACAGTTTCTTTTTAATATATATTTTGACTTCTTTTCTAAATGGGTAACTGTTACCTAGTACTGGTGGTAAGTACTGAGGAATCAAGAGTCCATTATACCACCAGAGCTGTTTAGAATGATTTGAAGCACCACAGAATCCCTTATCCTAGATGCTTCTCAGCATGCTTAGCAAACAACTTACTTTGCAATAAGCCTGGATGATCAATATAACAAAAAGAACTGCCTTTTTTTTTTTTTTTTTTTTTTTTAATAATTGCTAATTGTGGGGGGTTTATGGCTGATTTTTTTTGTTGTTGTTTTTAAATCTTGTTTAGTAACTAGACGAAGGATCAAAGTAAGTGGAAACACAGCGGGGGCGATGATACCGTCTCCTAACAAGCCTTTGTATTTTCTGAGCTGCAAGACTAAATGCCTGTTTGAAATAAACAGCGTTCGCTAGTCCGTTACCACTGACTGAGCACTAGCTGTTAGCACATCTTTATAATAAAGATGCACACAAAATTGTAAACTGCTGCTATGTAAAAGAAAAAAAGTTAAACTTCTCATCGCAGGCCTTTTACAGAGCAATACTTCTTGGCTGCTGCATCTCACCTCTTTATAACAAAGTGCTGCTGAAGGCCTTAATGGAGGTGCAGGCCGTAAACAGCTCAGACTCCAAGGCTTGGGAGTTTTCGGAGGTTCCAGAGGTCCCCAGTTTATCGTGGTATGTGGAGTCCCATGATGCGACGGATGAGGGAGAGTGTGGTATGCAGGAGTCAGCGGTATCGGCTTGCTATCCGAATGCTTGCTGGAAGGCGTTACTGGATGGGAAGGAAGCTGTCAAAGACAATAACAGTTACGGGAAGGGAGAGAAAGAATATTATCATCATAAAGGCAAAGTACCATGAAGGACTGGTGAAATAATATCACCTGTCTAGTGCTTCTGCTTATTACAGCTGTGCTTTCAAAATTTTAACACTGAATTATTGCTTGGAAAATAGTGCTTAAAGAATTTTTTTTTGTCTACTGTAGATAGAGCATGCACTAAAGAAAGAACAGCTACAAGCAGCTCTGCTCCCACTTCTTTCACAATACAAGATAAATTTAGATCCATTCATATAAAACAACTCAAATTCAGAATCTGAAAAAAAGTACTTCAGGAAATTTTTTCTCCACAGACCCACGTACATCGCCAGTTAAAACCTACTGTTCTAAGGTTCTTAAGAGATGATGTTATTACTTGGTCATTATAGAAAAAGTAACTATAATGAATTTTCTTTTACTCTGTTAAGCTGTTTCACCAAGAACTAAGCATTTATTCTGTTCATGCAATTAAAAACTTAAGATTTTGACCCCTCAAACTATAGTTACCGAATGTTAAAGAAAACGCTTTACATGGCAGTATATTTGCCAGATAACCTAACTCTATCTACACTGCTTATTCACTTCACAAGTCATTTCTTACTGTGTGAGATGGCACGGAATGAGGTTTAATGGTGGGATTCCCAACAGTTGTGACTTTGGTTTGCTTCTGCAGATGATCCACCCACTCATGCAAATCTTGTTGGTTGTTACATGACACTAGTATCCTTTCAATCATATTTCCTAAGTGACAGAAAAAATAAGATGTAGAAAACCAAAGAAGAACAATTTAGTACGTCTGACCTGATAATAAAGATATACATTTCTTAAAACATTATAACCCCTAAGTACCAAGAAAAAATTTTACCCAGGATTTTCAGAACCACAGCATCTCACTTTTCCATGTCATAGCACTTCCTCCGTGCTCCACAAAGCAAAGGAATTCTACCTTTCTTCCCCACTTTTGATAATTAAACACAACATTTATCATAAGAAATAGATGTAGGTGACAGGTTCATCCTGAGGTCTAGAGGTACAATCTAGTAGCCTTATGCTTCTCCATCTTCCCCAGGAAAGCCAACATATAGCCTACAATGTCATTCTTTAGTCTGCAAGCTACAGTATTGGACAAGTGATAGAACACCATTCAGAAAAGGTAGAAAGTCAGTCTGAATCTAGTATTAAAACTGAGGCAGAAGTCACCTGGGAAAGCAGCAGGATGATTAACCCAGGATTACTTTAATTTCTACAGTTAACTCCATTTTAACCCATCAAATTCCTTATCTGAGGTCAGCTTCGGAGCTATTATCTCAGAAGAACAAGCAACATCAACAGCTTTTTCCCCTCCACCTCACAGCACTGAGTGCTATACCACCTGACACCTGAGAGCCTCAAAATTCTTTTATTGAAATGCAACCTGCTTGGGGGCAGAATGGATCCAGGAAACAAATGAAGGTATGAATCTCCATCGTGTAGATCCTTCTCCCAGTGTGTTTTCCTAGGATTCTGACGTCAGGAACTGTTCTTCAAAATTAAGTTACATGCTGAAACAAACTACTTACCAGACAGAAAATACCCAAAGAAAGCACAACTGCAACCACGATTAGCAAAGCTACTAACAGTCTCTCAGTAAAGAGACTGACCATTTATTTCTAAAGCAAAGCCCTTGATTAAAGCTCTTCTGGACCGTCTGAAATTTCCTTTCTTCCAAAGAGTAGCATAGTCTGAATTGCTTCACCAATGAAGGACCTTTTCCAAGGCTACTGCCTTAATTAAAAGACAGAAATCTAGGAATGAACTGCATACAAAGGCAGTTTGTTAACTGCTTAACACTAGCATTAAAAAGCAATTTTCAAGTGAGGCTCTGGGTAGATGCCTTACCAAATTTGTATAATCACAAAATGGCTGAGGAGACTGGAAGGGACCTCTAGAGGTCACTTTGTCCAACACCCCTGCTCAAGCAGGGCCACCTAGAGCTGGTTGCCCAAGACCACATCAAGACAGCTCTTAAGTCTCTTAGGTATCTCCAAGCAGAGAAACCACAACCTCTGGGAAACCTGTGATAAGTGTTCAGTCACCCTCAGAATGAGAAAGTTTTTTCCTATGTTTAGACAGAACATCTGATATTGAAACATTAAATAGCAAATAAAAATACTTCCAGACAATACCTGATATTTCAAATGCATTTTTATGGTTTTCACTGTCTTCTAGCTTTGTGATAGTCATTCCGGTCATTGGCAGTTTTCCCTGCGAAAAAAAGAGCAGTAGCACTGAAATTATATCCAAAACAAACAAAACCATTACCATGTAAAAAATATGTAATTACAAGCTCTGAATGAACTTATACACAAAGTATACTGGCAAAAACACATACACGTACTGATAGGTTTAAAATATTTTAAAATCCACACAGACACCTTGCAATGGAAGTTTTAATGCCCAACTTCTACAAATGAGACCTGTGACTTTAATGAGACTATTTGATATCTATGGATTCATATGAATCCATATGAATGTAACAGTGGTTATTCATCATAGCCTCAAGTTCTGGGAACTTAGATGTTCAGGGTCATCCATGTCACATGATTAGAGGCAATGGTGACTGATCTTAAATCACATTTGTTTGCAAACTGATTGATTAGCTCTCAAAACAAGGTTTGTGGTACATTTAGAAAGGAAGATTTCATTAAACACATCCTTCAATTATACTGAAGACTTTCCTCTCTGATATCCCTGCCACTACTAAATTCACTCTCAAATATTTGGGGAAAAAGAACAAAAGCAGTAAAAACATCTTCAAAGTTTCTAAAGTTTCAGAAGAACACATTAATTTTGCAGAAGATAACCTATTCTCATTTTAAGACCAAGCATTCTGGGAAAAAAAAAAAGTCCGTTTGGGATAACTTTTTGTCCATTTAGAAACACAGAAGAACAGATAAGATGTAATATTGTCAGGATGAAAGGCTTTACCAAAAATGCAACTTTTATTAAAGTTCTTTTAAGACAGATCCTGTATTCTTCTGCACAGAAACACTATTCAGCACATGCTGGCAAAAGTGCAAATCCTATGTACTCAGGAATTTTGGCTCCAATGGAGGGGATTTTATTTTATTTTATTTAAATGACTACCGGATGGACAAAGGCTTCTTATAAGCTGAACTAAAACCACTTAGTATTCTGTATGCACAAGAGCATGCTGAAGCCCAAGATGCCAAAAATAAAGTTTCCTTGCAATAGCTTCTCCGATGAAGGGAACACGGTAGAATTGTGCCTTACAATGCAGCCTAAAATTCTGTTTTTCAGGTTCTTCTGGTTCATAAACAACAGAGCATACAGCCACACTGTGAGGTGCAAGAAATGCTGACATAGGTGCAAAGGGAATACAGGGACACACCAGGCAAAAGACTGGTGATGGAGAACAAAGATCACCTGAGCCGCACGGAGACAAAAAGTACAAGGTCAGCAAAACACAGAAAATTGAAACAAACTCGCAAACAACTTACATTCCCCTTCTTTCAAGAAACAATTGTGAAGCTCTTTTGAAAAATATAGTTTGCATAGTTTGTATCCACAACCATGGATAAATGTACTCCCCACTAGTCCATTACAGTATGTGGTAAATACCAGCACTATGAACCAGGATGGCTGAAGCCTACTGATAACTGGAATATTCAGAAATACATGGAGGGTGTACTGTAAACTGAAGAAGCTGCAGCCTACACCTAAACTGTAAGGATCGGGAAATGCTCATTTCTCCCTGTTTGTAGACATGCACCAATCAGGAAAAGAGGCATGTAAAGATGTTGCTTCCAAGGACATCGTTTCTCTTGGAATGACTGAGGGAGCTACATCACCATCTGCCCATATCCCACTTCTGGGGCAAGAACCTCAAAACAAAGAACGAGACAGCACATGCTATGTATTCCCAACACAGCTCTAAGCCACAGTCTCAAGCGTAAGAAGTAATGAAACACTTTTGCGTTGCTGTGAAAATGCAGACATTAGGATTTGAGAAGTTCATAGTGTCAGGAAAATCACATTAGAACTTATGAAGAAATCAACAATTTTGTATTCAACAGAGGGTTGGACGGTAAACATTAAGAAAGGGCTATGAATATCCTGAGCAGAACCTGAAGGCAAGTGCACAGAAAATTGCTTATTTACTGAACAATCATGTCCACCTGAGGGACAAGATGGGAGGGAGAAAGAAGAAAGTATATGCAATTTAAAAGTAGGAGAGCAGAATTAAGCCTGACAGATTTATTGGTTAATTCTGTATTGTTTGTTAATACACTAAATTTCCACTCAGCTGCCTTTGTAATAGAAGCACCTTCCGTCATCAGGAATTATGGCTGTGCCACTTGGGATCTAGCACTCACCTGCCTTTTCTAGTATCTTTTTCCATACATGTCAGGATAAAGCACCAGCTAAAAGTTATTAAGAGCAGCACAAAAATAACAGAAGCTTGATTATGTATTTGAACGACATGTCTTAGATAAATCTGACTATCATGAATCCAAACATGAATTTTTGAGTCACACAGTTTGTGACTGGATATAGCCAACTGCTTAAGAACCCTGAACTACAAACCTTTAGCATTCCTTTGTGGCAGATGAATCACTACTTGAGAAAAAGGAACAGAACGCTTGAAAAAGTGATTTACAAAAGTACTTAAACCAGGTGGGATCTTGGGCCACCTTTTAGAACTTTTGTTTCATTTTCCCTTGCTGTTGGTGTTTTACTGTGATGTCAGAATCACACAGCCATACTTGAAGAACGTTTACAAAAATTTCAGAAACTTGTGGAGTAAGCACTGGCTCTAACTTCACCTCCTGGGAGGTTTTTGGAACTACAGTCAGGATGCAAGAGCAAGTACTCAGCTAGGAAACTTGCTAGAGTGCTTAACGGCCACCTACCAGGAGTGAGTAGTGGATCTGTGAAGTAAAATATCTGGCAGCGCTAAGGGCCTGAAGGCCACACTGTAGGTGTTTTAGGTGGTAGTACGTTGGGCTAGCTCTAGGTTGGTGCCATGGACTGAATGCCGATTAGTACTTGAAGCAGATCAAGTGTACTTTTGGAGCATGCCTTCTAGTTCAGTTTCGTCCAGAGGAAATCCAGTTGGTGAGCCCTGAGATCACTCCTACACTGTGACTCAAGAGTCAGTAAACAGGAAAAACTAGAAGACTCATTTCAGAAGTGCTTTGCTGATTTGTAGACACACCTAAAGAACTAGAGGGTAACCCAGCCTAACTTGCACCACCAAGAGCTTAAAGAGTCCTGTGTAATTTTGGTAAGATTGAAGCAGCAGTCAGAAGGATCACTAATGAGCCTGCACAACAGAATCCTTTTCTAATGTAGCTCTAAAAAGCTATCAATTCTTCCTCTCATTAGCTAATACCAAGAAGCATAGAGATGGAAAAAAAACATCTTTCTGATGGTCACAGAAGTTGTCAGCTGCAAAAAAGTCAAATCCAAGGTTCTAGACTTCATAAACACAGATGAACAGTTCTTACTCCAGAAATTACCTTTTCTCTTTGTAAACACAGAATTTTAATAATCGTTCCAAGTTTTCTATGAAACATTTGGAAAAAAAACACTCCCAGCATTTATACACATATGTACATATATTACTTTACCTGATAGATAAACCCACTCATTCTTGGGCTGGCAGACAACATTAGCAATATGTTAGGGAAGAGAAGAAGATACCTTTCATTCTTTTCCTTATTAAAAAAAAGAAAATGAAAAAGTAAATACAACATCACAAGCTTCCTCCCCACTTTTTATATTTTATATTATTAAAAACTATCAACAATGTTACAACTCTATAGTTATTCCACAAGCATTCATCTCTAGCAAAATTAAGCCTCCATAAATGTAAAGAGTTAGGATTATTTAGCTTTCTATTTCAAAATTTCTAGTAACACATGCCTATAACCCCTTGCTGGAGAGTAGAGCCTTATAATTTTTTAAAAAGAAATTTTAAGGCCAGTATTTCACCTAGACGGTGTTTAATTTGATAACAGTTTCACTGGCTTTAGCAAAACCAAAATCACATATTGGATATATTTGTTAATATAACACGGATGGATGCTGTTACTGTAATGTCAAGACTTGGTGTCTCTTAAATCGGAGAGATCAGATTTTTCTATAATGTCAGATTAAGTTCTGAATTAGAAAAAGATTATGAAAGAACAGTAATAATGCTCATATTCATAATGAAAATATTCATTGCTTCGTTCCGTTTTTAATATTCTGGTTTCACTTTTGAGGTTGTCCTTAGTTTTTTGTTTTGAGAAGTACTTCTATGGAAAGAGGAGAAAATTTACTCAACTGGTATAGACGAACACTTACAGAAAGAAGCATTAACATATAAAGCTTTTATTTTAATGACAAAACAAATACATCCATTCTCAAAGTCACTGTCTCAATTCCGAACATCTTTGCAATACAACACAGGTCCTTATCAAGTTTGAATGTTTCTATTAGTTTTTCAGTAGGTCTTTACAAATGTTTATGTCATATAAAAAGAAATGAAAACAATTGCTTTTGCACAAATTAAACTGTTAGATATCTAGTTGAAAAGCAAAGTTGTAATATATGTGGAAACTACTAGAAGTCTATTACATTTGACATTTTAATCAGAATGAGATTGTGGTGGCTTTTTATTTTTTATTTTTTTTAAGACAAGAGGCAACTGCAGAAGATGCACTATGAGTACTACTGAATCTTATTAAATAAATACCTAGCAAAATATCTGATAGAAAATTAACAGGTGATGAATTTTAAAGTATTTAGTTGCAAAACATTTTTGTCTTTCCTCATATGCATCAAAATCTTTGTTCTACGGGAGGAAATTGAATGAGGTTGCAGTTCAAAAACCCCCAACAAGTTCAAAGCATAATTGATTATACAGGAGAACAGCCTACAGTAAAAACATGTCAGTAATCTGTATACATTTCTCTTCCGTTAGCACTTGCTTTAAAAATCTTTTAGAATGTTATCTCTGGTAGGTTTTTTTTTTTCTTTAAAAATCACCCACACTTTGCAATGTCACCTTTGACTTTTTCACATCTCCTCTTAGTCCATTTCTCCAAAACCATTTGTTTTTCAAACCTGTATTTCAAAAATGTACTACCTCAGCAAAATTCCCAAAACAGTGAGGGCAAAATGGGCCTCATGCACCTTACAGTATGACTGTAATAGTTATTTAAATATGTTATAACTGTTTGTGAAATGATTCTGTAATATAACTACATATGGAAAACCTTGTTTAATTACGCACTTCAAAAACAGACCTAAAAAACTTCATAAGATGATTTTTCAAGTGTTATATTGGCCACGTTTCAGTAAGTTTTACAGATGAGACCATCCATCTTCAAGTAGTTTTTTCTGTTTTGTTATAAAAGCCTTAAAACAATGGAGAAAGATTCTATTCTAGATTAGTATCTCAAAACACTGTTTATTTCTGCTACATAATTATATATATAATGTTGTGCTACATGATTTTATGTGTGTGTGTGTGTATATATAGAGAGAGAATTATAATTACAATAGGGAAAGACAGACTGACAGTAAAGATGAGAACTACATTACCTCACTTCCAGCACACTGAATCATGACCTGGGACATGTAAATTACATTGCCAAGTGTTTTAATATCTTCTCCCTCCCAACAGCGGATTGCTTCTGTTAGTATTTGTAGTTCAAGTTCTTTCCGTTTCCGTACTTCTTGACACTGTGCCTAGCAAATACAGGCAAAAATATCATCTCTATCAATGCCATCAACATGGTTAAGAGTAGAAATACCACTACAGCTGTATTTACTGTTTTCACTGTAGCACACAGAAGACAGTAGCTAATTTGAAGCATTTTTATTTAGATGACCATTACCAGTATTTCTTATAAAACTAGTTTTGCTATCTTCTGTATTACTTTTCAATACACTAATTTCAATTACAAATTTATAGTTTGAGAAAACTATAGTTGAGAAACCCTGTTTCTCAAATTTCCCTTTTCTTTACATTTTATATTTTTGTTCTTCAAAGAAAAACAGCTGGGCTAGAGCAGAAAACAGTAACACAGCTGTCCTAAGTACACATCACTACATGCGAAGTATACCCCTTCTTCAGTAAAGAGCCATGCCAATTGTGCAAACACTGTGTGTAACCATGTGCTCCTATTTTTATTACATTTCTTGCCAACCTGCTCTACTAGCTGTACTCACACTCATCTCACTTCAATTTTTCAGAACTGTCATCTCATTTGTGAAGTACTCAAGAGAATGGGGAAACCCCAAACCTCCTCTGAACACAGGTAACAATAAATTTCTGCTTTAAAATGTAAAAAATGCCAGGTGACCAGCAGCATGCACTTCCAGCAGGAAACATACAAGTTTATTGTAACTTAGAATACATTAAACATATGCCTGCTGCAGTTGCGCTTTTTTTTAGTTAAAAAAAAAAAGCTCATTTGTTCCAATCAGGCTTATCCCCTTGATTACTGCTGAAAGTTCCTATCTTCAGAGTTTCTCTCGTGTTTTCCTTTTCATCCGTTCACTCCACTAAAATGAATGCACTTCCGAAATTTTTTTTAAAAATACACTCAAGCGTTGTGGCCCTTCTTTAGGTCATTAGTCATGCCTGCACTCATAGAAAGGAAAATAAAGCACAAGTGAGAGGGCAGACTGAGAATTGCAGAATGCTTGCATGGCTCTTCTGTCAATAGTCTATTTGCTGTAACTCCCCCACAGCTTGCAATCCTTAGCTCTGCCCATAAACTGCATTAATTTCCAGGGCTCAAAAGAAGTTTCACAAAAATTTCTTTTACAAAAGCGTACAAAAAAGCTCCACATTTTAAAAGCAATGGAAGGAGATGAAATTAGAAAACACTATACTGAAAATATACATATTATCTATTTTTCATCACTCTTACAGAAAGATTTTTGAAGGCAGTCATGGATTTTTGAATATCTGGACGATCCGGATGATAATCCTAAAAGCAAGGGGAAAAGCACAGAATAAAAGATTTAGTTCTAGTAAAAATAATAACAAAGTGTTTAAAGGCTTAACTAAATACAAATAATCCTATAAAAGCTTTTAGATCTACCTACTCTCTTTTCACAGCTTTCTTACTCTTATATCAAAAACTAGTCATCTTTCTTGTAATAAAAGTAAAATGCCATTTACAACTTTGCTACTTATGCCTAAAATAGAACCAAGAAAATTTTACAGGAACTATTGGACAAAGGAAATTGCTTTCCAACTTGAAATCCTAATAGGAAAGTGTTCATTTTAAAGGGTTTTATTTGTCATGTTACCTTTCTTTGTCACAAAAACCACATTCCTTACAGCTTAGCATGTCTTGTTGTCACTGACTGACAAACCATGTGACATAACGAAGACCCATATGCCTTCTATTTCTCTCCCTCCTTCACACCCCACAAATCTAACCTATAAAATGCAAATGCAGAAACAGTAGCTCCTCAAACACCTTCCCCCATTGGAAAGATCATTTTGGGACAGTGTTCAGTAGAAGTCAAGGTGAAGTGTCCAACAGGTTGAGGTCCTAAGATGAGAAGCAGCACTCCTACAAGATAAAGTAGCCTCAAGTTGTGTGCAGGAGATGAACTCAACATCGAGTCAACCAAAGCCTGTGCAAGGCTGTTCTAGGAGTGAAGGTTAGCTTCTCTGGCTAGCTTTACTGTAAACATTTAGCTTTTGCAGGAAGTTTACTGCACCGTTTCAAACTATTGCAGCCTGTATTTTAGAAGGCTGAAGGAAGAGGAAACAAAGATAATTTTGGGTCCCATCATGTTTGACATGTACCTTTAAAATAATTGTTGTCAAATCATCATTAAGCTGGAACATAAATGCTGATAAGATATACCTCCATGTGCCTTTCAAGTTCTTTGAGTAACGTGGGGTATTTATCCAGACGCATAAAAGGTTTGCTGAGGCCTGTGGTCAGTACAAGGATCCCAGGGCTGTTGGCACCTTTCATCTCCATGAATTCTCCTAGCTCCTCACTGTGCACACAAGATATTTAAGCAAATTAAAATCAAGTTACCAAAACAATTAGAAGTGCATTAGATTCTTCACTTCAGGCTTTCACCTACAATGAATTCTGCTAGTAAAACAAAACGCCAAATAAATCAAAATTAAGTATAACGTAAGTGCTGACATCAGTTTGCTCCTGTATTTTGTTTAATGCAGAAAGACACTTGTCAATCCGGTGTCCACCATTAATCCAGGGAGCAGAAATGGAATTGCACCCACCACTCTAGGCAACTGATGATCAGAGACAGCTCCTAAATGCTACCCCTTTCAAGCAAAAGTCATAGAATAAAGCCTTTGCACAATATTTTATTACTTACCTCTTTATTCTAGTAAAAAGACATCTGACCTTAGAGGTGGTTTAAAAAGGTAATTCCCAGGAGTAAACTAGAGAACAGCTCCACATTCAGTCAGGTGGGCATTGCTGTTTTTAAGGTGGCAAGCACTAATGCGAATGCACAGAATGTTTTAGAACCTTCTTCCTCCCACACTTAGGCACTTAATGACCTCGTATCATGCATCCCAGGGGCTACTGACCAGCTAACCAGCAGCCACACCAATGGTAGACCACAGCAGAAGTAATTGGTGTGCAGTCTATCCTCATAGGAGCCAGGGTTTCACAGACGGTATAATTATACAACGCGCTTGTTTTGACAACAAGGTTGGTTTAAGAAACCCACACGCTCCAAGTATCATGAACTGCTACATCCCCTATCCACAGCTTTGATACTTGGATCATTTCCGAGAACTCTTTTGCAGCACAGCCCTTCAGCTTGACACTCACAGGAATTTATGCTGACTTTGCTATCAAGGAAGCTTACAATATCTACATTCTCAGCTTCCTTAAAAAGCAAATACTTCAGAAAACTAAGGTCCAGGACGAGATTTTCCAAGAGTTTAAATGGCCAGGAATA
Source organism: Anser cygnoides (assembly GCF_040182565.1). NCBI lineage: Eukaryota > Metazoa > Chordata > Aves > Anseriformes > Anatidae > Anser > Anser cygnoides. The sequence goes on along the minus strand of NC_089873.1, from coordinate 150,008,364 downwards.
AAATCAGCCTTCTCGTTAGGGAAAGGAAGCCCAGCAGCACCTGGGCTTATTTCCAGGCTTTAAAACACACGTGTTGCAGAAGTACATGTGATCCTGAAGACAAAATCTAAATAAAGAAAATTCAGAAAGCCACTTAGTAAAATAATCTTTTTGCGTTCAACCTATGTCATCCTAGACATCTGTAGATGAGGTTGTTCATGTTTTGAGCAATTGTTATATTCTTATGTGACACACAAATTCCACGCTAAGTTATGCCAAAAATCTTTACTTTCAGGTGATTAACAACAGTATGTCCCCAAAAGTCATGACTTACAATATTTTTCACTTCCCTGGTTGTTGACATAGTCTCATTTTTCAAAGGAAGCCTCTGCCAGCCACTAGATTTGTTATTTTCAGTAACAGTAAAACATCAAAAATCAAGAAAGGAGGAATACTTACTTGTATACTATGGCCCCATTAACAAAAATCTAAACCTAGGTAACATTTGGAAAGGGCAAGTACCTCCAAACTTTGGAAACAGTGTCATATTTTACATGCAGAAATGAAAGCAAATTTGATCTGTTCAGTTTCCCTATAAAAAGGACACTGATAGGACACTGCCATAACACACCAAAATACACTTGTTGAAATATCAGCAAGGTGTGCTACATAAAATCACAGATTAAGACAAAAGAGACCCTGCCTGTCCACCCTCTCGATCCCTTCTGATTTCAGAACAACTTAAGAGTTTGTTTATTAGTGCCATTTGTCTGAATAGATGAAAAAAGGCAAGCCAAGAACATGAACTGAGTCTTTCCCACCTCATGCAAGCGCTTTATGCACCAGCCTACCTAGATCTCCCTCCTCCTGGCTGCTAAGAGTTTCCCCAGCTTCATAGAACAGAAAGCACTCCTCCATAGAAATAACTCCAATTTTTACTTATCTTCACATTAGCTAAGTGGTATTTACTTACACTATCTCATTTAATTACATTCAATACTGCTTCTGTATTGCCAGGGAGGGCATAACCTTAATACCACCTCTTTCAGAGAGTTTCACGCTCGGCCCAGGCCCTTCTCAGCGCACGTGCGCGCTTCTGCTGTTCCGGACCAGCACAGCCAAGAAAGCAGACGGGAAGGAGTTTCCCAACACCTGCTTTGCATCACGAAGACTCAGAGGGAAGGGTTCAGCACACCTGAGAACGCCACAGCTCCAGGAGGCAGACCTCCCTTCCCCACCCCTCTCGATCAGGGTGTATCAGCAACTCCAGGCCTCCCGAAATCAGCCTGTGACTCGGTCAGCTTTTAGCCAAAATTGAAACTCATTGAAAAACCTCCTACAGTAAATCGTGTGGAAGATTATTACAAAGCAACACAGATAAGCCTGAGTACTTTCCTGGCTTCGGTTTAGATTTCAGAAGAAAAGCTGCCCACCGAATATCTAGATCCTCAAGACCTATTTGCCTTAAGCTTTCTTATGAACAGCCCTTACTCTGCATAAAAACTGCATCAATTTTACAACTTGATGACTGATTCTGGTGGCACCTCCATGAACTAAGGCTTTCTACTCACACTTAGGTTGGTTTACAGTGTTACCAGCTACTTGTTCATCCAGGATTTAGGCTAATTTGGGTCCCTCAGTACAAGAACATCGAGGCCCTGGAGCATGTCCGGAGCCTGGAGCACAAGTCCTGTGAGGGAGCTGGGGTTGTTTAGTCTGAGGAAGAGGAGGCTCAGGGGTGACCTTATTGCTCCCTACAACTACCTGAAAGGAAGGTGTGGGGAGCTGGGGGTCGGCCTCTTCTCACAGGTAACTAGGGATAGGACTAGAGGGAATGGCCTCAAGTTGCACTGGGGAGGGATGCAGCTAAGGGGATCCACTAAGGGGATGCGGCTGTTTCCAGCAGGGTGACAGGATGGACACATGAGGGCACAGCAGCCAACTTCCACACAAAGCTTCAGCAAAGCTCACATGTGAAGGCCCTTCTGTCACGAAACATTCAATGGTTTAAAATTTCAATTTGCTCTGTATATGGCATTGATCACGTGTACACCACTGCTTTCTTTGTTGTTAATTAATTCTCCCTGTAAGCATCCCAAATCCACGTCAGCACCATAGGGTACATATGGTACTTGCGAAGAACCTTCACCTACGGCTTTTTTCAGTGACAGACACTAAAGGTAATGCTACAAGAACTAACAGGAAGGAAGTGTTCATTCTTTGCATTGTTTGCTTCAGCCAGATATGCAGCCCCTACAGCCTAACTGTACAAACTATTTCCTTTCTCGTTATCGGCTATCCTTTCCCATTTCAGGCAGCACAATCCGTACACGTCCACACAACTTTTCTTCTCCGAAATGCCAGTATGTTTTACAGTACATGCCAACCATGAATACCGCAGGCCATTCAATTCAACATTGTTCTCAGCAATGCTGATTTTCAGCTTTAGATTGCAAAGACACAAAAATCCCCGTCCCTAATTACTTTGGCCATCTCCATGCTGCTGCGTGCATACAAATGCATTACATAAATGGCATTTGCTGAGCTATCCCCTAACACAATGCATTTGTTTTCTTCTTTTAATTATTTTTATTATTTTATGCCTCCACAATAGGAGGAACACTATGGTTACCAAATCCATTCCACCCACATTCACGCTGATTTTCATCACCACCGTCCCTTTTCTTCCCAAGCCTGGCATTGTGAAACAGATGTGTCAGAAAACCGGGAAAAGCTCACTGCAGAGAATCCACTACTTTGCAACCTGACAAAAAAAATACAAAGAAACATGCTGTCTTTTTTCCTCTGTCTTCTCTGCAAGTCCTGTCTTTAACTGAAAACACTCTGTCCTTATGCAAGGTTACAGCAGTTGCCACACTAGTCGCTGCTCTCCAACATAGGACACTTTGCTGTTTATCTCCTCGGTTTCACTTAATCACAGTGTGAGAACCCACAGAGCAAGTTTAAACCTCGGCTCTCTTGAAGTGTACACAACGTCCTGAGAAACACGCTTAACAATGGCATCATCAGGAAGCCTTTTAAACAGCGCAGTGTTAATAGGTGTAATTAAAACTGAATTACGTAGTTTTCCTCCCAACATTCCCAGGAGGACAATGTTTTCTTTCATACACTTCTATACGTCGCCCTGACAAGTTTCGACATGCTAGCTTGTTCAAACTCCAGCATGAACACAGGCACACACACTCAACACAATAGGAGCAAAAACATTGTTCAAGAAGCGTCATGGTGCAGCCCCTGCTACCAGGCTGCTCAAGCTAAACCAACCTGCTACCTCCGCAGCTTCGAGAACAAAAACTATTTGGCAAAACGGACATTACTTTAGCCCAAAGTGAATGTTCTTCGTTTATTCATAAAGGGCAAATAAAACACAAACGTAATGGAAAGGTTTCCTTTCAATACAATATCGGTGGGTTAGAACACTGTTTGAATATGACAACAGTTCACAACTGTTTCTTAATTAATAGCAGCTTAAAAAAAAAATCACTGTTGTTAGCTTAAGAGCACAGCTGCTTTGACAAAGACAATGGCTCTTTCATGTCACAATTTCAACCAGTGCTTACAAGTACCACTTTCCTAGTCAGTACATGCTAAAATAAAGCTCTGGCCCAGAACTAAACTGGATATTGTTTTTTTAAAGAATAGAAAAAATAAAATATATATCGATTTGTCTGAAAAACTTTTGAACAGTTAAATCATCAACTCAGTCACAACTGCCTATGTAAGTACCTTTTCAGAAAGAAGCAGATGAGATTTCAATTCACTACTTGCGTCATTTTACAGAATAAAAAGCAGAGAAGCATACAAAAGCACTGTGCTTCATTTACCCACAAAAGCTCTAGCTGAAGAGTTCTCCCTCTTCTCCAAACTAAAGTTAGTTCACAGCAGAAGTTATTTTAGAAGTCACTACAAAAAGTGTCTTTAAGCCACATTAACATATTCAAATCTTTCTTAGCACAGCTGCCTCTAAAAGCTGCAAGTCAGATTGGGGAGAGGGAATAAAACAAGTTCAGATGTGCTTACAGTAACAGAAAGCAAAAAAAAAACCAAAGTCATTTAAACTGGAGGAACACACATTCAGGAACTAAAATAAATGTTTGAATTCACAACTTACACTTCTGAAGTAGGTCTCTGTTTGTAATAGATGGAGCAGGAGCTATCATTGCTGAGGGGTCTGAGGACTGCACACAGGCACCGCATTTTGAGAGCGTTGTGGCACAGCTTGCCTCAGCAACCCCTTGACTGCAGCTTTTAATTTCCTAGTGCTAACCTTCCCAGTCGAGCTGCTCACTCGGGGACTGCTGCTCCGCGTATGACATCAGCCTGCACACTTGCAGGCTCAGGGATGCACAAAAGTGGGGGAGGCACAAAGGGTTTTCTGACTCAAGCTGATCTGTATTCCACGCTCCAGTTACTCGGAGTAATTGTAATGTTTCAGCTCCAGAAACTTTATCCAGACTGCTAGGTCGGTGATGCAAATGCAGAATATGCTTGGGATATGTTATCTAAGAAAGCTGAAGAATCTAGCAAAAGTAATATTTGAACAAGTGAAGTTTTGCAAATAGCTTCCAGCTATTCTTCCAGCTGAAAACTGGCTCAACACTTGTTTTGCAAAATAAAAGCAACCAACATTACTGACTTTTGGCTACTTTTTGAGCAAATCAGTTTTTTTTTTTTTAGAAATATTTTTCTTACATTTTGTTTAAACAATGCCATGTTTATTTTAAATAAAAGTCAAAAAGCTTAAAAGCCTCTCTCCCCCCAATAATCACATATTTAATACTGATTACTTTGGGTCTATACTCTGTATTTTTTTTTTTAAGAAGAACTCAACACCCCACTGACTTTTAGACCACCACCCCCTCATTGTTATCCACCTTTCAGGTAGTTCTATACTTAAATTATCTTCTCCCTTGTCATTTTGGATATAGTCTGCATACATTCCCAGTCCTAGCTGATGCCTCTTCTTTTTCTTTGCTGGACTTTCCTCTTGCACTTAACTTTACAGTTTTTGATGTCTGCCAGGGGTAGTAACACCTCAAGTTCCTGAGACTCCTTTCTCCTCTGCAATTATCCATTTCTGTCCTTTGTATTCGACTGTTTTTTTGTTTGTTTGTTTGTTTTAATTGGTTTGAGGAAAATTCTTTCTTTCATGCCTTAGGTTGTTCATCCTGTTTCTTCTCTTACTGGAAGGCAAGCATACTTCTAAGGTCAGAAACTCAAATGGCAAACAATGCTGCTTCAACTAAACGCTGTGCCCTTGAGACAGTACTGCACAATTCTCTCCAAAAACAGTATGGTATTATTGCGTTGGATCATCTACCCTTGGACTTGAACTGGGATCTTCAAGCAGAACTACGGGACTGAAATCTCATACAACACTGCCAAAGAGGTGTGACTGTTAGGGAATGAAGTAAAGAAAATCAGGATCACATACAGGGGCACTACAGTCACTACTGGAGAAGGGACCATGAAGAACGAGCCAAGAGACAGTGATGGAAACAATCAAAACACTGATCTCAGCCAGAGTCACCACTCAGCTACACCTGGTGAGCTCCATCTCTTAAGCTCTAGCCAGCAGCTTAAGACACGATTACAAGTCAAGGTGACAGACCTAAGTATGTTAAATAATTGTCATTTTTCCTTGAGTCTTTCAAATTGGAAGAATGTTAGTTCTGGAAAAAAAAAACATGCAACAGCTCTGACCCAATTCCTCAAACAAAAAGAGCCTACAAAATTTCAAATTGTACAAAACTGGAGAAATTATGCTCAGTAGCTGCTCTAACACCCGTATAAAACTTAGAGTGACACAACTGGAATCAAGTAAGACGATCTGCTCACAATGCTCCAAATTTAAAAGAAGTAACACAGCAGAAGACTTCTGTTGTTGTTCTTATTGTCAGACCCAAATACAACCTCAAAAAACATTTAGCTCTGGAACCTGAACTCCTGGTATGGGCTGTACAAGGTTTTATTCCCATTTCTGCATACTCACGCAGGTCTCTCTATTGATATTTACTTCAGTAGTTTTACTATTAACAGTAAACTTCAGGAAATTAAGGATGTTTGTAGCTTTGAACATTTGAAAATTAAAAAGCTTATTCATGCAGTAATACTAAAATCAACACTTTTCACCCTGTTTATTTTTATTTATACACACATGAATATATATGTACACACCATACACGCACACATCGGCACATGCCTTATTTTGTACTAACTGATTAAGACTACCCATGTTGCTTTTACACATGACCAAGAAGCAAATGACAGAACAGAAGCAGGAAACATCAGGCTGGCATTCACACTGAGTGGCATAGGGGAAAAGTCACACTCCCACTGAATGCCCCTTTTAAATCTCCAGCCCTATCCCAAATACCACTGCACAAAGTCGATTCTACAAAACTCCTTTTCAAAAAAGGCTTTTCAATACAAGTTCAAAATAATTCTGAATAGGTTAGGGTCATCAGTTTGTAAGTATACTTACAGACTCTTCACCGGTTAGCAAGGACCTCTTAACAGGTACTACAACACTGCTCAAAGAGCATGCCTGATGTTTCAGAAAATGACATAAAACCTTTATATATGCAATATTCCATCAAGCCAGATGACTACTTACAGTAATTTTGATGTTACAGTGATCCAACTGGCTAAAGAAACAGCACAGTTAATGCTTCAAAATAATAGCCAATTCCCTTTGAGTTGTTTTTAGTCAGTGACCATAAAAATGCAGTAACAAAGCAAGTATATTATATAGAATAAAAAAGAAAAAAGAAAATAGAGGTAAAAATTCTGAAGTCTCACTTAGGGCAACAATCCAGATTTGGTTTTGTTTTGTTTCATTTTTGTTGATAACATTCCCAGGAAAAGCAAGCAAGCTTAATAAACTGCAGAAATTACTAATTTTATGATATAAGAGCCTGACTTTAAAATGACCTGCTAGTTTTTTCTGTAGAACACGTTTCAGAAGCACAGTTAAGGCATGTTGTCAGTTTACGAAGTGCACAGAGTTCATGGCAAGAAATAATCTGATTTAGACAGCAAAAATTTATATTCTAAACTGAACCACTGCAGACAGTTCCATTTCCCTCACTCTAAAACACTACTGAAAAGTGCAGCTGTTAGAAACTTGATGTTCAAATCTAAGAAATCAAATGTCTATTTCTCTGCCATGTGTCTGTTGGTATTAAAGCACGTAACTATTCCGTAGAAACAGCCAACAAATCATCATAATTTCTTGAAAGTCTAAACCAATCTTTGAGAACTCTGAGAAAATCTCATTTCAATACTGATCTAGTATTAACTGCAACGTGGTCGTTTTGTCACTATTGCAGTCATGACAATCTTCAAACCTCACGGTAATTTTTACATTAAAGTTTATGAGAGATGCTTTCGCATAATAAAACCATTTCAACTAATTAAACAAGGAGACAGTTCTGAGTGTTTTCCTTTTCCCCACGTCCTTAATCACTGTATTCCAAGCAAAAGTGGCTTTTTCTCTCTATATTTAAAATACTGTAATTAAAAGGTTTCTTGTATTCTGAGACGAAAAGGCTTAGAATTGCTCAAAGCCACTTTCCCATTTCTTCACAGCAGCTGCCTGAAGCAGAATTCTCAGCTGAGCCACTTGCTACCTACAGCAATGGCATTCAGCAAAACTGAAGGGCTCAGAATAATAAAATAGGGGTAATTTAAAAAAACAGGATTCACTTCTGTTGACTCATGCCTTACAAGACAATAGCATTAAACAGAAAGCTGTTTATCAGAACTTATCTCCCCCTTGAGCTATCTTTTATGAACAATGCAATTGCTTTGAACCTCCTCCCACATCTGAATTACTTAATTGCTCTATGATACTTATATTGACTCCACCGGGGCTTGACAGCAGGCTGACTTTACAGACCAGAAGCTGATTTTTGCTTAGGACAAACAATGCCCAAAGCAACACAGAAGAGACGAAATACTTCTCTTCACAATTTGCAGAACAATTCACTTTCCTCTCTCATATTCTTAATAACCGTTTCTCAGACATACCCGTTCCCTTTGTTTTCCCAGAGTTCTGAAAATCCACATAATTCTTCACAAATATCTCAAAATCTTAAACGTAGGTGTTTACTTTGCTATCACTTACCATCTCCCATCTACAGATTAAATCCCAGACCTCTGTACAGAAAGAGCACGAAAGCACAAACAACAACAAAATCTAAACGTAAGAGCATTACAAACCCGTGGGCTTAAATCACCTAAGTATTTTAGCATTTACAGATAATGCTACTGGAAGCAGGCAATTTGAAAGAAAACACTAAGGAATTCGATTTTATTTTTCTTTTGGTCTTGTTTAACTTTAATTTGTTATTGTGTCTGACTAAAAATACCTTCTTTCAGCCTAAACTGCAATGTGAATTTGTGGCTCTATTTTCCAAAGGGAACAAAAGATTTACTAACATAAGTAATAGTTCATAGAATGGCTCAGGTTGGAAGGGACCTTAAAGACCATCTAGTTCCAATCCCCGAACTATAGTTCATAGTCTTTAGTAGCTGGAAGCTTTTTGATTTACCCCGTTATGAGTAAGAGTCCTAAATATGCCACAAACTGTTGCTGTTAAAATAAAATGCAAGTTGGAAGAACTTAACGTTACAGAAAACAAGTCAATTATGCTCCTCTTCGTTTAGGGAGAGTTAAGAATATTTAAAGAATCTTGTCTTTGGTCCATAACATCAAGAAAGTCTAGAAAAAGCAAAAATCTGATATCGTGCTAGAATTTGTCCTATGTCTAACCTTAAAGAGAAGGTCATGATTCCATCCTGCACCATAGGCAGACAAACAACACCAAGCTAACAGCTGCTGCAGCATGTGCTCATCAGGAGAATTTATAGGGAAGTTTTATGCAAGCAGATTTAAAATCAAATTCTGGCCTTGATGCTCTTTCCTCAGTGTGATGCTGGGTATCTTCTATACAAATTCGAGGTCAGTCCCAAAGCTGTGCAACCTCTGCAATGTTAACTCAGAATCCTACATCTTGTATAAAGGAGATACCAGTTTTGTGAACTTGAAAGGCTCGTGCTCCTCTCTCTCACTCAAAATTGACCTAAGGTTATACCATTACAAAATTCAGTACATACTAACACACACACAGGCTTTTACAGGGCTAAGTTACAATCAGCCAACTGTATAAAAAGCCTTCTAGTAATCATGTCAATTATGCCATATTCAGCAGACTTTATCCTGACATTCTTAAAATGAAGATGATAATAACTACAGTTTTACATATCCAAAGTCCAGCATGTGCTCCATAAGTGATAAAATTATCTCAGTTGACAAGAAGCTGTCAAAAGTGACAGGCTGGCCATGACTGCATCAAACAGCTTTGTGCCGTGGTTTTTGTTTCAAACAAAAAAAAATGAAAAAAAAAATCTACAGACTATAAGGTAAACATACCTGTGTTCTGTGAGAACATTTACTGCTGATGGATGATTGGCACAGTATGCAAGGTATAAGCTTTTCATTTGTGGCATCAAATTTAGAAAACATCCTCCAACCCTCTGCTGAGCTTCAGGCAACCTAAAAATAGAGTAATAAAGATGAAACAACAGTAATACAAACCAAAAAAATAAATTACAGCTTGACAAGGCAGTGTATATTCTTAATGAGCATCTTTTTAAAAAAAATATAAAAATGTAATATAAAAAAATAATATACATAACATGAATTATATAAACAAACAGGTGGTTTTCTATGGTCACCGACCAGCAAACAACAGCCTTCTCTTCCTTCTTTACAGCTTCAGCCCTGTAACTGTCAGGCCTGCTTATAAGATCACAGTGTAGGCATAACATGGTATATATTCCTAAGACGTTCATTTGGTCAGCCTTTTTCAAGAACTAACACATTGTTTAGGAGCTTGATTTTTAATGAATGTACCTACTGGTTACTATCCACATACCTACACTATGCCAAGTCTCAAAATCAGCATTCAGCACTTTAGCAAAACAGGATAGAGTAAGCAATAGCATTCTCTCCCTCTACCCTCCACCAATACCGACAACATGCTTAAAATATTCATGAAAGTACCATATTAAGTTCTGATAGCACAGACAGACAGTTACAGTGCAATTACAGATAGTTTTTTACACAATCATTCGTCTTGCTTTTCAAGGCCATAAAGCACATTTATATTCGTTTGCAACCAGGGCAAAAGTGCTGCTTTACCACCACTGACAGAGAAATCATTTCTGTAACTTGTGTTTTATTCATCTTCCATGCTAGAATGAACCACGTCTGCTAAACAGTGAAGGACAAATTCACTTTAGGCTTTTAAAAAACAATTCTGTGCATAAGAGGTTTTTGGTGTTTTTTTTTTTTTTGTCAAGTAAGTAACAGTAGCCTCGGTTACTCTGGCCAAACACAAAAACAAAACAAAAAGATGACTCAACAAGTGAAGCAGCATTTAGAAGAACAGGTTATTTTCACACAGTCTTGGGAACAGAATCAGTTTTGACCAGGTTTGTCTGAAGGCTACGTATGCATTTTTTTCCACGTAAGTGATGGGAGCAGGAAGAAAAATAATATGAATACACAGCATGGTTTTCAAAAGATTTTAGCAGACTCATGTAATTGCGGTAAGAAAATATCAGGATTATAAACATCTGACAAAAAATGGCTGTGTGACACCAGCTGAGAACCTGTACAAGCAGCAGAAAGCCTGAATTTTGATTTTGCATCTGTATAAACAGCAAAATTAAGAGTAAGATTATGAGAGCTGTCATTAACTCATTTAGTATCTCCTTAAGGTGCATACTTCATATGTAGAAGAAAAAAAACTCATTTTTTAGAAATCTGAATTATTCCTCAAGTTGCACACAAACTGATGGGAAGTAGTCATGCTCCCTTACTACTACCACGTCATTCTTAGAGCTATTCATAAAAACATCCATACTAGATTATTTTCTATGTGCAAAGGAATAAATTGGACTAACGAGCACGTAAGGGTGCTGGAACAGGTGAAACCCTATTTTCTATTGAGCAACCCCCAATTGAAAGACTAAGCCTCCTCAGAAGCAGGTTATACAGCCAGTTGCTGATTGCATAACCCACGCTGAACTTACCCAGAAGACCGGGCAAAGTTTTCAGCAGTCCTAGGCTGTGTTTGTCCACGATATACCTAAAACCCGTGTACAACATATGCAAGGAGGCAAAATGCTTTAACTTCCTTCAGACATTTCCGTTTCTTGCACAAATATTGTGTTTCCTAACGTAAATATGCCAAGTCTTTGTCTCATCTCGCAAACAGGCTAAAGCAAACAGCAGCTTTTGCTGCTCCTGTTACGCATTTAACTACTCTTGAATCCAGTATTTCACACTGCTCTGAAACTAAGCGAGCCCTCGGTAAATACCCAATAGACACACTGTTGGCAGAGGCAGGTCCTTTCATGCTGACAATAGTTCCGACAATTCTCTCAGATAAAATACTGGTTTTATGTTGAAAAGAAGAATTTATTGTCCTGAACGTGTTCGTAACATTTCTAAATATCAGTTTGTAGTACACTCCCTCTTAAAAAGCGATAGATGATCCGGTGAACTCTAGTACAAAAGATCTGCTCAGGCTCTCAGGACAGCCACTCCTCTAAACAGGGGTACTAATGGTCTTGTCCCACTCCTCCACTTCTTTTACAGTAGTTAAACTTCAGGAGTTCATCCCCCCAAAATAGGCCCCAAACTGCAAAACATTAAGCCCTACTAAGCTGTTCGCTCCCTCTGTATGGTGTGGGAAGACCTCACCTCTGTGAAACCAAAACTGACTGTAGAGATGTTCAAACTGAGAGGCAAGGGAAAGACGTCTCCTTATCTGAGAACGCCATCACTGCAGGTATCCCCAAACCAACCACTGAATACCCAGCTGGCACGCCATGCCAGATGCACTGACCACATTGTCGGCTCTCCTTACGTTAAAAGCTAGGGCCCATATTTTACCCTCTGATAATTATCTCTCTTGAAAAAAAGATTAAATTCTGACACAATGCCGCTTCTGAAGGCATTTCAGGAACAACGGGGCATTCCCCAGCACAGAGGGAAGGCTATTCATAGGGCCACCCTAGCAGGATTTCCCGTCTAGCAGCTAGTCTCCTTCAATAAATGTAAGCATGAGCTAACACCACATTCTTCAAGCAATAGAGACAGCACAAGCCTCAGACTGAAGACGTGCTCGGGGCATACAGCTCAGTATTAAATAGTCAGAGGCCCCAGTAAACAACTGCTGCAAATGGTTAAGTTGTCTCTTCACAGCGTGGCGCCTGGGGAAAAGAAGTGAGTTATGGCTGCTTGCATCAAGGAGACATCTGTGTCTCCTCTGACCGCCACTCTTTTAGGAGAATGAAAGATTGACATTATTCTCTCTCAAATGTTACACACGCATTGTAACTTTATGCCACAGATTCTTTGCTGAATTAAGATAATTAACAGACTTTATGAGGGGGTGGCGACTCATTCCCTTTGACTTTTAACTACGCGCATTAGTTGAGAGTATTCTACTAATTTCACAGGAGTAATTAATAAGTTATGTGCATCTCCTTTAACTGCCTGAAAAACAACAATTTAATGCCTGTCACCACACCATATAAACCTTCTGGTAATTAATGCCTTCAAATTCAATAAAGAGCATAGTTTTATAATGTATTCTGAAGTTGACATCCCAATAATATTCTCATATTTGATACCTTAATTAAAAAGGAATCACAAGTATATATACACGTATTACGTATATTTTTATAGAGATATATTTAAAGAACGGTGATAACTTCAGCTATAAAAAGGCCAAAGACATGTTTTAATTTCATTTACAGAACTAGAGAATGATAAAGTCTCTGCTGTTGTACGCATGGTACAGGCACCATCATCCTACAACTGCACCTACGTTCTCTAACAGATCAGCAGTTTGGTGGAGTTGTATCTGATAGCTACCAGCTTTGTTTCCTCAGGCTTAGAGTGCGCTCCCATCACAAGAACATCTGAGAACAGTAAGAAAGAGATGACCTTGTGGCTCAGTCACACTTGCTTTAAGAACCTGATCAACACCAGTGAGCATAACGGGACTGAAGAAAGCTACAGTGGCAGCCAACAAAGAAATAGTGGCGTTACAGAATAATTACATCCTGTGTACTCTGAAGAAATTTACCTTAGTTTTCATGTTACCGACATTTACAACATTCTGGTAAAGGCTGTGGAAACTCTGATGAATCTGGCAACTTCTAACACAAAGTCAGCAAATGTAGATAACAACGTAATCAGTATTGCATGCTGTACGTGTGCTTTCTTTTTGCCAGGTTGAATTCAGCTGTGCCTAAAGCTCACGTGACTGCGGTTACCAGAAAAGCATTGTGTAGTGTCACCTATGTCCCTGGTCCCTATACATTCACCTGCAGAGCCGATCAAAAACTGGAAATTTTCAGTCATCTGGGCAGCATTTTCTGTCCTCCTCCATTTCCACCAAAAATAATAAAAAAACAGAATTGAGGAATTATACAGGGAATGTTTTGAACTTAAAGCTGGTAGCTGAGAACTTCAAGAACAACTGAAGGTCTGCAAAAATGGTTACAGGACCTCTGTGGCTGATGACTTCAAAGGATGCAGTTTGCAAAAGCAACACAAGATTACGCCATCTCCCAAGGCTTCACAGTTAACAGAGCTGCTGAAATAAGGAAGAAGCCTCACAGCTTTCTGAGCTACTATTTTCACAAACTGAGGCTCTATTCGATTTATTCACAGTCCACCAGACGACCTGCCTTCCCTTATTGAGAATTACAGCCACAGACTGACAGCTTCTACTCCCGGGTGAGCAGAAGAATTCTTTTAGAGCAGGAGACATCTGTTCAATCTCCTGCTACAAAGATATCTATAGAGGAATACTTCAAAACTGGAGATCACTTAGATAAACAGAGAGAGATGGCTGAAGTTGTCTGTTCGGACCCTCCTGTGCTGTGTGAACCACAGCAGAACCGAGAGCTGGCACTGGATCACAGATCTTGAAAGAGCTCTAAAGCACTGGATCGCTTTCTGCCTTCAAGAGACCGGAGCTCTCTTGCTCTGTTTTACAATCAGAAATCCTCTTTTTTGTAACTCATGACTCCAGCAGCGTCTCCCTGCCTTGCCTCTTACTGCTCTTTTCCATCCACCAAAACTAAGTGCACTTGAAGCTGATCAGCGAAGATATGTTCTTCTGAAGCAGATCAGTGAGAAGATCCCTACTCAGTGCTACTTAGACTTGCTTCACCTTTTTTGTTTGCTAAATGACAAAAAGAAATTATGAAGGCAGATGTAACCCCAAAGCATCTGTCTGGCGGTCCCCAGCATCCGGGCAGCCAGACAAGAAATGCTCCCAGGACTACGACAGATGGAGCAGTCCACAGGAGCATCGTGGTTATACTGCAGTGGAGGCCAACCTGGACAAGCTCAAAGAGGACAAACCTACAGCAGTGCACCAGAGGAGCTCTCGGGTTCGGGAACGCGGCCAGGGCAGGAGGAGGGAAGTGTGGCACATAAAAATCAAACAGCACCCTAACAACTCCCTCCCTCAGAACACACCAAAAAAAAAAAAAGCACTACAGCATTATGTGCTTTGAAATCAACCAGTGTTTAACAAAATGAGGATTAAATAAGGCAACACAGCGCAGACAAGAAGAGAAAAAGCATCAGAAAGTTTCACACACAAGGATTTATTAAGAGATAACTGAAATGACAAACTGACTCGAGTGGGGTGTGGAACTCAACCAATATTCAACTCCCAGGCACAAGAGCAGGAGTTTGTCAAGCTACGCAGGCTGGCAGCACCACAACTGGCAGCACATCTGTGCTTGGTCATCGTGACATGTCAAGTCTGAAAAAACATCACACCGGATGCTGCAACTTGAAGTGCCTGAATGATGGAACTGCTAGCTCTCTGCCAAAAATAAAATAAAATGATAAATCTATTTTCAGCCTGGGAGCTGCTCTGAGTTTATAGAACAGGTTCACCAGCCAAAAAAACATGGCAAAACGACAAAAAACAAGACAGCAGGGCAGGCGTTCTTCTGCATGATGGGAATTATCATGGATTAGATTCAAAACAGGAGGAAGCTGGATGCTCAAGTCAATATGCTACAATGAAAATTAAACTGAAAATATAACTTGGCATGGCCAGCGTATTTACAGAAAGGAAATAATACAAAATATTTGTAGTAACCCTTCAGTAATCCTGAGGTATCGCTTTCTTTGCCCACCTACTACAATCCATTATGTTTCCTAACTTGTTACACAGTAATATTTCACTTCCCACGAAGAAAAAACAAAGGCCATTAGGAAAGAGACTGTCACTCTCAGGGATTCAGACACCACTTAGCTAGTCAAGTCTTAAGTTTAAACTTGCCAAAAAGAATACCCTTCTCATTCAAACACAGCATGGAAGAAAGGCCACTTCAAGAATGTCTCTATCGCACTGCTAAAAGTTATCTTTGCTACACCATCCTTTCCGTTCTCTCCAGTCTATGCTGTCTAGAGACTGAAGAGAGGGAGAGAAGCCAGATGGCAGGGGGACATGAGATCCAAAGTCAGCAACAAACCCAGACATAAATTAGTGTCTAGAGGAGACACGGCTTACACTTTGTCATCACAAAAGCTTCCTCTTAACATGGAGCAGCTCAGAGGAACAGAGGAGGGAGAAGTCAAAACACAACACACAGAGCTCATCTAGAAGATCACTGCTGCCAAAATAGGTGTTTTCTCCTCCATCCAACACATTCTCTCCTACTCACAGCCAAGTACTCCCAGTAGTTAGTTCCCCTGCACAGGCTGAAGCTTGTCTCAACTCTCAGTAGCAATTCAAATGATTAATTTGGCAGAAAACAAGCAAATTTGGATTAGCAGCCACATTAGGTCACCACGTGGTCAGACAAAAGAAGAACACAAGCAAGGAAAAAGAACTGACATCAACTACCTGGATTCATGCAAAGCATTTGACACTGTCCCCTATGATATCCTTGTCTTTAAATTGGAGAGACATGGACTTGATGGATGGACGACTTGGTGGGTAAGGACCTGGCTGGATGGTTGCAAGAGTTGCAGTCAACAGCTCAATGTCTGAGTGGAGATCAGTAGTGAGTGGTGTTCCTTAGGGGTTGGTACAGGGAACGGTGCTGTTTAACATCTCTGCTGGTGACATGGACAGTGGGATTGAGTGCACCCTCAGCAAGTTTACCGTTGACGCCAAGCTGTGTGGTGCGGTCAGCACGCAGGAAGGAAGGGATGCCATCCAGAGGGACCTGGGCAGGCTTGAGAGGTGGGCCTGTGCGAACCTCATGAAATTCAACACGGCCTAGTGCAAGGTCCTGCATCTGGGCCAGGGCAATCCCAGACACAAACACAGATTGGATGGAGAATGGATTGAGAGCAGCCCTGAGGAGAAGGATCTGGAGGTGCTGGTTGATGAGAAACTTGACATCAGCTGTCAATGTGCGCTTGCAGCCCAGAAAGCCAACCACATCCTGGGCTGCATCCAAAGCAGTGTGGCCAGCAGGGTGAGGGAGGTGATTCTCCCCCTCTGCTCTGCTCCTGTGAGACCCCACCTGGAGCCCTGCGTTCAGCTCTGGGGCCCCCAGCACAAGAAGGACTTGGGTGTATTACAGCGAGTCCAGAGGAGGGCAACAAAGGTGATCACAGCTGGAGCACCTCTACTATGAGGACAGGCCGAGGGAGTTGGGGTTGTTGTCCCTGCCTGTGGCAGGGGGGGTGGAACAAGATGGTCTTTAAGATCCCTTCTAATCCAAATCATTCTGTGATTCTATGCAAAGGATACAACCAAGGTTAAGAACAGAAACTCCACTGAAAATGTAGTTCCAACAGTAGAAAACTGTTAGGACAATCAAATGTGATGCTGACCTCCTTTCTTGCACCCCCAAAGTGCAGAGGTACAAGCTAAAAAATATTCAACCACCATTCACCTAACCTATGGAAGGAAAACAGGTTCTCTCATTCTTCTTTCCCTTCTTGCTCTCTCTCTGCTTCATGCTTCTTATATGGTACAGTACAGGCATCATGACTGATTTTTTATTTAGCTTGTTATTTCTGCCTATCCTACGTGCCTCTCCCAGCACATGTTGGTGACTACCACTGTTGAAGACCAAAAAATATTAAGCAAAATCTCCCTCTGAGTCCTTCATCCAAGTCACTTCCCCCAGCCTCCCCTCTTCCATCACAGCGTAAGTTCCCTTCATTCTCTTATTCTCCTGATCACCTAAAAATTCCAGCCTCCAAAATAAAAACCACCACTTTTTACCCACCTTCCCACTGACATGCAGTTCATGGATATTTATAAATTGTTTCCAAACTATTTCAAAAATCGCTACCTCTGCAATTGCATTCTAGGGCCAATATCTATCTGTGTGAGCAAGCAGTGATTATCCAAACACCTAACACTTTTTTGCTGTGGCAGCTATAGTTACAAAAAGAGGAACAAAGTTTCATCTCAAACATTAACATACACAACAAGAGAAGTAATAATATTTGCTTGTTAGAATTTTACAGTATCTGCTATGCATTGTACTTACTTGGTGCATTCTTCTAAAGACTGTACAAGCATTTGTTGGAAAGAACTTATTTCTTCCAGGTTTCCCATTAAGTATGAAGTGTTTGCTGAGTTTAACCTGGAGCCAAGGTAAATAAAAGGTGTTTAGGTTTGCAGTTATTGACTAATTGTGCTTTAATAAAACTTACAGCCTTTAAAAAAAAGCTTCTTAGCTTCTTTGATCAAGATCAGCCTGTCCTAGTCAGCAATCAAGCAGAATAAAAGAAACCTGAAGCAGGAATCCCTGCCTCAAAGATCTCACAGTCCACACAAGGAAACATACATTATCACTAAAACTGAATTTTCAACCACATAAACCCTCCCCAGTTCCCAAATGATCTTCAGCCTTATTTTAAAAGCCAAAACAAACTCACATACTTTTCACTAGCTTGTAATGGTCGCAGGTAGTTTGAAAGCATTGTCTGTAGCTCCTTAGCGTATTCATTTTCTGTTTCTAATATATTTTGTAGCACCTACAATAAATGACAATTGCTAATTGGTATTTTTTAAGAGATACTTCAAAAGGTTCAACCTGTTAACAGTTTTAAAACATACAAAAAATTACTTAGCATGGGGTAAATTTAGAAGAAGGTTCCTGTATTAAAAAATATAGCATCAAGAGAAAAGCATTAAATACTATGTATTTATGAAACTCCCAGGAAAATATACACTCATACACACGCAAGCCATCCTTCAGTCACATAACAAAAAGTGTTAACAGAAATACATTATGCTAAAGCAAATTTTTATTGTAAAAGTAAAGGGAGCTATACTATATATAAAAGTAAAGGGAGAGTGTTCTTCCCTAGCAAGGAGTAGTTATTCCTCCTGTGTACTGCAAAACACTCAAAGTGCAGAGAATAGTAAAACACATTAGAAGTTGTAAAAGAAACAAACAATGAGCGTTGTTTTCTCAGTCTCAGTTACAACGCAGAACAACTTATCTTGCTGGTTAAGTGTTCACTTATTCAGATAGCGAAAAGGTCAGATTTATAAATACCAGATAACCGTTGCCTTTACTTAGCAAAATTCTTAGCCTCGTTGCGTTCTTTTTAAATGGGGACGCCTAAGCTTCAACTATGAGTGCAGTAACATACGCTACCACAAGAAAATTACAAGTTTATAAGATACAGCACACTTGCTTTTTGGCTGAATATAAATCAAACAACTGGAATACTCCCAACTATGTACAAGGAAGCATTTTACTGGGCCATCTCCAAGCAGTCTGCTTTAAGATATCCTCCAACATATTCACATCAAATTCTACCATGCTTCTAGCAATAAATTAGTTTTTGTCTTCAAGAAGTTAATGATCTAGCAGGGGAATCGTCAGAATTAAATGCAGTTCACAGGACAGAGTAAGCTTCGAAAACTTTTTGTAATTTATTGCTCATAAGCCACACCAGAAACCTTTTCATTTTGGTACATGCCATATTTGTCAAGCCTGCAGTAATATCTCATTTCAGCATTTATAGTAACGACTGTAATTGAGTGCATTATTCACTGTTCTAGTCAATACTCTTTCTTAGGAAATAAAAAAAGCCATTCATTCCTAAATGCAAACCTGATGAAATAACTTTAAATAGTTCAGTATGTCAATGAAGAATTCACTGTTCCTTTCATTGGTGTCATTGATTCTGCTTATTCCTTGAATGGTTCTATTCATTTGGAGAAAGAGAGAGACCACTTTTGAGTTCATTCTTTTGTTGGAAATCTGAACCGAAGATTAAAATGTCTCCGTTCTCTGCTAAACATGATGACAGAAGAATGTCACAGAGAAAGCTATAGCTGTTAAATAGAAAACTTCAGCATAAAATACAATATGGGTGCACATTTTATTTAAAAAAGCTAAAAACCTTTACCATTTAGACCAGAGGGAACCAAAAAAACTAAATCCATATTTGCACTGATCATAAAACAAATTAAAATCCCACTTTCTAACACAAATACAATACAAAAAAGTCAGTTGTTCAAAAGGAAACATGTAAGTACTTAGGATCCATAAAGTTCAAAACTAAATGTACGATGAATCTTCTCCAACATTGCTTTTCCTACAAAAATCTCCCAGCCAGAAGTCATTATATAGCCATTGGTTAGGAAAAGGAGACAAAACCAAGGACGAAAATGTAATATATTGACAAAGCACTGAACACTATCAGAAAACATCCAAAGACAGGGAAAAAAAAATGCTAGGGATCTTGAAGGGCAAATCCTTTTTCTCAAAGAGTATTTTCCATCCTTTGCTATTAAACAGCTGTCTGAAGAGGCTGAAATGAAAGTTGTTTCATGTTTCAAAACTCAATTATTTTCCTTTCCTTATCTGGATTTTTATTCGAGGGTTTTCTTGGGAACATGTAAAAGATTGGGGGAAAAAGACTTAAAGGATGGGGAAAAAAGAATGAGGAAGCTTCAAAAGTAAAAGCAGCAACCTGGTAAGTTACTGGAATAAAGAAAATGAGTGCAACTAAATAAAACTATGCTACAAAGCCTATATACACAGCACTAGATACTGCTTTATATTATTCTAGGAGTTCACAGCATTGCACAGTACTTTAGACATGCACATAGCTTTAAATGCCTCTTAAAAGAAGTTAAACCTATTTCCCTTTTTTACAAGCACAGTTTCCCACTCCATACAACATTCTTTGAAAACGTTTTTAAGAAGAATAATCTTGCTTACATAGTTCTAAAACATCAGTTTGTGACCTCTCGCATCCTTCCAGCTTGACTTACCTACCTCACGAAGAAGCTATGAGGATAAAACGTTTGGGTTACACTTTGAAGCGATAAGTGCTCAGTGTCGTAACTCAGTATTTTGGCACCAGAGCACCCTTACATTCCTCATATCCACAACTCGCCCGCGAGCTCTGATAATCACCTTTCTTCCCTTTCCTGCTTTCTGCGTGTTCTGGCTGCTGCAGGACCCCATGAGACCTCCAAGACCTTGTTTCCACAACTCCACCACAACATTTGCACAGACAAGGCTGGGTACCAAAAGAGCAGCATTGAAGTGGCAGCTTTTTACAATCCCTAACACTGATGAATGGCAGGCACAGAAAACCGAGCTCAGAGAGCACAAGCTCTCGCAATCACAAGGCATGGAAAATTCAAGCATGGTTAACAGTTCCGTCACACAAAACCCTAGTCATCTCCCTACGGCAAAAGCTACCACCCAAAAATGGATGTAAGTGACCTACACAAAGCTGATCACCTTCCACAGAGGGAGAAGAGGCAGATTTCACAGCTACACTCGGGCACGATCCTGTAGTACATTCCCACTTTATGCAAGTAGTAAGGCACGCAGCTGAAACATCACATTCAGCACTACAGCGATCAATGCATAATTTTCTTCAATCACAAAAATCAGAGACTATCCTTCTTCAAAACAGGCCCTCAAGAAGGCCAATGTAAATCAGCACAAAAGCATTCCGTATCTCAAGGCTCCTCAAAATTTTTCATGAGCTTTGATAAACAAAAACACTTGATCCAACTTGAAAAGTGTGACCTCAAAAGGCATGCTCTGTTTTCAATCACCTATCAAATACTTACATGAAAAATAAAGTCATCCAAATGCTCACACTGTGGAGAAAGTTGCCCGTTTCGTTACCTGATTTTAAAACAGCTACTTAACCTCCAGATAATTGCCTTGTAAGCCGAGGTAACATTTTTATTTGGGACACCACGTTTTAAACTCTCAAGGGATTAACAAGCAAATGTGCCCTGTACTCTCTGCAACACCTACTGCAAGGAGCAGCTAATAAAGCACACTGACATAAACATCTAGTTTGTATTACAAACTTCAGATGGAGCTATGTGAATCCACAAACATAGAACATGCTTACAAGCGGGTAAAGAACAAAATAAAGTGGTGAAAGCAGTCTCATCTTCATTAAATGCACTGTGCCATTAGCCTATGCAGTTATCTCCCCACAAAGGGAGATTAGCAGAGCCTCCCCTACCCTTTCCTGAGCTTCCTCTGTACTGCCTTTTGATTCTTTGTCCTCAGACTGACCAACACACCCACAGCTGCTGCCTGCACCACAAATCTCTCCCTAGGAAAGACAGGGATAAATAATCATGAGGTATACATATGGAGGAATACAGTCACAACTTAAAAGTAGCAAAGAGTTCTAGCAAACCAGTCCCAAAACATGTCAAGAGAGACTTTAACACAGCTTTTAACTCTAACTCAAGCTACAAACTTTCAGCTACAGTTGCCACAGGTTTATTAGGAACTACCATGGTCTTGCCTTAGCCTGGGCTCAATTTTGTTATCAGTGCAGACTGATGATAAAACATCAAGCGAAGGGAAGTCCCACGTCTGTGAGAAGGATCAGCTATAAGAAGCTAAAGTTGCAGCTGACATTGCAAAACAGAACAAAACCTCAACTCACAATTTAAACTGTTTGAACATTAACCTATATATAAATATCACTATGTATTTAATAATTACTTAAAATCATTATCTTCTAGTTATATTGCCATTGCAAGCACTTATTTTTTAAGACGTAGATGCCAGCTATCCTAATTTAGGTTTTGAAAACAGCAATAAATTCTTACCTCTCTGAAAAAAAAACTGCATGCTATAGCAACCTCTCATTCTTTAAACTAAAATAACAACATGAGCTTAAGAATTGGGGGCATTTGCTACACTGTGGAAAAAAGGTGAAAACAAGATAATTATCCAGCTCACTACAAACCAGCTTAAGAACACTACTCTAGGGTCATCTATATTATGATGAATGGGTCATTCTTCTACCTTATGACATAATATATCCTCAACAGTTAATAAATAGCTAGCACTCAAAACTGTGGGAATGTTATTACATCAGTTGAACACAGCAAGGTAGTTGTACTTGAGCAAGGTGAAAAATAACCCTAAGAATACGATGGTCACCAACGTCATTATTTATCATTTAAAAACAAAAAATACAGTCAACTTTAAAAGGCAGCTATGGCTAGCTGTTTCCAGAACTGGATAGTAACTCAAGCCTCCATGAGGAGGACAAAAGTTATTCAGAGAACACTTATAAAAAGCAAACGAACATATTATTTCAAAAATGCATAGCCTTTTGTAATTTAACCACCTTAGCTGTGGTTTTAGGCAAAATTCAAACATTTATTTTCACTGAAGTACACTGTCACCCCCCAAAATTGGCCTAAATTATTAAATAAAAATTGCAACCACCAGTATGCCAGTGTCCAAAATGAATTGGATCTTGAGTTTTAACTAAGCCCAAATTTAAAAGCTGCCACTGTTACTTTACTATCGCATTATGTATAGTTATTATTACTTTATGTAATATTAGGACCTATCAAGAGAAACCACATATAATATTATATTTGAGGAATATATTTACCACTGACTTTTTTTTTAAACCTAAAGAGAGCTGCCAATTTATTTGGATTAAAATTTCAACATAGATTTATACTAAATGTAAGTAAGAGCATCATTCTACCTATTGAAGCAACTAAATCCTTTCTTTGCTGCATTCACTTCAGTTTACTTGTAGGGAATATGTAGGCTTCAACATCAAAACAGCAATAAAGAGAAGACATCTTTGCTACTACACACTACAGCAACTTTGGAAAAAACTGACTATGAAAAAGACTAGAAAGAGATACAGTGAAAAAATGAAGATGAAAAGGAAAAGCTGTCTAGTATTTTGTTGCTGGATGCAACACAGTAAGAGCATTACTTCCTGCAATTTGAAGGAATGGGCCTGCACAGGTATTATTCATTGTGACTAGCAGGTGGGGAATACAACAGCCAAAGCATCGCAGCCCTCCATTTATCATGGCGTTATGGCTGTTGGCAGAGGCACCATGTGAGTGGGGAGGAGCAGGAGCTTGCTTCAGTGTTTTCAGTTAGGGCCCAATATGCAAAACTACTTTGTTCTTCCAGGTGGTTCACGCTATTTATGCCACAACCACAAGAGATGAAAGCATAAAATGATGCTTTATGATCCTGCTAAAAGCTGACAAATAAAATGAACTTAAAAAAAAAAAGAAAAAGATAGAAAGAAACGGGCAGTGGAACCAAAGAAAAAGGAAAGAAAAGCTTGTGCTTTCTTTTTACACCAGCAGGGAGCAGTGGTTAACAAAAAGCATCTTACTGTTTTTGCTTCCAAAAGTATCTACTGTTAGTAAACAAAGGTTTCTCAAAATGGTTACAACAGGATTAAAGATAATTTTGGTATGTTTCTTACATGCATTTACTAAAGATGTATGGGTACTAGACTAAAGAATCCTCAAATGTATTTTAGAGGCTGATTCTATACAGCTTTTGCCATGAAATCAATTGATCAGCATAAGGAAAATGTTCCCAAAGTTAGTTATTGAGTTGATTCATTAGCATAAAAACAAAGAAGGCAAATTCATTGCAAATGTTCAATGTCACCTTCAACAAAAAGTACAAAATATTCTTAATTATTTAAATACACCAGAATTTCATTAATTCTTGGTGATCAGGGAAGAGTGACTGCATATTTGGGTGGCGGTGAGAGGAGAAAAGGGAAGTTAACAACTAGCCAAGCAAGTAAAATGAGCATAACATACTATAGTAATGCATATTACTCACTCGTTTCAGACCACAATTTTGCATCACACTTAAAAATCCATGTGTGTGATATTCCATTTAACTAATAATGATATTATTTATAGAGAATTCACAAAAACCCCGATCTAGTTTTGGCGCTAAGGGTCTGTAAGACTGCCCATTTCTTTGTAGCAATGAGAGCATTTAGTTACGTGAGGTTCTACAGTATATAAAAGCACACAAGGAAGAAAAAGGATCAGGATCACTCACCACATTGTAATAGCTTTTGTTGATTGCAGACGTATCGAAGCCTTTAGGTGGACTCTTCAATGTACCTGATTTGGGGGAGACTGGCTTTTCTGAAATAAAAGGTAATTTTGTGTGAATTACGTGCAGTTTCATAGCTCAACACTAGAGGTCAAACAAACTGCTTTCAAATATTTATAGTAAGATATAATGAAAATAATGCTTCACTGAGAAATGCATATACTTGTGCTTGAAATTATTGGCAAAGAATCAAAACGATTCATGTGTTCACAACGAATGACATGCTAGCCTCAATGAAGGCAAACGAAGTTCTCAATTCTTTTTCTTGGAAACAGAAAAATCAGTCAATTAAATGCGGTTTTCAAATTTTGTTTTAATAAAAGAACAAACAAAAAACATCATCGCAGACTGCAACTGAAGTGTTTTCCAAATACCATGTGCATTTTCAGACAAAAGCTTTGGTATCAGTTTAACGAACTCAGTAAAAGCAACTCACCAACCAAAGGTCAAACAAACCAAGGTGGGACACATAACACTCAGTCTCATTGAAGCAGAATTAAAACACTGCATGAGTAGGAAAGTGACTTACCAGATCAGAGAGACATTTTAAAAAACGAACTGTCTTTTATTGTTAATGAAGTCAAAAAACACGGTTACATACTTGAGATTGGGGTCCTTGATAACAACAAATGCAATCCTTAGTGTAATCCCCTAGTGAACCTACCCCTCAGTTACACGTGCCCTTCCTGGCATGACAACATGTGTTCAAGATCAATCCAACAGCCCCGAAAGCTGAGTGCTGGCTCCCAGGATGGAGACGCACTGAAAAGACACTTCCAAATCCTCCCCTCCCATCCCTACCATTCTTCTAGTGTGATCACAGAGGAGCAAACATGAAGGGAGACACAACCAAAGGTGTCAAGCTGCGTGCCTGAGAAACAGAAGGTAAGACTTCCAGTATCTCTTTTTGATCTCTGACACTTGACCTAGTGCACAACCAAGTGAAGATGCTTGTGAGACTGTATTTATCAGGACACCATGGTGTTTTGGGTTGTTTTAAGTAAGCTGGCTTGTCTAATATGCAAACTTTGGATAAGCCTTTTAGTCATATGTAATCCAAAAAAAGCATCATCGAAACACACCTACTGAAAGTTATACCTTTATTTTAAGAGCAAGCTGTTTTTTTCAAACGCATTTTAATAAACATACATGAATAATTTAACTTTAGTTTACCTGATACCTCAGGCCTTTAAGAATAAATTATGCAAGTCTCAGATAGAGAGCTGCCTTTACAGCAGAAGCCCAGTCAGCCACAGCTGTGGGAAATTCCCATTTCAGTAGAGCCGACCAGGGAAACAGCATCACAAGCAGAACAGCCCGTGGGGTACCAGCCCTTGCTGGACTGTGTGCTGAGTACAGGAATTCAGTGCTTCTTTGGGCTGCCCAGCTGCAGTCCCAGACGTGCACCCTTGTATCTCCACAGCCAGGAGCACTGGATGGGCTGGCCAGCAGTCCTCAAGGGGATGGTTTAGCCAGCAGTCCTCAAGGGGAATGTTTCGTCCACAGGAGCACTCGTGGAGCATCTTTAAGGGGATTTTCTCTCTACTGCACTGCAACTCTCCTCAAAGAAGCTAATTCTAAAATTAAAGTGCAGTCTTAAAGCTACTGAACATGCACAGAAACATTTCTCCTTACCACATTCAGATACCAGATCCTTTCGGTTAAGACCCCCCTGCCCAGAGTCAGCCATAAGTTGACCCACAGCACAAAATCCATTAGCTCCCCCAGTTATCCAGGTGGGCGTACTGGTGCTCTCAGCGCATGCTCTGCTACACAGCTGGGTAATTCCAAGTGACAGGACTCTTGCCACCCAAAAACCCAAGCTGACTGCCATTAAACATTCCATGCAAAAGAAACACCTAAGTTAACATTGCGTAGACAGCTACTCATTTATACATTATATATAATGCTACACATTTATGGGACGATCCCAGCTTGTTTCACTGTACTGAATGATGAAAATGATGTTGTTTGTATGAACTTGGTGATTTACTTTCATTCTCTGTGGGAGCCCTCAACTGATCCTACGATTTATAGCGACTTTCAGGTCCGCTACAAACCCAGAGTTACATTAATCACAAGCCAGAAAGCATGAAAGGAGAGACCAAACAGCCTGATATGCTTGAGGAAGAAGGTAAACACCTGTCCCTGAATTCCATCAGAATACAGATGTCTGACCCCTGTTAATCTGGAAGAAGTTGGCTGCTCATAGAATAGGGGCTCTTCTTCCAGCTACTTTGTCATCTTAAAGGGTGTAAAAACACATCTGTTTCCCTAACATTATGCTTCTGTCCTAAGCTGCTGAAGACAGTAGATTTTTGCTGAAATACAGTGATTTCTGTTACCAGCTGTTCAGCTGAATCAGTTATCCAGAAGAGAACACAAGAACGAATTCAGGTTTAAAAAGAGGAAACAAAAAAGCATCACACATTAGAACCATTTTGCCTGAACAGCCATAATCAGCGCCCAGCTTTTAAAATGCAAAGGCCATTTCTATTGTAGAAACACAGAATCAGACACAGCAAATCAGTCCATCTGTCTGTCACGTCTGGTATTCTGCCTCCAAGCACTGCCTTGCTTCACGAGGAGCAGTAAGACAGTCTTGTTGCAATTAGCTTATTACACAGCGCATCACAGAGGAGAAAATCCTGATCTTGCACATAAGGAATCACTTTCTCAGCAAAAACCAAGATAAGTGTCACTTATCACCCTTCACGAGAGAACATCGGAGTACTTGCACAAACATACAGCGTAATTCAGTCAACGTTTCAAGCAGGTGTCACCCCCAGCCAAAACGCTGGGAACACATAAAGGTCTTAAATCAGGGAATCCACAGGTTTCAGAAGCATTAGCAAGGCCCTGGCACCTCGCCTGTTCCAACACAAGCGCTGTTCCTCAAAACACTGAGAGCTGCAGCTTCCCAAGCGTGACCTAAGCCAGACACCCAGCTTTCCCATACAAAAGGCTCTTCCCTTCTGCCTACTTTTCTCCTCGTCCCAATGTAAACCTGTCACATTAGCGCTGAAAACGCAGCAAGAACACGTACAGCACACAAGCAAATCTGAAACAAGCAAGCACCTGCTCAAGTACTATTCTCATCTATTTTTGCCTGTGGAATAGCACTTGACAAGAGAACAAAATACCCCTCCGAGCATGCATAGGTGGGGAGAAGAAAAGCAGCACTCTTTTTTTTCCTTTTTTTTTTTTTTATTATTTTTAAAGCTGAAAGTGTGTTTGTCCTTCCCTTGAGCACCACAGGACGGGACCAGCAGATACACTTCACTCTTCCACTATACACTGCCTTTTCCCATGACCTGATTTATTTATTTATCTTAAAGCCGTCCAACTAGAAGAACTATTAGCACTGATTTGTGCTGGGCCTGCTACCAACAGAACCGTCAAGAGAGCCTAACAGAAGAGAAGCTAGACAGTAAGAAAACATTAATTTCACTGAAGAATTAGAAAAAAGGTTTGCAAAACCAAACGTCTTCTTTCAAAGCTGTATTACTGTCTGCATAATCGTGCCATTTAAATGGGTTACAATGTTAATACCTAGGAAGTCACCATGTGATTTTTTGTTATTATTTTTTAAACTGGTTAACTATTGGCAGTTGCTACCTAAGTGCTTCCCAGTCTGGCTAAATGCTATTCTTTTCATACTGTAACTCTTAAAACTAAGTCTCCAAACCTCTCTACCGTGCAAACCAGAAGCAGCATTACATGATAAGACTCCACCTAAACCTTAACGTTCCCTCCCTGCTCCACTTAAGAAAAAAACTCATTAAGGCCACACTGTCAAATACCCAAATCTTCCACCCTGTCACGTGCAACATAACAGCAGCATGAAAATAATAATAATAAAAAAAGTATTTCAAAATACTTCTTGACTAGCAATCAAAGAACACTTAAAGCAAGATGTTACAGGGCTTGAAAAGGGAACTGTAAGCATGCTCACAGAAGATGGAGAGAGAAGTGGACCATCTTTTGTTGATCCTTACAGTGTAGGCATATATCTGAGAAGAAACTACTACTGCTACAGTTTCTCTCTTTTATTTGGAAGTTTGATCATAAGCACAAAACTTCAAACAAATCCTCTTTTATCCATTCCAGAGAAAAGCAACACAGAGTCAACAGCAAAATAAATTTGAGATGGGAAAGGATTTTTATTTCCCCAAGATTTATAGTCATCGTTCAGCCTAAGAAGACTAAATGCCATACTTTGCTCCAAAAACTAATTATCATTTCTACAACCACTCATAAAGAGCATCATACATATATCACTGCTCTGTGCTGGCACTATTTGAACTAAAGACACATTCCCTTCCCCAGAAGGAAGTGAGCATGTGAGAGTGCTCCAAGAAGTCTCACAGAAGTCAAAGGGAGCAAGCCCTTGTAGCACCCACTGGGAACATGCCTACAGAGCACAGGGAAAGGAAGAGCTTAGCAGCAAACTCTTCTGATGGTGAGAAGTCAAAGTTAAACCTGGAAGCAGTTCGTCTCAGCCCCAGGGAATCAGGTATCAGACAGGGTTGCAAGGACTGGCAAGAATCCAAGTGCACTTGGTACCAACCTTGGCCTCGCAGCTTTCTGGCTTTCCTGCTTAGGAAAGTTACTTCACCCAAGTGAAGTATTCCTGAAAGACTAAAATAACCTTAACTTCAGTTGCTGGCAGCTTTTGGTTCTCATATATTCACTGCTAAAAGCTACTTCCATTCTGAAGCCTTCCTGCTGACCCAGGTTCCAGTCTCAGGAGTTGGACGACATCAGAACTGATGAAATCCAAACAAAATCTCTGCAGCAATGTTTTAAATGAGTAACATTTAAATGAGTAACAATGGGAAAAGATATTCAACCTGTCCAAAAGACTGCTACAGAACTACAGACAAGACAAAGCACGCTTTGGGAACTGTTTTTCAGGATAAGCCCCATCTGAGAGACCTCCGAAGAACATTAAAGCTAAGTCTTTATATCCTGACTATGCCTAAGAGGATCTAGTTGACAATGACAGTGATACACAGATCTAAGACTCCAGCATTTTGAAAACAGGGACTGTAGACAGCATAACAAGGAAGAAAGCAAGATAATGCAACTGGGGAAGAAAGAACAAGTTTAAAAATTGAGTTTTAACCCCACAGCTTGAGTTACCAACCAAGCGTCTGGCTGGCTGCCTAAAAAAAGTCATGCCAATGTTTTTAGCATGGCCATAAAGAGGTGTTTTGATTGGAGCTATGGCAAGGTACACAGTGGTAAAGCTTCTCAGAGCTTCACTGGGTAGTTACAAGAGCAAAAGGGTTGTCCCCAGTCTCTGAAAGCAAGCAGAGACAGGGAAGAGACAAACAGTAGATCGCATCACCCACATCAACATCCTGGTAGATCAAAAAACATTGTTAGTTCTGATATTTAGTTGTGAAGATGACATTTACAGAAGGCACCTTCACTATATGATTTTCAGGGTGTATCTTTGGTGTAAGAGTGCAGCCGATACAAAGAAAAGGGAAGGCATGGGAACAATAAAGAAAAAAGGTATCACAAACACTATCTTATAAAACTGTCTCTAATCTAACAGTAGATTTTGCTATAATTCAGGATGCTTCCTGCAGGAGTCATTTGCTTCCATCTGCTTTAAAGTACTAAAACTATGGAGGTTTGGGTTTTTTGGGGGGGAGGTGGCAGGGGTAGCAGGAAATCCCACACTATTTAAGCCCAAAGTACCAACTCAAAGCATATCAGTGTCAGAGCCAACGTCTAGCATTCTAGAAATTCAGACTGAAGAAGTCAAAGCAGCCCAACTGCAACCGACAGAAGGCAAAAGAACGTGGGAGTTTTCTGCATGCTTAGTGTTTCCTCAAAACCCCTACAGCACTCTTTATAGCGAACTGGGGTAGGAGTACAAGTTCCTAAGCCCTAATGATTTCTGTGAATGAAGGTCAGTAAATGCAATCAAGCTTAAATAAAAAACATTACTTCTTAATCAGTCCCAGCTACCCACCACTATGCAAAAACAGAGTTGTATAAATACACCCTCCTTTATAACTCACCATTGGATTTTATTTCTCGTACGTAATTACTTGGAAACCACCCTGTTTTGCCATTCAGAGTTCCTTCCCACCAGCCTCCTTCTTCCACTCTTGTAACGTGAATAATATCGCCTTTTGAAATAGAAAGTTCATCTTCATTTGTCTGCTGAAAATTAAATTTTGCTCTCACCACCAACTGATGGTTGCTGTTATCTGTCATGTCCTAGTAAGGATGAAAAAGGATAACTTTAGATGTTTACCATTTCATGAACAAAACAAACATCCATAACATTGAAATAGCGTGCGTGTGCATGTGCCAGCCCTCTTCCCCCCCACTCTCCCCACACATTTTTTATTCTAAGGATTTGCAAGGATGATTTGCCATTTCTGGTGCCTCTGACATTTATATCTATGGATTTCTACCAGTCCCGAGCGTATATCGTCTTATTACAGCCCCTTCAAATCAGAAGCGGGTAAACAGAGCTAAAAAACGAGACTAATTCTTACTCTCAACAACCAACCAACCACAATTCCTATTTGCTGTATAGACTGAAACTGCCCTTAGCAACTAAAAAGGCATAGCAGCTTTACGTCAGAGAGTTTTCTAACCCATTCTGGATTGGGGATGGTGGTACTGAGTTGGGTTTAACTCAAAACCTCTAATGCTGGACAGCAAACAGAGCTTGTAGCTTTCTCCCTGCCAATAACGGATCGTGCTGGAAGGTTCCACACTGGGACGTGCAAGTCACAGGGGTCTGTCAGTGGATGAAAACAGCGCGCACAAATACTAAAAATTGGTTCAGCAATTGACTTTGAAGTAGTTTGTGGCATACTCACAAATCATTTGCCACAAGGTTAGCACAGGTGCAAATCTGAAGCACGTCAGACTTGCAGCTGTCCATACATATGCTCATTCCCTGTCAAAAACGTGAAGGCATTTTATTGCTCTGTAATAACTAAATGCTAACAGCTACTCTAAGAAGTCTTTCAAACGAATGGTGTTCAAACTTGGCATTTTGTTCTTGGATTTCTGTATCAAGCATTTAATGAGAATTAGGACAAACTGCCATGTTAAAAAAGCTAAAAAAGCTAAATGCTTGAACAGCTTTAAATAATCCAAATACAAACCACTGCATTGTAACCAAGAGAACAGGATTGTTAAACATGCCTGTCTTTACCACAAGTACGGCCTACTACCTGTACAACCAAAATAAAAGTAATTTAAGTGAGAAAGTGACTGTAAGCAATCCTAGTCAGCTATCCAGGTAACAGAATTTCATTTACACGTTGGCTGTACACTTGAGGTGATTAAAATATCTGCCGTGTAATGTCATTAGAATCATACTACATGTCAGCTTAGTTGATATTCACAGCAATTACGTTATTGCATCACATCTCAATTTAACAATCAGACTATTAGTGGCTGAGAAACTGTAGGAAAATGAGGGCAAATGAAACGCTGAAAATACACAGAAAGCCCCAAGATACTGCACGTCACAAAACATCTGACAATGACATTGGCATAGATTCAGTTAAGTGTCTCTGCCTTAGTCCTCTGCTTGCACATCATGCGTTTTCATTTATTACAATTGCTCAACAAGAAAAATCGTTTTGCCTTAGCAAACAGCAAAAAGCCACAAAATAAGCAACAACATTGCGTAGTGACATCAGCTACAGCCCATTCCCTTTCTCAGGCTCTCCAGTAGAATCAACTGAGTACCAGCTGGTAAGAACTGTTCCAAACTGATCACCTGCAGCAACAAAACCAAACTAAGTATTTTCCTGGTGTTGGTCACCAGCTCTCTTCTCCTTGCTCTAGCACTTCTCTACCCCTTTGTAACCATCTACAAAGCTGCTCAAATCACCAGACTGATACAAACACTTAAAATTTATTATTTCAGTGATCCAACTAACAGCTAGTCTCAAACGGTTTCACCAGCAAAACTGAGTGGGTGGTGAACAGCAGAGTGGGAGCTGGAATTAGTGGCCTAGGGCAAGAACTCGCATGGGCTCTGCTACCAGAGAAAACACGTCAAACCACACCTAAGAAAATTTAAGCGGAGCACTGTGTTAAGGTTCCACATAGCAATCACCACACAGTTCAAAAATGCCTCCCCTAAACATGAAAAAAGCAGTTTACAGTGGGGGTCTGAACCCTTCCTACAAACCTTTTAGTTGCTAAAAGCACCTTTCATCACAATTATTTTCAGTGCAATATTCCACCCTGATTTCAGCTGCACTGTGAAACAACTGCCCATGCCACGCAGTTACCTGAAAGCTATTTGAAGGATTCACCTTGAAACCTAGCGGCAAACAAGAGTAACTGCCAGTACTACCAACATTAGAAGTCCTACCCTTGCTGAGGTTTGAATATCCTTCGTTAATCATCCCTAAACTCATTAAGTCAGTATAGCTGAAGACGAACATGAGATTTTGCCTTTATGAGAATAAGTCCTTACACTTATGAAGTAATTGCTGGACTAACACTCCATACGTAGACAACACAGAATGGTAAATGAGGGAGGAGAAAAACAATAACAACAAAAATACCACCACCCTAGAAGTTCTCAGAAAAGTTGCGTGTATTATGGAACATAACAAAAGCTGCAAAAATAGAACTTCAGTCTTGAACTACAGAGGTGAAAGAGAGCAAAACAGTAAACAGTTGTTCGCTAGGCTATTGTTTACTTATAAATTTAGTCAAAAAGACAAAAACACACCTCAGCATGTTTCAGTTCTAGAACTTACCAGACTCCGATATTGTCCCTGAAAGAGCTTTGAAGTTCTACTGTGTAAAGACTGCGATCCCAGAGAATCAAAAGACTTTATCCGATGAGATGAGGGACGTGCACATACAGAGTCGCTGCCCAGCCCTATGTCTGGAGAAGGGAAGAAAAAGTAAACATCAGAATTTGACAAGTTTTCATATAGCTTTCTGCCCAGTTCTGAAACGCTCACGTACTTAAAGCAGATTCAGAGTATCTGTGGTTGCTCAGTAATTCAAGATTTTAAGAAAATGAAGCAACAGTATGAACTGAAATCCAGAGACACTGTCGGCTTCTTCCACATACA
The DNA here is from genome assembly GCF_040182565.1 of Anser cygnoides. Lineage (NCBI taxonomy): Eukaryota > Metazoa > Chordata > Aves > Anseriformes > Anatidae > Anser > Anser cygnoides. The sequence goes on along the minus strand of NC_089873.1, from coordinate 149,974,822 downwards.
GACAGGAAAACAATTTGAGCTATTTAGGAAGAGGAGGGTTAGGATTTTATTTCTCCATTCCTACCCGCTACCAGTCTATTTAAAGGTAATTAACCAACATCATTTTAGCTAGTGGCCAAGAAATCTGAATGCATAAAACTTGCTTGAAGTAAAGCCAGCCACATCTGTTTCTTAATTCTTCCCCCCAACCACCGCCATCTCCTTCTCAATTAAAACATTCTTTCCACTGTCTTCCTACGTCCCTCTCTCCCACCCTTTTTGCCAACTCAGCTACTTCTTCTCTGAGGGCAAGGGGGAAGCGAGGGGCAGAAAGGAAGCAAGCTGCTTGCTTGGAACAAAGAACACCTCACCCCCTGCAACTTCTCCCCGCTTTCACTTGCCCCTCTCACAAAAAGCACATCTGCTTGAGAAGTTCACCCAGAGGGCTGACGGCGAGGGGGCAGCAGGGCCGGGCCCAGGCCACCACCCCAGCTGGGAGCGGGGCAGTGCAGGCCCAGCAAGGCCCCACCTGAGGGATCGCAGGCCAGGGCTCAAGCAGGGCAGGGCCCCAGCTCTGCAGAAAGCAGCTTCTGGGTGCCAGGGCCCTAGCACATGTATATGTATGGACATATGGGTATATATGGAGCCTGTCCCCAGTGTTACAGAGGGGCAGGGGCTGCTCTCAGCTGCACCAGCTCCCAATGGGCCCTGAGCCCTCAGAGCCAAACCCCCCAGAAGGGGGATGCTCTCAGGGCCCTTACGCATGGGACACATTAAAGCAGACAAGCGTTGCTCCTTTACCCATGGTGTGACAAGTCGATCCTTTTCCTCATGGTTTCCACATACAAGGATATTATTTAGTGGGCTTCTGAGCTTCGAAGAGCCCTGAAAGCAATGTAGCAATGTCACTCTGTCTAGTGACATCCAGGTTTGGGACTAGGCAAGTCTCCCACCTGCTCTCCTGGCTTTTATGCCCCTTAATCTGTTTCCTAGCAGTTTGCTGTGCCTCCCAACACTTGTCCTGTATTAGAGGTACACAGAGACAAACGCGTTCTCCCACTGTCGCTTTCAAACTAAGGCAAACAAGGATTATGCAACCCTAGTTATTTTTGGTGAAAGAAGTGACACATGCAGGTTCAGTTCCATAAAAAGACTGGTGAACAAAGTACATCTGCTGTTCCGTGTCACATCTGAAAGGACAACTCGATTAGCCTACAAGAGAAAGCCTTTCAGCTTCAGCACAGCATCTAACAGCAGCTGAGATGCAGGAAAAGGGCAAGAGTGACACGGGCAATGAGCACAGAAGGAAAACGTTGGCAAAGGATGCTCAGCCTCTGCAGGGTTGGAGCAAACACCTTCCTCAGGTGCATCTTTTTAACTGAGTCATTATTATTCTTCAAAAAGCATTATCCTTCAGGAAATATGCAAATATGAGCTCTCTAGTCGAATAGTTCAATATTAGAACTATTATCCATACAAAATATGCAAGTTAGGATGAATATCATTACACACTGAATTCATAAAACACCTCACACTTTGAACTTTCTTTCTTAAAAGCATTTAAAGGGCACTGCATTAATATAAACACCGCTGATTATGGTCCATTACAAAAAGAACACGTGTTTGTTTTTTTTTTTTCTTTTTCCATAAGCTTTTTTTCCATTCCTCTTTTTTTCATAAACTGCTTGGAGGGAAATGAGACTAGATCATGGCCTTAATTTGTAAATCTTAAAATTACAGCTAATTCCAGTGCTCCCCAAAGCTTTCAAGTTGTAGTAGTAAGAGAACCGTGAGGAACCAACAGAATTTAAGGATTAAAAGTAACTTGAAACATCTCCATGCCCATTTTGTTATGGTTCCTATCTGCAGTCAAATAGGAGAACAGACACACCACCAAATCCAACATTAAACCTACGGACAGTTCACCTAGGAAAAGAGCATGAGGTTTATTCACTGTGGCATGTTCCAGCTTCTGGGCAACCATAAAATGCTCTACATAAAAATTGCTTAAGCATGGCCTGATTTCCAAAGTTTTCTGTTTTACTACAGCACAACTAATGCGCCACCACAAGAGCACCCTTTGAGGCTTGAATTAGAAACTGCCTCTGTACAATCTGAAAAGAAGAAAAAATATTACAAACAAACCACACAAATTGCAATTATTTTTACCAATAACATCTGAATGCTTGTGAATTATTTAGACACTTTGATAGACTTAAAGGGCTTCCAGACTCCACGTATCAAATAAACAAGTTAAGTGATTTTCTCAATGGCATTATTGTCAGGGGGGAAAAAAAAAAAAAAATCATCTCTGCTGCCAAAAACTGAAGAATCTTGACTGGCAACAGGGTTTGCATGTTAGGGAAATATATAATTTCGTAGTTTTCACAGAACTTTCACACTTCCATCCAATGATTTCCAGTGTTTGTAACACCTTTTCTTCCTCTCCAGTTCTCAATTTCCTTACATCAATTCTTCTCCCCTTATCGGTCTAGAAAAAGCAACCGGTACCTTGATCGTATCCCCTCCAAAGTTAAAGAACCTGAGGGAGGGTACATATTTAACAGCCTTTCATCACACTTCAGGCTCATTACTCACACTCCTTCCTTCACAAAAAGGATTCATCTCAGAAGAATCTGCATACACCTCAAGTTTCTGCAGACTCAGATCTGAAAGTCATCTTCCAATACTAGACTAGGGAGGTAGGGTCTAAAATGCCTTCGACACAGTCACCCAATTTAATTGTTTGTAAATACAGTTGGTCAGGAAGATTTATGCAGCTCCGCTTGCTTCTAGGAATGAGGCAACAACACAGTTTGCATGTGGTTTTGATTTTTGGTTTCCATACCAACACCAACACCTCCCTCCCCCCATGAAAAGGATCAGTCAGGGTCCTTTCTAAGACCAGCTGCAATTGTGACTTTTTGATGTGGATATTAGTCTATTGATGTCTGGACCAAACAGCCACACTTGCCCCTCTCCCCTAAAGACTGCTACAGGTCAGTGTGCAGTAGCAGCTTTAAAGATGTACAGAAATCATCTACATTTCCACTTGAAGTTAAGATGAGAGGCAGTATCTTCAACTGGCCTAAGTAACTTCGAAGAAGTCAATGGTACTACTCCATGCCCACTCACTACAACTAAGAATTCAATTGGAGAAGTCACTCCTAAGGGGTATTTTCTGATGCAAGAAAAAAAAGCCAAAAAAATCCCTTTTGCAATGGACCAGGGGAGTACTACATAAGAAACAACATATTTATTACACTAACCAGCAAAAGATTCTTTTTCTAAGAATTATTGCTAGCTAAAAGGCTCAGCCTTAGGTCCACAGCAAAGCCTTCTTCTGCAGAAGACACCAGAGAACCCAGACAGGCTGCTGCTGAAGTCTTAACAGAGTGCAACAAAGAAACTCTTCTAAAATGCTGCAGAGGTTGTTTTTATCTTAACTATAGGAACAGGCATAAATATACACTGATGCAAGTTGAACACAAGGTAGGAGAGCAAAGTAAACAGAGTAAGCTGTACTTACCTGCAGTCACCTTGTTTAATGCAACTAGAGAGCTGAGAACTTTGCTGAAGTTCTGTCCCTGATAGAGATCATTTGCATCAAAAGTCTGAAAAAAAAAAAAAAACATACATTAAGTCCTAGGAACAAGCCCTTAAACTAAGTATATCTATCATCATCACACAAACCATGACTGTAGGAGCTACTTCCTGATTAAGGTGATCAGTCTTCCAGTGGCTGTCATGGATCAGTTAAAACGCGGAGGGTTTCCCCCCTTTTTTCAATTTCGAAGCTCATTTTTAAATAGAAAGAAAAATACAGAAGCAGCTGCATTTGATTAAAAAAAGCTAAAGATATCAAGTGTCATTTAAACTACAGGAAACCTGAATAAAATGCCATTATCACAAGAGAGCACCTTTACTCAGACATTTTGGCCAACCAAGTTACTTTACTGGGTAGCATTCAAAGCACTGCATTACTCTCAGCACGTTCTTCTTTTGCTGTAAGTAGCTCACAGCCACTGTACCTGATTGTCCATACAATATTTTTAAAAATATTACAACGTACTTGCCATCTCTTTATTCTACAAGGCAGAGGAATACTGCATTTCTTAAGAGTTAATGAATTTTACGTTGCTGCATAGGTTTGATGAAGAACGATGTTTGGGAAGGGGAGGAACGAAAGGTGAAGTTATTTTACTTTATTTCATTTTTAACTGCGGGAAGCAGACCCAAACCTCAAACTATCTCATAGAAAACATACCAGTAGCTTTCAAGCACTGGGTGATGACACTGAACATCTGGATTTTCAGGGGGGAAGGAAAAAAGAAGAGACCCATAATATTTGCCTGAGGTAATGGAAACATTCATCCACAATCTCAAGAAAATAGCTCTCGCAGTAGATTCTGCATAGGTTGAAAGGAGTCGCAGTATTCCCTTGTGCAAGATTAAAAAAGGACAGCAAAAGCCTGCTATTACAGTTGTTCCAGCTGATTTAAGAAACAGAAAGATTCAGTTTCCTGCAGCGTCACAGCTTTTATCTAAAAAAGAGTCAACAAGAAGCGGGTTGTTTTCCTGGCAAGACCCAGCCCGCAGGCACTCCCATGGGATATCTGTAGTGCAGAAGGCAGCCTGCAGGGGCACGAGAGGAAAAGGCTGCATCCCCAGAGAGAGAAAGGGACACAGGAAGGCTGCGACAAGAAGGGGAGCTTGGTTAAAACAGAGTAGGGAAAATCTTCATGGAAATTATCTAAAGTAACCGCCTAAGGGACAGACAAACCAGTTGTGACCAGTTATGTGATCTACTAACAACAGTAGAGCAGATTTAGGGAACATTTAAGTGACAGAATTATTCAGTAAGGGGGGAAAAAAGTTTCCCAAAGCATTCACTCTATTTGTACAACGAGCCGCTATTGCTCACATAAAACAAGTCCTAATTATTCCATCAAGTTTCACCGGGCTACCGATCATTTCAGGAGTATTCACGTTTATTTGAAGCTCTAAGGAGTAAGTAGAGGGACCAGGGAATTGCCTTGATGTGGGCTCTGTAACAGACTCTCAGAATCACAGAAGGGTTGGAAGGGACCTTAAAACTCACCCAGTTCCACCCCCCTGCCATGGGCAGGGACACCTCCCACCAGAACAGGCTGCCCAAAGCCCCATCCAGCCTGGCCTTGAGCACCGCCAGGGATGGGGCAGCCACAGCTTCTCTGGGAAACCTGCGCCAGTGCCTCACCACCCATAGGTGTAAAGGTTTTTTCCAGAAACACAAGAAATTATTTTAAGATGCACACAAGCAAGATAAGTAAATAGCCTAAGTGACCGCAGAACTTACAAACCTCGCTTAAATGGAAAAGCAGACTGGCGAGCAGTGGTTAAACTGATCTAATTGGGACAAAGAAAGCTGCTATGGAAGAAGAAAGCAATAGATGCTTATAATTGTAATTACTAACTATATGCTCACTGTGGCAGTTTTTAAACTAGCAAACTGAAAGAATGAACAGAATCACAAAACAGTGGCCCTGATCCTAAAAAAAAAAAAAAGAAATTTTAGAGACGGGTACTTGTGCGGACACCAGAATTGGTTAGAAAGGTACCAAAAAGTGGGGAGAGAACTATTAAAAAGGAATATTTAAGAAAACGTTATAAGCTATAGCTTAAACTTACCGCTAACAACGACAATAATAATTATCCTAAATAGATTTTAAGCTCACCTTCATTCTGAACTCGGATTCAGCCGAGAGCTCTCCCAGGCCAGGCTAACTGGAGCACAACAGGACGCAAGCGCGCCTGGTTTCCTGTTGTGCTGGGCTATGAGGGACCCCAAGAAGGACGTGATTGGGCCCTCCGACACGTTGGATGCCATAAAAAAGCCTGTATCCAGGACATGCGTCCAGTCTGCTGCCTCGCAGGAAACAGCAACACAATGAGAGGATACGAGAAACGTTTGCTTCCTTGCGGTGTTCTGCAGAGGCAACGTGACAGGAAGCCACCCGCAGCACTGTCCCAGCCAGGATGCCATTAATAGTCTTTAATAAAAGGAGGGGGGGGGGGGGGGCATGACACCCTCCAGAGGGGTTTTGTACTGGTATAACAAATGTTTAAGAATAAACTGACGGAGGGATAAAGAAGGATGAAAAACCGCACGTGTTCTGAGCTTGTGAGGCTACTGCGTTGTTTGCACATCAAAACCAAGTTCAAATACTTGATTATAAATATCCTGTATCCAAAAAAAGACGAAACGCCCACAACAACAAACATCCCCCTTCTATTTTAGGGCACATTTGCTGGTTTCACAATACATGCAAAAACTCTCCAAGTAAAATCATCTCAGGATGTTTTAAGAAGAGCTTATGAGGAATTGCTACATAAGATTTCATTCCAGGTTTTCAACAGAAGTTGGACTTGCATGTGGTTTACCGACTTCATTCTGGTAGCCACAAGCAGATCTACTAAGAGAAGTGACCCTTTAATACATCACAGCTGGATCTGAGAGCATCGTTCAGGAACTTCTCTGCTGAGCATCGCTGGACAACGAAAGCCCATCCATGCGTCCCTTCTGTAACTGCCAGAATTGAGGCTGAATTTTGGGATGTCAGTATCAAGCAGTTATTTGTACATCACACACCACTACCAAAAACAAGGTCTGCATGTTAGATTACCTTCTAGAATACTGTTATAGCCCACAGCATGAACTCAAACATGCACATGCTTACAGCAGTCCTTAATACCTAAAAGTGCAAACACTTTAAAATATAGTAGCTTGAAAACACTGTCTTTTAAACATTTTGTGACAGACACACATAGACACTAAACAAGTCTTCAAGGAAAAACATTTCCATCACAGCCTTGCTTTCCAGGCAAACAACATTTCAAACTCTGCAGAGGCTCAACCTGCGCTAAGTTCGCCCTCCTGTTCGTCCCATTCCTACCTTCCCCCAGCACGCCCCAACAAAACATTGGTCGGGATGCAACTAGGAAACTGGCATGTCACAGCAGCTGAGGACCCAGACAAGCCAAATCCCTTCAACAAACTTCCAAATAAAATAAATATCGCCCTTTGTTTTTAAATTCCAGGGAATTGACTACATGTAGATATGCCTTTTTAAAGTATTAACATAAAGCACAGCTATTAAATAAAGGCAGAACAGGATGATGTTGGGAGCTTTACGCTGGAAACACTTTGCAATTTGTAAATAGTTAGCTGGGAGTCAATGAGCTAAGCAGACTGATCCTCTTCTGCCTCTTTTTATTGGGCTCTTTTCCTCTTCTTTTACAAGGTTCTCGTGTTATTCTCTTCTCTCCTGCGTTTCAACATCTTGCACGCCAATATCTCAGGCATGTCCTACACTCTAAAAGCAGACCAGACCAAACAGCCTAATAAAGAGGGGACTTGTGTTATCTAAAGCACTACTCTGGAGCACGCTGGCCCTTTCGGTCACAGCACGGTGATGCTGCAGCCTGCTGACTGCCTATCACGACCCTCAGAAGCTGCCTTCTCCTTCCATGCCCCCAGTTCTCAGCGTATGAGCCTGGCTCTCCATAACTACACCTGCATTTTCTGCCCTGAGGACTTCAGCGGGAGGCAAACTTTGTTGGTAAGAATGTTACGACCTCTTCTGGGTGATGAATGAGGTGTTAAACGTGGTCACGTATCAATGGCAGCAAATACCCTATAGAAAGATGCACGTTAGAAGGCAATTCCTCATCTGTAATTGCTTTAAAAGCTATTAATTGGACGGTTTTAAAATTCATTACATATGAGCTATATTGATTTTTCCATTTCTGACGTTTCTTCACCACCACGCTAAAACGCCTCAGAGATCCATTTCATCCATGTAATGTTGCACAACTACCACATCCATACTCTCATGTCAAAGCACAGCTGACTCCTGCATGTGTCCATTTAAACTCCAGCACATTACAAATGGCCATGGCAATACACTCAGGTCAGCCTAAGGCACTTGAACCACTAACCCTCTGGGATTGGAAACCATTTTGGTTGGAAAGCAAAATAACCATCCCTCTGGGGATGGAAATGTCTGTTCAGAAGGTGTTTATGACCTAATAATAATGAATTAAAACCAATGAAGTAACACTTCACATCCCTGCAACAAACAGTGCCTTCTGAAATGACAAAAATATTAACTTCGGAATACGTGAAAGAAAAGATAAAGAAGAAAATTAGGTCAAGAGTGTATACGGTGAAAGCAAACGCAGGTATGCCAAAAGCCTGCAGCAAGCACAAGTTTTTCTTCAAGCTAGCCACTTCCAAGTCCTCAGGCATCCTTTATAGTACTGTGCTTCTTCCCTTCTAGCCCATGAAGCCAGAAGCTGGTCACGGTGGTAATATTTTCAAAATAGCATTTCTCTGATATAAGTTGGGGACAGGAAAAACTGGGGGTGGTTCAGACAAGCTGCCAGGCAGGCACTTTTTCATCACCTAAGGTCACCAGCAGATTTAAGATTGGTGGAACCCTTAAAGCAACACAGCACCAGTAAGGCTGTACCTAACAGTCATGGTAAGGAAAGTTCACAAAATGGTTAATGGAAAAATTGGAAGATTTATTTTTTTTTAAACAAACATTTTCTTGCTAGACTGGTGCCTCAAATACCCACACATACCGTATTCCAAGCAGATATTAGCATCTTAAGCACCTGACAAAAATAGATGACAGCTTCCTTTAAAGCCCTGCACTGTGAACGGCAGCAGCTGAGGAGCTGCCTCGCGAAGAGCCCAGATATCTGCGCGGCACAGATAGGGCTGCCGCTGCGAGCCTCGCCAGCCGGCCCCAAAATAAGCTGCAACCCCGGGGCTGAATGCACAAAACCAGCAGGACGCTTTCCAGCTCAGCCTGGTGGCCTAGGGCCCCTTGTGCGAAAGATTAAAAGAAGGTTGGCTTGCTCACCCCGAGGAAATGAAAGGAAATGAGCAGGGTCTCTCGGCGTCACCTGCGGAGTTTGGCAGCGGCCAGCATGACCGCACAGGATGCGTCATCCCACCTGGTCCTGGCGGGCAGACTGCCGCGCTTTTGGCTGCGGGAGCGCGAAGAAACAAGGGGTAGGAAAAAAACAACGGCTCTGTTAGAAAATGGTGACCTTCTTCGCAAACATTAGGAACCTCCTGGTCCTCTACCCTCCTCCCCCTGCGTATTTCTGCCCCTACAGCAGCTGGCAAGGGGCAGCCAGAAGCGCCATTCCCGTTGCACCTTTCTGTGATCACGCCTAACGCGGCCAGGCTAGGGAAGAGATCACATAGGTAAGCCCACAGGCAAAGCACAACCGTCTTTGTTCCTTCCAACATCAGGTCAGCTGTGAGTGCACTCGGTCTCATTCAGCTCTTCTGCAGCAGCTGGCTCGGAGTAGGGAATTATCATCTGAAAGCTGCGGCAGTAAGAGGAAAGATAAGAAAAGCGGGGAGCTATGACAACAGGGAGGAAGGAAAGGGGATGGGGGAGGAGAGGAGATGATTGTAAGTGTTCTGGAAATTTGTACGAAGCACACTGTTTCCCAAATCATAATGCACAGCACAAGGGAAAGCTAAAAAAATTGCGTTGTTCCAAAAATTAAAAGCAAGACAAATAACTGGGAGAACAGATCCGCAGTGCAGGATTTGTGTGACCTGGGAACACTTTGCAAGGGAAATTAAAGCTCTTTGGTGTATATACACGAAGAATATATAAAGATTCAGAGATCTGGAATAAAATTCATTGCTCATAAAACTAGTCCTCAAAAACAAAAACTTAATTATATTAAGAACACCTAAAAAGCTTCAATTTCAATAATGAATAGTACTTTAAAGACCTGACACATTATGTACTAAAGCAGGCACAACCAAAAGTAAAAGCATGTATCAAAGCTTGTAGCATGTGCATGCGTGCGCGTATGAATCCCAATATACATTTACAACACAAATTCGAAGAGCACCAAGGTTAAAAACAAAAACACCAATACTTAGAGTCCCTGAAGATGTACTAAAGCCTTTCATCTCCAAGATTTTCCCCCCCAAAGCCAGCCGCATCAAAGCACTAACGCAGGGCATTCACTTCAAACACCATGTAAGCATTTTACCTAAGCCATTGCTTCAAAGTCAACATCTAAACTTTTCTGAAGTTAAACATACATGACTTACTTTTCATGAACCCCAAAAAAGGCATGGAAGAAAATCCACACAAAAATACTAGGCTCCTTTCTGGAAATGGACTGTACCATTTGTGAGGCTTTCCCAATTTGTTGTTAGAATGTGACACAGCAAGTTAGCATCCTGAAATGAATTCTGGAAGGACTTTCTTTAGCAAGGAAGTTAGAGAATTTTGTATTTTAAGCTACAGGTTTTTAGTAGTAGCAAAACAACATGTGATTTGAGAGAGAAGGGTTAGCAACACCTGCATTTGTGTTTTTATTTAAGAAAACAAAGGAGTTTGTTCCAAATTTCTACCTGCACAACGGAACAAGGACTACACCTATCACGTTTTCATCCTAACTTGCTTTAAAATTGCTTTGTAGGCTTTCAATCTGACAGATAACACCAGACATTGACAAACTCACTTGCCACCGGAAAAAAAAAAATTCAGTGACATATTAGTAAGTGATTGAGCACTAAGGACTTAAAGCTCACATTCTTGGAACTACAGGCAAAAATAAAAGCTGATGAAACAAAGTTAGCAAACATAAAATTTGATCAGGACACCAAAGCTGAGATTTCTTGGCAATTTCCAACAACAGATTACATTGACTTGTTTAGCTGAAACAAAGCAATTGCATAAGCACCTCCTAGTGTTCACGCGGAGAGGTATCTCAACAGGGAAACTCAGAAACATCCCCTGAGGAAGATTCAGCCCAGCAAAACTCACCTTTCTTTCTGATACGTATATATAAGCAAGAACTATGTAAACCACGTTCCTAAATCAGGAAACACAGCTGTGGATATCCAGGCCAAAACGCACGGGGAATACGGTCTATAAACAGTTTAAGGAAAAAACTTACAAAGCACGCGCTGGAAATCCAGATAGCTCTGCTATCAAGTTTCACCCCTGCTTGCACAAGAGGAAGACTAACTAATCACCAAGTCATCGTTCAGACCCTCTTCCTGTGGCATTCTGGTGAGCACTCCATGATAAAAACGACTTTCTGACTAGTAAGTGAACAAGTCATCACAGGCTGCCAACACGTCTGACATGGTTAAATAGTCACACAGTCTGGGGAGAACCACGCAAGAAAGGTAAAGGCTGTGTTACTGAACTCTAAGTAGCTTTTCTTTCTAAAAAATAAGAACCAATAATTCTATCTTATCCTTCTCCCAGTGGTTCAATTTCTAAGAACAAAAGAACTGAAGATATTTGAACGAATTTGGAGTAAAAACTAGAATTGAAGCCAAGTGAAGAGATTGGGCCTGGTGTCAACCTGCTTAGATGAAAGCTGACTGTACAGAGTAACGATACTTTCTGATGGCCAAGAGCAGGTTCTCAGCCCAGATTTACATTAATTTCCTCACTTTACTGATGGCTTCTACTTGAGCTCCTGAGCTCTACAATGCTCCAGAGGCCAACGCTACTGCGCTCCCAGAACCATTCCTCAAGGCACCAGTGAGAAGTTTCTCAAGAACATCAAAGTATTTTTCTTCTTGAAAAGCAATGTCTTCTGACCCTATAATGAAAAAACATAAACGTTTCTGAAGTCTCTGTCAACAGGTATTACAGCAAACAAATTGTAACATATAAGCTACCTTTTGGTAAAAAAAAAAAAAAAAAAAGGTTCCTGCTCTCATAAGTTTTCTTATAGACACCACAGATGACAAGCGTATGCAGCCCTGAAGGCTGTGAGTGGACTAGAAGCCAAAACTACAAATGGGATTGGATACAGAGCAGAGCCACAACTAACAGAAAGGCCAGCCCAAATTTTAGAAACCAAAGCAAACAAACCACAGAGAACAACCAGGAGACGCTCAATATAAATGGGCTGCAGAAAAAGGAAGGCAGTTTCAAGGCCCTGTTTTATCAGAGAACAATACTAACATCTACCCAAGGGTTGGTTGCTCCTTTGATTCTGAAAGTGAATAGCTGCTTATACTTCATGAAACCATTTTTTTTTTCTTGTATGAATAGCTTATAAAGGTCAATGTAGCAGGACAAAACTGGTCAAGCCAGTTGAGTTTTTAGGCCTTTGTATGAGACAAACAGTTTGAGTTAGTTTGTACATATTGCAGTCACGCACAAAAACGAAATGGCAGATTTTGGTCTTCTGAATCCATGGGATGCCTACACCAATACCAGCTGGTCATGTCTGTAACTCTGTGATCCTTGTTAGATGTGAATGGATGCAAGTCATTGGAGTGGCTGGTTGCCAGAGTGGCTGCACTTTTTTTAAAAGTCACAGTAGTAGATAGCGGTTTTGGGAAGCTAATCCTTCTTCCCAAGGTTTCTGCTATTTCAGATCCTTGTAGGGCACCTATCTTTACATCGTTCCCATTCAACACCCCCATGAAGGAGCAGCACGGAGAACAAAAGCATTCCTGAGTTACAGTTTAGAGGAAGCCTATCATGACCTGAAGTGGATAGAGGCAGATCCGCACCTTCCTGTCCATGACTTACAGATAAATGCCGTACTTGAAAGAAAAGTCACCCTAATGGAATCTGCAAACTCCGTCCCAACTTGAAATATAGGCAAGCAAATGAATCCAGTGCTAGTTAGTAACCCACGTATCATGGCTGCATGCTTTTTCATGCATCCACAATTTATTAGACTTTTATTTTTAAAGAAGTTAGAAAGAAACAAGTTAGGAAAAAGCTTTAAAGAAAAAGAATGCAAGAAATGGCTCTTCACACTCACGACCAACACCTCATGCTAACTGAAAGTATCAAAGTAACGAAGATGAAGACTGACCTCCAACACGTAATCACTGGAAAAATCAAAATGACTTGACAACAAGTGAGAGTTGCTTAAGATTACAGAACCAGACTGCCCATTTGGCCTGAAGAATAGAGAAAATTCACTGCGCTAAATAGGTTCTGAAAGCAGATCTTGAACATAAATACTCAAATCAAATCATCTCTGGGCTAGGTTTTACAAACTGCTGTTTGCCAATGCCTGAACTCAGCAGTGATGCATCAAATTTTTTTAAGGCTCAAAATCAACCAAGTACTGAAGGAGGAGTTGGCATATTCAGGAAACCTGCAACTAGACTTCAGACATGAGGAAGCGAGATGTCTTATTTGGGAATACTTGGATTTTAGATTTACTTTCTAAAATAATGAAGTACGTATCAGCTAAGCTGAACATCTCCATACTCTTACCAAAAAAACACAGGAAGGGTGGCTTGCCGTAGCTGATTTCAGATGCCTTCTGTCTAGATACACGTTTTGCCAACAACTTTCAGCTAGATCCTTCAGTATCAGCCCAGTATCAGAAGCCGTGCTGTGTGGAGTTAGAAAAGGGCTATGTAGTGAAGCAAAATGCTTAACTTACATCATGCAGAATTTGAAAAAGGAGAGAAAAAAAAAGAAAAGCAGTTTCTCTGGGTCCAAAACAAGCAGTGTTACCTGTTTTGTCTGTAATCCGGCTCTCCATTTGCAAAACAGGGCTACCAGTAGCTAGATACCAGTTAAGTCACTGCCATCAAACCCCAGCATCACAGATGCACGGTAAGATTGCTGAGACTTTAAACATCAGCACTCACAGACACACCCAGAGCATGGCAGGGAGTAAGAGCTGGGGGTGGTTACAGAGGTCTAATCTCGCTGCAAAAGATCTCGTACTCCATGAGGTTATCACCCATCCTCTTAAAATAGCCTGCTGGCTGTTTTACTACAGCATCACGTGCTCTACCCGCAACTCAAACGCCATCACATGCTCACGTGTCATCTGGAACAAATGCATTCAGCCAAGCGGTCAGATGATGCGCAGCTTCAGTATCAATGGAGAAGAGGCTAGAGACAAGGCACAGGACAAAAACAGCCCCACTGACCTTAAACAAGCACCGTACGTGGCCTGCGCCTTAGGAGCATGCAGAAGTGGCTTGCCCTGTGGTGCATTTTTTTTTTAATAGAGGAATTAATTGAAGAAACAGGAAAATGCTTGTACAGTTGTGTACTAGTAGCTGGAGGTAGCAGACTGAAGGGGAATTGGTGTTTTGAGATTTCTGGCACGGGGCAGAATTTGACTCATCGTGATCAGAGTACACACGCTCAGAAAAAAAATAAAAGTGGGAAGGGAAAGGAAAGGTGACTTAGAAATTCAAGAACAATAATAAACAACAAGGGAGCGTTATACACTTCTGCTCAGAGGGGATTTATCAGAAATCTCAATTGTTTCCTGAATATACCGTGGGAAGTGCCAAAACAAAGAATAAAGGCTTACTGAATTTCTATGTAGCCTGTTGAAGCTTTCATTTATGATCATGAAAAGGAAAACAGTAATCCCAAAGCATCGAGCAGAAGTGGAATAGCCCCCAAAAATGAGAATTCAAGTTTCTGTAGGCTCCGAGTGAAGCCCTTTGTAACACTTCCATGGTAAAATCCACTGACGAGCTGAGAACTGTGTGCGCACTCTGAGCTGCAGCTCCTCTGAAGCGGGCCCTTTTCCATTCACTGCTTACAACTTTGCTTTCAGCAAGCACAAATACTGTTAGCGAGAAGTCTAGGGATTGCTCCCTCTCTTCCAGACACCTGCAATAATGCAATCCAGGATCAACCATCACTTACAAAATACACTTCGGGAGAGCAGGCACAGGACTTTCTTCAGGGACAAGCCTCACCTCCCTCTGCTCCACCTGAGGAAGCTGGCCCTGCAGCTGCAGGGCTGGTCCGGCTGCCTCGGCAGCAGCTGGAGAGCCCAGCATCTTCAGGTGAGGAACAGGGAAAACAGAAGCCGATCTGCTGCAGCAGACTGCTGGGTCATCCCTGGGAAGGGTGAAGCAGGCACCCCAGGGGCAAGAAATGCAGCACAGGTCCAGGTGAACCATTCCTGCCCAGGTCTGCAAGCCCACTCATCAGGGCAAGGCTTGAGGTAGGGAATTGCTCTTCTTCCCCTCTCCCGGCCCAGTGCTTCCACCCCGCCTCATGCTCATTCAACATGGGCTCGATGCATTAAACTCTCGCAGCAACCCCCGTCGAACAGCTGACCTGGAAGAATACTCATCCAGCGAGAAGTGGGAAGATTGCTCTAAGTTTCAGGAGCTAAACCAGCCCAACGCAGGACCAGATTAACGCCCAAGCTGATGTGTGGGAAGGAAACATTTCGTCTGGCAAGGGAAGAAGATTCACTTGAGGCACTGGGAAATGTCACAGTTCAGATATTTTCCAACAGGGAAGACTTAGCAACAACCTCCCCCAACCCAATCTTCCAATCTCATGCTGATGTTCAGTAATGTTTCTCTAAAAAACTTCACACCGTCTATAGAGTTTGGAAATTTTTACAAACATTTCCAAACATTAATAAAAAATCGCCTCTAGCAGATCGCAAACAACAACAAAAAACAAATCCACAGCGATTCTGTTTATTCACAGTAATGCCTGAGGACATGAGCTGAAGGAACTAAAGCAAACTTTTCCAAGAAATTAGCTGTTGCAAGAATTGTATGGTTCTGACTCACTGGGCTGATGGGTTGGGGACCCCAGCTGGCAAGGAGAGCCAAAGGCATTACAGCGAGCAGGCAGCCTCAGCAGTGTATCTCAGTTACTCCTTTTCTCCTGAATTCTCTTATCTCCACGGCCCAGGATTCTTCTAGTCTCATGCCATCATCTTACCTATTATAGATGCCCTAACTTCAACATCCTCTCCAAAACACCACCTCTCCCGCTCAAACCCTCACAAAACAGCCCTAAATCCAGCCCACTGCTTATGCCACATCCTACCTACCTCACCAACACCGCCTGGACCCTGACCTGAAGGAGTTGCCGGCTTTCCTCAGCAGACACTGAACAGAGCGATCATCTGGTCAACAGTACCCGTGTGGGGGCATCTCGCTGCCACCACCTCCTGCAACCAGCCAGGGCAAGGGGACTATGCCTGGATGGAAACTGTGGGGCCAGGAAACTTTGTCTGCAGGCTCTGAACCTTGGGATGTCCCAGTGAAGAGTCGGACACAGCACCGTGGGCTTTTACCAGCTACAATTCAATGACCGGTGTGGTTGCTTCAGTATGAGTTCTTCTGTTTCTCTTGCAGCAACACACGGTGGTTAAAGCTGCTCCTCCTGGTGGAAACGATTTCTCTTAGAGGTCCACGTGCTCTTCCGAGCAGCACCGAGGGATGCCATCCGCAGAACCAAGACAAGCACTGACGACAAAAATCAGTGACAGCCCACACAGCCCCAAAATCTGCACCTAAGAATTGCCAGTAAGGAAGACTATAGAAAAGCAAATATTTTACATAATAATACTTGACCAAGATGTTCTTCCAACAGTTTGTTGCAGGGACTACCGGCATTTAAAAGCTTTAAATGGATTTTTCAGACTTCTCTAGTCACTTCTGTAATCCGTGCATCTTCAGCTTCTATAAAAACCCACAGAAATCATTAGCGCAGTTGGCTTAGAGTGTGAAGAATCACTTCCTTTCATTTGCTGCAACCTTGCCAACTGCTAGCTTTTTCCCCATGTAACCCTTAGCTCCTGTGCAAGGAGAAGTAGGAAATAAAATCTTCCCCCGTCTCTATGCCACCCACGACTGGAGCCCTATAGATCTCAGACACTCACCTCTTCTTTAGACAGAAGAGTAGACACACTTATGTACAGTTCAGGTGGACTCCATTCCTTACTTGTAACAATTTGTGTTAAACCTTCAAACGGCAGACTCTTTGGTTTCCTTTAAATACAGCATTTCTCCTGGGAATTGCTATAAGCACAATTCACCACCATGCTAGAACTCACTGAAGAGTCAGGAGGACCGATCAAACACGGTATCTTTGTGACTTCCAGGACTAAATGATACCTGTCAGTTCAATGAGAAGCCAAACTCTGAATTGAAAGTGTAAGGACAGAAGGCAACATTGTACTTGACAGAGCTTCAGTAGCAGAGAAACGGAAGGCAGCAAACACCAACCAAGCTTTTAAAGATCCAGGAAGGAGAGCAGGCAAGAGGCCTGGAGAACCGCACACCAGTAAAGCAAATGCCTAAGCCTGGTAAACTAGCAAAAGCTATAATAAAGGCCAGAATTGGAGGGGTTTGCATAAATATGATAAAAGAATTGACAGTGCTATTGTAGAAAGAAGTAATGTTTCAAAAATACATCAACACTCCTTGAAACAACTGTCAGCAAGCACAGGGTAGTCCCGTTAACACACCCTATCTGGATGACCTTTGAGAAGGCACCTCAGCGAGGGATGATTTTTGTTTTTAAACAAAGGCAATATGCGATAAAGCACTCCTTGGGAAGATTCAGAAGGGCTCAAGAAGGAACAAAAGCCCTAGACAAATAGTTGGTTTTCCCTACGAAGGGATTATCAAAAGCGTCCCAGAGGTTCTGACTTAGGATTTGCCGTTCTCGAAACACTGCACACGTGGTTTCACAAACGGCATGAAGAGTGAGCTTTCTGTTGTTGTCGAAGATACCAAATTCAAGCTAATCGATATTTGAATTCACAGCAAATAGCTACCAGAGGACCTTTGTAGATGAGCATGTTAAAATGGGAAGTGCAATCCAGTGCTAACAAAAGCAAAACCACCACCTCAAGGGGGAAGAGGGGATACCTGAATTTCACTTGCATAAATACATGAGCTCTAAATTAGCTGTTCCCACCAACAGATAAAAGAGGACAGTCAGCTAACGACTCCAGATACAAGATCAGCCAAATCAGGAAGTCCAAAAGAAGCAATACTGGAAATAATTAGAAAAGTCTGAGGCAACAAACGAATTGCTTTTGTTACTTGCATACTACCTCCACATCTTAAATGCTGCTCTGGTCCATCACAATATGGTAGAGCAAGTAAAGGTACAGAGATGTAGCAAGGTATACTACAGTGTCACACAAAGTCATGTATACACCCTGGAGATCATCCATAACGTAAGAACAGAAGTACCCATTCCCAACAGCTGCAGCAGCTGCACTAACAGAAGAAAGGTTGGTTTTGCGTTTTTGTTTGGTTTTTAAATAACATCCGTAGTTAAACCATAGACCTCATTGTCATAGGATGTCATGGAGGTCAAAAAAGCTCAAAATAGCTTCAGAAAGACACAAAAAAAGCCACAGGAGGTCCATGGAGCTATCACAAACACAGTGACACAAATAACATCCATGACACCTCAAGAAGCTCCTCAGCTACGGACTGTAAGTAGCTGGGTAGATCTAACAGCAAAAGGGTCATTCTGCATTTTCATCGTTTCTTATACCGTTTCTCCCAAGCACCCACTACAGACCACTATCTGACAGGATTACAAGCTAAACAGACCTTTTACCTGAATTTGTACACTCATCCTTGGAGTGCTGCATCAAGGTTTGGCGCCCCCAGCACAAGAAAGATGTGGACCTGTTGGAGCAAGTCCAGTGGAGGGCCACAAAGTTGATCGGGGCTGGAGCACCTCTCCTACAAAGACAGGCTGAGAGAGCTGGGGATGTTCAGCCTGGAGAAGAAAAGGTTCTGGGGACACCTCAGTGTGGCCTTCCAATACTTAAAGGGGGCTTATAAAAAAAGATGGAGGAGGACTCTTCACTAGATACTAGGTAGATAATGATGGGACAATGGGGAATGGTCTTAAACTAGAGAGGGTAGATTTTGATTAGATATTGGGAAGAAATTCTTCATTGTGAGGGTGGTGAGGCCCTGGCACAGGCTGCCCAGAGAAGCTGTGGCTGCCCCATCCCTGGAGGTGTTCAAGGCCAGGCTGGATGGGGCCTTGGGCAGCCTGGGCTGGTGGGGGGTGTCCCTGCCCATGGCAGGGGGTTGGGACTGGGTGAGTTTTAAGGTTGCTTCCAACGCAATCCATTTCATGGTTCTATGATCCTTAGGTCAGCAGACAGTCATATTAGTCCTACGTTTTTAATCTCCAAAATCAAGATAGGAAAAAAAAAGTTTGTTTCATCGCTACAGAAAACCCCTCAGTAAAACACTGCTCGAGCAGCAATAATTAGCCTTTACTTCCCAGATTCTCGAAGCCGCATACCAGACCTGGTTTTTCAATTATGACAGCAGAGTTAAGCAATTGATTAGTCATGTTGAAAGATAAAGGAACACCGTAACGCCAAACTACCCACAATAAATCCGGCAGCATGTTTTCCCTACACCATTACAACTGCAACCTGCTACCCAAAGGGGCAATCCTGAGTCGGTACCCTCTGCGGGTGTACCCCACACACCTCCCCTGTGCTAGATCCAGCCACCGGGCAGCCAGCTGCAGGAAGCTTTTCAGCCGTCGCCTTCCATGTGGAAGACCTTGCCCTGCAACTACGCTGTCCGTCTGTCCCTGGGGAAGAGGTGGGACTGCCGGGGCAGCAGGCTGCTGGGATCGGCAGCCCACAGCTAACAGGCTGCACTCACCATTAAGGGAGGTGAGCACAGCGGGGCCAGCATCGCCGACTGCACAGCTTAAACGCCAGCACACACCAAACTGCACCACGCCAAAACCAACCAGCGAGCACGTCTAGGTTTAAATAAAGAAAGAGACAAGTGAGAAGAAACAGCTCCACCTATCACTATGCCAATAGCTAGAGCAGAGAATACCGATGATAACATTTTCTTATAAAAAAATTCATGTGATATATCAACACATTTTGTTTTTTTTCCCCCCCATTTAATTTTTGCTATTTAAACACCATAAAAATCAGCCTGAGCCTAGAGAAACGAGCTATGGATTATTACCCTGCCCCATCTTCACAGCTGGTACTACCGAGACGAGACGGTCGGTTCTAATGGGACTTCTGCTGGAGGCTCACGACTTTCTCCGCCAGATCAAAGTTAAGCACAGTGCGTTAAGGACGAGGCTTCAAGAGAAAGCAAAAGCCCCACGGGGAAGCACTTAAAACTGAAATGTCATTTTCATAACACGTTAAGAAGAAAGGATACCAGACGAATCACATGGAGCTGCAGCATCCTCAAACACAGTTCATCACAGAAATCACTGTACTGACATAAATGTAGTACTGTCATTTAGTGTTAACCAAAACCGGCCAAAATAAGAGGACACACAAACCTTTTTTAGATTGTAATCTTCCTTACAACACCCCCAAAGAACACGTGAAACCCCTTGTTGAGGATACTGATGCGACTGACAGCAATCTTGAGAGCTCCACCCTTGGACTGTGAGATCAGAGCAGACACCCTTTAGCTCCAGAGTCATACACTGGGAACAGAACTCAGCCTCAGAGGAGTTCAACACGAAACCAGGCACGGTGTCCTGCACAGGGCAAAAGCAGGCTTCACATCAAGCAACGCCCAAGGTGATGCCCTCCCGCTTCCCTTGGTTCTTAAAGCAGGGGAGGTAACAGCGAGTAACATCTAGACTGGCTACACAAGAGGCAGAAGTTTTTCCGTGTCTAATCACACCCAAAAATACAGCCTAAGACTTAAAGATAAAACGTAACTAGGAGCTGCAATTTATCACGCATTTAAAGCCTACTGCAGACAGTGCCTTAAGCTGACCAAATAAAAGCAAAGGCTTCTCCCTCGTGTCCAACTGGGCAAATAGCAAAAGCAGGCTGAATCCACAAAGCTGCCCCCTGAGAGCTCTTTGTGTGCTGTTGGATGGCTCCTGGAACAGGGGGAGGCAACTGCAGCAATTTTTAATCCACACTAGGATTGCACCAATGCAGAGCAGCATGGCACCGAAAGCAGTGGCAGCAAGACTTCGAATTCTGAGCAAATTCAGTAACAAAGGAGCTATGAATAAGCTATTCAGTAGCACAGAGCTTCCAGGTGCAGTACTAGGTTTGTTCCGTGTACCTGGCACAGCGATGCTAATGCTCACCTTCTATGGAGTGAGTATCTCATTCACCTCTGTCTAAACCCAAATCTCGCCTGAACAGTCACTGGGTATCCTCCTCTTTCCCAATCAACAGCAACAAACGTTTGCAAACTGACAGCTTTCCAAAGTCCCACTGCTTCCTCTCATCTGAATGAGAAGTGGCATCAGATGCTGCAGCAGGAAGAACTGAAGTTACAGGATAATACAGCAGAGCACAACACACACTTCTAGGCTGAAGCCTTTCTGAAGGGATGTTCCAGAAGCATCAGAGAACAAAGATACAGCTCCAACAAATTGGAATTGCTTCAGAGACTCCAGCAACACTATCTCAAAAAGCTGTTGGCTCAAGCATTATCTTCATGGAAGACATCACTGAGAAGTTGCCTTGCATCCAGAAGAACATATTTAAGTTCTTTCAAAGGACAGAAATCCTTCTAGATACATTGCAAGAAATAGAAGGAAAAGCTAACAGAAAAAAACCTAGGACCATACTGGAGTTTTTCAACACATCCCAACTCCTAGTGAAAAATTCCAAGTGAATACCCTGTTTTTAACCTCTTGGAAGCAACACAGTGGGTTTGAAAGGAAAACATACACTATTTAGACACATCTGACCCGTAAAATAATGATTAAAACATACTTATTCATTTTTAAAAGCAGACTGAAAGTGCTTATTTTGTACAGTAAGTTAGTCAAGCAGCCCTGGTTTTACACCAGCCTTTGCAAGGCTCCTAGAATAGCCTGCCTCATTTTGTACAAAACGGGCATGGTGCCCAGTCCTGCACACCTGGTAAAATACTACGCACACGGTACGTACTCCTTATTTTAGTGCCTTGCAGCAGAATTCGTTTTAGAGCGCCTAGACAATAAAACCAGCTATGAAGGTTGCTCTTAAAGCATCCGCAGTAGCTTCCGCGATACCTTCTGGCAGCTCTAAACGCAGTTTCCCCCAGACACAGGCACACTCTAACCTGTACCTTCACTACCTTTTAAAATGGAGTTACTACTTTTTAAAACTGAGTTCCTACAACGTGCTTCAAACGAAGCTGTGATGTGATGTCTGGATTGTACCCAAGTAATGCAAGTTCTGCTTCATGACAACTCATCACCCTAACTCCAGGATCAGCCACCAGTGCTTCCCAAGCAATTTACAGAATCACAGAATCGTCTAGGTTGGAAGAGACCTCCAAGATCACCCAGTCCAACCTCTGACCTAACACTAACAAGTCCTCCACTAAACCATATCACTGAGCTCTACATCTAAACGTCTTTTAAAGACCTCCAGGGATGGTGACTCAAATTTAACCCCTAAAGGCCTGTGAAACACCCTAGTGCCTTCCGGCACAAGGGTGTCTCCTTCACAGTGCCATTCTGCTGCCTTCACTGCTGGCCAAGGCGCTCTGCCCAACTCTTTTCCAGCTCTGACACAGCAGGAACTTGCAGCTGTGCTCACTGCAAGTTGCTTGAGCAAAGGGTTCTTCAACTACGGAACAAGGCAGCTCACTGACTCCAAAGGCAGGCCGCATCTGCTCACACAGATCCCCTTGGAGAGACTGCTTTAAAAAGCCGGGAAGACAAAGGGGAAGAGTTTTGTGTTCTGAGGGGAATTTCACGTCCTTCGTTAACTTGCAGGAACGGCACCTGAGGCAGTTTCTTCAGGACTGCAAAGCCTCCATATTCTACAGAAGCAAAGGAAATGTAGAAAGATGAAAAAGTGCCTTAATATTAAAATCAGGATCATTTCAAACTAACCTCAGCGTACCTCACCTCAAGCATCACCAATTTCCTGAAGGCAGGCACTGCCACAAAAGTGTCATTATTTCACTCGGGTAGTTTTATCTCGTGGAACTGCTAGAACTCAGCAAGCAGTGAAGACACTCCTCTAATGAGACCTGCATTAACTACTACCAGGAACGAACCCAAACTTCAGAGCAGTCACAGATGGCAATTAGGTGAAAATCAATCCTGCTTCAGGACTCCCAGTGGTGAAGCAAAACCACCAAGGCCCTGTTTCAGGTGCAGAGCACTGCAGTACAACAGCACTCCAACAGCTCCAGTCTCTTCAAAAGACACCCACAGATGCCAGACAGGCTTTACTGCAGATCAGCAGGCTTTCCACAACCAGAGTATTCTGGTTACTTTACTGCAGTACATATTTTGCTTACTTTAACAAATGCCTATGGCTGCTTTGGGTCAATTTTGTACTGCCGAAGCACAGCATTAACGACTGACAATGATACCACAGCTCCTCTCAGCCCAAGTCCGACTGAAGGCCAACTTACATGACTCCTGCACAACACAGAAGCTCCACCTTCAAGCGATGTGCACCACGCAGGGGTGTAAGATCTTGTCATTAGTACACAAGTGTGGCATCAAGGCTGGTAGCCCCATCAATGCTAACACTTTGCAGTAATAATTTTTTATTTTCCCCAGAGCTTTCTTGAAGCTCAAACATTTGTGGCATATTTCATGAAGTGCACTTGCCTTGTGCTTTACCATATTAGCAGTATCCTGTACAGACCTTCCGCGTTCTGTCATTACCAGAACTCAGAACAAGGAAACAATGCTTGTCAGAATTCACCTTGGGGAAATGCAAAGTCTGAAACACTTCAGCTCCCCTTGCTTTGGATCTATCCTATCTGTCAAAAAATTCTTCCAAAATGTACCAGAAACTGTCCCCTAAAAAACAAAAGGAAAAAAACCACCCTATTTTGATCAGCTTAAAACCCTTTGACTTTTTTTTTTTTTTTTTCCTTCTTCTTCTCTTTAAACTGGCCTATCTGCACGCACAGAAAAGACAGATTCCCAGAGGTCTCCACCTGCAGAGGACAGAGCAGGGCATTTCTCAGAAGTCCCAAAATGTCCAGATGCTAACGCCAAAGGAGGGCGCCCCTACGAGAAAGCAACTGTCCCACTCCGTCACCAGGACGCAACAACTAAATCCAGAACTAAGGAGCCAGGGTATGAAGAATGACAAAGCCAAGACTGCGTCTCGTCTCATTTTAGGAAACTGATTTTCAGACGTGTGCTGTCTCCCTCTCTGTCCCCAGAGGGGCAAACATCCCACGCACCATAGGTCACCCTCTGGAGAGGTTTCTTTTGTTGCCTATAAAAGGAAGGCTCTGTCACTAACTTCAGTTGCGGTCCAGGAGACAGAGCTGAAAGCAAGGGAAGGAAAATGTTAGAGAACGACAGCCTTCGGAAATCCCACTCCTCCCCAGGCACGCTCTCAACTACAAAGTTGCCCCTTCTCCTTCCCACTGGTTTTTGAGCCTATCACCCCCTTTCACTGTAAGGCACTGAGTGGGTTCAGGACTAGAGTAAGACTTGTTTTCCACCTAGAAGTGACCTGCATGTTCACTGTACACTGTGCAACTGTTAACGTTTCCCTCGAGGTCTCTGCCCCCGTTCAGTACTGAGGACAAGGCAGGTCAAAGGATGTGTCAGGAAGCCTTAAAATGCCCTTACTGGCAAATTCATTTCCCAGTCCATTCCCCCCCACCCAGGATGTCCTAACTCCCCTGCTCTACAAATCACTCGGGCAAGTCTTTTCACTCACCTGGATTAAAAACAACTTCAGAAAAACGGGTCCTGGTTTGCAATTTAGCTCCAAAATGAATTGTCTGCCGCTCAAGGAGACTGGTGCAGCAGTAGGCAGTGCTGAACTAGAATTGCCACTGAGCCTGAAGCTCACAAAAGCCGCCCCTGTAGATGCCCGTGTCATTTACTGCGGAAATCAGGAAGCGCAGTAAGAAGCCAGCTAACTGTGCGCCTTGCGGTGAAGCCAGCTGATGGCTGCAGCAGAGAACTGACTTCCCCCTGTCACAACACTCCTACATCACTGCAAAAATGTCGTCTCATTCAAGCTGATCCACTGCTCGTCTCCTCAGCAGCTCAGAAATCCAGGCTACTGTTCCACAAGGGTTCGAGTGGCTTCGAGGCAGCGCTGCCAGCGGCCCTCCCCTGCTCTCTGCCAGCCCCAGCTCTCCCCTGAGCCCTGCAGACAACGGGATCGGCAGGAGAGAGAAAGGGAGAGAAAGGGTGAGCTTGGAGAGCCCTGCCAGCCCAGCTTCCTGCACCACCTCACCTCGGAGCCTGCCCAGCACAGGTGCTGGAGCAGGGCAGGGCGAGGAGCAGGCACCAGCAGGAGCTGCTGGGGGGACAGACCACGGCCTGCCCTCAGGCTGCCCGGCGGCAGGGTCAGCACTCAGCGCTGAGCCGAGGTCTGCGGGAGCTGTGCCCTGCCACCGATACCACAGCCTGAGGCTGAGGGCTCTGGAAACAGGGACGGTAATCCTTCGTCGACGACCTTAAAGCCGAAATACTTGACGCCTGTGAGTACCCAGCACTACTGGGGAAAGTGCCGCAGGATGTCCGCGCAGGAACTAGTGGTTTTGCCTGCAAACTACGACTCCAGCACAAGGCTGAGACCACCTCCTGCAGCCAACACAGGGCAGAGTACCCAACAGCCTGCCAGGGAAACCGGGACAGGCTCCTACAGAAAACCAAGCGACGGCATGTTATCACAGCACACACACACGAAGGGGCCGGTAAAGTTGTTGTGCCAAAACCAAAAAGCTTTTCTTCAGTCTTCTCAAAGCCTTAGTAGCATTCACAGCTACAATAATTTGAGGGAAGTCTGGCACACAAGTTACTTCATGGTCCTGAAATGCTTTTACAATATAAAGACAAGCACCCAACCTACCTACTTCTAACCTTAAATCAATTCTTCTGGTTTTTGTTGTTTGTTTTTGGTTCGTTTTGTTTTACATCTGTGCAAAACAAGACCAAATCGCACGCTCTTCAGCGCCTTAATTCGTAAAACCAGCCTGTGTCACCGTAAGTTACAGTACTCTCTCGTTTCTGCCTCAGATGGTGCTTTCCCTAGATCTGAGGTTTTTGGACTGCTCTAAAGGAACGTCTACATTTTCCTCTTCACTTGCTGACAACAGCTATGAATAAAATTACAATCAGTCACTTAATTGTGAGTGACATACTGACATTTGAAGACAGGGTACTTCTCCCAGCAAGCAGTATTACCAAAAAATTAGAAGATAAGCCATCTTAACAAGCAAGTAGAGGCAGGAAAGAAGTCAACAAGCTGACAGGCATCTTCAAAACTGCAGAGCCCTCGAAGCCAGGTAATTAACTCAGGCCATAAATAACACCCAGATGTGGTCAATTTAACTATCAGCAGTTTACAATATCAAAGTCAGCTAATTACAACAACTTTGTATCTTAACAATGAAGGATTGCTCGTTCAGTTTCACTGCCAAGCACCAAAAATGCTTCAGCTGTACTTGTACGTGAAAGCTACCTTCTGCAAGGCGTTCATGTGACACGAGAACCAGCCTAAGGCAGAGGGCGTGAAAACGCATTTTCTTGTGATTTACTTTACCCAGCTCCCCAGCCCGCAGGGCGGAGAGATTTACATGGTTTATTCTAATGACGACTAGATTAGTAGAGATTAACATCCTGCTCCGTATCTGTAGCGTAAGCACTTTCCTAAACATTGGCTATCAATCGTCAGGAGGAGGAAGGGGGATATTACCCTATCCCACACACTTAAAACGCTTTAACGTGCGCAAGGAACCTGAAGAAGAGACAGAAAATGATCAGCTACACTGTGATTTCTGCACTGAGGCTGCTTTTACACTGAACACGGTCATCAGTTCCGCGAGCATTTCCAAAGGCGCTCTATGCAGCTAATAAACACACAGAACATGCAAGAAAAATGTTTCAACGCGTTTTGCATGGGGACCCAGTTCATTTAACAGGGTAGAAGCATTTGTGGCTGCTGATTTAAATAAAAGTGCTTCTAGGCACTGCCTGCTGACAGACTTTTAGCATTAGGGGCTGTCTTTTTCCCTAAACCTCATTTTTATTCATTACTTGAGCGAACAAGCGAGAGCGTCCGGGGGTAGGGGGGCTGATCAATTCCACCCCCCCATCTTCTGGCTGCTTTGTACCAGTCAAACGAACTGGAACACATCCGAGGAGCAGCCTGATCCTGCTGAGAAGCTCCACTAACTGTAGGTGGAGGTGGCATCCCCGTTGTTCACCCACTGGACCCGCAAACGCTCATGCTGGCTCACAGCAAGGAGGAGGAACGAGGAAGGGCAGCGTCTGAGGCTGGCATCACCGAACGCGTGAGGTGCCGTTCATCACACAGCTCAGCCACGCCAGGAGCCTGCTGCTGCCGAAGAGGAGGCCCTGGCGCACTCTCTTCTCCACTGAGCCCTTTGTGCCACCGTCACACTGAGATCCAGCTCAGGGGGTTGGTCCTGATGGGAGAAAATAACCTCAATCGCCAGAGACCGGCAGGGAAGCAGCAAACCCTTCGCAGCGACCACGGCAGCTCACCTAAAAATACAGCAAGGGGTGTTTCTGCTCATAACTCATTAGAAATAAACACGAAACAGGCAAAATGTAACTAAAGGCAGCAAAAATAACACTCAGGCAGTAGCTGCTTGCTGCCGGAGTTATAAGGAAACCAAACACCGACCTGGTGGATGCCTCCGACCCGACCAGCCTCCCCTTACACAGGCAGGGCCTTGAGCAATTGCCCATCAACGGGATTATCAAAACTAACGTCTTGTGTTTGAAGATTAGAGCAGGATTTCGGACTTGATCCAGACAACTGCTGAAACACATAGCCTTAACGACATGGCCCTAATTCCTCCTCTTTTTTATTTTTTTCCCCTCCAGTCGAACAACGCTCGCTATCCCAGCAGCGTGGGCTTGGGGGAAGCACGATTTTGCACTGCGGGCAGTTTTGTTTTGTTTCCTTTTTTAGGGGGCGGGAGGGAATGGGTTGGATTTCTGTGGATTTGCTCAGCCAGCTGGCTCCAGGAGGCATCTGGCACACGCCACAAGCAGCACGGGCTGGAGCAGCGCAAGCAGCGGTGGTCAGGGAGAACAAAGGCAGGGGACAGACCTGCTGTCTCGGCTCGCTTCATCTCACCCCGACTCACCACCAGCAAACGTCACACCGAGCCACCACCAATCCCGCTACCAAATATTTTTACGCCGTTTCAATTCAGCTTCATTTTTCTGGCTTCAGAGGAAGCAGCCCGGCGCCCAGCCACGCACGGAGGTGCTTGAAACACGCGGAAGCTCTGCTCGGCCACGGCACGACATGCAAGCACCGTCACCAGCACGCAGACTGCCCTGGGACACCTGCAGTCCCTGCTCTGAACGTTTCTAGAGGGAAACTTGGTACAAAGAAGAAAACAGAGTGTGCATGCTTTGGGCATGGAGGGTGGCAACCCCTTTAGACAGGTCCCAGCACACTTCAGTCACCCTGCAAACTGAGGATCCGTTCATTCTCTCCAGCTCTGCAAACACCAACAGCAGAAAGGTGCCCTCCCAGCCCTCCCATCCATGCGCTCAGATCTGCAAGGGAGTGAAACCAGTTAAGACCCTTTTCAGAGAACTGGGAGACGAGGGAAAGAAGGGAGGGATGATTTAACTAAAACCAGGGCACTGGTTTGTTCTGCAGCAGCACCAGCACCTATTCCAGCCTATGACATATGACAACAGGACCTAATTTTGCTGGCACTTCCAGTAAAAGATCCCCTAACATGACCACGCAAAGCAGCCTGGAGGTTCTCGTGAAGCGAGACTGGACGTCAGAGGGAGAAGACTTGATCAGGTAGAAATTTCACAGGATATTCAACAAGTACACATACAATAAAACTATTAAGCATCACCACATCATCACTAACCACACCACTAATCCTCTCTCCGCTAACCACCCTAAGAAGGGAAATAAGTGAGGAGTAAAGGGTAGAAAATAGGGAGGGGGTGTGTTAAAAATTAGAATAAATAAAAATCACCCAGTGCTACTAATAGAGAATCTGTGAAGGCTGCCCTTCACAAACCATTAGTACAACAGCTAGCCGTGCCTCGTATTTGTTTGCTCATTTGTTTCCCACCCCGAGTTTTTCCTTTATTATTTCTCCACCCGTTGCACTGAGGATTTGTATTGGAGCAGGGGCTTGGCTCAGCTTTTCATGGTTTGTTTCTAAATCGGACCCAAAAGCAACTCCAGTTAATTGTTTCTAAATACTACTCACAAAGAAGTGCAGCCAACTTGATGATGAAATAGAGCAACACTATGCTATGCGAAATAAAGTCAAAAAATTGTGTTTTTTTTCTCTTTTTTTTTTTCTTGGCTGGTGTTTCCCCCCCAGCTTCAGCTACAGCTTATGGCAAAAGAAGGTTCAATCCAATATTTCACCTGCTGGATATAAGTCTTTAGCCCAGCCTCTTCAGGAAACACAGCTCACTCTGAAAACACCCGGCCCCATTTTTAAGAAGCAAAGTCTGTCAGTGGGGCAAAAAGACCTTAGGAAACCGTGTAGAGCACCCCAAAGAAGGATTTTCCCCCTTCTTTTTTAATCCACCAGCACTCAGAGTCTGTATTTATGCTTGGCCCACAAGATGGCACTGACAGAAAGACATCGTTCTCTCTATTCCCCTCTCTCCCACAGCAGGCTGCAGCACCGGCCCCACACGGATTCAGAGAAGAGACTGCCACCTGCTGAAATGCCCCATCGTCTTCCCACTGAACTTACTCTCTCCGGACCTGCCTTCGGGACACCGTTTGCTCCATCAGACAGGAGAGGCGATGGACTGAGGCAACACGGCTGAAGACATCTTATTTTCAGTAACAACAGTCTGAGGTTACCACCACTACGGTTTTCTCTCCTATCTAGAGATTTTTCAATATTTCCCGGAAGACGTAAAGACCTGGAAAAAGCTAGCAACATAAAAAAAAGAAATGTTTCCCACATTGGGCAGACTTATTGTTCCAGCTCTCAGTAGCACTGACATCTGATGAAACATCTAAATCCAGGTAACTACAGCGGAACAGAGGGTTCAAGCTGAAACATGTAAGAGTTAGAGCCATCTGGGTATTCAGCTGAACTTGGTAAGATAAGATTAATTCCCCCTAAGGAAAAGCAAAAATCACCATATTCTAAATACGCCTTTTCCTTTAAATTAGAGGAAGTGAGTGAGGTACTTTTCTCCTCTCATCAAGACAATAATGCAAAAATCAGGCTTGCAAAACCTTGTCTCCAGAAGAGACTGCACAGCACCTTTCCCACACATACCAACAAATCTGCATGCAAGCAGAAGTCAGGAATAGCTGCTAAGCTGGAAGCATTTAAGAAATCACAGCAAACCACACACAATCTAGATTAGATATTGCATCATATTCACACAGCATCAACATAAAACACCACCTAAGTCCCAAATAAAAATCGAGAAGATTCTGCTGAAATCAGTAAACAAAAGCAAAATAGCAGCCTGTTTTGGGGAGCTGGACTCTCTTCTGCATAGTCCTCATCTCGGGTCATCTTCAAATCCACTGCTCTGCTAGAGTTGCTCTTCAGCCTGCAGGAGGCCGAGGGGAGGCCTCATGGCGGCCTGCAGCTCCCTCACGAGGGGAGCGGAGGGGCAGGCGCTGAGCTCTGCTCTCTGGGGACAGCGACAGGACCCGAGGGAACGGCATGGAGCTGGGACAGGGGAGGGTCAGGCTGGGGGTTAGGGAAAGGTTCTGCGCCCAGAGGTGGTCGGGCACTGGGACAGGCTCCCCAGGGCAGTGGTCACAGCACCGAGACTGCTGGAGTTCAAGGAGCCTTTGGACAACGCTCTCAGACATAGGGTTTTGGGTTTGTGTGGTCCTGTGTGGTGCCAGGAGTTGGACTCCCTGACCCTTGTGGGTCTCTTTCAAGTCGGGAGATTCTGTGCGTCACACAGAGGCCTGGGAAATTTAGCTGACACCTAACAACAAGGTAATTGCATTCAGCACACACATCTGTGGTTGTACAGCCTAAGCTTTACCTTCATTTCTGTTTACAGTACATCTGTCAGTTACATTTCTCACAAGTCTTAAAAACCATTTAAGAAAAGGGAGGTGGCAGGACCTCTGAAGCACAATTTCACGAGTCACCTGTAAATACCACAACAGCATCCAACACGACCATACCCATTCTCTGTAAAGGGACAGGGAAAGAAAAAGAGGCAGAGAGGCTCTGACGCGTGCACAGAACCGCCTCCCCAAGCACACTTCACAGCTCGGCGCTCACCTTGCAGCAGGTGCGGCGCTGTCCCGCCGCCATCTCCCTGCCCTCGCCCGGCGGGTCAGCACGCTGCTGCGGCTCTCCTGCTGGGACTGAAGGAGCAGAGCAGCTCGCCCACGAGCTTTCTTCTCACCTGGAGCTCCCACCGCGCTGCTTGCTCGTCGCTCAGGGCCAAGCGGAAAAGAAGTTCAGGAAGCGAGCAGACCGGCCCTTCCCCGCTGAGCTTCCCACCAGAGAGCTAGAAGGCAGGGGAGGGCTAAGGAAACCAGAGAGCCCAAACCCCTCTGACAAGTCAGGAGAAGAGCACAAGCCAGCAAGCAACCTTCGCATTCTCTTTTTTTTCTCCTCAGGGTCTCTGAAGCTCTGCCCAAAAGCCTCCTCCCCTCCGGCTCTCTCGTTTCTCTGGATTTTCCTAGCTCCCACACTTCCCCCTCACATGATCAGCTCCTCTTCTAGCAAAAGAGCACAGCAACCCTTTAGTGAAAGCCATGGGCTATATTTGAGCACACGACTGCAATGCTGAGATCTGCTGTGCGCTCTACATTAACAGCACGATACACTTTTTTTCTTTTAATCGTGAAATGAGGGTTTATTCAGATCTCAGGAACAAAACGAACCCCACAAGTGAAGCGGTTACACTGAGGCCTCTCCCAAACCAGCAATTCATCCGGGCAGCGGCACAAAGTGCCCTCAGCAGATACAAACCAGACAATAGCTGGAGCAGAGAAGAGCAGCACATCTCCCATCTCCGCAACCCTCCTTGTGTGCACTGAAATGTCCTGGACCGGTCTGCCCTGCCAGACGCCCCTCACACGTGGCCCGTGCAGTGAAGACAAACGGCTCGATGTCTGTGGCAGACTCACCGAGCTACTCGGACTCTGTACGAGCACGCAGGCTTACGTTTGTGCTCCAGGCTTTATGTCAGCATGCAAGGCAGAATAATTTGCAGGTATACAAACATTTCAGGTCTAACTCAAGATCTCTGAACAGGTTTTTACTCAAGGAATATTCAATACAGCCCCTAAGTAGCCAAAAAAACGCTAGCACATTCCCCAACCATTTTTGTTACAGTACTCCTTAGGGAGGCACACCTGCAATTCACTTTTGTAATTTTTGTAAGAGTTTGGTTTTTTTCCCCCCTTTTTAAAATTTCACTGTTCAAATCAACATGAGGTGCTTTTGAACATGTACTTCAACAGAGAGAATCATTCCTCCTATCTCATGAAAACCTCTGAAATCACTGGTTTACAAGCAATAGTACAACATAACACTGTGAGTGCTGCAACAGTTTAGGCAGAGCCACGAAAAAAAACTCCCATGGGAAGAGAAGGAAGGTTAAAGTGAGCAGGGCGAGAATCTGAAATGCTGTCGGGCACGCTCATGTGTTAGGCTGTGTCTTACACACTAAAGCTGTGCCAACTTTCCTCTGTCCCACACCGTATGGTTCTGCCTCTGTGTCACCTCATCACGCACAGAGCCATGCTAACAGCATGCAGATGAGGAACTGGTTTGACCTTAAAAAAAAGAAGAACTCTTTAAAAAAAAAAAAGAATTCTCCCACCATGTTATTGTAAGACACCTTTAACAAAGTAATATTCAAAGCCTTCTCCTCAACAGGAATACAAAGAATTGGTAAACTTGTGAATCGCTGCTCTAGACTTCCTCTTTGAGCGCAAGAATCCTTCAAATCACATAAAGAAGCCATTCTGTAAAAATTGTATGTAAAAAGCCAAGTAATAGCATCTTCCCGTCTTAGAAATGTTAACAGAATTCCGGTAAGGCAAGTCAGGCTGTACTTGACTGTTATTTATGATGAGCAAAATAGACTAAGAAAATTGAGAAAGAACTGCATGAAACATTCATTTACAGAACTGTAAAACTAATACGTGAGAAAAAGGACAGAAATCAGAAGAAGAATCTTTAACTAAAGATGCATAAATTCCTTGTATAATTCCTCTCTTAACAAAAATCTACCCAAGATCCCAGTCTCCAAATAAAAACTTTCCAGTGTTTAACTGGAAATAAATAGTAGTAACTTTAAAACATCAAAATGCTGGAAAATATTTATGACAAAGCAGCAGAAAGGCGCTCAGCTAAGACATCTGGTAGCACACCTCCTGTGTTAGAAAGACATTCCTTCTATTGGAATAAAACCAAGGAGCAAATCTAAAGAAAATATTTTCCTGACAAGGCAAGACGAGAGTCTGAACAAGCACCAGAAGGGTAGGTGTGTGACTGAATTTCTATAATATCATTGTAATACTGGCCTAAAGCTCTTCTGTACGAGAACCCTCGCCACTCCTAATTCACTAGCAGACATCGGCTAAGCCCATTCGTGCTAGCAGCTTAGTTCTGCACCTTGTACAAACAGATCTTCCAACGCCAACTTGCAGAATACCTTCCCAAAGCCACAAAGGCAGCAGGACCGCAGCCGTAACAACCTAAGGAAATACACAAGGCTCATGGAGAAGAGCAACATCACCTAACAGATGAGCTGCCACGCCTGGGTGGGGAGGGAAGAGAAAGACACGCAAACCTGCTCCAGAACGATTACCTGGTCTAACAGAATACTGGCATCCCTCGCAAACTTCTCCCCAGGGCCACAGCTGCGTTACAGGCACATTTGTATTATCTTGATAGAATTCATAGCTCTTGAGACTTCATTCCCCAAATTTGCATGCAGTGTTCTGAACCTTAAAGGTAAATGCTTCTTGTACAAGAGACCAGGCTTGTTTTATTTCTCCTTTAATAAATTTGCTATAGAAATAAAATCCTGATTTTGGCATTGCTGCCTCTGTAATAAAGTGAGCATCCCGAATGACAGAAGTACGCAGGTCTCCCAACAGGTACAGAAAAGGCTCAACTCCATGGCTTGCCTATCTTTTTCCATGAGCCAGTTGCCATCTTTCCCATCAGTGTAACAGTCAGAAATATTTTTGAGCTCATGACACGCTTGCAGTTAAGCAGGCAATAATCATTTTCCTTTGATGAAAGCCAGCAGAGAAACGCTGCAAGATACGATTCAGGGAATTTGAGGAAGTAGGACTTGGTGGTGTCCACAGGATACGTCAACTGTTCTGTTCAGTCCTTTAAACAACAGACAGCATCGTGCAGTTCTGTTCTTCTATTAACCTATTACTTATTCTATGTTTAACTGTTCCCAAAACAAATTCCTCTGCTGTTGAACTAGACAAAGATTTCTCTATGTCCTGTTTTTGGCCCCACAAGCTGTTAAGCAGCTCTGATCTAAGAAAGAGGAAAGAGTGCATCTATCCAGGAAGCTGAGACTCCTTTGAAAAAGAAACAAACCCAGAGTAACACGACACAGGTACAAGACAATCATTACAGAGAAACATATTAGGGCTGCGACAGGAACAAACGCTCCGTGACCGTCACCTTTTCATTTCTGTCTCTTGCCAGACCTCTGTGGAAGATGCTGCGTGTCTGCAGTGAGTCCCATACCAATTACATGGATCTACCAATACTCTTCCAGAGCAGAGTCTACCATGCACAACGGTTATGCTGCAAGCCTTTCCTCCGAACCCATTTAGACAAGCAGGTCTTTCTTCCTTTAAAGGCAATACAGTTAAAGTGTCTTTTCACCCAAAGATAAAACTGTGTGGGAAAACGACCCTTAAAACAGGAATGGTAAGAGCAGCATATAGCTACTGTACCCTCCCGAAGGAAACCGCAGAGTAAGTTGTGAACTTACAACGCAGGCAGCTGTTCCACAGTCTGTTCTATCTACGCAGACATTTGTCGTATGCAATGAAGCCTCGAAGCTTTAAACTGCTCGACACTCCAATTATTCTAAGCAAACAGTAACAGTTTCCAGAAGGGGAAAAAAAAGCAATATGGAGTTGCATATTCAGTCCCTAGTTGAGATCTCAGGAACATTTTTTCATGAACAGGTCTCAATTTTTAATCCGTATATGAGAAATCTTTATTTTAAAAAAAAGTATTAAAAGACAATACTTTCAGAACAATCTTCTGATTATTTATTGAAACTATTTCTGCTTTACCAACACAGATTTCAGTTTACAAAGGATTACAGCAAACTCCAGATTAGGCATTCATTTTGCTCTGGAACACTTAAACATCAGATACTGCAGGGGAAAAAAGGAACCACTGGTTTCCTCTGAGGAACAGCAGTCCTCATTAGAACCTGAACTATCCTTTCTGAATATGTAACTTAACAGCTCAAATTTACTGAGGAGAGGAAGAAGATGATAACTTCTAGACACCAGAACATTCCCAAATCAAAAATGTTTCTCACCTCTGTCCCTTATCTTTATGGTAGGAAGGCAGCAGTCATCACGTCCTCCATAAATGGACACCCCAGAGAAAAACATCTAAAAGAAACAACTACTGCAGTGCAGCTCTCCATCAACCACGGCCGTTCATCAAGTTCTCAAACGTGCCATAACAGAGGCTCCAAAGGCAGAACCGCACAGACTAAGAAGCAAGGAGCTCTGACACAGCTTTGTCAAATTACAATTCCACTATACCCATGACTACCTCAGATCTAGGAACTAAAAGTGCTTGTGCAATGCTGAACCTTAGCTAAGCAAACCAGTGCTGTCTTTGTACCACACTCCAAAAATCAAACAGAAAATCACCCAACCTGGCCACATATAACTCAATGCCAGTCTCAGGTAGAGCCATGCAAAACTCCACAAAGAACACTTAGGAAAATCACATTCACGCATAGAACAAGGTCTCATTTCCCAGCACCATTCTAGAGCTCCCTCTGATACCTGCCACTGTTCAAATGTTTCTTCTATTTAAATTATCACAACCACATCCACTAGTTTATCAGCTATTTATACTCACCATTAGCTCTTCATTAGATCATCTGCCCTCTGAAACAATCTGCCCCTGAAAAAAATCCCTCTCACTGTTTCCAGAGATGCTCTTCACTCAATGCAAAAATCAAAGGCAGCCTTCAAAGCGAGCAACCACCCTCTTCCAAAGCCTGACTGCCAGGTAAGGAAGCGTTACACAGACACTGCACAGAGAAGCTATGGCATCTCCCCAGTTCCCACAGCGAGCGAGGCAGAGATCCACGAGGGCTGACTCACACCTTGTTAAAGGAGGCAGGAAAAAGAGCCCAGGATCAGCGGACAGCCGGGAGGCCCCTGCCAGATAATCACTTGTTGAATCCGGGCTGCCATTCCTCTCATCTCTGGCCACAGCTAGGGGGTTGGAGAAATTAATGAGAAAACAACAGGGAACAGCCAATGTAGGAGCATAACCAAAGCTCGTAAGGCACACACAGAAGGCTCCATACGCCCAAGCATTTGTGCCCCTTCCTGCCAGCTTCTCACCTCTCTTGGTAGCTTGGGAATAATTCCTGTTCCAACATGCTGAGCTGGAAGCTACGGCAGCCAGCTACCTCCACGTAAGAAAGGAGTTTCCGGCAATCTGGCTGAGAAGCCCCTGAGGCCACGTCAACAATTTGGTTATGCTCAAAAAATATTCAGGTTCCGAGAGTAAGACCAAAATTATCCTTTTTTTTTTTTAAACCGTTTTTCTTCACTTTCTTGTCCTTCTCAGCAAAAGAGCTGACAAAAGCTTACCACAACTACAAAAGAGACCAAGCTACAACACTGTCTGTTCCCAGCCTGTTACAATTGAAACAACTCCAAGCTTAGTGAGAGACCTGCCCTAGGGAATGAGTAAAGAGAGATGGATATTCATGGTGTTTTTTCCCACCTTTTGCTTTGACATTTGCAATACTCCGTTTATTTCTGAATGGAGACTTGAAGCGTCTCCCTCACCAACTCACTCTAGCTCATACGTGTCTACTACTTGAATTTTAGATCGGTTCTCACATGTGCAAGTTCAAAATATGACTTAGCACAGCCATTAAAAAGAAAAGTCAGCTGCTGTAAGGCAAAACAGAATGCTTAAGACAATGCAAAGCTCACCCCAAAACCTGGTTTCTGAATCCTGTAGATTTTTGTTTTCCACCCTTTCAATTTTAGATTTTTTTTTTAGGAGGCTGGGGGGGGGGGCAGCTAAGAGGATAAAGTCTTATTTCACAAGGAACAGTTAAAAAAAAAAAAAAAAAGATAGGTTTTAGATCTTCCCCCATGACAGAACCTAAGACGAAACGCAAGCCCTGTAAGTATCGTTAATTTCACTAATGGTACTTCACTCTGCAGAGGCCTCGTGAAAGCAATTGGAGTCTTTTTAACGTTATTCTGTTACTGCCTGGCC
This sequence comes from Anser cygnoides, assembly GCF_040182565.1. NCBI lineage: Eukaryota > Metazoa > Chordata > Aves > Anseriformes > Anatidae > Anser > Anser cygnoides. The sequence goes on along the minus strand of NC_089873.1, from coordinate 149,937,636 downwards.
AAATTACAGGCAGGACCAGAGGTACTGTAAGAACCTGAGAACTGATTAAGGCAACGCTTGGCTAATTTGCATTCGGGAGCAGCAGAAGCCGCTTTTTTCCACCCAAAAAAAGCGCCTGCGAGTACCAAAATCACAATACCACCCGCTTGCCACCGGGGAGAAGCTGGAAACTATTTCGGATTACATCAGTCCCTTCTCCCACACAGGCATCAGGCGAGCTCGACAGCAGCGTGTACTTGTTACAGCTAAATATACCGGCGCCGGGGGGCTGGTTAGCTCGCAGCCCCGCGGCGGCAGGCACGGCAAAGATGGCAGTTGGCAGGGCTCTGGTGCGGCGTCAGGACACGGGGAAGGCGCAGCAGCCATCCTTCCCCCTCAGCGCCCCGGGGGGGCACACGGGCGGCTCCTCCATCTTGTGCTCAAAGCGGGGGCAGCCCCGGCGCCCCCCCGGCCCCCCCCCCCCTTTCTTTCCCCCCCGAGCCGGACTCACCTCCAGGCGGAGGGAGGCGCCGCAGCCCCGCAGGAACTCGCGGATGTTGCTCAGGCACTCGGCCTCCGTGCGCGGCTCCGGGAACACCTGCAAGGCAAGAGGCGGCCGGCTCAGCGCGGGGTCCCCCACCCCTTCCCCTCCCCTCCCCACGCCGCCCCGCTCCCCCCTCGCCCCTCACCTCCCCTCCGCGGGCGGCGGCGTCGGCGCCGACGGGTGCCTGGGCAGGGGCCGACCCGGGAAGTAAACAGGGAGCGCAGGAAATGGCGTGCGGGGCCCGAGGGACGCAGCGCAGGAGCGCGGCCCCGGCCCGCGGTGGGCGGGGAGGGGAGGGACGGCCCGGGACCGCCCCCACACGGGGCTGGGAAGGGAAGGGCGCGGAGGCTGGCTGCTCGGTAAAATCAGGGATTAAAGACCCACCCCCCGCCCGCAGCCGCCTCGGGGGAGAGGGCCCCGGCCCCACCCGCAGCCTCCCCCCAAAATGCGGGCGCCCCCCCCCCCCGCATCGGGTCTGGCACGGCTGGAGTCTGTCAGAAAGCCTGGAGGGCTCAGAGGGAGCAGCATCGCTGCCCGCAGTTCATAACCCGCCGGCTCCAGCGCCCGGCTTCAACCGGCTTTGCTCAATAGGCACAGAAAATGCCTCGTCCTAGCCCGGAGAAGGCGCTTCACGAAGAGGAGAGCCCTAAGGGAACTCAACAAGGAGTTGTCTTATGCAAGGTACCTGCTGGAGCCACTGCACACTGTCCAGCCTCTGTCCTGAAACTCAAACGGAGAGCTGCCCAAGGAAAAGCAGCCATCGTTTTAACTTACCATGTGCACATAAGCATCATTTCACCAAAAAAAAAAATCATTGATTTTTTACGAAGTACTTTACCAAAGAAAACATTGCTCAAACCATGAGGTAAACAGACCTACAGCCCTGGACACGTAGCTCTGTTTGAGCAGCAAAGCCAAGAGCAAAAGCATACTGGAAGTCATTGGAAGCAGAGGTGGCACCACAAGCCATCACGTCCCTTGCCTACAGAGTACACTGCAAAGGAATTTTTGTTGCATGAACACGTTGTCAAGGCTATGTAAACTCACACGTAATCCATCATCTCCAGAGCACCTGAAACTTAGCGCAAGGCTGTCTCCAAACATTGCATCAAGCCAGAACCAAGGTAGGGCCTTCCTGCAGAGCTAATAGAGCATCACAGATATTTCTGACCCCGTGGTACCACAAGCATTGACAAACACAACAGCATGACAGGCTGAACCTGGAACAAAGACACTTACAACACCAGTCGCTCTCACTTTCTAAACACAAAATTCAGATTAATTTTAAATGAATGCCACTCCTCCATAATACAAGGGATTGCTATCAATATCAACTGAGAAGTTTTCTTTTCTCAAGCAAGCACACGCACACACCGAGCTCCTCCAATTGTTTGGTACTATGATAAACTGCTGTGGGTTAAGAATAACCATAACCCTTTTAGTACATAAAAAGCGTTAAGGGAGTGCCAAAGAAGTCCCACGTGAGTATGACAGCCTAAATGGGAATCACAATAAGTTTGGAAAGGACACAAAGAAACAGGACCCCCTTGGAAATATCATGAGCTTCATCCCCCTTGCATTGTTTTTGCCAGTTTTGCGTTTATTGTTTGCTCCAATTAATTTACTTCTTAATTTTCTTAAGAAATCTCATGCTTAGCTAATGATCCCAACACCCACTGTTAGAAATGTTTCTGGAGAATTCTGTTAGTAACTCCTGGCTTACGCTTCTGGCATGCTCCTGCCTCATATTGCTGTCTAACATGGGATACGCGGTAATTATATAGTTGTAATCAGTAACTTTTTTCTTACACTAGTTGCAAAATATCTGGGTTTGATCTCCCTTTATAGGTCATATTGCCTCATCCCTTTTTTTAGCACCCGCTATTTCTTGGTTGCTTCTACTTCATCAAGGCCTCTTCATTCTTAAGCTTAAAATTACCCATAATCTCCAAGCAAGAATAATCTCTATCATGAAATCACTGTAAATCTAGATTTCTCTTAAAAGAAACAACTTCTTGCTTCATAATACAGTCAGGTGTGTCAACTTAACACTCCTTATTCCCAAAGTCCTTAATAAGTTAAGCACCAAATTCAGTAACTGCAAGAAACCCAGATATGTGAACTACTACCTCAGAAGAGACTGCACATACCGCATAGAAGATTTCACAGTACCAGGGAATAGGTCAAAAAAGGGATTAGGAAGGACACCTGATTTAGAGGGCAAAACCTTCCTATTAAAGAAACAATAAGAAAAAAAAAAAAAAAACAAAGGCCAAACATGCCAGATATGTCCATGAAATCTCAGTCCTACCAGAACTCAAATGCATGTTTCCAGTTAAAAATCATCTTCCCTCAAAAAGAATAGAATAAGATACGATAAATCTTTTAAAATTGTGGTTTTTTTTTTTCTCTGTCAAAACAAGGGAGGGTAATGGACTTGAGCAGTACAGGGGGATGACACAAGCAGGCTACATTTTCTTAGCTCTATGGGTACAGTGGCATTTTTATCCAATGGGAGACAGAAGCATATGGGTAAAGAATCTAAAAATATCACAGCACTTGTATCCTGCTGGAAATGTGAAGTGCTAATGATCCCATAAAAAGAAGCAAATCCATTAGATTATTTAACTGGGAAACCTCAATATGACTCCAGCAATCTTCTACTAAGAAGCACGATGACCTGAGCGGCACACTCAGAACCTCTGACCAAAACTCCCAGTACAATTGTGTGGGCCAAGTCAGTATTAAAATTACACCTGTGGTAGCAGACATTTGATCCCCTTATAGGCAGCTACACAGGTAGCATTTATAGCCCACAGACTATTCACATTGTAACGCAGCATAAACGCAAGCAGAGCACAGGCAGGCAAGGATTAGTCTGCCCAAAAGAAAGCAAACACGTTCAGAAAGCCAGGATAAATAAACAAACCAAAACCAAAGAGGGTCATACTCCAACACTACTTAGCTTAACAGAAAGAAGAGTGCATGTACATAAAGCCAATGACAAGAAGAGGTTACACGCTTTCCTCGCCCGGTATTTGCTTCCTCCTCTTGCTGTCACAGCCCAACGATGTCAGTTCATTAGCAGGGGCTGTCATCTTACTACAAGCCTATACCACCCGCAGTACAAAGAAGCCTCAGTGTCCAACTGGAACCTCTACGTGCTACAGTAATACAAATAAAAAAGAATAACTGTAATTAGGAAAGACAGGACTTCCAGAGGGACCTGACAGATTCTTAATTAGGGACCGGGGCTCCACAGAGGAATTCAGCGCGATGAGCGAAGGTAATGCACAGAGCGGCAGCAACAGCCTAAACCACTGCTTCGTGGTTCAGGGACAGGTTCTGATTAAGACCTAATCTCTCGGGGAATAGTTCTAGAAATTATGGATAGTTCAACGAGGACATGCATGCGAGGCACCGCAGCTGTCAAGAAGTGGACTACATTGTTCTCCATCTTCTCTGGATGGCAGAAAACGTGATACAAATAGATGGCGCCCAGCTAAAATTACCTCTGTTTTGATTCAGTTTAACTCTATGATTTTAATCAACAACAACAAATGCATAAAGAAGGGCAAAGCAGAGACAAGAATTATTGAGAAAAGGTATGACAGGGGCTGTCTTAGGAAGAAAGAAAAAGGCTACCTTTTGGACAATGGAAGTATGCCAAGAAAATAAGTGAGGAATATATAGCAATAAATGAGTTTAAAACACAAAAAGATATCCCTTCGATTGCAAAGACTGAACTCTATAAATTAATAGCTGCTGATGTCTTCTGCTTGTATGTATGGAAAATCAGCTGTTCATTTGCATTCATCTGATGAGCAAAATGGGCCAAAGTGAGAGAGGTCTTTCAAACAAACTGGAGTGAAGGCAGTAGGACGAGACTGATTTTTTTTAAACTTCTATGTAGGAAGCTTGCTGTCATTCAATCATTTATGTAGCATGACACACAATATGTACAACACGGTTCAGTACGAAGGAATACCGTCTCAGTTACAAGAAAGCAGAACTACCAGCGAACAGAAGAGGTACCTGCCAACTAGCAGGTGCGTCCAGCAGACACTTCAAAATGTTCTGTGCCAGGAGCGTGGCTTCCTGAGTCCAAAGTTCAAAGACTCGGCCTCCAAGCAGGCACGCTACGGAAAAGATCCTGTAAAGAGGCAGTCCTGCACTTTAAAAAGCATTACAGAAGAATGAAGTCATAAGGGAACGTGTTATGGACGAGGGTACTGTCCTCTGTCACAACGTGCCAATCATTTTTCCTGTTCATTCTGCCTGAGGTCTTGTTTGCACTGTATCTGCCTAAGACACTGACAAGTGGACACCGAGGACAGCCGAGCAGTCCCAGCAGAAGGTGCAGCTGCACTTTTAGGGTCGCATCGCTCATGCCTGTGACTGAGGAGCATCCCGCACTCGAGCCCAGCCACTTCACAGACTGCAGGTCCTGCTGGTGAAGTGAGGTGGCACTAGCAGGATTCTACAGTTAAACTGAAAACACGGAGCAAGATTCTTAGAAAGACACATTCTGGGCTTTAGGCATCTTGATGGAGCACCAGATCTCACAATGAGTTTGTTTCTGCTGTACTGTGGCTCTTTAGTACTGATTTTTCCAAACCTATAAAACCTGCTACCCACAAACTTTTCAATAATGAGCAGCATAGCAGCTACTGCGTGCTACAAACCTGCATTCTGGCACAAGGAAACCCATGCTCTGAAAACCCAGCAGCAGACACAGTGTAGACAGTAAGAGCCGGATCCAATAACAGACTCTCACAGGCCACAAACTCCAGTGACCAAATTTCTAAATTTGCAGCGCTCACTCAGAAAACTTACCAGGGCTCTGCACACACCCGAGAGGTAGGTGCCTTAAAATACAACCTAAATTTCTTGTATGCTGAGAAGGATACCCAGATGGAAGTAAACCAAGAATCAAGCCACCTTTCAAACCAGCAATTCCAATCCCGTGTTTAACCCTACTTTTCTGCCCTGCAACCTTATCCCACTCATCAGGAGCCTACCACCCTTCCTTTACTGCCCAATGGGCCGTACCAACTCACCAGCCACGGCTCCCTGATCTCTCGATTTCCACCCGGTTAGGGCAGCTGGAACAGGAGCGCTTTGGTCGACTGAAGACTTCTTTAGCTCCAAGTTCTTCTTCTGCACATGTTCAGAAATGCCCCTTTATTTGAAACAGCCCTCAAAACACCCAGTTCAGCTAACGCTGGCAAGTTTGGGAAGGAAATTTACAGTCCTCTTAAAATGCCAACCGCTTCTGTGGCAGCCTTGATAAACTGGTTCTCTGAGTCTTACACAACACCTAGAGCCACTTTTCTCTTTAAACTGCCTTGCGGAAATGATACTGTGAGACTGATACAGCTGTTTGAGATCATCCTTTCAGATTTCCACCTGCATTAAACAATGCTCAGGAAAACAGTATATTCTTTGCAGTGGAAGCACTGGATTTTTGTTACCTTCCTTGGAACCTGATCAAATTCCCATCAAAATCTATAAACAGACTCCCATGAGACAGGTATTTGATCACTCCCTAAGATACAAACAAAGTAAGTTAAGGGCGTCACGGTGTTCCAGATGCTACAGTTTCGTTTTCAGAAGTTTCCATTATATTTTTATATTTCACACACACAAAAAAGGCAAACAAACAAACAAAACCCAGTAAGACAGCGGTGAGAATGCCAAGCATGTAAAACTTAGCAAACACAAGACTGCAAGTTGCCTTTGCAACTGCAATTACAATCCACCTGTAGGCCCACCTTGTGAACTAGATCAGGCTGAGTCTGCTGACACACGTGCATGTGAGAATGCATAAATGCATAAAGCATCACACACAGGCACACATGAGGTCTAGCTACAACTGCACAAGTAATATTTCCACCATTTCCAAAAATTCCTAGCCTCCCCCCCACCCCCCCTTTTTTTTCTTATTTTCCTGTCTATTTAAAGAAAAAGGTGACGCCATCTAGCAGGCAGCTGTCGTAGCCCCCTGTGACTTTACCAGCCTGGGGCTGCTGGGTTCCAGGAACGACGCAGGACACAGAGCATTCCCTGAAGCTGGAGTGGGCAAAGCACGATGACGTGCTGCTCCAGCTGCCACCAGCGTTAGGGCAGCAGCTGACGAGAACCCAGCTGAAGGGGTAATTTGGGAGCTCTGTTTGCAGCATTCCCCCGTGCAGGGAGGCTGGCAAGCAGGGGTCTTGCACCCCCTCTCACGGCACCCGGCAGTGCCCCCGGTGCAGCAGGCAGTGCCGCTGTTCGGATGCAGCGTGAGCTCGGGCTGCAGGAGTCCAATCACTCAGGGTTTGTTTACACTGGAAGAGCTCTGCTGCTAGCGGTGCTGGCATCGCTCCTCCGTGTGGATGTAACATATGCCAGAGAGGGAATTCCTCTGCCAGTCTAACCGTACCACTTCCCCCAGTGACATCGACGGAGCCAACTAAAGCACTGCTCTGTCAGCACAGCTGCATCAGCTGGGGGCGTAGGACTTTACGGCTTTTTTCCCCTCCGCATGTGTGAAAATACTCCACGGGCCTACAAAAACCCTACAGTGGAGACCCTACCCCGGGCAAGCTGCCAGCATTTTCCTATGGTGCTTGCTGTAGAGCAGGAAAATGGAAACCCAAATGCTCCTAGAGCTGAATGCTCCTAGACCTAAACAGTGTTTTGTGGGCCAAGAGGGGACTCTGCCCACAAGGTCTGCAGGGAGGAACAGAGCCAGGGGAACTTCTCAGTTCATCACCTGCACCAGTAGTGGGTGATGGCTGCGGCTGCATTATAGGAAGTGATGTGGGGAGAGCATCACTTTGCTCCACATGGCATGATGAGGGAGAGCACAGACTGCCACAATGGCTAAATACCGGGCAGTAAGGCTCAGCCAGCCAAGGCAAAGTCCAGGCAGAGCGCAAGACTGATGTCCCTTCCATGCTGCCAGCTCACAGTATTTTTGCAAGCCCTGTCATGCCTGAAACTTGGTAAGGTTCCATCTGCTCACATCACAAACATTGGGCAGCAACAAATGAAAATTGCTATTTAAGAAAGATGTATATTCAATTCCCCTCAGTGGTTCAAAGGCAGATTTTAAATACATATATACATACATATATAATTTATAAACTTAAATTTAAGGCCAGACTTGCAGTTTTTCCAAAGCTTTACAATCGTAGGCATCATCACCTGAACGATGCTGTGCACTCTGCCCCCTAGCACGCTGTATTAACCAGAGGGAGAGCACTGATGGCACCCCAAAGCTCCTCCTTTTCCCCACAGAGATGTGGTGCTCGGAGGATGGTCTGGGTACCCGAGGGCTAAGGTATCGCCTCTTCTGTTGTCCATATTACACACAGACCTAGAAAGAACACATCTTCTAGGGACTGTGGAAAGGATGTTAGAGAGAGTGAGGCTGGCAAAACTACACTCTCTGTATTTTTCTCACAAAAATGAGTTCCTCACAAATAATTTCACAAATTTCCCCCTCTTCTCTGGGTCTGGCATTCCCTTATTTAACTCAGTCTAGACCCTTCGGCATTAACAGGGTCTGAGTTTTGAAGGAGAAGGGGACACCAAATACAGACACAGGTCCTCTGCTTCCTCAGAATACTGTGTTTCTCTGGACAACATCACAGCCACCACAATTACAAAGCCAGTGAATAAATGCAAAAAGCAGCAGCGCTCTCCATCAGTGACTCTCTTGTACTCCTGCGGTCGCAAGGCAACAGGAGTAACGTGGTGACTGACAGCGTGGTCAATGACAACTCCGTAACACGACCAAATGATCCCACGAGGAAGCTCACAGTAGCGCTTACGAGAATGAGCCCTATTTAGAAAAAAAGGCGTTTTAGTGCTCTCACCTGGGCTAACCTTCCCCAGGAGCTGGGCTCGCCCTCGCGGCTCCTCCACCCTGCAGCAGCACCCTCCGCACGCACACCGGCCACACTGCAGCCTGCCCGCAGGCACAGCTGCCCGGCGGGGATTATTCTTGCCAGAAGCACAAATAATCTCCTCGGGAGGCTCTACGTGAGGACTGTTGCCCGGGGGAGAGAGCATATGCACACTGAAATGCAGATTTAGCTTCATGTCTCCCTGGTCTAGTCCTAGGCTGGCCTGCTGCGGCAGCACCTTCCCTGCGGATTTCAGCGAGGACAGGCTTTTGGCCCGTGCTCTCCACAAAGGCACCTGGCTGCAAAAGCACTGCTCGTTATTAACGCTGGCTCCCAAGCACCTTCCCTTTCTTTGCAATGCCTGAAACACCATGGTCAGGTCAGTCCTCGTCACCACGACAGAAGTACTCGGCCCTGAGACATCCATGTGAAACCAGAGACGAGTGAGGCCTGCCTTCACTTGGTGCTTGCACCTGTCCTAAGGCTGACAAGATGGCCACCACACACGGCAGCCTGGGCCCTCCTTTTGGGGACTCACGTAGAGCGATCCTTTTGCCTTAGGAGCCTTTTCTTCCTCAATTAAAACCCAGAATGCCTTTTTTCGCCAAAGACCTCAACCGCTAAGTCAAACCTCCCACCAATCCTGTCACGGTGCCAACAAATAACCAAACACCAACACCGGAGCCCAGTCCTCCACGCGGAGGACCGACTCATGTTCCAACCGCACGCTGAGCCTCCTCCAGCGAGAAAGCATGTTCCTTGCTTTCCCCAGGCCAGGCTCCCCACGTGCCACAGATATCAGCCCCTGGACGCAGTGGTCGAGGCCGGGCTGACGCCGAGAGCCGGGACTCCTTCCCCTGAGGCGTCTTCCCTGTTTTCTTCTTCAGGCGAATGGAGCTGTCCTCAAAGAAACGCTTATCGGTCGAACAACCGGCCGAAAAAATGAAAGTACAAACGAAACTTAATGGAGCGCGAAGTCTAATATGACAAGGAAAATTCCTGCTCCAGTTTTAATCTCTATTTACAATGTCAAAAGTGGGTCAAACGGGTCTGCAATGGAGGGATTTATTTGGAGAATGATCTCTGCAATGAAAAGCATCTACGCAGCGAGCAGTATCGCGCTGCGATACCTCCACAGCGATCCTCTCCCCGACCCTCCAAGCCACTCAGTTTTACAGCACGGGGGCGAGAAGCTGTAACTCGAAACCTTGGCTTCATTCAAACGATGATTTTAGTGCGACTCCTCAAGAACTTACAAGAGCTGAGACACCGCTGGATTTGGGCAGAGGGTGCTGGGTTCGGTAACTGCTCTCCCTTTTGTTCCTTTCCCTTATCCTATTCCCCAGGTGAAGGTTGCTCGGCAGTACCATCACACCGCCCAGCCCAGCTGTTCTGTTTTACCTCGGCACGTCCTCCCTCGAAACGCAAAGGAAGCACAGGGATGTCCAACAGCAGCCCAAAAGTGAGAGACACAATTCATACTAACATCACTTTCCAACGTGTTTTCATTCACAGTTCCTGGAATCAGATCAATTTAATATCTGTCTTCTGCTGTTGATCAAGACAGATGACTGTCACGTAAGCAAACGTAGCCAAAACTTCCTGACAAGAAGTTATTCTGTGCAAAGACGGCACACAAATACAAAGCAATCTAAAGGAAGAACACACTATCCAGCCTTCAAACCCACCAATTTGTTTTTATCGACTGAAGAAAAATCTGTTCTTTGACCTTCAAGTGCTTTATTCCTTTTATGGTCAAACAACCTTTATTTATTAAAATTCTTCTACTAATTACTCGCAGGGTACCCAGAGGCTTTAAAAGCACAAAATGCCAAAAAATGTATTATTACATTCCTACACATATCGAGTCCTCTTTCTAAACAGTTTTGGAAGGAAAGAAATGTATTTAAAGCATTTTCTAGAAAACATCTTCAAGAAACTGATAAACATTCCTGCTTATTTTTAATTTGTATATTTTTTTAAGGTTCTTTTTGGTTTTAGTTGCTACTTTGTATTTACAGGAAAGCGAGCTCTGTCAGTCTTCAAAGTGTCTGCTGATGTCAGGTATTTATAGAAAGTTCCGATCTTAAATGAGTTTGAGAGCTGAATCAGCCTACATCTGTGGGCCAAACTGTGTATTGTTTAAACCTGAAAAAAAGCCCAATTTGAAGTGTCAGCTTTCGCGACAAACAGGGAATAAAAGGGCTCATATATAAAATGCTCGCAGGATAAAAATAATGCATAAATAACAGCAGTAGCAAAAAAGGCATGGAAAAAAAATAACCGAATTCAGGGAAGGATGCAAATTTTATGTTTTATTAGCAACGCAGAAGAAAAAAAAAAGAGAAAAAGTATTATGGAAATATCTCAGAGTTATACCTCCTTCAGACTTATACCACTTTCTTGCTGCCAGCCTGCGTGGTATACACTCTGAAGCTACAGAGAAAATATTCACAAAGTTGGATTGGAAAATGAGTTCATGAGTCCTTCAGATGCATCTGTGAGTTAGAAAGTGCAGTGTGAAAGACCCACAAAAAAAAAGTTGGGACCCCCTCACAAAACAAATAAGCAAAGAAATAGAGAACCCTTCAAAAAAGAAGAAAAAGGGGCAGAAAAAGTGATTTCCCCCCAGACTAAACTGAAGCCAGAGGAGAAAGGGACCTCAGACCAGCATGGGACCTCGGGCAGTTGCCCACCCCATGCCCTGCCTGGCAGAGAAGCAGCAGCCTTCCTCCCACAGCAGCTCTTCTTCCTCGCCTCTCCCAGCGGTCCCAGCCCACCCACCACCACCTGCTGCCAGACCTCCTGTCCCCACACCACCAGGTCCACACCCACGTGCACAGGACAGATCCCAACACCCCACGGACAGCTCCCGGTGCGCTGCGCTGGGCATGGGGTAGGCTGCAGGCAGCTCTGCCCCTCTGCAAAGCCTCCCCTGGACTTGGGGTCGGGAAGGGACCCCAACATCTGAGGTGTTGGCTGCTCTGAGGTGGAAACAAGAGAGAGCCTCTCATTCACATCAGCAGAGCCACTCCTAGCTACACCGTACAGAGAAAAGCACGTGAAGTTGAGAAACACTCTTCCAGCACTTATTTCTGTCACGCTCGTGTTTATTTTCAAGCCTGCTGTAGAGCCTGTTCCTCATGACAAGCTCAGGTCACTGTCCCACCATGCTGGCCGACACCTCCAGAAGAGGAAGGCCTTTCCCCAAAGCCTCTCCCTGCCCCGCAGCTCAGCACCTAAAGCCTTGGAGCGGGCGCGCAGCGTTTTCAGCTCCAACACGCACGTGGCAACTGGAGGGGAAAGGTGGTGGCGGCCATCCCGGGCAGCTCTGCCCGTCACCCGCGGTGGGCCTCATGCTGCTCGTGCAGGAGCTCTCACGGCTCCAGTCGTGTTGGTGGTGGTCCTGGGTGGTTTCTATGTCCCCAGTTTGCTCACGGGGACAGGAATGACCCCACTGAGCCCAAGGGACTCCAGTCCCGGACCTCTGTGTCATGGCGCAGCGCAAAGCAGCGACAACTCCCGTGCGTGGCAAGCCGAGCTCGGCGCCCTACCAAACTCGGAGTGGTGGCTCCCAAACTTCGTGGCTCGGCGGGCGACTTGAAGAAGCCACGAAAGCCAAAAAAGTTGACACCCCCCCTCCACCCCGCACTTGGCCACCAGCACGGCGCGTGACCTTCGCTCATCCCCGCGGGGAAACTTTCCCCACCGGGCCTCCCAGGTGCGCCAGCCCACCGAAAAGAAAAAAACAAAAAACAAAAAAAAAGAAAACGCCTTAAACCAGCCCGCGTCGCGCGGCGTTATTTTGGAGAGACGCCGTGGAATTTAATTGGGGGTTGCTATTATCATTGGGAAAGCGGGGGGTGGGCGGGGAGGGTTGGGGGGTTTTGGGGGGGGTTCTTCGGCGTCCCCACGGGGAAACTCAGCACCCAACCTTCGGGTCCCCCGTGGGCGGCGGCGAGGCGCGGGGGGCACGGCGGCGGCGGAGGCCGCCGCCGTGCCCCCCCGCGCCTCGCCGCCGCCCCCGGCCGCACAAAGCCGGTGCAGCCCCCCCCCTCTCCAGCCCGTTCCCCGTCCCCGCCATGCCGAGGAGCCGCTTACTTTCTCGATGGAGCCCGGCAGCAGGCGCTCGAGGAGGCGGCAGAGCACCACGCCGTCCTTCAGGGAGGACTGCAGGAAAGCCTCGGGGTCGGCCACCGTCTTCTTGGGCGACTCCAGCACGCCCAGGGCGATCAGCCACGTAACGGTCTGCTCGGCCGAAGTCATGGCCGCGGAGATGATGATGATGATGATGATGATGGGGGGGATGATTTTTAGGGGGGGGGCTTCAAGCGGAGGCCCCCGCCTCCCCCATGTGAATGCAGATGACGACGCCCCGCCGTCACACCGCCACCCCGTGTCACACACGCTCGCACACACACACACACACACACACACACACATGCAACCGCAGAGCCGCCTCCTGCCCGCCCCCTGACATCACGGGCTTGCGCGCCCGCGGAGGCTCCGCCAGGGCCGGGCGGAGGCTGCCCCCCAGCGGCCGCCCCTCACCGAGCCGCCTCCGCGGGCGCGCAAGGGCCGGGGGGAGAGCCCGGCCGCCTCCGGGGGAGGTTTTCGGGTGAAAGAGGGCGGGTTTGGGTCGGGCGCTGGGAGGGATTCCTCGCTCTCAGGGCGGTGAGGCGCTGGCGCAGGCTGCCCGGAGGGGCTGTGGGTGCCCCATCCCTGGAGGTGTTCGAGGCCAGGTTGGATGGGGCCTTGAGCAACCTGCTCTGGTGGGCGGCACCCCTGCCCAGAGGGGTTGGAACTGGGTCATCCTTAAGATCCCTTCCAGCCCAAATGGCTCCATGATCCCCCAACTGTAATCAAATCTGCCAAAGGGCAGTGGTGCCTTTGGACCCAGGATGAGATAAGCCAACCCTAATCCATAATACAGGCGGATTTTCTTAAACTCTGACACCTGAGGTGCAATATCTCTTCCAACATTTCTCAGCATCAACCATCTGAGACTTTTGTTTTCCCGCTTTGCCTTTTTGATGCATCGTTGGAGCAACAGCTGCCTACCAGATAGCTACGGAGAAGACAAGCCCACCTACTTCTTGTGCTCAGAAAGCAGCACTGATGGCTTTACCACGTCCAAGAGTTCCCCAAGGCAGGGGAGCAGCCTCCAAATCTTTCCAAATCTGGGTGGAGGTGCCCAAAAGATTGAGGAACATGCCAGTCTCTTCCCAGCTTCTTTTCCTTTCAGGCTTCCCCCTGGAAGGTGCTTACCGTGATCCGTCCTTCCACACTGCTTGCCTGTTCTGTGCTTTCCTCCTGCCAGTCTCGGTCCTGTTTGTACCAAAAGCTGCTAGGACTGACTGATATTCTGCATCCACCTCATCCCGTGAGCGCAAGCTATATGGGGGGGGAAGGTTTTGAAGTAACACGAAGGATGAGGCATGTTATTATGACCAGTTTTCTCTCCTTTCTCTTTTTTCTTTCACCATCAAAGCTGTTCAGATTATTTTACGTCCTGACTTCGGTCCCACTTTTGCTTCTAAACCATTCATAAGCTGATGATGCCCTGTATTTGGGAACCCCATATGGTAATATTTAAGCAACCTAAAACCTTTATGAAGACATCAAAAGGCATGATTTTAACTACCTTTTTCTATAAAACATTTTTAAATATACACAAAGATGAAACAGTCATTTTGGTATTGACTCATAAAGAATAGATACAGAGCACATATGTAGTAGGTTCAGGAAACTTTCAGGAAACTCTCTTTACACAAAGAGATTTTTATATTTTTAGTTTTAGTTCTAGTTTAGTTTAGTTTAATATGAAGATCTGGACCCCTCTTTGAAAGAGATGAAGACATACGTTAGCCAGATTTGGCAGAGATCTTGTAGATCTAGCAGCACGTCGTTTTCAGCAAATAAAGATTCAACAGTTGATAATTTCTTTGGACTTTCGCAAGCTTTTGTCTCACAGAAAGTTACTAAAGAAACCAGGCAGTCACAAGGTAGAAGGTAAATTTCTGCCATGGATTAGCTAGTGATTGAAAGACAAAACAGCGGGAATAAATTGCCAATTTTCAATTTGATGAAAAGTTGATGCTGGAGATACCTCCTGTATTCTGCAGTATAGGCTGAGTTGTCCTGAGTATTTACCCCAAGCTGAAAGTGATGAAAAGGCAATTGTACTCCTGCATGTTTTATTCCATCTTTCAGCCTGCGAGCAACAGTTTTCAGGGAAGGGAGAAAAGGAGAGGAAGGAAATAGCAGGTAGAGAAAGCTCCTGCTCCATTTTGGACTCCCATTTTCCATTTTTCATTTCCAGCTATTAATACCTCGTCTGTCAGCTCCTGGAGCAGCAATGAGGTGCTCTGGCCAGATACACAATTCTCTGCTTTCCCTGTGCCAAACCAAGGTCAACATTTCAATGGGGAGGAGACTAATTAAATATCAGTCCGGCTTGGATAGAAATCACCTTGGCAGACTGTAATTAGCTATGTAGGGGTCTTACTGGATCAATCACTGTCCTGGGATTCCTGTGCAGTAGGTAACTGTCTCTGTAGATTTGCCCTATGGAGTTTTCCAACCCTTAAAGTAAAAGCCTCACCCCAACAAAGTAACACTTGTTTTAAACTCAGAGGTATGTTTCCACGTCTGGTTGAACCTACCTTTCAAAAGTGCCCTGAAGTACCTCCAGCTGGCAGGGGAGCTAGGGCTCTCGCAGTTACCTGCTGTCACACATGCATCTGTATGCCAGAGATGGAGTTGGAGACCTCAGAAGGCAGACCCGCCAGCCTCACAGTACCAGCACAGGTGAAGACGGAGAAATACAGAGTAGAGGACCCCTCTACATGGATGAAGCCACGTGGTCACGTTTTCTGCGCTCCCATTGCGAATAGGAGGCTGCTGCTTCTGACAAAGCGAGGGCAGGCACTTGGAGAGCTGTCTGCCTGTCTCCTCTCGGAGAGATGACTTTAGTAGCTAAGGCAGGACAGGAACCTGCAGCAAGCATAGGCTCGGTCAGCCTCGGCTTCTCTTCTCCAAAAGCATTAATCTTAGTGAGGAGGGCAGCAAGAGAGTATGCTTTCCTCTGGACTAAGCTGTGCCTTGTTTTCTAGTGAGTACAAGGAAGACAGAGAGAGAGGAAGGAAATAAATACAAATGGATCAATAAAATAAAATAAACTTGAAGAGAAAAATGGATAGAAGATATGAGTGGGGGAAAAAAATAGACCAACAACAGAGACACGGTTATATTTGGATAACTTTATACCCAATATCTTTAATTATCTTCGAGGTGCCAAAGTATTTATATAGGCAGATGCAAAATTTCTGGTGCCGAGAGCTTGTCAACCAAGCATAAACGAATGAGTACCATAGGGAGTGCAGTTACAGTGCTGGTGCAGAAGCACAGACAGGGGACTCTTGGAGCGCGTGTTTGGCAACGCGACACAGGCACCCTGATGCTCGGGACCATGGTGCTCAGCTCCAGGACAGGTGGCCAGGCAGACTGGGCATCCCCAGTGGGTTTCATGGTACACACTGTGCTGAGCGCAGAGCCTGAGCGGTCTTGGTCTTAACAGTCAGAAGTTTTTTTTTTTAAGGTCTGTTTCATTTTACAGGGCAATTAAGACAACTCTCTGTGTTATAAGCTTTATCACGGTCATTGGTGCTTTTGTAGCTTTTATCCTGGCTGTGATCTTTAGATGGAAATACCCGCAGAGTCCTCTGGCAAGCCTGTGATAGCCCCAAATGTAGCTCTGCTTCCGTGCTCCTGAGACCATCAATTCAACAGCTACACTACCTTTGTCCTCTAAGTGCAATTCAGGATAATGGCATTGATCTGTTATATTCCTTATTCTTTCAGGAACCAATAATAAGTATCTCCACTTCAGGCAGAGATGAATATAAAATGACGGTCCTCGCAACTGAGGGCTTAGTCTAAATCACGCATGATAGAAGATGAAGGATAGACCTGAGAAAGGAAGAAATGAAGAAGGACAATAGTCAGCGGTGCAGTCACACAAGAGCTCTCTCTGTGGAAAGAAATCTATTTTAATTGCCATTTTGGAAGTATTTTATTCACACGTAATGAGGACTGAGGAAGAAATGAAGGACGGGGATTGAATGTCTAGAAATCAAAATGGCTAGAAATGATTGAAAAGGGCTTGAATTTAAACCAAAAAAGGAGTCAAGGTTTTGATTTTTTTTTTTTAATGTGTGCATTCTGAATGGACAGTATTTACCAAAATTTGCCCTGCGTTTTGTTAGCATGAGATGGAGTAAGTGCTTTTTTAACAACACAGGCTGGGCGGAAGCAAATCAGTGGTTCCCCTGGGGAAGGTGTTGGGGGAAGGGAATTTGGCAGTGCCTCTGCAGTTTCAGGCCAGTCACAGAGAAAGCTGTGTCCTGCAGGCTGAAATATCAGATGCAGATCCCCAGCTGGTAGCAGTTGTCACGGCTGCCTTGAAGTTGATGAATCTGTGACGTTTTTAAACAGTGAGCCCTAAAACTTTTGCTCTGAACTCTTACTACAGAGCACTGACATGACCGTCCAGAAAAAGAGGATTGTAGGATATACCTGACGGAGAGTTTTGGGCAGAGTAAGGGTAAGAGTTTTGCAGACTCATCGGTAAAACTTCATTTGGAGTACAGCACAGAGACTTGGACAACCACATTCAGGAAAAATTAAATCACACTGGAACAGAGTCATTAGAAGAGTGACAGTGATCTTCTGAGAGCCTGGCTTGTTTAGCCTGGCAAAACAAAGCCTGAGAAAGGGGATAGGATTGCTGTCTATAAATACATCAGTGAGTAAATATCACAGATAGACCAGGGCTATTTAAGCTTAAGGACAATGCTAGCACAAAAACAAATGAATATACAAAGAGGTCCTGAATAAATTTATGCTGGAAATCAGAAAAAGGCTCGATTCTTCTAGCCATAAAATACTTCAGTGCTAATAAGAAGTAGTGGGGCGAGTCACCCAGCCATTTTTAGAAAGAAGTGCAACGAGAGGACTAAAGTGATTATACGACTCGACTGCAGTAGCAGGGACTGGGCTTTGCCCAGGCTCTGCTCCTCAGCAGAAATCACCCAGCAGAATTTGTGCTTTGCCTACCAGAATCAAAGTGGGCCAAGCATTCATCATGATGGATACTGTTTAGTGTGAGGAGTCAAATAAGCAGAACCACAGTCAAAGCCATTCCTTCACTCCGAGTGAATGCTAATGACACTCGTTCAGCGCTGCATGGAAAATTCACTTGGTAAACTAGGTTAATGGAAGAAAATCCTCTTCTCTGAGGTACAGGGCCACTGGGTTGGAAGCCACGCATGGTGACCCTTGCACGTATTTTGTAGTGTCCTTTTCCGTAAATATTTTCCAGCCCCATGAAAGTTTGCCACAGATCTCTGCCAGTTTGCTTTTAAAAATGCAGTCCCTACCAGAGCGAAGTAGGGTCCTGCTAGTGGTGCCAATAGCCTGTCCCCTCCTTGACTCCAAAGGCCCGGGCAGTAGGCAGGCATTTTTCCAGAAGTTTCTGAAGTACAGGAGGGTGGAAAGGCAGCACATAGGACAGGAGAGGGGAGGAGAACAGCGAGATGCTAGAGGTTCTGGGTCACTGCGTTGGTCAGCAGCAACAAAATGAGCAACTCTCCAGTCAGCACGTGTGTGATAACATTTCCACACGTTGATCCCAGTACATCTGATACAACCAGAAAACTGGATTACTCCCTATTTACATGGGAAATCACCGTCTCCACATGGCACAGCAAGTGTCACCGCCTGCCTGCTCCCTCCTTCTGTTTTTTGGGTGCAGGGGTTGCACTGCTGGTACGGGCAGGGAGGGCTTTGGGAGCCTGCTCCCTTTGGCTCCTGGCCACAGCCCGCGTGTGGCACGCAGCAAGGCTCGGCGAGAGCGGCTATCAGCTCGATCAAGCTTTTAAGTGCTCCCTGGACTATTTTTGCAGCAGACCACGTGAGGTTATGGAGTTTTTATTTTTAGTCCTACAGTACGATTTGTTGACTACGTACATTTCGCATGCAGTTGGTATTGAAGTGTCAAGGTGAAAGAAGCCGTTTAATGATCTGCCAATATATGTTACAGTCAATAAATGTTGCAGATAACGAATGTCACCATTTGCCTTACAGTTAGCACCTGCACCCTTTCAGCCCTCATGATCTTATATTACATCCATTTAGGTTGCAGACCTTTGTATCACCGCTGGTTCACTTCAGACTTGGTTCTGCCCCTCTGAGCCAGCAGTAACACATTCTCCAAGTGCTCCTTTTCAAAGAAGCCAAGCACAAAATGAACTGTTCCAGCAAAAGTCTCGCTGAAGACCCACCTAGCTTACCAAACCTTTACCTACCCAGACTAAAGGGCTTGCAGTGGTGCTGCTACCAGGACCAGGAGGTGGGCGGAGGGCCGCCTGAGGGAGCTGCCCCCTGCCCTTCTGCTTCTCCTCACAAGCTCCACGCACCTCTGGCTGCTCTCTTTCATGCAGGTGAATACTGCAGTCACCTGATGGAGATGGATTATGGAGATGGTTATTCAGCTCAGCCCTTTGCCTTTTTCTCTTTGAGCTCCCAATGTTAAAGAAATTGTGTATTGTTCCTTGCCTTTTATAGCCCTGTTTGCAGCAATTAGCATTTTTAGTGCTTTTAACTTTAGCCAAATAAACCTACAAAGTGTGTCCTGATTAACCAGTAATCACATGACAAGCATCTTCGTAAATAAGATCTTCCAGAGGCCTTGAATCCTGAAGATCTATAAATTTATAAAAGCCAAGGTGTATACACAGAGTCACATCACAGCTGCTCGGAGAGGAGAAATAAGAGTCACCATCAAGCTGGATTTCCTAGAGTTCTCAAGCTTAGGTAATGTCATCTCTTAGCGATTAACCATCTGTTAGGTCTGCCTTCACTTAATTTCTCCTGGCGTATTTCAGGTGAAGCTATTGCCCCACATGAAAATGACCCTTGCAAGGAATGAGTCAGGCCTCCATCACTCAGTGGCCTCGTATAAAGCCTCCCGCTTCCGACAAAGTAATGGGATATTCTTGCTTTTAAGCACAGGAACTGGATAATAAAACCTTGTAAGAACCCTGGGCTGAAGATTGCCTGAAATTTTTGTCTCCTTTTCCGGTGCTGATGTTTCCTAAGCTCCCAATGGAGAGTTTCGACATTTATGTAAAGCGTATTTTGAAAGACAGCTCTGCAGTCATTGCTTCCGCATCACTCATCTAGTTTCCAGCAGGCATATTCCAGCTCCTTATCAGATATAGCTGCAAAAGGGAAACACATCGCAAAGGTAAGATAAAATCTGCTTTTAAATTAAGCAAAATAAGCTTTTCAGTGTTTACCTTGGATTTTCTAGGGCACTTCCAGAGCACTGGAGATCTCTGTTTATTTTCAGCATATTACCTGCGATGACTACATGCGATGGCTATATTACATTAATCGGTAATTGCTATAATGGATTGACTCTATAATTGCTTTCCGATCTGAAGAGTATTCAGTCTCATCTCTGCTCATAATCACTATCTGATCAGTGAAACGGGCCGTGATAAAAGCTGTGTAAGAAAGCTTCCTTCTTTACTAATTGGACGAGACTTGGAAACCAGAGGTTTTCTGGGAGCGCTGCCTATTTTCCTCATAATTATTTGCATATTCAGTTCAATAGCAAAACAAGTCCATAACTGTTCAGTTCAGAAATGAAAAGCTTCTCATTATGTATGTCGGTCAGAAAAAAAAACATGAGCAATCACTACATCAATACTAAATAGCGCTAAATCAGTACTACCTGCACTAATTTGGGACTAGGAAGTGTATAAAACAATAACTTAAGAAGCAAAGGACATTAAGGGAAGGAAACCTGCTAGAGACATTGTTTTATGTATGCTTGTTAGTACAAGGAAGAACTTCTCCACTCTTCAACATGTAAATTACATTCACCATCTAATCACACCGAGACAATCTGAGGTGTTTCCATATTCAGATATGTTTTGTAACCAGTTTATCGCTGATGTGTAACTCACAACAGCACTGCCATCGCCTTTAAACTTAATAACAAGGGTGGGGTCAGACCTAAATGTGAGCCTCCCACTTTGATGTCTGACATAAATAATGCACACAGAGGTTCTCAAATGTTATTTGGCTCTACTGCTGTGGATTGAATGTCATGGCTTAATGCCACTGTGCAGAAATAACACCACCAAAATAACTTGATCTAACTATTTAACCTTGCAAATATATAGTAGGAAATGAGGCAAAGCCTCCAAAAAAAAAAGGGGGGGGGGGGTTAAAAAAAAAAAAGGTTGAAATTGAGTATTGGAATCCTTGTGGAATCCTTGTGGTTCAAATCCATGTTGCTTTCACGTCATTTTCTTCTATCCAAACTCATAAGACTGTCTGGACCAGTAATGACTATTGTAACATCATTACACTCCAGCATATTTGTTTGTGCCTACCGATAAAATACTTCTCAAAAACAGGCCTGTTTAATTAGGTGATAGAGAAGGCAAACACTGAAGTCCATTCTCAAGCAAACTCTCAGAACGTAACTTGAGAGTTTTACATGAGAAAGGACTGACAAAATATTCAAAAAACACTCAGTGTCTGGCTCTTTTTGTTCTCCTAGATTTCAGTGTAAAAGAAAGGGAAAGTAATGCTTCAATCATAAAGTATGAAATTGCATATTATCTCTTTTTCAAAAGACATTGCAGCACATCAGATTAATCTGTGGGAACTTCTGTTTGCAACTTCTACTGACAAGAATAATCCCTTCCATCAAACTCATAGATGAGTAATATTTAAAAGCTAGCACTCTTAGTTTCTTTAGTGTAACTTCCCAAGCTGTGGAGTTGACCATCGAAATCTGTCTAGCATGACTACACACACAGGGGACAGGGTTTCACCAGGACTGCTCCACCTGAGATTTCAAGCTCAGACAACTCCACCAATACAAAACAAATGAGGCTTAGCCACCAGAAAGCAGATTGTTCACAAGTGGGCTCCTCTGCACCAATTCCAACTTTTTGCTCTTGACATTAGAGCTGTTCAGCAGTTCAGCTTTAAGCTTGGCTTATTTTCCAGACCAGCTAGGAGATAAATGCAATCAGCCACTGTCATGCCTGTATGACTGCACTCCCTTTGCTCAAACCAACTTAAAAATAAGTCTTTTGAACATCTTCCACACATACGTAAAATATTTCAAGAGAAAAAGGCAAACATCACTGTTTCCTGTCATAGAATCATAGAATGGTTTGGGTTGGAAGGGACCTTAAAGATCACCCAGTTCCAACCCTCCTGCCATAGGCAGGGATGCCACCCACCAGACCAGGTTGGCCAAGGCCCCATCCAGGCTGGCCTTGAACACCTCCAGGGATGGGGCATTGAACTGGGTCTGCCTGGGATGGAGTTAACTTTCCCTGCACCACAAGCATCCACAACTTCTCTTGGCAACCTGTTTCAGGGCCTCGCTACCCTTACAGTGAAGAATTTCCTCCTAATGTCTAGTCTAAATCTACCCTCTTTTAGCTCAAGGCCATTCCCTCTTGTCCTATCATTATTTACCCGAGTAGAGTCCTTCTCCATCTTTTTTATAAGACCCCTTTAAGTATTGAAAGGTCACAGTGGGGTCTCCCCAGAGTCTTCTCCTCTCCAGGCTGAACGTCCCCAGCTCTCTCAGCCTGTCTCCATAGGAAGAAAGGAAGGTCATTAATAACTCTCTGAAATGACAAATGAAAACTCAGAGACACTGCCCACTGTTGCTATCCCCTTAAAAGTGGAATTGGACCGTTCACCAGCTCCAGCAGGGGAGCTCCCCTCAGAGCCTGCACTTTGCACCCATCGGAAAAGGATGCTTCACTTTTGCTACAGAAGATGCATCATACCCCGCCAGACACCATTGCACTTTCCTGCCCTATGGAGAATGGATTCAGAGACTCAATTGGGTATGGAGGGAGTGCAAAACAACCAGAGAAGCACTGACACAAGAAGACCATATGTTTTCCAGACTCCTTCCCCCATCCTGTTGAATACAAGCTTCATTTTTCCCAAATTAAAAGACTGTGGAGAAAACTCCAGGGGGAACTTTATAGGGATTTTCCTTCGTCATTCTCTCCTCTTGATTTTAATTCATGAAGAAATAACTCATGTCCAGGGAAAATTGTTCTGAATCTCTCAGGATTTTTAATATTGATCTAAATAAAGGTTGTTTTTTATACAGAAGCTGCAATGAACTATTCATTCAACAGATGCAACACTGCGTTTGGACCAGAGCTAATTTTTCTGCATACATAAAATATAAATGAAAATAATAAAGCAATGAGTTCTGCAATTATTTGAGATCTTTATCTATGCTCTTTCTGCTAGTATCCCAGTTTCTTCAAAAGTTTAAGCCTTAGAAGCCTCCAGCCAGTGAGAATTATGGATCAAATAGTCCTACACCATATAAGTTTATTTAACCAATACACAGAACCAGTCCATAGCACGTTTGGCTTCATAGTAACTACATATTGACGCCACGATTTTTATTCAGTCCCTATTAAATACCATGGGATCTTTGCCTAAACAACTATAACAGCAGATCTTCTATAGCAGTAATTAAACATAATTATGTATTGTGTGACAAAGTTGGATAGTCTTATTTGCATGGAAAGGGCTTTTAATCCTCAAAAAGACACAGCAGGACTGTTTGAGGAAGAGCTACTATTCCATACAATAAGATAAAAGTTTGGACCCCAGGCCCTTTTATTTAATACTCTGTTTGTATGTTTTAATTTGCAAAGTACAAGGCAGATTATTTGCTTTATTTTAAAATATGCTTTAGAGCTGTATGTATTAAACTGTATAGTTCTATCTGAAATATACATATTCATATTTTACAACAAAATAAACTAATAAAAAGGGAAAAAAGTACTGATGACATGTCAAGCCTGCTGGACTACAAAGCTGGATATAATTTAGCTTCCTCTTCCAAATGGTGGAAATAATAACTCAGAAGAAAATACACAAAGAAACTTTGAAAGAATTTAACTTTTTATAGTCAAATAATATTCTTTTATTAGCTTTGTAAACACTAGAATCTGTCTCTCATAAGCTAATTTAGCTTCAACAAAGGTATTTAATTGTTTACTGTAAATTACAGCTTTAAGTTACCATTTAAAGCCAAGAAGAGTAGTGTTTCAAGTTAAAGGACCTAAAAAGAAAAAAAAAAAGGATGACTGTCAAGGACTCTTCACTTTTAGACCATGAACTTTGACACTGCCCTTTAGTCATAACTCTAAGAATAACAAAAAAAAAAAAAAAAAAAAAAAGCTATGTGCTACGACTGCATTTCCTGTAACATATGTTCATGATTGAGGTATTTAACCAGCACATGATGTGCTCAGACGGAGCGGAAACTGCCCCTCTGCAGCAGCCAGTTGAGCTCCCAAAATAAAGAGTAGAAGAGTTTGCCAACCACAGTACAATGAAGCCTCCGCTTTTCACTTCTGCAAGAGGTATTAATACAGTGATGGGAGGAATGCTGCAAACGATCTGAATATTCAGTTAATAATGTTGACACAATGTTGACACATAGAAGAAAATGAGATCTGCAGAGAGTTATTCCTTTAAACAGGCTTTATACAACACAAGCCTGTACACAGATCAATTTCCAGCACAGCCATTAGTTCCCATTTGTTTAAAGACAGGGGAAGCATATGGTGCTGGTAGCACAAAGGAGTGCAAAGGACTACAGAGAGGGATAAAGCTCTAGATAAAGCTGCCTGCGTGGTGACTAGGCAAAAATACTACTTCTGAAGAAAACTCGTTGGAACAGCCTGAAGCAAAAGGGGAAAAAAGTATAAAACTTTTAGGTCAGTACTGAAACTTCAGGTCAGTACAGAAACTTTAGCTCAGCACAGAAACTTTAGCTCAGCCACGTTGAAGCCCTGCTGCCTCGTGTGCTCAGTGCTAGAGTGCGGCCAGCAGGGCAAGGGAAGGGATGCTTCCCATTTGTGAGGCCGCTTCTAGAGCGCTGCATCCTGTCCTGGGCCCTGCAGAACGAGTGACTTCTCGGCCATCTAGAGCCAGTCCAGCACAGGATGAGGATGGCTGAGGGGCTGGAGCCCGTGAGATAAAAGGAGAGGCTGAGAAAGCTGGGTTAGTTCAGCCTGGAAAAGAGCAGGCTGAGGAAGCATGTTTGCTGCCTAACTTACCTAATGGGGAGCTGCAGAGGAGATGGGACCAGATACTCCTCGGAGACATGCAGTGAAGACTCAAGTCGCTGCAAGGAACTTCTGAGTGGATGTGGGAAATGAAAAGCCACAGGGAGAGCAATGGGGACAGGTTGCCCAGAAGAAGCAGCTTCCAGGGTGTGGAAACTCCATCCCTGTAGTTATTCAAAACTTGACTAGAGAAAGCCCGGCATGAGCTGATCTAACTGCAGGTAGCCTTGCTTTGAGCAGGAGGCTGGACTAGAGACATCCAGGGGTCCCTTCTGACCTCAGTTACCAGGATTCTGCTCTGCAATGAGGTGAGAGGAAATGGTTGAGGTCTGCATGGCAGAAAGCACTGAAGTTTCGCTGTTGAAAACAGGGCATGGAAGTGAGTACCAGCACACAACAAGAGCTACCTGCTAGAGGCAAGCCAGGCAAACCCTCCGGCAGCCTGTAGCGCCAGTCTTCTAGCTAATTCAAAGCTAAATCTTTCCGGAAGACAAGATACAGAGATGAGATATCTATATCTATTATGTATATATAAATAGGTAGATATAGATGTAGATTAGATATAGATATAGATATAGATGATATAGATATAGAT
This sequence comes from Anser cygnoides, assembly GCF_040182565.1. Classification (NCBI taxonomy): domain Eukaryota; kingdom Metazoa; phylum Chordata; class Aves; order Anseriformes; family Anatidae; genus Anser; species Anser cygnoides. The sequence continues at coordinate 149,912,412 of NC_089873.1, read as the reverse complement.
ATAGATATAGATATAGATACAGATACAGATACAGATACAGATACAGATACAGATATAGATAGATGATATAGATTCCTTCACTGGAAGGAATGACACCTGCACAAAAATCATCCACTGTGACATCCAGAAACCAGAGGCAAACAAAACTGATACCTACCCGCTTTCCAGGTGGAGAGCACTTTTACACTGGGGAGCTGAAAACTGAAATCAGTATTTATATAAATACTGAAATCAGCATTTAAATAAATTATTTAAATTCCAATGACTTGGCAAAAATTCTTGATGTATTGGCTTTAGAAATCCTGTGTCTTTACCAGTATGAATAGAATAATCCAGCTAAATTATAAAAACAAGTTTTGATGATTCACTATCCAGGAGTTGTTCCCTGTGAAGATTCTAACTCCAAGTACTTGAGGCAAAAATAAAATAACATTAAGAATAACAACAGGCACATGTGCTAATGAAGCTACTGATAACAGCAAGGGGAAAGTGAGAATGCGAGGAAGGAACAAGACACAAAACGTATGACCTATGAGAAAAGATGGAGCAAATCTTCAAGCACATAGAAAGGCTGTTGCAGAACAGATGGAAATAATGTGTTTTCCGTGTCTGTGGTGCATGAAATGAGAAGGAACAGGTTTAAACTGTGGCAAGGCAAATTCAGATCCAACACTGGGAAACGTCTTTACAGTTTTTCTGGGGAGGTGTTGTAATCTTAGCATTGTCTGCAACCTTTAAGAAAACATGAGACAAGTATCTGTCAGAAGTGATGTATCTCTGCATGTTCCTGCCTGGGAACAGGAAGATGCACTACGTGAACCTTGATGCCCCTTCAAGTGTGACGATTTCATACAGAAGCTTTTATATATCGAACACAGGAATAGAAAGATACCACCGATTCTAAATTACAGTCTAAAATACAATCTGAACTAGAGTTACAGCTCTAAGAGAAAGATCAATAATCAAGCAGTTTTAGACGGTATTTGCTAAAGAAAATTCATATTAATTACCTTGACATTAGAAAAAATGCATAGGAATAAGCTCGAGGCATTTTATTACTCAGTACTGAGCAAGCAGATGAGACAGCAGCCAGTTATCAAACGGAGCCTCCATGAATATGACTTCAGACGAGACCTGTGAATGGAGAATGTCAAACTAAATAATTGCTCATGCTTCTGGCCTTAAAATGCAGGCATAAAACAGAATTTCTCTTTGGTCACCCAAGACCAAAAAGACCAAAAAAACTGCAGTGATTCCTTATGAATTTCCAGGACTAGAGGCTGCATTTACAAAAATGATTCTGATTTACTCCTCAAGAATTTTCAGGTAAACAAAATGGAAGAGAGGAATCTCAATTTCTCAGCATATCTTTAAGAATAACGAAAATAGCAGCCCAAAATGAACCACCATGTATTAGCAAGAGGCTCCATGATTTCTTTAGCAGCACAACTTTAGGCAACCCACATCTTTTCTCCTTTCTCTTCCTCTCAGCTATTTTTAAAGGTGACCTCATCCACGTATCTAATAAAATCACAAAAGCTCAAAAGCTTAGTATGCTGAGCTCAGTGATGTTCTCAGCTCTGTCTCCTAATAATTGCTTTCACAGTGCCTCCCCCTACCAGTAAGACGAGCTAGATGAATTGGAGCTAACTTCATTACAGATCCAAGCCAGAGCAGCTTCTGCTTCCTGTCACGTCCCCAGCGGTGAAAGGCTCCCTCCAACTTTCACTGCAGAGTTCAGACCACAGCGTACATACGGATTTTACTCAGGCACCACGATTTTATCGGTCCACACGGACTGATATCACACACCCTTGTGCATAATAGTAGCTAAAAACTATAGAGCCACTGCATGATTTTCTTAATTTTGCCCTAGTGTGAACATCCCTCTTTATTTTAGCAAAGGACAAAGGCAGCTATACAAGCTATTCAAAATAAGCAGAGCTGAACACTAACCTGGAGAACATAAAGAGTAATAAATCAAAAAATGTTTATAGAAAGGTGTTACAAAGTATCCTCACATAACTAGCCATTAAACTGTGTTTGTTGTGGTGTGTTTTTTTTTGTAATTCTGAAAAAAAGAAAAAGTCAACAAAATGAGTATTTTTTTTTTCTCAAGACTTAAAATCAGTGGTATTTAAAAAAACAATATTTTTTTAAAAATCTGGTAACGAGCAAGCCCTTTTGGCAACACTCCACACCGGCTTTCCCCTAGCCTCTAGCTATATATAAGGAGGTACTGCTTGCACACACAAAGACTACAAAGCAAGCAGAAATTACTCCATGTCTTTATTTGCATTTGCACAATCAGGAACAATTTTTGAAAAAAAAAAAAATCAGACATTGACTTGTAGCAAACTCACTGAAAGAAGCAAAAATGAATGCAGTCTTCTCTAAGAAGATCTCATCTTAATTATTATTACTTTGTTGAAAGATGAAGTGATATATATATAAACTCTCTTAGGTGTCTTACATGCTATCTCCCTCTCTGACCAGTTACATGACCCATGCCTTTATTTCCTTTTGTTTTTCTTGATGCGCTCTTCCTCGTTCATATTTACCCTACTTATGCCTTGTCTCTTTTTCCCCTTTTATTCCCCTTTTTTGTTTCTCTTTTATCATTGTAGGTAGTTACTGTGAAAACATAAGATTTTCTTTCCAGACGAATTTAACTACGTGTGCATAGAAATCAAGAGTTAGTACTGCCAAAACCGTTTCTGTAACCAGAGTTTGGCCTAGCCCAAGATTGTAAGGGATGTAGAATGCTGGCAAAGATTGAATTAAACACTGATGAATAGCACAGATGGTATTAGAAAAGCGGTGAAATAGAGGTGAAAAGAAAGTGAGGAGTTAGAAAGGTGGGAAGTTTTGGTTGGCAGAAAAATTGGAGGTATTTGATCTAGTCTTGAAAACTAACCAGTAAGACGAGTAAAAATATCTTCTGATGGGAATGTGTAGCATCGACCAAGTAAAAAAATCCCTAGAAATGTGTTTTACAAAAAAAAAAAAAAAAGCAAAAAGTTGTGTTTATTTTTTTAAAGAAAATGCTTTGGTTTTCCCAACTTGTAAACCATTTTTCAATCAAAAGTGAGGTTTTTTATTTTGTTTTGTTTTGGAGTGGTACATACATTTTAGGGAAAACAAATCTGCCCAGATGCATTGTCCAGCTAACCATAGGGATATGCAGAACATTTCTTTCTTCAGAAAAGCAACTCAGGCTTTTTGTTCCTACCGTTTTTTGTAGCCATGGCCTTCCCTTCCCTTAATAATCATCAGAGGTCTTACTTTGATGTAGCGGCTCAGGTGTGTTCTTGCATGTCAGGGGAATAAATGCTTTTGGTTTTGCTCCTGGTTGGTATTTTTTTATCATTGAGGGTTTTTCACCCTTTTATCCCTGACCTCCAGCTGTGTGGTTTCTGCCAGGCCTTGGTAACTACAACCGCAGCAGTTCACTGGCCTATAACAGTAGTTCAAACAATTTCCAAAATCTAAAGGCTCTCTACTGCCTAAGAAGAAGAAGTAAAAAAAACTCAATGTAAATGTAGTTCTGAAGGTAAGTGTTAGTTCCTGCATTAGAGCTTGGAAATCCCTGCTCCAGTGTGTACGTACTGAATTAGCACACCTCTCAGCTGCCTTGCCCACGTCTCCATCTCCAAATTTAGTGATTGTCCCGCTCTGCTCTGCTGGTGTGGCCTCACCTCGAGCACTGTGTGCAGTTCTGGGCACCACAGTACAAAAAGGACGTGAAACTACTGGAGGGTGTCCAGAGAAGGGCTACAAAGATGGTGAAGAGTCTAGAGGGGATGACGTACAAGGAGCGGCTGAGGGCACTGGGCCTGTTCAGCCTGGAGAAGAGGAGGCTGAGGGGAGACCTCATGGCGGCCTGCAGCTTCCTCACGAGGGGGAGTGGAGGGGCAGGCGCCGATCTGTTCTCTTTAGTGACCAGTGACAGGACCTGAGGGAATGGTGTCAAGCTGAGGCAGGGAAGGTTTAGGCTGGACATCAGGAAGAGGCTCTTCACCAAGTGGGTGGTCACACACTGGAACAGGCTCCCCAGGGACAGTCACTGCCCCAGGCCTGTTGGAGTGCAAGAAGCATTTGGACTCTGCACTTAGTCACATGGTCTGAATTTTTGGGTAGACCTGTGTGGTGCCTGGAGTTGGGACTTGAGGATCCTTGTGGGTCCCTTCCAGCTCAGGATACTCTGTGATTCTATGATTTGTCCTGCCCTGTGGTGCTCCAGTAGGCAGCGTAATTAACACAGGAATTAAGACCGGAGGATGGATCTTCTGTTTCCTGAAGCAATGACCAGCCAAAGAAGTGAGAACAGAGACAGCAACTGCAGTTTAAAAAAGGAAAGGTCTTGTGACCACTGGATGTGTGCTCCACACCCAGACTTGGATGCCTTGGTTTGATTCATCTCTGAGGCTCTGGAGTGCCAGCATAAAATAATATATGATCAACATGGTCCAAGCAGGCAACATGTATGCCTAATAAATAGCTGAAAATAACAACAAAAATGTGACAGTGATGATAGCTGCCTATTTGACAGCCCAGAAAAAAAAAGCATGAATGATTTTATGAACTGCTGCTCAGATACAGTGACAACGCTCAGCTGTCTAGGTCACTCAGTTAGACATCTAGCCATAGCTGCACGATGCTTCAAGAGAGTAACTCGAACCCATTGCTAAACATTATCCTAAAGTGTCAGCAGTCCAAGAATTCACTAATCCTTTCGCTACACTTGAAGAGCTTCATGTTTTATTGGAAATATTATGCAGATAAAAATTACTTGCAGAGTGGAGATGGATAGACTCATGGTTTAACTCAGACAATTTGAAGCAACATATAAATCAAGACTTTTATCAAGCTTGCACTTCCATTTCTCCATGCAAGTTCCCAAGTCAAGTGACAAGATGTAAAATGGCACAGAACATATAGCTTCAACATAGGGTAATGACCCTTTTTAAGTGGCATACTAAGTTTGGTAAAATCTAATGACATCCATAGACCTGTTTAAAATCTTCTTCATTTACATATAGACGCCTTAGTCCTCCAAATAATGTTATGAAGTGTAGCATTCATACTTTCCAGGACACAATCCTTTCATAAAATCTACCAAGGATACATTTTGCAAGCTTCCAAAACACTCCAGAAATAACACCACCACCTTTATGAACTGGCAGTTTCATGCATCTCTGACCTAGATTGTAGGACTTAGCAATCAGGAACATACAACATTCAGTTCCACATCAGCAGATAAAAAGTAGTAAAAGATAGTTCTCCTAATGAACAGCAGATATGTAAATCCATATTATCCATAAATCATGCTTCAAATCTTCCTCAGAAACTAATCAAGCTTAAAAAAAAATCATGAGATTGGCTTAAAAATCATGAAATTTGAAATATGAATAAATTTGGAGTTATTTATCTGCCGTTGAGTTTTTAAGCCTCTAGAGTGTGCTCCAGTCATATTTTCAAGCATTTCTTTACAAAGTTAAATGTGTAGATGCTTCATTTATAATGAAAGCTGAGATTGGTTTATAAAGCTAGTAATTCAGAAGTTGAGTTCATCAGAGAAACATGAAGTTCTACAAAAAAAAATCCTAAAATTTCTTTTTAAAGCAATACAACACTGTACCATACTAGAAATGTAATTGTGGAGAAAATAACCAATCTGACACCAGAAAGCCTGCAAATACATCAGCATTTCTGAAAAGTTTAAGGAAAGTTTCTTGTGGTGCCAAGGAACATAAACTTCAAAAATTTAGGGGTTAATGTAGCAAGCCACTTGGTGTACCAACTCATTCACCCTCTCAATAAGCATTAAAAACAACGAACTGCAGAAAAAAGAGGCTTTTTGTTACATATAGTTTTACAATTTTGAACATGCTACACCTTTACAAATTCCAGACTGATTCCTCAGATACAAAGAGGACGGGCCTGCAAAAATTTTCAGATTTGCTTCCCAGTAATTCATTCTCAGCTCCATTTATTTGTCCTCCAGGATCCTTCCCACATTCTTTTAACCTTTCCAGGCAGCTCCCTCCAATATCTAGGGTTAGAGGCTTTACTATTATTTGAAAGAAATGAGGTTTTTAAAGAAAAGCTGAAGTTTCAAGGAAAATACCAAATGTTGCAGTAGAACCATGAAGGTTAGCAACCTGCATCTGTCTAACCTGAGGAATAACTTGAGACCAAACGACATGAGGCAGCAGTGCCCACTGGCTTGGCTGTCGCAAGGCCACCCTGTGTCCCGATGGCTCTGTCTACAAATCAAAAGCAAACTTCTGTTTTATGCATCAGATGTGGCACACAAATTAACCACACCAATAATCTTCTAATTTACGCAGCCGTTCTGCAGTAAGTGTGTAGAATTAACCATGGTAACATGCATAAGCATATTCAGTTAATAATTGTTCATTGACATGACACATTTACTAAATAAATGACTGTAATTTGATAAGCTAGAAGCTTCTAAGTGAGGAAAACCGGCAGCACCCTGTGCACACTCCTATTGCATATTCAAACTCAAAGATGACCTATTTATTTTATATGCAGAATGGAGGGAAACCTGAACCCACACAGTTTAAAAACTCATCTTTCCCACTGCCCACAACTTGAAGGTTTACCACTTTAGAGTCTCCTCAAGCTCCCCATGCCACATCGTGGCCCAGCTTGCACAAGAGTGATGAAAAGTTTTGCCCTCACCTTGGCCTATAGCCCAGCAGCTAAACCGCCCCTGTGGCCTATGTCTGCATTCAGTGTGCACCTGGGTCTGTGGCTTGTGATGTGTGTGCCATCACCACCAAAAGTCATCGCAGTGAGATTCCTTCTGATGACCTTGCAGTAGTATGAATTGCTATCAGATTATTCTTTTTTTTTTCTTTTTCTGTAAACATAGGAATTTATCTATTAATTAGGGTAGTATTTTAGCTCATGCCTGTAAATGAGGATGAAAATACTTTCTTCCTAGCAAAATATGAAAAAAAAAATCCAACAACACCTTAAAAATTAGGTAGATTCAGATTTGGAAGCACTGGGGCCAAATTATGCAAGTCTTGGACTGGAAAATATGATTCCCTGATGATAAGAGGTAAGCCACACTGTCCTCACCCAGGTAACACTCCCGTAAGACTTGTCTGGAGATTTACTCAAGCGCTCGGTATAGTACTCGTGTGTACACACTTGGCTGCGCAAAGGCATGCTTGGAGCAGGTGGGACTGCAGTCAGATTTCTCCAGACAGTGTACGGAAGCATGGATTTAGGTCCTCGATGAGCATTTTCACAGCACTCACACGCAGACTTACTTTTCTACCCCACGGGTCAGGCTGTGTTCCCCTTCCTTACAAGCTCTGTGCATGCTTTAATGCTAGAGAGACAAGGAGCCTGGAAACACTGCAGAAGCGGGCACCACAATTCAACACAGTTGTGGATTTCATTATTGAAATAAAATACTATTAATAAGCAAACCTCATGTTGCTCATGAGACTTTGTGTCAGCTAGGATTTAGTCAAAGTAATTTTTAGCTGGGCTAAAAGAGAATGGAAAACAGGCTGGTAAATACCAGGAAGCTGGTACTGAACTCACAGGGCACTTCATGCTGAAGAAATTAAAAAAAAAAGGCTTTTATGAACTAACTAATGAGGAGTGCTCCTGAATGCACACTGCTAGATCACTTAGCAATTGCCTTCATAATCTCCTTCAACTACAGAACAACATGTATGCAGTCAAATAGTACATCCATACAGGATGCAGTTATTAAAAAATAAACAAAACACACAAGGCAAATGATCTTGGCTATGTCAGAAAACACCAGAATTCAAAATACTCTGAAATTACAGTGAAAAGTATAGCTGTGAAATCAGCGTGAAGCAGAACAGAGTTGGATCCAGCATGTGGAAAGGGTAGGTGAGTGACAATGTGATGCGTGACTTTTCAGCCCTGGGTCATCAAAACAGGCTGGGCAGTGAATGAAAATAATTCTTACGCAATAGTTTTCTATTTCCACTTTTAAGTGAAACGTCCTAACAGTCTCTAGCCAGGCCTCCCCAGTGAAGTGCATACACTACCAAATCATTGTTGCATTTGGTAGCGTTTCTGCCAGAACACACACTAGCTAGAGGTTAACCTCTCTTTTGCCATAAGAAAGGCAATTATTGGGAGCTGCCTGATTGCGCTGATGATGCAGAGTGACTTGGCTCTCTTTGTACTGGTACACGCTCCACCTGCACCATCGCTCTCAGGACACAGCAATGAACCAGCCGGTTCCTTCGGTTTCTCATCTCACAGAGAAATACTCCGTCCCTCTCTCAGTTCATCAATCTTTGACTCTTTTTTCCTTCAAAGCTGAAGTCAGCTGCTCCATTACACACATGCAAAAACAAATTCTGCAGCTGAGCTGCCTTGATGCATATAAATCTCCACCAATTTCTTAATGCTAGCCAGTAAACTTCTTACCAGTGTTTATCACAGCTTGCTATGGCTTTATCTAGCACACCAGGCAACCGACTTAAACCTACTTGATTTTCAAGTTCAGAGGGGTAAGAGTTCAACAGGTAAGAGCAAAGTCAGATCATGAGTAAAGTATAGACTGTATGCTAGTGAGCATTTTCAGCTGTAGGAAAGTTTAGGGCACAAGTCTTGATGTAGTTATGTATCCTTATTGCAATATACATTTCCTTGCCCAGCTACAGTAGCACACGTAGACTTTCTCCTAAAAACTTGCTAAGAACTATTATAAGCATAACAAAAAGCCACACACCTGAACTGTTCTCACTCATCCATGTGATAACGTCTTTATTTTGTGAGACAGATTTGTGACAATAAAAACTGCTCTGATTCTTAATGTTGTTGGCAAATACGACAAAACCATAAGAAAACAAGTTCAACTTTCTACCAAAACAGAGGTGATATTCTGTTCTAAGGCTGCACGTTTAGGTCAGCAACTGTACTGAAGATTCCTCTGATTTCCTGAACTTATTTTGTGAAACTCACTCAGCTGAACCAGAACTTTAGTTTGGTCTCTTCCTAGATATTCCCAACAGAAAGAAACCCAAAATGGAGACCTCTTATATTATGGTGATTACTTTATGATCTCCTGCTCCTCAACCCTCCCAATAACCATCAGCAGCTCTAAACACCAAAGCAGCCATATGTTGACACAGAATGTTCCTTTTTTAAAACACGTCCTTTCATCCAGATTGACTGCGGGCACAGAAGTTCAGCTTAAAAAGCTAGTTCAACATTTGTGTCTAGACATGCCCTCTTAAACATATTTCATGTCCATAGATGGGTTTTTGGCTCCCCGTACTTCTGACCATCTGTTGGGAGGGCATGATGCCCACTTACAAGTTAGCCAGATCTTCTGTCTGTTGCCAAGGGAAGGGGATATATGGTCCTGCAAGTGACATCTGTTCTACCAGAAGCCCTTTTCTCTCTGAACAATGTTCCTGTTTAATCCCAGCCACACTTGTAAAGAATAGTGTTTAAACGACAAACTAATGAAAAACCCTGGAAAGCACTGGAAGGAAAGGGAAACATAATGATGGTCAGCATAAGGGTACGTTTCACAGACCTATGGGGAATTCTTCTAGTACTATAATGCTGGGAATACGGGAAGAAAAATGTAGGTGCTCTGTCTATACAGGCAATCTTACAGGCGGATGAAGTCACCAAGGGATAACGTGAACCACAAAGGACTCCCTATGACTGAGCCCAAGATAACAGCTGCACTCTTAAAGAGACTATTGGAGGAAAAGGCACAACCGAATGATTAATAAGGTAACATACAATGCCATTTCATGTGGATGAAAGACAAAAAAGAGCAAGCCTTTCTGTACTATTTAAAAATCTTATTGATCCAGTGAGTCATTTGACAGTCTGTGTGTTGGAGGAGGGACACCAAATGATGTGGGTTGCCCCCTCTTCTGCACACAGCCTCAGAGTGCTGAGCCAGACTGGCACATCTTTAAATTGAGTCCCTAATATAAAGCAAAAACTATTTAATCCACTAATGTGCATAAGATTTCTACGAAAGTGCCTGAAGTCTCTGACAGTTATGTCCCAAACAGACTCGAGAAGTATTACCAACAAATGGGAAAGAGAAACAATGACAAAGGAAGAATAGAGGCAGAGGGCCGTTAGTACTTGCAGAAATAAAGAGATGAATATGATTCATTGAACATTACTCATGGCATGGTCAATGAAAGGAGAGGGTATAACCCACAAAGATACAAAATTGGTCTCAAGGCCCCATTGACTGTAGTTGCTGAATCTTTTGCACATTAAATACGCACCTCATATGTAGAAGCCCACACTACAGACGTCTAAATAGGTTTGTGAACCTGGAGCCAACTCCCACTCTAGGAGTTCTGACTGATGATCAGAGATGAGTTATCTTGGATATGCTTCATCTGAACTTGAAACTGGGTTAAGGCTATGGCACCTACTCCTCCCAAAGAGCCTGAAAATGTTCCTGAGTTTCTTCACACGGTATATAGCATAACTTTTCTCTCATCCAGCATCTTGACTCTTTGGAGCCACTGATAGAAGTCCTGTCTCCCTTTCCCCAGAGATCTTTGGTTCTGGTGCAACTCTGTCTCAGTTGGAGAACAGCTGCTGAAGACCTACAGTTGGCAGGCCAATATTTTAAGGTAAGCCAAAAATTATTTGGGGTTACCTCAATATGCTGAGCTGCAAATTGCCAAAATTCAGCTGCTGCTACATGAGCAGCTGAGCCATGTCTGCAGTGGGGCCTGGAAACGGCATGTCACAGGGTGGAAGGGGCAGCTGGGAGCAGGACGTGTCACAGCCATCACAAGGTGAGCATCACCAACGGTGAGTCAGAGCCCTGCTCCTGCTCTTAACGTGGTGCTGCTATAAATACACAGTCCTGAGTGATAGTTTCCCATTCATGTTCTCTGAAGTATGTCATCTGTATAATAGTAACCGTAAAGCCTAGGTAATACTATAACACATACATCGTGCAGGAATTACATCACTATCACAAGAAAAAAAAAAAAAAAGAGTGAAGCATCATACAAACTCCCAGCAGTTATGGGTTCTTTCCCATAATAAAAGATGCAGGGGAAAATTGAATTACTCTCAGTTAAACTGCCTAGCAATAAAACCATGGAAATCCTGAATAAAACTGAGCTAACACTTCTAGGAAATAGCTAAGTATGTCCCAGATCTAGACTGCTGGATTAAACTTGAATAATGGAACTTCTTACGCAAGACCTGTGCTGGCAGAGCTCCCTAGTGGTTGGGCAGAACGGCCCAGGCAGGTGGCTAGAGGTGAGAAGCAGAAAGTTAGGCTCAAACAACCAGTAGGATTTTCCTTCCTGACGCTCATTCCCAGGAGACATCCCATTAATTTGAAACTCTGGCAGTGTGCACATTCCCAGTTTTTCGGCTAGCTACATCTGCCTGCAGCAGCTCTGCTGCTAAATTTGCTGTAGACCTGACCCCCAATTATCCTTACAATTCATCAGTGGACTTCTGAATTCATATTCCCATTTAGTAGAGCTTTTTCCCCAAACTGAAATGTTTAAATATACTTCAGTTTCATGTCCAGCCCTATACATTTTGGAAAACAATTAAACTCCAAAATAAGGTTAAAATACATATGGTACATACATAAATTCAACTTCCGAGGTCACAAACCTCAACAGTTTTAGTCTAGAATCTTTAAAAGCATCAACAGTGGTGCACATCCACTTCTTCTCTAGCATTTTTAATGAAAATGGAAGGTTGAACAGATATCAAAAATGAGCCATAAAGATTTTAATCTCTGGCCAAGGCTGAGGCAGACCAGCAGGGCAGTGACTCTGAACACCGTTTTCCTCCTGCTGTCTTTGCCATGTCTGCTGTTACACAAAAAGCTTCATTCTGGCACTATCAAAAACTTTATACACTAGTTCTACAAACTGATTTAGACATTGTGATGGGGAGCACTGCAACATCCAACCCTGGATGTTTTTAAACCCAGAAAGGTGCCTTGCCTCTGTTACAGTGCAGCTGGGGCCAGGGGGAATCCCAGGTCAGCGTGAGCATTTTAAAATAGCAGATTTTCTCCTTGCCTGCCCCCGAGGGTGGATATGGATCCACTTGATCCATGGTAGTGGCAGCCAGACAAGAGCAAGCTGAATGCAGAACAGAGGTGTGCCCACTGAGCAAATCTGATCAGATGGGAATTCAAAACAGCCAGTATGCTCAGTCTGGGCTCCCTGGACTATCCAATAGGGGTGCTGGGGGAAAGAGCATCATTTACGTCTTACACCATATGCACCTGCAAAATTGATGGGCTTTAACCTGAGGTTCAGTGAGGTGAATGCTTGTAATTACTTACCTACATTATTCCCTTCAAAATGCAGCGGAAATACCTTTTAGAAGAGGAAGAAAGTGACAGTGCTGCTATTTGTTTTGGAGAATAGTTACAGCAGTCACCTGGTGAGACAGCAGAAATCCACAAGCTCCAGGTCACACATACTAAAAAGTCAGGAACATTGATTTTTAAAAGTGAAAAATGTTCCAGCTTGATTCTGACATACAGGTGAACATGTAAGCATTTAGGTTTCAATCTACGAAACTTGAATACAACTCATAAATTGCATTAAGCTAAGAAAACAGATTAATAAATGTTATCCTATTTTGCCAAAACTTCACATAATGTTACACTCCTGGAAAGCAAGGAACTATTGTTTCATGTAACTATTGGTATCACAATTGCCTGGAATTCTTTCAATATCAGTTTTCCCTTAGTACCAATATTTGGAATTATTTGAGCCACATGTCTCTCCTGCATAAACCAGGGCGTTATTTCCATAGCATTTCATTGTGAAGAAAAAAAAAAAAAATCCAAACATACAACAGACTTCTTGCTTATACTTGTTTTGTATTACTTGCTTTGTATATATGCTTTATTATATGAATGTAATCCACCCTTAATATTAAAGATTTTTCATGGTTCATCTGTTAGAGAATGTGTAAGCTTTTCATAGAATCACAGAATCATAGAACCATAGAATGGCTTGGGTTGGAAGGGACCTCAAAGACCACCCGGTTCCAAAGCCCGTGCCATAGGCAGGGATGCCACCCACTAGATCAGGTTGCTCAGGGCCCCATCCAGCCTGGCCTTGAACACCTCCAGGGATGGGGCATCCACAGCCTCTCTGGGCAACTTGTTTCAGTGCCTCACCACCCTCTGAGTGAAGAATTTCCTCCTAACCTCTACTCTAAATCTCTCATCTTTCAGTTTAAAACCATTCCCCCTTGTCCTGTCATTATCTGATTGAGCAGAGTTGCTCTCCATCTTTTTTATTTTGTTTACATATTTGTATGCCCTCAGCTTTTGTAGTAGCTGAGCACTTCACATTAATTACATTTAGACTGGCAAACACTGGAAACGATGGAGTTCTAGCAGTTCTCCTCTACTTTATTTTCCCAGTGGATACAGACCTAGTCCCAGGCACACAAAAGATTTTAAGAAACTTAACTACTATTTGAAGTGGATTTAGGCTGCTCTCAATAGAAGCATCAAGCCTTTGTGGATCTGGGCCTTATCTTATTCAGGATATCATACAAAACCTGTAACAGTTTGTTATAATGCTATGCTATGCAGGCTATGCTATGTGCTATAATGCAGGCTGGTATCTTAATTATTTGGATATTCTTCAGCTTCTCCAGGACCTGAAAGTTAAGGTTGTTTTGCAAGTTTGGTCATCCATCTGCATACTGTGATAGGCAGACAATTATTCCCTATGCAGGGAAAAAATTGTGTGTGTTGCAGAAAAAGATAACACATTTTAGACACTGAGCGGTACCATTCATCATTTTTAAACCTGGCATGGCTTAAGATTTCAGCATTAATCTTCTTGCCAACATGTGATATCAGACAGTCTCTTATGTCCTGTCTGATTGCTTAAAATAACACATTGCCGTTCCTTTGGGGTTACACAATTACTTAATGTTGATATAAATAATGGCTGTGGTTTAAGCTTCCATGCAAGACGCTCCATAAAGCTGCCTAGGTCTAATTTCATAAACATCTTCAGAACAGCAGCACCAAAACTAAATAAGACACATCTTCTTTTCCCCCTAAAATGTCAGTGTATTTGTCAGAGAAAGTCTGGTCAATGGAAAGCATATCTGCATGTTAGGATACCGAATTTCAATGTAAGAATGTCACTACTACAGCTGAAGAGAGAGCATCTGCTAGACTAAATAGTATTACATGGAGATACTTACAGATTAACCTCCTGTATTACACTACCTAAAGCTTTTGTTTTCAGGCCAGCTTTTACTCCTGGTAGTTTCTGCTCAGAACTGTATTATTTCCGAGTGTATTCTAATACACCTAGCAGATACAGGAAAAAATGTACTGAGGTTGCACATTAGGCAAGGTTTTCACGGTAACAGACCACATAGCTGAATATGGGCAGTAACTATTTCTTCGGTGCAGAAAAGCAGTTTTCACTGGTACAGATTTGTCTAGTAAAATTCCCAGTCTAATTAACAAACTTGGTATTTTAGTTTGCAAGTGTTCTGTTTTGTTTTGGTGAGGTCAAAGAAAATCCACCCCACTCCAATTAGATCAGAGCCAGGACTCAGCTACTGCAGAAGAGATGACACTGGTGAAGGACAAGCTGGTGTCTGCAAGAGCTGAGGTTGCTCAATAGGCTTCCAGCAGCTATTTTCAGCTGTTTCCAACGATGTCTAACATCTACAGGACATGGTAAAGAATATGCTATGCTACTCAATGTTAAAGTTTTGTAAAAAGAAGAAGGAACAACTGAATACCAAAGTAAATGACAAAAAGAGACAACAGGCATCTGGAGGTGAATTCACAGGAAATATATCTGATTAACATCCAGCAGACTCTTACACTGTATATTCAGTTCTACACATATGATGTCTGACAGCTTTTCAGGGTACAAATAGAGCTCGTATTTCTGCACAGATGTATGAAATGTCCCTCTGTACTGAAAGGATTTGATTTTTAGCAAACCAGTAGTTTACTATTGAAGCAAAAGGTTTCAATCAAGCAAATTAGACATTCATTCTATATGCCAAATTGGAAAAAGAAGCAGAGAGACAAAAAGTTTCTTGTTTGGATGAATTTCCAGATGATGCTATTACAATATTCTCCTCCAGATTTTGCTACTTAGCTACTTCACTCTTCAGTTCAAAAATTATTTCCTCACAATTTTGAATAAACAATTTCTGGTCCTAGAGTCAATGTAATCCCAACTAACAACAACAAAAAAACCCTGTAAGTGCAAAGGTACCTTTAAAGCTGCTATAAGCTTCCTTAAACAGTGGACAGCAATGGAGAATCTTACCCTACTTCTTGTTTATTGATATGGAAGCACTGACCCCTGTAAAAAAATGTATCTATGACTATAAATTTCCCTAGCAACAAGAAATTTCTGGAAGTTGAATCCAGGTAATTCTAATAGACTAAATACAGTTCTGTTGTTAACTGGGGATACACTAATAATTTTTGAACAGTTCTCTATTCATAAAGTAGAAAGTAAAGATGTATGATTATGCCTCAAACAAATGAGAGTTATTATTGCTTATAGAGGTTCAAACATAATTGTACAGAAATTTATGTCAAAGTCTTACATGGTCTGTTACCTTTGATTTCAGTGCTTACGTTCTCTACAAGCATGTTGTTTCATTCATCCAAGCAATTTTCTCAAATAGTGAGAAGCCACCTGACTTTTTAATTTTATTTTAGCAACACTGGAAATCATTTTTCCATGTCAAGAAAACTATCATTTTTAAAGTTTTCTATTAGTTGGGGACAAAAAGTAAATACCTCTGTAAAACAACAAATACTTTTAAAAACCTTAAAAAATGAAAAACAACTTAAGCATCCTGTTTAATAATTTAAAACATTTCATATTAAGCTTGACTTTTTATTTTACTGCTTTGAAACACAACGGTTTCAAAGAAATCAGATTTTCATCTAAGAAAGTTCTACTTCCAGTTTTAAAGCAAAGAAAGCATATTTTGAATGAAAAAAAAAAAAGTTCAAATATTTTCAGTTGTGAAGCTGCATTTTTCTCCTAGTTAATGTTTATTTTCTGACTGAAAGACCTATAACATTTCATTCTAATCCTATGGCTCAAATAACTTTCCAAAATAAATGTTTATATTGTCTTCCTAAATCAGCTGTAGGAAAAATTATTACCAATCCCGTCTCTCATCTTCTCAAACTGTACCTGCCATTCCAGTGGAAATAAGTAGTCTTAAAATCCCTTTTCCAGATTTTCATTTTCCTAGAAAATTCTTTTTTTTTTCTAGACCAAAGAAGAGAATAAACCTCAAATGATTCCACATTTTGAAGTAAGACTTTGCTTACGTGTTAGTTGAAATAAATGAATAAATTTACCTGAAAATATAGATTTCATACATCTTTGCCTTCAGTCCATAGAGAGAGGGCAGTCAAATGACATTTGTAACATTTTTCTGTGCTTTCAGCAGATGGTGACCCTTAGGTGTGAAGTTACAATTAGTTGTTAACAACTGCACTAGACAAATTGCTATCCAAGTTGTATCATACATGACCTTACTCAGTATTATTAAGGATATAGAACTTCAGGAATTATGGCAGAGGCTTGTGTTTATACATAACTTTTGGGTTAACTAAGTGATTTTTTTAAATTATATTTAATTAAACTAATACAAACATCAGTGAGCTAATCTATGTAAAATAAACTTGCTTGTACATGCTCAGGACTGTGAGGATTAATCAGACTCTAAAACTGATACGTGCCGTTGTACAGTGGCAAAGAGGCCAAGAAATCACACTGATTTACTGTCTAAATGTTGTCTCTCCAAGTCAAGGCTGAAGTCCAGGAGCAAAGGATACTTTGCCTATTTGCGCCTGGAATGCATATAGTTCCCAAGGATTACATTTTAACAGAGTTTATTAAATAAATAAATAAATAAATAAATAAATCACTTAGCATTGATTTAGAAAGTAGTTTTACCAAGATATTTCAGAGGATATGATGTTGACTACAGTTTAAAACAGAATTTAGAGTGCAGATTAAAGGATGCAAGAGCTCTGAGGACTAGCAAATATTGGGGTGGATTGACTAGTAAGGTACATAGAATGAATGTATCAAGTTTAATTCTGTATGAATAGTTATATGTGTTATTTTAATTCAGAATATTTGGTAGAACGAAAAATCTGATAGAATGAAAAAGATTCTGCTTGAAAAGGGTTTTACTCAAAATGTAACATTTGTGAACAAGTAGAAGAAAAAATATCACAAAAGTATGGATGCAACTTTAACTTCAGCTTTTCAGGGCAATATTGTTACAACATTTTATTTGCAGAAGAGACAACCACAAGATGGCTCCTTTCATATTACGCTAGCTAGAACGGAAACCTATTCTGATAACATAGGCTGCTTCATCTTTTCACTCTTTTTCATGAAGAATTTAAACACCAGGCACCATCCTCTCTTACAAAAAGATGGTGCTACAATTGCGTGACTAAATCACAGTTTAGAGAGGAGCATGCTCTCTCTTGAATGAGTAAGGACTAAAACCCTCAAACGCAGCATCTAATCTCACTGAACAGGTTGAGGGTTTCAAGAACACTTGCCAGGCTCAGAAACAGACGTTTCACACACTTCACCTTTCTCAAGATTTTTGTTTGTTCTCTTTGTAAGAGGATATGACATTTTTTCCCTTTATTATTTTTTTCCCCATGGAAAGATTTCCAGATTATTGAATTTTAAAATTAGAAGATGGTTTGTTACCTCCACATCTGGGTAAAAGCAGTCAATTCACTGATTTGTTTGTTTCATTTAACATTTAAATAAAAATTACGTAAATGCTTCAAGCTTCCATCCAAGTACAAATCAAAACAGTACGTAATTACAGAAATGTTGTTCTTAACGTAGGAAAGTTTGTTTGGTGTGAAAGGTTTATTATGCCTAATGGCACAGACTCCATACCATGAAGTATGGTATGAATGTGGTCTGAATTCCAGGAATCACAATGTGCAATGCCCCACGGTATCTTTCCTCTGGATGCAAGAGATGAAATTTTTGTGCAGTTCTTAGCTTTCCTTAAATCTCAAAATGCTGCAGAGCACAACTCAAGTAACACATACAGGTTGCTTCCCCCGTCTCTGAACCGCAGGAAGCTACTCACCATTGCAAGGGAGGAAGACAGCATCTCTAATGAAATATCAGGACGAATTCAGGGAGTCATCATGTGAATTACTTAAAGAGCAACTTGAGCAACACTCCTCCACACATACATGCATTTTTTCAGATGAAAGATCATTCCTGAATGTAACTTCTCAGGAATTCAGTTTTATATCCATCCTAAATGTAAAGATAAATGGAGATATAATGAACTTACCTTTTTTTTTTTTTTTTTTTTTTAAGACAAGGACATTGAAGGAGCTTTCTATTTCTGTCGTTTAGGCTCATTATAAATGGAAATGGTTTGATGCCGATTTCTTACAGAATTATGTTTTGTTTTGTTTTTTACTACAGTGCTGGTATTTTGTCTCTCAAGAAACCTTAACTTTCAGTTAAACCTGGTAAGGAATGTGGAAAAACGAAGGACAGTTTGTCAATAAACCAAAAAGTATAATTAAATCCTTTACTTGTTAGGCACTAGACCTCTGTTAAGCATGGCCCAGATGAGTCACACGTATCAGGAAGAGAATAGTTGCGTGGAGGCAGAATTGACAAAGCCTTATGATGAGTAAGGTCACTCTTCCCAGGCTCATAAAAGATGGCAGCTTTACAACTGTAGCATAACAAATCTGTTTTTATTTATTACCCACAAAATCACATCGTTTCCTAAGTAGTGAACTTTTTTAAAAAAGGCTTCTTTATGCATGAGTAAATATTTTTCTAATGAAATCTTGATATGTCTTGCAACCCAACCCTAGTTTGTTTAATAGTGAGATAGCTTTCTCCAGGGAAAGCAGTAAGAAATGGGGGATGGGAAAGGGAGAAATTGGCTCTGGCTACAACGAGCAGCTGCTCTTTGCTACTTGCCTGCAATGGAGTAATACATCAGTAATTATTTGAAAGTCAGACAGATTCCCTGCTTTCCTTGCCAGACAAAACTCTGAGAACTGAAGACTGGAAAGGAGGATAAAGGACTTTCAGTTTACTGTTTTTCCACTCACGGCTTTTTTTTCCATGTTAGCAGCTACTGCTGCTATTAATTTTCTGGTCTTTGTGCCCTGAGAGGCCTCACATACTATGCAAACTTAGTTTTAGCACTTGAGCACTAATGCTTTTATGTTTATTAAATTAACTTTTACAAAATGTTCCAGCTGTTTCTACCATTAACTTCCATCCGAAAGAATAATGTTTATTTCCTATTCTGTTCTAGGAATGATCGCAACAAAACAGTTGGTCTTCATGGAAGAAAGGTGAAAATAGCAAAAAAATCTACATAAGAAAACATATTTCAAGTGGTACACCACTCAGCTGTGGTTTTCCGTGCAACCAGAAACAGGAAGTAAACCTAATCTTTGAACTGTTCCCTGAAGATGATGAATCAGACTCTATTTACACTGGGAAAATGATGGAAAGTTTCTCACCGTTGCTAAAACAAATTCATGGCATCTAAAGAAATGTTACATTTTCATCACGGTTCACATAGTTCCAAAATAGAATGAATAATGAGTAATGTCTGAATTAGTTTGTCCTTTTGCAAAATCCCCCTCTTAGATTCCCGTTAGGTAAACAGAAGGAAACACAATTAGCTAGTGTAACGCCCCACTGACCCAAAAATGGACTTGGGCAGCAAGGAATTCATTATCCAACAACCTCCTGCAAAGACAGGCTGTTTTAAGGGGTTTGGGACCAGATAAAATGTGAGGAACTCCTGGTGCAACTAGGACCATCAATGCAAATTATATTTATGGAGGATCTGTTTGTCAGAACATAGGTGCCTAATGTAGCCTAAGAAGCCTGTGGACTTCCAGGATAGGTTAAGTCTGCACAGGCACGGCAGGGGACCTGCATAAACTGATCACTTTTTGCTGCAGCAGCAGCTGAATACACGGAAGAATACTCTTGGGCATCTCAAATGGCACTAGACTCATATGTATGAGTATCTAAATAAAGCCCTAAACGTTAACCAATGCAAGCTTGCCATAGCAAGGAAGAAGGGATTTGAATGCTACTATGTATTCAATGAAATTCTAAAGCAGGAAGGCAGGAGGAGAGGGTTGTGTGTTTTTTTTTGTGGTGGTGGTTTTTTGTTTGTTTGTTTTTTAAGAAAAATACCTGACATCATTCTGCATGAGTTGTCATAAAATGCTCCATCTTCAACCCGTCTGCAAAGAAAAATGGGCAAATATAATTTATTTGTATCAGAATGGCAAAGAGAGGACACTGAGTACATTACACAGTTGTGTAAAAGAGCAAATAATTTTTCACAAAACACTTTAAAATAATTTATTTAGTATCTGAATGTATACTTACTAGACTGTATTGAATATTCAAGAAGTCGTCATTTACAGACTATTTTCTTTCTTAACCTTTAGCCAAAAGAGAACAGAAAACCAAACTTAGCTAAAATAAAACCAATCTCTTCCTCCACCCTGCCTTGCCTAAAAGCTCTTCCGTGTCTTTTTCTGTTTCTTTCTTAAGGGAAATTTAGTTCTGTTGCACTCCTCAACAAAACATAAGACCCACTTCCTTGGACTGACAGAAACTGAAATAAAGCTTCTCACTTCCCTTTTAAGACCAGGAATAGAACTGAGGACAAAATTAATGCAAATAGGCCTGCAAATAAGTTGGTTTTTTTTTTTTTTTTTTTTCTGAAATACGCAAAAATATGGGTGACTAAACATAGTGGATGAACACTTCCAAGTCATAAAAATTAGGAACATATTTTGTTGTGTATATAATACAGTAAGCATACTAGTTATTGTATTCCGTTAAAGAATTCTAGTTTATAAAGCACACTAAATGCTAAAATCTGTCTTCAGACAAACCAGAAAATGCAATGAACCTGACACGTTTTTATATATTAAACTTCCTTTTTTTTTTCATAAAGGAGTGTAAATTACAGTTTAACCCATGACCGTCAATTTCCTGACTTACTCTACATGCACACAGACCGTAACAGCAGCTATATATGTCAGGGAAACCACACCCATCATCTAGAAAGAAGTTGGAACCACATACAGATTTATATTCTCTTTACCTGAACTTTTGCACAGAAAGATTGTCAAAAATATGTTTAAGACTTGTACTGTTCAGTACAGAGGCTAACGAGGATAATGATAGAGAAAAGAATGAATTACAATGTAATTGGAATGAAGTGTAAAAAAAAAAAGTTAAAACCAGAATTCCCATGTCCCGGTTTCACAACATATGACAGCAGTTAAAGAAAACATTTTTAATTACAATTTAATGAAATTTCAATTAAAATTAATTATCCTATGAAGCCCATTGCCAAAATACATCACAGAAGTCAATAGGAAAGCAGAATATTAAAAATGACCTATTTTTATATTTTAATGGATAATTAATCACAGTAAACAAGCAAACAGAGAGACAGCTATGACTCTCCAAATTATATGCAGACTACAAACTGATTAAGGAACCAATATCATACGGTGATTACTGTGGTTGTCTATTTTGGAATACCTGGTGTAGATGACTAGCAAGGAAATAAAAAAGGTCGACCTCATAACAAGGAATCTACTCATGAAACTTGAGATCAGAGAATCCCAGAATGGCTGAGGCTGTCAGGGCCCTCTGGAGGCCACCAGGCCCAAGCCCTGCCCCAGCAGGGCCACCCAGCGCAGGCTGCCCAGGCCCATCTCCAGGCGGCTTTGGAAGGCCTCCAAGGAGGAGACCCCACAGCCTCTCTGGGCAGCCTGTGCCAGGGCTCCTCACCCGCACAGCACAGAAGTGCTCCTGGGGCTCAGAGGGAGCCTCCTGGGGGCCTGTTTGTGCCCAGCGCCTCTGGTCCTGGCCCTGGGCACCTCTGACAAGAGCCTGGCTCCGTCCTCTCTGCAGCCTCCCCTCAGGCATCGATGAGATCCCCCTGAGCCTCCCCTTCTCCAGGCTGGGCAGTCCCAGCTCTCAGCCTCTCCTCACAGGAGAGCTGCTCCAGGCCCTCCATCATCTTGGTGGCCTCCCTTGGACTCTGTTCAGTATGTCCAGGGCTCTCTTGTACTGGAGGGCCCAGAAGTGGACACAGTGCTCCAGAAGTGGCCTCACCAATGCTAAGTGGAGGGGAAGGATCACCTCTCTTGACCTGATGGCAACATTTTGCCTAATGTGACCAAGAATACAGTTAGCCTTCTTAGCAGCAAGGGCACATAGCT
Organism: Anser cygnoides; assembly: GCF_040182565.1. Taxonomy (NCBI): domain Eukaryota; kingdom Metazoa; phylum Chordata; class Aves; order Anseriformes; family Anatidae; genus Anser; species Anser cygnoides. The sequence goes on along the minus strand of NC_089873.1, from coordinate 149,890,067 downwards.
GGCTCATGTTCAACTTCTTGTCCACCAGGACCTCTAGCTTCTTTTCTGCAGAGCTGCTTTCCAGCTGGGTGGCCCTTTTCCTTGTTAACTTCATGAGATTCCTGTCAGCCTGTTGGGGTCCCTCTGGATGGCCACGCGGCCCTCTGGTGAGTGAAGATGCCTGAGCTCAGTTCCACAAGCAGGATTTCTGCATGTCGCTGTTAAAGCCACTTCCCCTTGCAGTATTACACTTCCCACTTTTAAGAGGTATAACAGCACACGACTATCTTGCAGGCAGTGCTGGAAAGTAAATACGTTAATGTCAGTGTCTATAAGGAAATTAGACAGACCACTGTCTTTATTTGGTGTGGCAGTTTCCACATGCCAGTAAGAGACAAAAACCACATGCAAATCTTCAATACGAATCTTCAGTAACGCAATATTTAATTTTCGCTCATCTTCCCTATAACCCAAGTTTTAAATATTCATCACTTCTTATGACAGTTATAAACAATACACGAGTGACTATAAATGTCAGTGCTTATACACAGAGCAGTGAAAAACAGCTTGCCTGTTTTCAAACTAAGAAACTGTTTTCTTTAATACCAGCCATTCTGGTAATGACCATTTTTATAACGTAAGCTGTTGGTTTTTTCCTTCCTTCTTTCAACTGCTCTATCCTATGGTACCTTTATTATTTAATCTCAAAACAAGTCAAATGGTTAGCATCTGCCTAGAGAAGTTTGATATGGGGAAAAAAAATCCACATAACACAGAAAGAGAAGTGTATATCAAATGGTAAACTCTCAGAACTTGCGAAAGCTGGGGCCAGATGCAGCATCAGCTGAATGTTTTTGAAAGGCAAAGGATCAGGTACTGAACTGCAAATTGCTGTAGCTGGAAGCACTCCCTCCCCTGGACAAAGCACTGAGCTTTTTTGTGCTTCGGTGTAACCAGCTATAAAAGGGCTCATTTGTAATTCACCCTCCTCTACACATTATTCTGAGATTTATAACTTGACAGCCCTGTAGAAATGTAGTATTTTATTTTGGTGAAGTACACATATAATAGCTAAAAGGTGTTTAATGATCAATTTCACTTGATATTAAAGAAAAGCCTTTAAAATTGTTTAGGCCTCTTGGTACTTTTACCAAAAGTTGATTTGTATCTTATTTGCCCCCAGACATAATTCCTGGCTTACACCATTTAATAGTGTTTACTGAAAAAGAAATATCTCTCGATTTTGGGGGGTAAACGAATGTACTTGGATTTACGCAAACAAATTACCATCAATTTAAGTTTACTACTGCCTGAAAAGTATCTCGCAAGTACTTTTGACAGAAAATAATTAGGAGCAACAAACAAAAGTTTCCTAAGGTTTCTGTGGAGTCAGTTACTCAAGGACTGGTTTCAAGTTGCAAGTAAAAATTTGGCACCATCCCCGGAATCGGCCACTAATGAAATTATCCTTTGTTTTGCAACCCGTTATGTAGCACAGAACCATAGCAATCTCCAAGCGCTGGAGAGCACTGAAATTAGCCAGAACGCGCTTTCTGATGGGGATGTGGTGTGAAAACAACGCCATACCTACATATCCTATACCCCCCATGGCAGGGGAGTGGGACTAGGTGGTCTTTAAGGTCCCTTCCAACTCGAGGTGTTTCGTGATCCTATGTATTTGGGACTAGGTGATCTTTAAGGTGCATTCCCACCCAAACCATTCCGTGATCCTACATATTGGGCTGGCAGCTCAGCACCCACACGAGCAGCCCCCGTGAGATGGCGGGGGCCGCTAGGGGTCGACGAGGCACGGTTTTACCGCAACCTGCTTCTGTGAGTGCTCGGGGGGGGGGGGGGGGGGGGGCGGATTTTGGGGGGGAATTTTGAAAGGGAAGGGAAGGGGTGCCGAGAAGGGGAGGTGAAGGGATGGGGGTAGAACGACGGCCGTGCCGCCGAGCGCCCTTCCCGCCTCGCCCCCGCCCGGCGCCTTCCCGTCCCCGCCCTTGAGGGGCGGCACCGGCCGCGGGTGCCCGCCCCGCCGCCTTTGTGCTCGGTGCCTGACGGCCGCCGCCGCCGCTCCCCGCCCGCTCCTTCCTTCTCTCCCCCTCCTTCCCGCTCCCCCTCCCCTCGCCCCCAGCGCCGCTTCCCCCTGCCCTGCCTCGCTTCTCCTCGCCTCGCCCTGCCCGCCATGTCGCTGGGCGCCGGCCCCGAGGCGGGTTTCTCCAGCGAGGAGCTGCTGACCCTGCGCTTCCCCCTGCACCGCGCCTGCCGCGATGGGGACCTGCCCGCCTTGTGCGCGCTGCTCCAGAGCTCGCCCCGCTCCGACCTGGCCGCCGAGGACTCCTTCTACGGCTGGACGCCCATCCACTGGGCCGCGCACTTCGGCAAGGTGGGGCCCGGCCGGGGGAAGGGAAGGAAGGGAAGGGAAGAAGGGACGGGAGGGATGGAGGAGGAGGAGGAGAGGGATGGCGCCAGCCCCTCTCGCGCGCAGCGCATCGCGGCGCCATCTTAGCCCCTTGCGCGCCCGGCCGGGAGGCGCCGCCGCCCCGCTCCCCTCAGGGCACGGCCGGGGCGAGGGGCAGCGGGCGGCGGCCACCCGCGCTGACCCCTTCCCCTTCTCCCCGTGCCTCGTCGCTTCGCCTGCGGAGTCTTGTCGTGGCGGCCCTTGCCGTCGTCAGGCGCCGCACCCGGAGGCCGCTTTTGTTGTGTGCGGCGCCACCGCCTCGCTGGGGGCTGGGGCAGGAGATGCGTGTGCCCCTGGGGCAGCCCTCGGCGCGGGGAGCGAACGGCGGTGTGCACGCGTGCGAGAGCGGAGCTAAGCGCCCTGTTGCTAGGCGGATAAAAGTCAAAACGTAAAAAAGCAGCCACGCGGAGCCGTAGGTGTTGGTTCTGGATGCCGCAGGCAGCGCCGTGTTTAGGTGAAGGGTAGAGTTTACGCGGCCCGGAGTTTGCTTGGCCTGAAACCTCTCCCTTCGAGAACCTTGCGTGATCTTTCTAAGCCCGGGGGCAGCAGCTGAAGCCTGCTAGATGAGGTTTCTGCTGCCATTACAAAAATAAATGGGTTTATAAATAGCCTTTATTGGATTGACACACTTAAATAGCTGTTAATTCCCGTTTTCAGGAAGGGGCAAATGGGAAAAGCCTGCTATCCGCGTTTTTCCTAACCACCTTTCTTCTTCGAATTATCTTTACCTTCAAATCTGAAGATGAATGCTATCTTAATCTCTTCACTTTACATATGCTTTTTCTATGTATAATGGTATGAGTGTTCCAGCCTGTGCAGAATTCAGGCCTGGAGGGTGTGTTTTTTTTCCCTCAGCGATGTCTGTTTTCTGATTTTTGAGGGCCTTTTGTTCTTGTTCTCCCTCCCATTCACAATATATTTCTATTTATGTATTGATTGTCTGCCAGGGAAGGAAAATGAACGTACTTAGGCGGACATAATGCAAGTACATTAAGAGATGGATTTTGTACAGCAAGCGATTTGATCTGCGGTACCCAGCAAACATTTTAGAAACACAGCCGAGTAATCCTGCAGTCTTAAAAACAAACAAACAAAAAAACACCACCACAACAACAAACAAAAAACACCCTTCTCTCTATTCAGAAGCTAATCTTCTATGTTCAGAAATGGAGTACCATAAATTTTGTCCTGAAGTAAGCTCATACAAAACGTGCAGATACTGATTTGGCATCAAGGCTTTCTGTCTGTCTTGCATTTATGATTCCCGTTTCCTTTAACCGTTATCATAGGAATTTTTGTGCGTGCACGTGGGAGTCTTGCTTTTGTCCTTCAAGCGTGTGTTTTGTTTTGTTTTCCTTAAGTATTTTTAGCTTCTTACCAGCCGTGCTAGGATATGAGAGTTCTTGTGTACGTTCTCTTCCCGCTGTTCGCTTCTTGCAAGAGACTCTTGCAGAAAAAGTTGCTGAAGGGAACAAGTCGGTTTGCAAGCTACTGTATTTGCTGTGTTTATTCTTAGGTATCCTCACCAAATTTGATTTGTGGTGTGTTTTCTCTTTGTTGTTGCTGTTGCATGTGAAATAGGCGGGAGCGTTTTTCAACTGAAATGAAACTTGCAAAGATGACACAGGCTACAAACCTTTCGATATCACTTTGCATATATATTTTTTAAAAAAGCTTTGTGGCAGAGGCTAGGCAGCTTCAACGTATCAAAGTCATCTGCGCGTTTTACAGTCTTGTTAGGTAATGTTTTTCTTTGAGGCAGAGACTGCAACAGAATCCCAGAGTGGCCGAGGTGGGCAGGCACCTCTGGAGGCCGTCTGCTCCAGCAGGGCCACCCAGCGCGGGCTGCCCAGGACCACGTCCAGGTGGCTTTTGAAGGTCTCCAAGGAGGAGACCCCCCACCATCATTCCAGTTCTCAGTCACCCTCGCAGTGAAAAATGTGTTTCCTGACGTTTGGGCGGAACCTCCTGTGTTTCAACACACTTGAAAAGTTCCAGTATTGTAATTGGATCTCAGACTTGACTTACTTTGTGTTCATTTGGCGTAGTCATAAATCAACCTTTCACAAGCTAACCGGCGATTGCCAAAAGTGAAACAATAGCTGCTTTTAGCAGACATCCATATGCATGTCTTTATGTTCTTATTCATGTTTATTTATTTATTTTTTCAAATTAAGATTGATCATAATTGCAAGTGGAAAGTTTTTCTGCCTCTTAAAGTATCAGGGTCTTAAACTTTAACTCCAAATGAACATTTCAAAAATTACTGAACAAGATTTTTTTGCTGTGGTTCTTTGTCGTGCTAGATTTTGTGGGGTTTGCACTTGGTTTTCTTTGCCTGCAAGAAATTAAATGGCAACAGAACTTCATTGCTGTCCTGGTATAGGACACTTCAGCAGCATGGTCCATCAGACACAAATGATTTTAACTGCATCTCTGTAGGAGACTGAAATGACAAAACTGATTCATCTATTTTTGGGAAGAAGTACTTCTGGAACAACTTGCCGTGAGCAAGTCCAAAACAATTCCTACACATACATGTGCATGCGCACAGAACATCAGTCTAGGGTTGGTGACCTTTAGCAATCTATGGATATTTCTTCACTTCTTTCGCAAGCTGAATGTAGAAGGAAAGCCCTCCTTACATAAAAGGGCAACGCAAAATCACTTATAAATAAAGCTGTAGAACTGCCTTCCTGCACAGTTGCAGATGCCCTGCAATAGGGAAGTAGCAACAAAAGTAAAGTTCCCTTGCAGATCAATATGCAAAAGATAATAGAGCTTTTTATTGGGGAAATACTGATCTAATGCTAGTCAACAAAAACATAGTATCTTAAGACTAAAAAAGGGAAAGACAGTATTTGTGAATAATTATATAGCTTACTATGAAACATACCTGTAGACCTTACAATTAATAATTAAAATACCAACAGTGACCATTAAAAACAGTAGGTAAGAGTTCCTGCTTGCAATATCTGACGTTATGGCGACAGTATGGACCTCTGTCCATCCCCATCTGTCCCCCACTTCCTTCTGGAAGATAGTACTGATCATAGATGGTAGCATGTCCAAATGTACTTGCCGTGTTGGATGTCTGTGGTGGAGTTTCCATTTTCAGGGTATTCCCTCACTGCAGAGAAGTGCTTATATCCTGAGAAGTAAATTAATTCCCATTAGAGCTGCTGTGTTCAAATTAGAGTTAATTATATAGCGCCCTAAATTACACTGATGTTATGCAGATTTTTGAGAAGATGGGTCAGAATGTAAAATTGTTAAAAAAGCTACCAGAGAGGTAGAAAATAAAAGGCTTGCGTTTAAAGGAAAAGTCACTGTTGATTCACTTTGTTTTATGCTTACCTTAATTTCATTTTTAACTGCTCGCATGTGTATTTTTTGCTTCCTTTGATTATATCTGCTGGCTTGTGCTCTTCTCCTACTCTTATTTTTGCCGTTTGACTGTTTACATTAAAGGAAGCAAAACAGTAGTAAGTACATTCTGTTTCTTCTGGAACAAAAGTAGTACAGATAAAGCACACGTTTCTTCCTTGGTATCGTGCCAGAATTGTGGCCTATATGGAGGCTTGTCCGTTGTCTCCGTTAAATCAGTTTAACCTCCAATTTAGGTATAACGATACAGTGGAAAATACCTTCTGAAATGTTATTCAGTGAAAACGGACTTCCGTGTCCTAATCTAAAGCCTAAGTATTCTGGTGGGGTATTGTCCTTAGGCATGTTGTCTTTTTCTATTCACAGAATAATTTGTCTCATTTTTCAGTAGCGTAGAAAGAAGCAGGCTTTTCTGACCGCCATGATGCAGAAGAACCCTGCTTCGGCTTTTAATGGGATGAAACATTATCTTCATTGTTAAAACCCCGTAGGAGATGGAGAGATACAAGGGAAAAGAAATCAAACACGAAGTTAAAAATTTAAACACGAAGTCCACGGTGACGCATAGCCATTTTATAAAGCAGATTCAAACAGTGCAAGACGACACGGGTGCACCAGTTCCAATATTTTTCCCCTTGCGATTGGCAAGCCGTGATGCCTGTATAATTAGGGAAGTTGATGCAGCCCGGTTTCTGTAGAGGAAATATTCTTTCCTGAAGCTGCAGTGCTTTTCTGGAAGCATTTTCAAGTTAATTTTATTGAAAGATGATTGTTTTAAAAACTGTCTGAATTTTACTTTTGCTTGCAGTTATAGTAGAGAAACATCTTGGTATAGCTGGTGCTTTTTCTGTCACATCATTTGTTAATGATTACAGTAATGATTACAATTATTAGTAATCATTAAGGGTTAGCAGCAATATTGGGGTGCGAACTTGTAGACAGGAAGGAAAGCCTTAAGGGTAGCAAATACAGAATTTATTTGGGTAATTTAGCATTGGAATTACAAGCTATCTTACACCATTTTTACTGTATTTTTTTGTGTGTATATATATATATATGTATTTTTTTCTTCTTTTTTTTTTTTCGAGCAAACTTACTTGTTTGCTTTTGAAAAGATACTTTTTTTCTTTGGTAATGTTGAGATTTATGGAGCTAGAGCTGTTAGCATTGTGAAATTTCAGTTCCCCTCCCTCTTGGACACTTAATTTATGGTATGTTAATGGTACTCTTATGTCAGGTCCATTACTGTCCAAAAAAAAAAGTGGTTTTGTATATGCTACAGGATAGAGTTCGCATGTGTTTCTTTGAACTATACAGGGAAAAAATACAGCTGAAGTGAACAATGTATCTGAAAAACTAACAGTGGTTGATCCTATTCATGTAACTCATGGAAGTTACATCAGGAAGTTACAGATTCAAAAAAAAAAAAGACATTGTACAGAGGCAGAGAAGGACGCTGAAATTGTGATGTTCGTGCCTCTATCCATAATCAAGCTGCCAGCTTGCTTTTTGACGCTTTTTCATCACTTCTTTATGAACAGATTATTCCCTAGCAGTCCTATAGCTAATAAACGTTTCCTTTAATTAACTAAGCGAGACAGACCAGGAGATGGGGCATTGCTTCACGTAAAATGACAGAGTCAGTGTGGAGTTTCTTTGTTGTACTGTCGCATGTGTGTGCAGGAGGGGGGGTGTTCGTTTTTTGACCACAATAAATGGAAGCCTAGACTAAACTGTTTTTTAGCATAGTGCGTTCCTTTTCCTGTCAACAAAAGGGCAATGTTACTGGGTGACAGGAAAGGAGCTTTGTTTTTTTGACTATTTTTGAAAGTTGAGGTCATCATGGTTTGCTCAGCTTCCACAAATGTTATGTTGCAAACACTTAAATATAGTAGCTGGATATCGGATACTTCTGGTTAGCAGGATAGGAAAATAAGTCAGAATATAGTGTGACAAAATACTCTTTTTCCTTTTTTTTAAAGGAAAGAGCTTTGCTGGTTTTGGTATTGCCACAGACATGCATGCTGTTTTTAACAATTCTTCACCTATAATAGCAGGAAAACAGTAAACACAACATATTTCATGTATAGATTTAGCATAGTATTAATGATATTGGTTATTAATAATCAGGTTCTGTCACTTTCAGAAAATATTAAAGAAATTTAAAATCTTTCTTGTGTTTTCTGGTTTACTTCCCTCTGAACTCTCCTGAAAATAGGTCCGCGTATCTCCTAACAACACTTTTGTTTTGGCAAACATTAGCTAATAATGTCTGTTTAGTATCATGTTTGCAGCTTTGCCAGATCAGAAACTTTCTGCATAACAAAAGTGAGCCAAGTAGCTCTAGTGGTTAACTCTGAGGTATTATTTGTTCTCTTCCCCCATCCCAAAAATAAATGTCAGAATTCAGTTTAGGGGATGAGAATTTAGGATTTTTCAGGTGCAGTCTGTGGCTGGTGGCAGGAATAAGGAGGAAGGGGAAAATCCAGTGTTCATGTTCTCTTCTTGTTTTGTGTCCGCTTAGTTTCGACAGTAAGTTTAGCTTTTTGGGGTTTTATTTATTTAGCACGTGCTAATTGTGTCATAGCATATCTGTGTAATGTTTTTTGGGTTTTATTCCCTCATGTCCTTAAAGCTGGAGTGCCTAATACAGTTAGTAAGAGCCGGAGCTTCTGTAAATGCCAGTACAACACGTTTTGCTCAAACACCAGCCCACATTGCTGCTTTTGGAGGACATCCACAGTGCCTGAATTGGTTGATTCAAGTGGGGGCCAACATAAACAAACAGGTATGGTTTAATGTGTATTTCATGTCTGCATATAATTTTGGAAGAAGTGTCTCGGTCCCTTTTTACAGTGTGTATGATCCTTATGTTCACATACAGGTAAAATAATTTTAACATCCCCTGAAGCGAAATAACTTAATTGTTGGGTACAGGGCTTTGTGATTATTGTAGAGGTAGGACTAATAATTGTCTTAGGCCACTAAAGGTTTGAAGAACATTTGGTTTAGGAGCTGACATCTTTCTCCGTGAACAAAATGGTACCACGCTGCTCTGATGCTGGCAGCATTACCAAATGCTCTGATATTTTAATGCATCTTTAGGGGAAGGAAAAAGAGACTAGTGAGAAACATCTTACTTAATATGTAAGAATTGAAAAATGAGCCAGTGGATTTGCCACTACGTACAGAACCACGAGACCTTTGTGGTCCTTGATGATTTAGTCATACGTCTAACTAGTAAAATCTAGTAAGACATGATTTATTTTAAGATGCATTTGGTTGCATACTTTTTTCTTTCTTAGATTATTTCCAAAGCTTTTCTAGTAATTTCCTTCAAGTAGATCAGAAACATGTACTTGACTATCAAAGAGAGAATGGGGGGTGTTTTGTTTTTTTTTAATTGATAGTTTCCCATTACTGTTACCATGGGTATATATATCAATTTATTTTGTAGTATAGAGTACATTAATATAGTAAAAAAGCACGTAAAGGACTGTTACACTCTGGTATGGTAACAGAATCAAGTGCTTAAAAAAATGCATTTGGAGAAAATGTTTCCAGTACTGAATGGATCTATTATGTGTGTTGTGCATACATAATGTGTTCCCTTAAAAACAGTACTTAAAAATATGATTCTTTATGTCCTATAAGAGTAATTATTACTAGAGCATATGCATTTACTAAAACTGTAGTACAGCACAGCATCTGTAAAATCTCTGTTCTGTTAAATTTACATCATACTTTTCCTAAAATATTTAATGGCCAGACTGTTTTAAATGCAGTAGAGTTAAGCTAAGACTGCTGAAGAACTTGAACTTTTGCCTTTCTAGACTTGTTTTTATATATTTTTTTTTAAGTTATGCAAAAAATAAGAAATGGGGAAGTTTGTGTTGAGTTTTCAGAAAAGAAGGCTGGTGCATTGAGAACAGCTGTGAGACACCAGGAGAATTATAGAAACAATGAAGGTGACTGGATGCAGAGGCTATAGATCGCATCTTCTCCTTGATACCTGACAAAAGTAACTTACACAATAAGTTATTGCTGCATAGTGGTAGAATCATCAGAAGAGAAAATACAAGAACTAGAAATGCATCTGGAGCCCAGGTAAGAATGTAAAGAAACTGTGATTAGAGAGGAAACATGGCATGCACAGAATAAAGATGTACAGATATCTGCTAAATGAGAAGAGAAGAATGAATGAAAATGAATGAATGAGAAGAATGAAAGTTTCCTGCTAAGAGGATAAAGAGAAGAACTGACCAGTGAGGTTGAAATGGAGTTGAAGAACAAGCTTACTCTCCTGGAACATCTAGTGGGTGAGGTTATAACGCAGAAGAAAGTGGTAGCTAGCCCCCAGCAGAAGAGGAGAGGAGTGCAGAGAGAACTCTCCATGGGCTGAGGGCAACATGCAGATGACTGTAAGGGAAAGCAGAAGGCAGTATGACACGCAGTTAAAAGTAGACTGGTAACTCACTCCGTCTTAGAAAGGGCTAGTCTTAGTGACTAGCCAGTGACTCAGGAGTCTTTATAAATCTATGGCCTGTCATGAGAGCAAACCTAAATAATAGGAAGACCTAGGAAGACTTCAAAAGGCAGATTTAGATACTGACAGGCAAAGGGTGCCAACATAGACAGTACTGAGAGCTGATGCTGTGGAACCCTTGTATGTTGTTGATAGTGGTAGTATCAAATTACACTTGTATAAAAAACTTTTTTGACCCACAAAATATTAATTGAGCATACAAGAAGAGGTATTTTAGATCTGGTTTGATAAAAGAAGAAATCTCTGGTTAATTAAAAATGACAGTTGAAACAAGAATAGCTCTTTGTTAAGATGCAGCTGGTCAGTCACACTGGTTTCACGTGCACGAGCACTCAAAGCTAGACAGCGTACCTTTGTGACACCTACAGCAAAACAACCCACAGATAACTTGGAATGTTTCACACACAAGTATGTAAAGCACAGTGCATGCTTTGCTCTCCCCAGTTCCTTCCAGATGTTTATTGAATTGCAGTCAAAATCTACTATTCTTGTTTGATTTGCACTGCTTTATAAGTGATTCTAGTTTCTTATTTAATTTCCAAGCTCTTTCAGGTGATTATCTAGGGCTTCCACCCACACTTTTGAGCTTTTGGAGCACTATTTCCTGATGTGTATTTTGTTTATTCCTTCCAGCTCGCTGACTGATGCTGTACTTCAGACAGACATAGTCACTGGCTAATGCTTGTGTGAGGACAAGTGTTCCATGGACACTGGATACAAAACACATGCTGAGAAAGATCTGGGAATACTTGATATTTAAACTAGTAAAAGTTTCCTTCCAAACTGACTCCTGGTCACTGGCTACAGACTAACCAATCACCTCTGGAAAAAGAAAAGGATAGCTTCTGAAAAGGAATCTCCTCAAGTCTCTCAATCCTAATGTAAACCACTGGTACTCGGTAGAACTTGCATACATGCTTTCTCATATCTGCCCTGAGGTACTGTAGCCCATGCTGCCTGCCCTGAAGTTTAGGAAAACATTAAAACGATTATCTCAGTGCTGGTGGCAGTTGCCCGGGACCTTTCTCGGGCAGCAGCAATGAACGACAAATGCTGAAAGCTGCTTGTCCCAACTGCACCTTGCTCTCCAAAATAAATTCTGTGAGTATATCCCATGATGTCCAGCCTTCTTGTATAACTGTATGTGCTGGCTAGAATCATGTCTTTTTTTTTTTTCTTCTCCTGATTGGTGGGCAGTTCTTACCCCAAGTCCCTCACCTCCCTGAGGGTCACCATAAACATTCAGAGAAAGCCAAATTGCCAAGCAATATTCCTGTCTGTTTCTACCTGCCGCTGGGTGCAGGAGAAAGTCTTATTTATTTTTATATTCAGTGAGCAGTGCCTGCTAATAGTTCTCAATATTGTGAGACAAGACCTGCATTTAGCTTCCTGCCTGCTTTAGTTCACTCTAACAGTGCAAAGCAATTACACTGCTACTTCCATGAAGTTTTTGATGTTTTATCCTTGTCACAATGCAGACTGATTCTGTGCTGCTGTGCATATTAGCATCAGATAATCATGAATTCTTTCTGATAAAAAGCCTGTTGCTTCATTTAAATATATTTTCCATCTGACCTCAGCATATCAAATGTTTCTACTGTATGTTGCCTTCGTTGATTGGCCAAAAAACAAACAAAAATAATCATGTGGCCTGCCTTGAAGGGGAATGATAAGAAATATTGCATCCTTACAGGTGACGTTAACTTACTTTTCATCCCGCCAGTTACCGTAATTTGGTAGTGATGGCAGACAGATTTAGGAGGGGTTAGACTACCCAAACTCACAAGAACTGTAAACCCACTAATATCCTTGGTGGGGAGGAGAAAAGACTCATTCATTTTGTGTGATAGGTTGTCTAAAATATAAAACTAGATGCATTTTGGACTAAAGCCAGATAAATAGAAACATTCCATCATTCCTCATCTATACTGAAAATCCAGAAGGAGAAACCACCGTGAATTCAAAGCAGATTTTTAGTGAAGAATGAGGAAAAATGTTCCATCTTCTCCAGCCTCTACTTTCTAGATTCAGGAAGGACAGGGCGCTAGGTCTAAGAAGTCTGAACGCTTTCTGGAAGTGTGATCAGTTGATAGGCTTTGATATTCAATCAGCTGAGTAAGAAATGGCACTGGCTTTTATTTCTCGTCAGGTAAAATAATGCTGTATCTTGGACATTGATACTAGAAGTATTGTACAAGTGCATACATAGTTAAAAGCCTTCAGTGTAAATGTTCATGGGGACATTTTAAGAAGAAAAACTTACAGGTAAGTAACTTTTAGATGAAAGAGGAATAAAAGTACCAGTGAGTGAGATTAATTGAATTATATTCAGGCACTTGGAGAAGAAAATAGGAAGTTTGCGCAAAGTTGAACTGGAAGATCTTAAGGCCAACAGAAATGTATATCCCAAAATTGAGGAAAAATGCTTTAGACTGGACTGGATAAATACAAATATCTAAAAAGGGACTTGGAATAAGCAAAGAGTTTGAGAGAGATTTAATTTGTACAGGAAATGTCTGAGGCTAAGTAGCATAGTGATGAAATGCAAGCTGAGATTTACTGAAGAGAATTTAAGCCAAAGATAAGAAAGACTCAGACATGTAAACAAAAAGAGGAAGGAAGGAAGAGCAAGATACCTATTCAGTAAAATTAAATAGTCAAATGTAATCCAGCCATGACCCCAAGCTAAAAAAAAAATAACAACAACAAAAAACCTGCCTTCGTCTTTGCAAAAGGAAAGTAGTGTTCCTCCAAGGGAAAGGAGGAAGACATGGCTTGACAGTGGCAGTGAGTTGCAAAAAGTGACTGTGCCTGTGATGCCATGTGACACTTTGTCACCTACTTCGGAGCAGTGTACTTGGTCTTCATGAGAGCAAACAAACTTCTATTACCTTGAATGCTAAATTAATAAAATTGGGAAAACTATCTTATTATTTTTTCTGGTCATTTATTTGCTGTGGGACTTCTGGATCGTGAGTCAAGTTTGGCCTGTTGGAGCAGTGTTACATAAGAAGGATAAATGGGACCCTGAAGTGTTTTGCTCTATTTATGAAAGACCAGTAAAGACCAGTGCTCTATTTATGAAAGACAAGTTACTGATATTTCCTTTCCTGCAATATTGTTGCAGAAGGGGTTATATCAAACTGAAGCTCATATGTGGGAACTGCGATCAATTAGCAGGTAGTATCAGGGAATTTTTAGAGTCCTTCAAAATAAAATAACTGGGGTTGCTCTTCCCAGCCAAAAAAAAGGCATATGAAAGAGGTGAAATGAAAACATACAGGACAATGTGGTAATGTGCAAATTGAGCATAAAGCCAAGCAACCTAGGCACTGTTCTTAGAAAAAACTTACATTGTTTTTTCTGTTTAGTGCCATCCATTCCAATTGTTAAATCTAAACAGAATTGTGCTCGGTCTCATAGAGTACTTTATTTGCCTCTATGGGTGATTTTTGGATGTGTTGAGAAATGCATACATTTCCAAGCCATTTTCAGTGGGAAATATATATATTTCCTTTCACTCTAGATCATAACCCAAAGAGAATTTCTTTGTTTGCGGAGCTGGAAACTTATTTCAGATAAATGGAAGAGCAAATAGTTTTGGTCCTGTAGTAGAACTTCAAAAGATGACAATGAATGTTAGTGAAGATGGAAAATGAGGTGCCATAATTAAGAGGAACGCTATAAGAATCTAAATTCATATATTCTGATCTCAAAGTATTTTCTAAATTCTTTAGCTTTAGAGAAAAGGTGCATGCTTTTCTGGGCCAGTGACTGAAAGAAGCCCTTCTCAAGACATGTATTCTCTTTCTGAGATGCTAACCCTTTTCTGGTCATTGGTGACATGTTTATTAACTGCTCTAAGCTCAGCTTATTTTTATAATGCAGTGGTGAGGAGCTCTTTTGCAAAGGTCCTTTCTTATCTTTCTAACATTTCCCTCAGCAGTACTTCGTAATTCAGCTATCTAGATCTTAACTGGGCAACATGCTGGATTTGTGGGTCTAGTGAAGATTTCTGTCATCTGTGTCATATGCATTGGCAAGATGAGCTAACTTGTCCTAAACTGAACTCTATATTGATGATTATCTTTTCAGTTAGGGGTAGGGTTGTAAATACTAATGCTGAACAAAATTAAGAGGCCAATCATTTCTTTTCTACACTTTCATCTCTTTAACGGAAGAGGGGGAATGGAAATAATAACAAAATGATGAATCGAAGACAGCTGCTATGATGGGAAATGTATTACACTATTAAGAAAATCCTGGATAAATTAGTACCAGATGAGTTTCCATGTAGGCAGTTAATAAAATTGTGTCCTCCATTCAATATGTCTGTCTTCCTGTAATTTCTAGAGAAGTTATAAATAGGAAGAATTATATAAAGTTCATTGAAAAGCAGTCTTCTATCCATCAGCTACAGACAGCCATTTTGGAAGGAGTGCATGGCTCTTTCATAATCACTAAGGACTCCAAGGAGTTTTCTGCCTTTTTCTGTCTCCAAACTCTGTCAGCCTCAGCAATTTGCCTTAGTTTTATAAGGCAAAATTTGTCTGGTACCATTGCTGTTCCCTGCTGGGGATGCTGGGCGTTTCACTCTGGCTAAATACATGTCTTAAGCAATGGTAAACTTGCTTACCCTTAGTGAATTTATAGCATGTTATAAAAATACTTCACTATAAAATAAAATTGGCAAATAGCAAATTGAGAGTATATGAAACATAATCCAAAATTAATCTTTGAGTTACATTTACATGGTCTAGAAAATGTGATTGAATTTCTGAGAAGCTTGGCAGACAATTTAAAGCACATTACCTTCAGTCAGGATGGTGGTAAGATCATACTGTGAATGTATTCGTGTTTCAGATAGAGCTGAAGCGTAGCCAGAACTGCAGAGCTAAGCGTTGAACACCGTTGTGTGTAAAGACTGTCAAGCCGGTAAAGGTGTTATGTTACTTTAATAGCTAGTGGTGATGTTTTAATAAAAGAAACAACAGAGAAGCAAGAATGAGGTACTCACGCTTAGACTATGTTTAATGTCAGTGGAGCAGACAGAGAAGTCTGTACAAAATTTGGGGAGGAAGGAAAAGCTTGCTGTGCAGTGAAAGTGTTGAGGACTGAAAAAAACATAACAAAACTAACTGAACGTTTACTTGCTACCTCAAGGCCATGTTTCATTATGAATTCTTCTCTGTGATTCCTAATACCTTATTATTAATAATATCAATTAATAGTGATTAAAAATAAGTAATCATTAATATCATTAATAATAGTTGTTCAATTGCAAGTCCTGAATTTCATCTGCATCCTGAGGTCATGATGCATGGAATTCACCTGCTGCTTACCAATTGCACTCGTAAAATCGTGTAGATTTTTCCCTGTTACCTGTGAAACTAGCTTGTAGAGAGGAGTTGACTGAAAAACAAAATGCTTTTAATGGTTAATGCTAATGGAATTTAAACGAATAAAGGTAGATAAAAAAGAATAGTATATAGGACACGTAAGTCAACGTGCATGTCTCAGGAGAGATCTGGCCTGGCCTGTGAGCACTGGGCATGCTTATGTTACAGTAGAGTTATTCACAGATACATCTCACCTGGAGGGTGTTTATTGTGCAATGCAGTACTGGGTAAGTGTGTCAGCGGGATTTGAAAGCAATATAGTCCCACCAACTTGGCCATAGTGCTTCTGAATTTAAGATGGCTTGCTCAGGGCAAGGTGCTGGGGAATGAAAATGCTAGGAAATAAATATTTGAGTAACTTGTTCCAGTAGTATGTATAGATCTCTTCTTTAACAGGTCTTGCTCTGTATGATTTTGCTGATTACTTAGTCATTGGCTAAAGGCATGTGCAAGTCAGATGCCCTTATTGTTGTTCCTAAAAGTACATGAAAGCCTACTGCAAAATTTAAAATACTGATTAAGTACCTGATGTATTTGCTAGCTCATAAATGCTGCTTTATTTTTTATATATGTATATCTGCTTTCTTAATTAAAATGAGTAGTGTAAAAATAAGATTGTCTTTTTTTGAAAGATTATGCTTGACAAAATGTAGTTTGTCTTTACAGGATTATGTTGGTGAAACTCCTATTCATAAAGCAGCACGGTCTGGTAGTGTGGATTCCATAAGTGCCCTTGTGGCTCACGGTGCGCAAATAGAGTAAGTGAGGTGTTTTTTTTTGTGTCGTTGTTGATTGTTGTGTGTTTAGCTGACTAACTTAGACCAGTAAACATAGATACTAATATCAAAAAGAAAAATCAAAACAGCAGACACATGATTAAAAGACAGCTAGACATGTTCAACTGTAATAAAGCCCAAGATGTTTTGCATGTCTAGTAAAGTTTATTTAACTGAAGTTGTACCAGTGTGCTACATTAGTATTACATTTATATGTGGTATATTAAAAAATGGATCTCGCTTCTGTGAGATGGCCCCAAATTATACACTTTATCTAGCATGTAGTTACTTTTACAGTTAATTTACACCTTACACTGGTGAATAAATACAGAAAACAATGCAAAAGCAACATTATGTGCAAAATAGCAACTCACACACTCTTTGCAGTTAGTTTAATGCTGTTTGTTAGTGTATTGTGTATATTTGCCCTCTTAACTTTTTTCTTTAAAGGTTTATGTACTGCAAAAACATTCAGAAAATCTCACAAACTTTTGCAACTTACAGCATGGACAAAATGGATGCAGTTTTCACCTAGAAATGTTGAGTATAAGCTCTATGGCTTATAATAATGTAAATACTTTAGAACTTTGTTTTAATTAGAACTAGCCTTTTTTATCTTAAATGGTAACTAGTTACTGTATTTTAACCTGCAATGTGATGAAACTATTGAGTTGTAAGTCAAATAAGAATCGTGTAGTTAATTTCTTGTTTTACCCTTTGGTTTCCATCTTACTTTTTTTGTAATGCTGCCCTGATTAATCTACCATAAAATTTAACTTTTTCAATGGTCTCATAGAGTAGTCAGGAAATACAGAACCTTTAAAGTTAATAGTAATGAACAAATTGCTTTACATGAGAGATTACTTCACAGAAAAATTACAGTGAGGTAACTCATGCAGCTGTCAAGGTCAGTTATTGACAAGTTCATGAAATCAGTTGTAAATTCATAAATTCCCATTTTGCACTCACTTCCAGATGTTTTAAGATAAACTTGGATTTAAATTTACTGTGGAATTGAGCAAACCTTAATTATCATCATCAATTAGTATGTAATCTTGTGATTTTTCAGAAAGTTTCCAATCAAAAGAGAAGTTGCAGAAGTGCATAAACAGCATGAAATGAATGACTTGGGTCTGATGTAAATGAAGAGAGTGTTACATCCATAGAGATTCAAAAGTAGGAGCTGAATGGCGGAGGTTGGAGATAGGGCTGCAACTTTAATTTACATACTTGAAATTTTGCTTTTTAAATGTTGTCTTTGCAAGCTATAGTCAAAAAACTTCGTATGTGTTTCTGGCCTTTTTACTTTTTTTTATCAGTTTTAGGAACAGGAAATCACTTGAATTTGCAATTTTCTAACTTTGAATTCCATCTGTGTTAGAGTAGGATAGACTGGTCACAGTTTCCATAGGTCCTATCCCATAAATGGTAACGTAAGTGATGCCAATGCAATAGACTCGTGGAGCAGCCCACGTTCCTCATTTGGAGGAACTGGGTAAAAGCCTGCCCCTGCCATCTGAGAGAAGATAGTTAATGGACTGATTAGGGTGGAGGATTTATTCCGTAGAACGTAGTGTTCAGGCTCAGGATGTTAAATTAGGCCAAATCCATAGGTACAGTTCTGACGTTGATTAACTTTGGATCATCTGGGCTTGAAAACTGGACCCATATCTCTAATGGTTATGTTGATTTCCTGATTTTTGTAGCATCTTGAAAATGTAGGTGCTCTGAAAGCTTTGTCTCCTTTATTTTGTGGCTTCAATTAGAAGAAAAGGAGAGGGGCATTTCCATATATTTTAGTTCTAATTAATATATTTTAACTGAAATGTTCACTGACTGTATAGGACAAAGGCAAGAGTTTTACTAAATAGAGAACTAAGCACTAGCTTAAGACTAAAGTGCTGATCTCTGTTGATGGTGAACATGGCCTTTTTGTGGAGGTTAGATTTTCTAATACAATTTTGACTTTATTTCTTCATACAGTTATGGTATCAAAATCTAGTTAACGTGAAGACGCAATGTCTCTTTTGACTGCAAATAGTCGAATATGCCACTTATCCCTGATACTTATAGTTTACATAAGTATTGCACCATCCCTTATATAGTTCTATACAGAAAGTAGAATAGGGATGCGAAGATTTCATTATTACACTAACGTTAGTAATCAATAGTGTAATATTGCAAGAGAACTATTTTCTATTTATGAGTGATTATTCAAATACTGCTGTTTAAATAAAGTAAATTGGACTAGTGTAATCTTCGATATCAGTGTCTGCCCTGTTCCTACATATTTCACTTGTTTGGTTATGTTGGAAGCCAAAGAATATTAACAGTGGTCCAGTAAGGATAAAAGCAATTGCCTCACTTGAATTGTTCTAGTTTACTTTATTTCAGGTTTGTTAGTGTATTGCTTTTGCAGAGAAATACAATATGTTGCAGTCTCTAAATTTCATGAAGTTGTTGCATTGTTTTTCTAATTGATGAGAGAGAATTTGGGACTCTATTCCTGTGTAAATTTTTAGTAATATTAAAAAATAATAATTGTACCCTAGTGAAAATATTTTGATTTTTTTTGTGGTATTTACCTTCTCATTTTAGCTGAAGCATATTCTGTGCACAGTATGTCCTACAGCCATAAAAATGGTTGCTCCACTAACTATGGTATTCATGGACCCTTGAAGAGGGGGAAGCAGGTGGTCACAATGTCCTCATATGAGTGAAAAGGTTTGCTGTGTAACTGACTTTTTAATGTGGATAGTACCTTTTAAAGTATCCATAATAACTGCTGGATTTTCACTGAAACGGCATAATTAATGCAATTTATGTATGGTTAATTGTGTATAATTTACAATGGTGACGAACAAGTGTCCACAGCTCTTTACAGGGAAAAGCCTTCTTGGTGCCATGTTTTGTTTTGCTCTTTTATACTATTTTTGAAATGCTGGATATCATACAGTTTTAAAGATTGTATCACAGCATGTATATAAATATAAAATTCACATATAAACACAGAATACTATTGAATCAAAAAAAACAGTAAGCAGATGCAGCTGTTAATTATACTAATTTGAACTTAATTCTCTCATTCCTTGGCTGTTTCGATGCAGTTCACTTGTGCATCATCATGTTCACCTGTTTCTGAATAACAAATCTGCAACTGTCGTTTGAACAGTTGCTCATTTCTTAGTGACTTGATTTAGAGCCAGGAGAGAAGTTTCAAATGCAATGTTCTCTTGGGGTAGAGATGCACCCTAAGGGTCAGGATGTGGCTTTATATTCATCCACCCAATTGAGCACGAGTACTGGCTCACTTCAGAGGTTTTTTGGTCAAAATGCGTGAATATTGGGATAGGAAATCTTCTTATCTCCTTACCAGAAATCGTATGGTTTTTGGAGAAATCATTTTATATACCGTGATGGGATGCTGCAAGACCCTGAAGAGTTCCTTTTCCATTCTGGTTTCTCATGCTCTGGTTGTCAGGTCTGGGGAAAGTAACTGACGTGCTGGAATAAATAATACCCATACATCTGTTTCTACCAGATGACAGACTTATCATGATGTTATAATTCTAGCTGAGGCAGATATTTCAGCCACTTTCTTATTAAAGCTGTCTTGGGTTTGTTTGAATATGTAAATTCACTCCTATAATGCCAGAAGCATCCTATCTCCAGTATGTAGTTTCGCAGCAAGAACTTTACTACCATTCTTCGACAGTGGCTTAATGTTAATTCTTCTTTGCAAATTCATGTGTCATGAGCTACATTGTGGTGTTTGTAAAAAAGCATCCTTAACTTCATTTTACTTCTTCACAACAGATCTTCATGCTTCACAACAGAAGTCTAACAGATTTTTTTTAGCTCCTTTCGATTAGCCAATTGTGAAATTCTTGTCATACTTTTCTCTTTGAAGTGACATCTTTCACATTTTAATTATGACCACTTCTGTGATATCTCAGCTTTTGTTCTTCTCATTTGTACTTTTGCAACTCTACTTTCTGAAACTCAGTCCTCTTTAGTGAACAAAAGTGAGTTCCTACTTCTATCAGTTCCCCTTTTAAGGAAACTTATATGGCTTGTTCCCTGAAAGGGTCTCAGGGTTTAGACATCTCCTCTGTTAGCTGAGTTGCACTTATTACTTGGAAGTAGGTAATGCTTCATCTTTCTGGTTTTCTTCCTGCTTTCTTCAAAACTTAGCAGAGACTTGCAATTTTTTTAGCACATGCTTGTTTTTGTTAGCTAGCTAACTTATCTACCAAACTTTGAATATAGAACTGCAGCCTGTTTGTGTGGTGTTACAATACTTCTGATGTGAAATGCCATTACAGTCACATCTCTTAATTTCCAAAGCTGTCCTGCTATACTGATTCACCATAGAAAAAGCAACATCCTACTGTCTTATGGTCCATAACCCCGTCTTGAGAATAATGCTTCTGATTCTCACTATTTTTTTGTTTAGGGGAATAGCAGTTATGTACTGTTTCAACAGAATAGTTCTTATCCGTTAATTAGTATATTAATACTTACATGATCTGTTTGGTACTTTTCAAACTCAAACTGCTTCATACGTGATTCTTTTTGCAAACCTGATTGCCAGCTCCCCATTCAGCAGTTAAACTTTTGGATTAACTACTGTTGCATTACTAGACAGTACGGTATAGCTAAGAAAAATGTGGCTGTTCTGTTTTCGTTATATATCAGAAACATTTTTAGGGCCTTCACCACAGTATTCATGTAGTTACCATTCTGCAATATGGAGGCTACAGGCTTGGGGTCTCTTTCTTCCTTTCCCGTCCTATATAAATTCATACAGAGAGGCAGAGTCAAAGTGTTTTGTGCATTTCAGTGGTGAAATTCTAATTCTTCTGCACAATAATTACAAATAAAGCTTGCTAATTTCTTGCATGTTTGGTTTCATATTCGATTGTTGTTGTAGAAGAACTTAATGTGATCTGTGACCATGAAATAAGGTGGTAGTTTGGGTTAGTTTCAAGGAAGGATTTGGGAATATTGAAGCAAATCATACATCTATGGATAGCTGATAAACCAGAAAGTGGGAGAGGCCCTGTCTTAGAGTAAATCAGGATGGAAAAGGGTAGTTTTCACAGTTAAAGCTGTTCTGAGTAATTACAGGAAGCTGTGGCAAACTCAGTAGTTGCTGTTCAGTTTGAGAGTGGATTATTCTTAGTGGAGGTGGAATAACAATAGTAGTTGTTGACATAAGTTCAGAAATAGAGAAAAATGTGAGAGGTGGTACTTTTTATAAGTAAAGTTAAATTCTTCATTAAAGCCGTGATATTTTGTGACCTTTCTGGAACATAAAGAGGACACAGGATATGGTCCAGCTTGATAGAGGAGCTTAGTCATTAGTGACAAGCCTCTGTGATTTATAACAGTGGTTTCTTGGCTTTTCTTCAGTCCAAAAAGACATGGATAAGGAAAAATGAGGCATTACCAAGACTTTAAAGTCTTGATAACTCAGATTTCTGACAGGAATGTAAGGATTTTTTCAGGGGCAAGTGATTTTCCTTTACATATGACACTGTGCTTATGTTCACTGTGTAGCTTCCCTTCAGATAAGTTGTTTTTTTTCTGTAAAATAAACTATTACTAGGTGCAGTTAAGTCAGGTGGAGAAGCCAGTGTTACTGAGCGAAACTTGGATGGAGCACATCATGTTAGGTACAGTAGAAGAAACGAGGATGCAGTATATTCCCAAATACAGTAGTCTGCTTAGTTCTGATGGTTAGTCCTGACATAGTGGTGGCGATCTGCATGGACGCCGTGCTTGATCTGCTGATACATTTTGACTGCAGAATTGTTAGAGCAAACAAGTTGCAATTAACTTCTGGTAGTAGATGCGGTGATTTGGGTTTCATTTGCTATTCTAGTCTGGGTCATTTCAGTTGAGTTGATCATAGTTTAACTGATGTCTTTGAATCTGGACCAAAAAAAAGACAGGCAACTGTAGCATGGCCCACAACATGTTCAGGTTGATCAGAAACAGTTTTCGTAACTTGTGTGACTTGTGCTACAGGTTATGCGTTGGATTTCGCTGCATAGAGCTTAGCAAGTCGTGGAAGAGCGTTGGAAGCTATCAGTTAGGGAGAATGTTACTATTCTGTTTCAGATCAATTCCTTCTTTCTATTTTGCGAGATGTTTTCAATACCTGGTAGACGGACTTCCTTCAATAAAAAAAACCTCAGTTGAAAATACTCTGTGAAGCTCCTTTAAAGTGGTTTCATGCATGTCAGTAGTTTCTTAATCCAAAAGATCTTCTGTCTACTTGAGTAAGAGCATAACAAAAAATAAATTTTTATGTAGTTTGAAAGACATTCTCCCTTGCCACACTTATTAGTGGAAAATAACAAGTCCATCTGATACCTTTAGTCCTGCAGTTCTTGATTTTTTTTTCCCTTTTTGGCACAAAAATACCTGTTTAAAATCAATTTACCTTCTTTCTTTAGTTTTCCCAAGCTCTTACTTTCCATAATTTTTATACTAAATCTCTTGAACTTTTTTCTGCATTTGGCACATTTGGAAAAAGCTTGCTTTCTTAATTTTTCAAGTTCCAGGTCAAGTTCTCATGTCACTGCTTCTCAATTTATACATTCAAGAGAAATAAGGTGATTGTATTTGCTACTAGAGGCATCTTTGAGGAATCTTCATTACAACACTGTTCATCTTTTCAATTCAGAGTTTACTCTGAAGTTTTCCTTAGTAGTCTTCCATAATGTTTTTCTCATTGTAAGCAACTTTATCTGGAGTTCCTTGTCTGTGTCTAGAAACATACTAGTAACAGCAGTGATGGTTCTGATTTTCATAGTTTTTTGGCTAAATAACTCTGCTATTGTCTTTGGACTTAAAGTGGCTGCAATACTAAAAAGAAGCTGGTTTGGAATTCATTGTTGCTACTGATCTAGGAAATTTCTACTTTCATTTTCATAGTGAAGGTCTTTTCTGTTATGCAGTGTTGCAAGCATGCTGTCATTTTAAGAGATAACAGTCGTTAATACCTTTGTGAGTTGTATGTAGGAATAATTTATGTAATCGAGCGTAAATTAAAAAATATTCTTGATTGCTACTAGCTGGCAAAGTCACATATTTCTTCAGATAAAAGTTTACTTGGAAATGTGAATCAATCATACTGAAAATCAAAGTCAACTCCTTGAGGTCTGTCTTAAAGCATTTAAATTGGAAACCAAATCAATAAACCAACATCTGATGGTGGTGATTGTAGTATTTCTACCTTGCATGCCATGGTTAACGAATTCTTCCTTGTGCCAGCATTTGCTCAATCGTGAGCAAATGTGTCTAATACACATGAGAGCTTGTTACAGCTGCGTAGTTCTTCGCGGACCTTGATACTGAGGTGAAACGTGTCTTCACAAAGAAGAGCTTCCTTCTTTCCAGTATGCTCACCTGGTTACGGTTTTGGAGGATGTTCTGAAAATCTCTACCCTCGTTTTAAAAGGTCTAAAATAATTTCAGCTGCCACATGTTTTGTTGTGAAATAAAAACTTGGCACCAACTTGTGCGTTTGTAGATGCCCAGTTTGTAATTCTAGCGTGATTTTTTTTGTAGCTGTCCCCAGCAGTGGCATACATCTGTTTAGTTAAGAAAATTTTTCTCTTGGTATCTAAAAAAAATCAAAACAATTTTGTGACTTTTGTATTTGGACACCAAAGGGTTAAAACACTTAAAGTTTAGTATTTTAAAATCACTTTGCTGTAGAAATTTTAGATTAGTATACTGATGTTTATAGGAATTCTTTTCTCACTGTGGGCGTTTTCGTGTTCTGATCTCTTTTTTTTCTTTCTCCTTTTGTTTTAATCCTTCTATCTGCTAATTTTTGTATAGGAATAGTTACTAATTCTTTTGAGATACAGCCTACTAAATTTAAAGTAATTGAAGCCGTGAGTTGACTGGTAA
This sequence comes from Anser cygnoides, assembly GCF_040182565.1. NCBI lineage: Eukaryota > Metazoa > Chordata > Aves > Anseriformes > Anatidae > Anser > Anser cygnoides. Next base: position 149,865,587 of record NC_089873.1, on the reverse strand, counting down.
TTTTAATCCATTCTATATAAATTTCGGTGAAGAACTGACAAATTGGTTTCAGGATGAACGTAATAATGCTTTAAAGGCATAAAAGGCTTAGTATCTTGTTGTTAAGGTGGTCACATGATAATGGCTTACATAATGAATAATGTGCTACAGCACTTTATGTATGTTTATGTAACTTTTAATCTTAATGTTGCCTGCAAATATGTGATCCCTTATGATTATAAGTTTCCTGTTTATGCACCATTGCCCGTTTAAATCAAACAGAAGATTCTGAAACTGTGAAAACTACACATGTCAATGTTTTACAGCTACGTAATTCGAATTGACTTGATTTTTTCAAGTAATCCTAGAAAGGGGGAGCATTCCATATAGAAACTGCTGAAACTGCCACAGGTGCTTCTCCGAAAACCTTACAGTTGTGGCATTGAATGTTCAGTATCGCTTCCTTTCTGCACACAAGGCATACTGTTGAGGTATTTGTTGCGGTGATTGGTTTTAATGCTAATCTAGGAATTCAGATATAGAATCTATAGATTTGCATGCTTTGCTTACCCTAATTTACAATTATCTACTTTTTTTTTATTTGTAAACTAACAATAGATAAGTTGAGATCAGTATTTTTTAACAGATATTACATTGATATACAGAAACTGTGGTTTATTTTCTTAGATTGTCGCATGGCATTAACAAAAACACAGTGAGCTGTAGGTGATGTAATCACTATTTAAAATTAGAGGATTTTTTTTACATATGAATGTTTTTTCAAAAAGATTGAATGTTGAATTTTTGTAGCAAACATTTGTTTTGTTTTTCAAGGTATGTGACATTATAAGTGGAAGATAGAGTATTTCAAGTAGTACATATCAAAGACACATAGAAATGTACTTGATTTTTTCCTTCAATGAATATAAAAAATACGAACAACTGAAACGTCTTAGAATCAAGTTCGTCTAAGTAAATTCAGTATAATTTATAAGTCAATGCAAGAAACACAAGTCTTTCTTTCCACAGATCCTTCGAAGAGTATTTTTTTTAGAGTTAACTTGAAATAAATCTTCCTTACAAGAAAGTACACTTAAACAGTTTTGAGTTAATTTTTTTGTACTTTCTGTACCTTAATCACAGTGGAATTATCTTCCATATTTTCTGAGAGCTAACCTCAGATTTTTTCCTTCCTTTAGTGAACTTCTCAAAACAACAAATTGTGATTAGATTGAGATAATAAAAATCTCCCTAAACTAAGGCTAAATTGAAAGTTGACTTTGTGTTTCTATGTGCAAATCCTGTTTGGTCAGGATATTTATTTATGAACAACAGTTGAGTTACACACACAGCCCTTTTAAAAGCATTTCAGAAGTAGGGAATAACTAAGCATAAGCTTCAACAGTGTCCTCTTTATAGTTGCTTTAATTTGATACCAAGACTCTCAGATGAACTGGGCCTTTAAAATGGGAGTTGTGATGTCAACTGGAAGGAGAAAAACAAAATTAAAAAAAGTGCTCTTCATGCCAAGATTAGTCAGTTTTGAAGACTACCTGTGGACATCTCATGATGGATGAAGAAACACTGGGTTGTAAGAGTGTTGTTTAAGCACTACAGAAGGTATGTGAATAAATGTATATACAAAAGTCAGAGTTTTAACTCAAACAGTGCGTGCTTTCAGTTCATTTATAAAACACTTGTCACTACAGAATTCAAGTGTTAAATGTAATCTGTCAAGAAACCTCAAGATCACCTATTTCTCCATATCCAGATTTCCTTCAACTTTTCTCATGGACCTTTTCTATTTATAACAACTTTATAGTATGAAAATGTATCTTTCCAATTGTATTTTTTTTCTTTTGCTCTGGTATTAGCATCCCAAACTTCCATTCTTCAAGGAAAATAATACATCTTTATCATTCCCAGCTCCTGGATTTTTGTCTACAAAGAAGGCTGAGGGTAAATAACATCATGCTTTGTGATTCTAATTTAACTGCAGTAATAAGAGTAATAAATACAATGAATAAACTATAAAGCAAAATGAAATACTGCCAAGTTATCTTAAGAGGACTCATTTGTTTTTCAAATATGAATGGAAAATCAAATGGAAATGATGCAAGGCTTGTGCTTTCTAAGCGTAGAGTGAATCAATTTTCTGACAACGAAAACTGCACTTAGTTCTGGGTAAGATTAAGTCAGAGATTTTTCTCACTTTTTTTCAATTCAAATTCCTGTCTGGAGTCGGTGCCAAAAAAAAAAAAAAAATTGTCTTTTCAGAGGTATAGTTTTCAGTGTGCTTTCCTGAGCTTCTCCACCTGTTTCTATAGCTGAACTGACCACCTTCAGAGACATCTACTTTTTTGGACTTGATTTACTGGAGAAGAGATGGGGTTTGAGGGTAAATAGGACAACCTTTAGAAAATACTGTATCAAGTCAATGAATACTATGTAATAAAAGACTGTCTAACTGTAAAATGCATGTAATGTTGCAAGGCTTAGCCTGACTTTCTTTTCTTTAATATGACTTCCTTAAATCCTTTCACATCTTCCTTACTGATAGTTACTTCGTAAAAGCATCTTTGGAAAATACCAGTCTAGCTTGTTACGTGCTTGGTCTTCTTTCAGCTAGGTAGCCTAGTTTTGAGAAAACACCTGAACGGAAATACAAGCTTGTTTTCAAGTGCAATATCTTAAAAAGAGAGAGAGAGAGAGAAGGAAGGAGAGAGAAAACCTGCAGAAAAGTTCCTTGCTAAGTTATAAATTCTGAGTAATAGTTGGAGAAATAGCGCTGTCATATTTGCAGTATGATGAGAAGGAATAAAAGGTCCGCTTACCTGAAGATTTAATATCAAATAGTATGTTCTCAGTTTCTTTGGCTATCTCAAGGTTAGGGTTAAAGTCAGCTCAAAACTAGTACTGAAAGGATTTTTAACTTTAAAAAAAAAATCAAGGATGGGTGGAAAAGAATTTTTTTCAAGAAACATGAAATTTTGAGGTATTTCCATCTGTCTTGTCCAAAGGTTTGCATTTTTTTCACTGCTTTTCTTTTGCAACTCAAGTCTTGAATTTGGTTTTAGTTAAAGTATCCTTTATGTAGTCAAATTGTTCTTGTAAGCAGCTGTGAGAAATGAAGGGATGTGCCTTTCATGGGACATCTCTAATAACTGAGGTAGTTGACAATTTACTTAATTATAGTGATTACCTCTCTGAGTTTCCTTTTTTTAAACAATGCAGTCAGTGTCATATATAGTCTGCTTAATATCCAAAAGAATCTTCGATTATTTCTCCTCCTTTTTCACCTGATAGTTTGCATAATTGCAGTTCATAATCAAGGACTGACATAGAGATAGATTGCATGTAAGAGATTAAACTCCTTCTGTGTCTTACACGTGGTCAGTGCAGTGAACCATTTCTGTTTTCCTTTCCATAATAAAGTCTGTTTACATTAACAGCTTTTATATTGGCTTATGGACCTAGCAGAGCTAGCTGCTTCATTTCCAAACATTGGCATCATTTGAGGTAATTTGAGATTCAGTAGAAGTGTTCCCAGTTCCTTGTAACTGCTGCTGCAACAGGGGAGTACTACTCAAAGTCCAGATTAGTGCTTTTAAAGAGCGGTGGAATAGATGTCTGAGCTTTTTTAATTCTTTCTAGTATTCCACTTCAGCGTTTCTAGAAAGGCTGTATTAGACTGGATTTTTCTGTTACGCACTCAGAATCCTCACAGTGATGGCATTACTTCTTATTTAATTACATATTTTGGAAACACTTCTTGATGAATTCATGTCATAAAGCTATTCCAATCTGGTAAAACTGTGATACCTGTTAAGGGCTTTATCTTTCCGATTTATGCGTGGGCTAATTGAGTTTGCCATTTTTTCTTACACTTCTGATGAGCTAGTGTAGCATGGCTAGTTCTTTTAGCCATTTTTGTTCCCACTGACAGGTGGTATTTTTCCTAGAGAAGGCTTAAAAAAAGCTGCTAAAGTAGTAAAACATTATTTTTCTAGATTGTTTTTTGAGAAAATGAAACCTAAAGTTTGTGCCATTTCTGTTGACTTCTGCTTTACTCCTTCCTGAAAATATTGGAATACAAGCACGTTTAACTGAAATGTGAAAGGATTTGAAAGTCCTAGAATAATCAAGTTTCTATTAAATTCACAGAACTTGACAACTGAATGTAGAAGAATTCCTCATATTATTATGCCCACTGAGAGAGAGCAGAAAGAACTTTACAGTTGTTTTCTCTTGAGTAGCAGTTGGCGAGCGAGTTTCTAGAGTCATCTACATCCCCTTTTATTTGATTTTACTTTATATTTTTTCTTCTTTTTTTTGCTAACTTCCTGACAAAGTGAGTCCTTGTGAAATTGTTAGGTTAAATTCTGACTCAGATTTTTAAGAGAGAAATTTCTAAACTCTTGGAATCAAGAATGTTACATCCAATCTGCTCGAGTCCTTACAAAATCTATGCAGTATTTCTAAAGTACTTCCTTAGGACAAGTACTTTTTTGTTTGCCTGTTAGGAATAAGGTGTTTAAGAAGAAGTGGGGAGGGGAGAGATCTAAAAAAAATCTTACTAAGTTGATTACATGTTGAAATCTGCCAGACATTAATTTAGATCTCATTTCTTTTGTTTCTGGGAAACAAACTTTCTCAAAATTTTTTACATTTAGCCTTACTCTTGGGTCTTAGTTCATACATCTCCAAATGCCTCTCACAGCTTATATCACGATTACTTTGGGAAATGATGACTTAAAGTCTGTCTTACAGTTAAATCTTACAGTCTGTTTTTATGTCTTACAGTCCATTTTTCAAAGCAGAGATATACTGTTCAGTAACATTTGCTAAAATGTAGAATTATTATCTGTTGATGTTTCATTAAATTAGGTGTTCAGTCAACACCGTATTGTTTTGGTCATGTTTTTATCTTTGCATATCTTTAATTTGCTCATTTAGATTTCTTGTATTTTCCTTTTTGGGCCAGCAAATTTAAAACAGATTAGACAGAATGGAGTTATTCACTTTGTTCAAAATCAATATTGAAATACTGTATCTGTATTGCAACACAAGTAAATTAGAACTACCAGAAGAGCATTGAATGCAGGTTAGCAGGAACCTCAACAGGCCATCTAGTGTAGCATTGGAAAGGATCGACTATATTTCACAGAATTTCTGGCCTCATAGTCTGTCCTTAAAAAGGAGGAGGTGAGAAAACACTTTGCAGATTCAACAACCCTAACTAACTTCATACTCTGAAACTTTCTCCTAGTGCATTATTTGAAATATACTTTGCTCTTGTTAATCCCATTCATATACTGCCAGCACTGGATGCACAGAACATATTAGTCTCTTTGCAGCTGTCTGTTAGGTGTTTGAAGCTAATATTGCTACCCTGAGATTTCATTTCTTTTGACCAAATAGTTTTTTCAGTCTTCTAAAGTCTTGCTTTCTTGGATGCTCTTGGCTGCTGTTCTCTGGATTTTCACTAGTAGTCCAAGTAAGTGATCACTTAGAATAATTCTAGAATGGAATGAAATTACCCTGATCTTCCTAGTTAATAAGCTTTCTGATTCTGTAGTATTTCAATTTACCCTTCCAAATCTTACATAATGTAGCTGTATCCATTTACGGAGTTAGTCTTGCTGTAATAGTTTCTAAAGATTTTTCTGGTCTTTCATTGTTATAGCAAATAAATTGCAGTGTTCTAGGAAGTAAAGCTGAGCTTTGTTCCTTGTGTTCTTTGCATGAGCTGGATTGAGTTTTCTACTGCATATGAGTTACAACAGAGGAATCAGGTCTATTCATCTTCTAAATTCTCATTCTGTGGCTAGTCTCTTTCTGGATTTTGAAGTTTTAGACTTCAACTACTACAGGATATACAGTAGTATAAACTAATGAAGCCAAGAAACAAAAATCCATTTTTCTAACTAGTTAGCTATGTTTGGAAAGGAGGGAAAAAATAGGAAAGATACATTGGCTTCTTTTGCTTCACAGTCTAGTTGTGTCATTTCTAGCCTTCTTGTTGCCAGTTCTCTGCGCTTCCTTATGACAGGATTCTGTATTTCTAAGCACAGACATACTGTATGTTTGTGTAAATACATGTCCTACAGCATTCTTGCAAATTAAACCTCCACAAGTCTACATGTCTTATCTGGTTTCATTTATAAGCTCCCTGATATATTAGGATATTCAAAATCCAGTGCCATTTCTCTTGTACATGGAAAAAGTCTTGGTTCAAATAACAAAGCAAGTCCCAACACTTATGATGTCACACACTTTGAAATAAGAAACAAACCAGAAAAAAAAAAAAAAAACTATAAGCAAAGCATAACTAAGTATAGCACCTTATCTTTTTTTTCTATGTATGTGTATATTTTATTGTTAGGAGGAACAGTGATGTTGTTGTTACCTTAGAAACCAGAATGCCATGGACAATTGCCAAGTCATGTTAAGCTTGTTTTGAGTATTTGATCTTTTACTCAAGATATAGATTGCAAAATAAACTGCAGAAGATGGTAACGTTCAAGGCTTAAATTAGTCTGAAGTTTATGTAAAGATCAGGTCTTCAGACTATTTTAGAATAAAGCGTTTTGAGAAGTTTAAATAGGAAGATGCTTTTTTAAGGCATATAGTATATTGATTTTATTTTAAAGTGTTTTGTCTCCCAAATTTTGCTTAGAAGCCAGATGTATGTGAGAAAAGTTAAGTTAGTTATAATACTAAGATTGATAACTAATTTCTTAATGGAAATTTGCTAAGTGTATGCTTTCTCTCATCGCCAACAGATAGATAGTCAGTAAGGGCAGCAGCAGCAGCCAGCTAGGTTGATGAATGAGTGTAATTCAGTTTCTTTGTATTGTACAGCTTGAGAAATGCCAGTGGCCTGACAGCAGCAGACCTTGCACATACCCAGGGCTTCCAAGAATGTGCCCAGTTTCTCTTGAACCTCCAGAACTGTCACCTGAATCGTTACTATAACAATGGCACCTTAAATGGGGTTCATCAGAATGCAGGTCCCAATCCATTCAGTGGTGGGACAAGTCGAAAGAGATCCTTTGAAGATATGGAGTCTGCTGGAGTAAAGAAAGCTAGAACGGAAGGTGAGACACTAGAGGTAAAAGGGATCGGGTGATATTGTTGCCAAGAAAGGAAAATAAACATTTTAAAGCCTTTCAGACTGGATGTTGAGTATTATTCACAAACTCACCAACATATTTAAAATACATATGAATACAAGAGGTAGGTAAATAAAGCTTTCCATCCTTTGAAGAATATGCATATGCCATAAGATCCCTGTTAGCATCTTGGCATGTTCAGAAATTTCTATTTCCGGAGAGTTCTGCAGTTACATGATGCCAAGAAAAACATGCAGAAGAGCAGCAGCTGAAATTAGCTTCTGTTCCTTCCTCAATTTCTTCTTGTTTTGGAGAGCAACATAATATTGCCTTAATTCACAAAGAAGCCCGGGTGTTCTGATGGTAATTTTCCATTTCAGGATTCATTCACACTTCAGAAACTGTTTACTAGGCAAGATGGATGAAATAAACGTGATGCAAAAACATTTCTCAATTGATAAAGATTGTATCTGTGACATTAAGTGAGCTTACATTAAATCTCCAGGATTTTGTTCCAAGGGGAATGGATAAGTTACAGGAAGATGTCAGACTAGAATGAATCTGGAGGATTCATATTCAGCCTTGTACGATGAGGATAACACTGCTTCCCCTGCCAGCCGTGATGGAATAGTACCTTGATAGTTTTGGTGGCTATATGAAGAAGTCTTTTTTTTAATTTTATAAGTATCTTGAATAACATGAGAGAGAATATCCTCTATTCCATACTATGGTCATCCCATTAAACTCTTAATAAAAGGAGTCCAGCATTTGGTATTCGAACGTTTGTTGTTCCCACATCCAGCATTGGGAGAAGGACTTGGCAGGTCATCACTGAAGACACTTTTCGTCAGTTAAAGTTTATGTTGGTCTAACAGGTGTGGCTTCCAGTAAGCCAAATAAAATGGGCTCAACTGGTGCTTAATTCCATTTAACAAGAGTGGAAATGAGGCCAAAACAACGTTTTAAAATTGATACAGACAATATTGATGTCATTTACGTTGTCCCTCTGTAGTATTTGCTTTAGTACTTGCCATCCAGCCACCATTTCAGCTATCCCAGAATTGGGCATTAACATGGGACTCCATGGCCAACCATAATTAGGGTATGCTGCTTTATGTGGTTGGTCTAAACTAAATACGTTCCTGGTGGAGAAGAGAGCCTGTGCAGTTAAACGGAAAGGGTTTTTTTGTGTTTTTTTTTTTGAAGAGTTGTTCCTTCTGAATGTTCATAACCAGCAATCTCTTAGTTTCAGAAAATTCCTCCAATCTAGTCACAAGGTTGTGTTTCCCCAAAATGTGCAGGAGTGGCACAAGGCAAGCTATTTTTATGATATATGTTGCCAAGAAATAGCAGTATCTGCATTTCCTTTCAGCATGAACAGTTGCAGCTGTGGATGGGGCAAACAAATAAAATATGTTTAAGTGAATGAGGTCTCCTAACCAAAAATGGAGATATTAGAGTAGAGAAGCAGTGGGGGTAATTTTTGAATTTTTTTTACAAGTATGATTTTTTAAGACCTTTGCAAGCAAAGGTAAATGCTTTGCTGCATTTGCTTGAAGGTTTATAGAGTAATTAAGAGGTGCATCCAAACTGTTGAAACTGAAGTTTCTGATCTGATATGTCTGCCTTCAAAGGCATCAGCGTCAGAAATATCTGTCATAATAATGCAGAAAGTCTGTTGGAGTGGGAATGAGTCACTGGTCTTGAGGCACTTTGTAAACAGTAAAGGTGAGTAATGAGAAGTCATCAGTATATCTTTGTGCTTAGCTAGCCTTTTTACAAAACAATACCAATTTTTTGGCAATTTTGCCCTTATCAAAGGCACACTCTCCTATTGTCCTTTACTTTAAAATTGTTTGCATGGGAGATTCTGGATTTCAAAGAGTGCAGGTGCCCTGTGTTTGCTGGAAAGGGTAGGGTTTTGATGGCCATACCCTGAATTAGAATAATCACTCCTTTGGAAAAATCTATACGTCATGCCTAGGCACAGCATGTGCCCCTTACAATGAGACTGTAGGCAGTAGAGTTGGGAGAAATACTTGAGCTGTGCTTCACCCTTTGTCCTGAAATAGCTAAACTGGGCAGGGGGCAAGAGTTACGTACACATAATTTTGTTTATATGCACGCACATACCTGCTATCAGGCACGCAACATTAAAGCCCTTTGGCTTCAAAATTATGCAACGCTGATACCTGATACACTGCGATGGAAACAAATTATTCTCTGCTATTGGAATATAAAAATGAGCACCATAAGCTGAACTTAATGAATGCACATCTGTAGCCACTCCTGGTGCAGGACAGCATTCAGAATGTACACCAGATAGTTTTGGCTTAGAAACATTAGCAGGATTTTACGTCCATTTTTCTGAAATCGGATCCAGCAACTTCTCCCTGCTTCCCAGGCTGCTTGGTACACAGGGTCAAATGCAAAGGCGATGCACACCAGGCCAAGCGATCGCATGGGTGCGTTTGTCACAGTCCTATCCCCGTCCATCTAGCTCCTGGCCCTTGGCAGACTGCCCTGCGTGCTCCACACAACGCTGGCTTGCTGTGCGCAAGAGGTGACCCGACTGTCAGCATCGTGGCTCTCAACGTGGCTGCTGCTGCGTGCCCTTTGTGGGATGGGGACAGGGAACAGTGCTGGGTGTACCCTTGGATGTGCCAGCGTGGAACTGCACGTCATATTCCTCTGGGTAGCTGCAGAAAACACCTTTCCCTTCCTGGTTCAGGGTGATGTGAGGTTCACTGATCCAAGGCCCTGGTCTCCTTTAAGCCCTGTGTGAGCTCTTTGGCCCTGAAACACATTTGTGATTGCTGAAGGTTCCTTACAAACAAGTAGTCTACTAAATTTCTGTTGTGCCCAAGGTAATGCAAGTTGACTCGCAGTCTACTATTGTAGCCCTTTAAAACATAAGGGTGAGTGTATGCAGGGTACAAAAAGGTGAAAAGGTGTGTTAGTGTCAGTGTGAGAGCAGTGCAGGATCTGCTGGGCTAATACCGGAGGAGTACTGTGGCTGGTAGCTATAAGAGACAGTGCAGTCAAGCCCGTCTGGCTTCTTAAAGCATTTCCCACAGCAGTCTAGCCACTTTTTGGCTTTATCAGAAAAGAGATCGGTTTGTTCAGCTCTTGAAGGGATCCCTGGAGCAGTCTTGTGTGGCTGGGACGTGGGTTTCTGGGAACTGGGAGCCAAGGAGGGAGCAGTCCCAGCTGGCCAGGCAGACATCCTCTGGGATAGAGACTGCTGTTTATCCATCGGGCATGCTGTAAAGCCTAAAGATGGGTAACCTAAATTACTCTTTAGTCAACCTATTAGTACGTCAGGCTAATAACTGCTTGATACACAAGTGCAAAGTCTGATAGGTGCTCTGGTAATTCTCCATTTTGAGGGATAAAAATGAAAATGCAACTACTGAGCATTTGCTTATTGCACATTTGGAATCTCAAAACACATCAGAAGCTTTCAGTGGGCAGCCTGGTCTGTTGGGAGGTGTCCCTGCCCTTGGCAGGGGGGTTGGAACTTTGGCTTTAAGGTCCCTTCCAACCCAAACCATTCTGCGATTCCAAGATTTCTATGTAGAAAGTTTTTGTTTTAATAACCAAAATACTCATCTGTTGGCTGAATGTTCAAGTGTGCACCAGTGACTAAGCTTACCTCTTTTTCTTAACCAGCTTACAGCTTTGATGGCTTAATACCAATGATGAATGGAGGAGTTGAGGACGATGCTGACAATATGCACGTTGACAGAGAGTTTGCTGTTGTATCAGGTGGGAGTGGACAGTTTCCTGTTAACTACAACAACATTCAAATGGTTGAAGACTCCAAACAACAGGAGAGTAGTTCTGTTGGACCAAAAGAAATTGAAATATACACTGTTTCTGCAATGCAAACGCCTTGTCGTTGCAAGAACCAATATGCATTTTATTTTTAAGTATAAGACTTAATTCTTTAATTTTGCACCTTGTCATCTAGAGTCTCGAAAACTGTTGTATTGCTGTAACGCCCACTATTCTGGGGTTTTAGTGGGTATCTAAAATTAGCTGTTTCATGACAAATATTGTAATGGTGAAAGAGAAGGTTTGTTGGTAGTTCTCAGATAAACAGAAATTGACAATGGCTGTTTCACTTTTAACTTAAGGCTTGTATTATGTTGTGCCTTGCTTTTAGTTGCTATGATTTCAGGTTAAAGAAAATTCAGAAACAATTTAAATGAATCATTTCATTTCCATTAAATAGATTTAATTGCTAATAAGATTTGATAGGGAAACATTGTAGCACTTACATAGCTTTGAAAATAATATAACAACTAAACTATATTCAAAATAGTTCAAAAAATGCTATATAGGGTAGTCTAGACACACATAGTGTGTTTAAAATTTTTTCAGACAGCAATATAAGTGCAGGATCCTGCTATGAGCAAATCTGTGGTTTTTAATGCAAATAAAAAGCTGCATATTGCTGGTCTTAAACTGGTATTTGGAACTAAAGTACCTTGGAAAATTGTTTGGACTTTGTACGTTGATCTTCATGAAACAGTCATAATGTTAGTAGTGTTAGTGAATATTAATGGTCTAAGATTTTTTCAGGGCTGCTGAATCAAGACGCTTTTGGTAACCCCGGGGTGTTTATAGAGTTACTATTATAGTGCGTTATTATTATATTGAGAAATGAATTTCTTAGTGTGTTCTGTGATAAAAATGTTTATGCTTTGTACCACAGATCAGATTCGCCAAAGGGAATGATAACGGATAGATATTTTAATATATTAGAAGTAATATATATACATATATATACAGTCAGTACTTAAAAAGTAGATTATGATATTTTCCAGTGATAATTACCAAGTGTTCTTATTTATGGAAAAATGATTGTCTTTCATGAATATTCTCTATTACTATAGGTGCTAATTTTTAAAAAGTAGTAACATTCTATAATTATCACTAGAATTATTCATTACCTACTTTTGCGTATTAACTAACAATAGTGCCATTTTTATTAAATTTGATTTGGCAAAGCCAGCCTATGAGGGTTTATTTTTAAACAGTTAACATTTTGCACTTTTCAGTTAATAAACACTATCTGAAATTCCTTCTGTGCGTTTTCATCACTGAAGTATTAGCTCTGATGTCTTGATGGGTTTGGGTGCTTTTTTTCCACTTTTAGTAAGAATTTGTGGTTAGCAAGTTCAGCTGATGTGGTTATTTTAATTCATGTAGGGATGAAACAGGAAATTCCGGTTAGTATATCCACCAAGTTACAAAATTAATACATTTCTTGGCATTGTGTATTGCTGTATGTGAAGTATCAGTATCGTAATATTTCAAATCATATCCATGTGGAGGACTAATAGAGAACCAAAGCTTCTGGTTCTTCCTTGTCAAACAGTGGTACTCATAATACATCACTTAAGCAAAAACCCAGAGTTTTATAATTGTGGAAAGTTACCCACAGACTAACTTATGGGCTTGATTTGGAAATACAGAGTAAATACAACCCTGTTTTGCACATAGGTTTATGCATTCGTGTATACTCAAACATATGTGCATGTATCCAAGCTCAAGAACAATGTAAAATCTTCAAATGTTACCTTATAGGTCTGTATTTCTACGTTTGCCTTGCTAATCTTTACTAGTAGGCATTTTTAAGGCAGAATATATCATGCAGCTTTTGAGCTAGTACTTTTGAGTACCACTGCAAAAAAATACATTTCAGACACACTGCTGAAATCTGTTAATGGAAATAATAATTATTGTACTAATTACTAAATTCAAAAGAGAAATTGCTTTAAAACAGTTGTCTCTTTTTTTGCATGCACACTTTTAGAATTTTGTTTCCTGCCATTAACCTTTTTTAGTCTTCTGTGCACTCTGCTGTTGCTATTGTATGGCCTTTTGCATGTGGATTGTACAGATGTTACTATAAACTCATTAAATATAAACCTGCTCACGATCTTATCTAGCAGGCTGCTAGATAAACTGAAGTACTTTCTGAATAAAGGAACTTTGAAACATTTTATGTTAGCCTCCCAACATAATATTTCTTTTTTTTTGGCCTACTTCAGAGTATACCATGCTGTGAGAGTGACCGCTGAAAAGAAAAAAATAGAAAATAAAAAAAAAATAAACACAGATTAATTATTACTGAAAATAAAAGAAAAGAAAAAAACAACTCATCACCCTCTCACAGATACTCAGTTCTTGTACATATATATTCTTTTATCCCATGAGGGCACTACATTTAGGATGGAAAGAAGCCTTTTATTCCACCTTTCAAAATGCTGTCCGGAATGCTGCCTGCTACACTTGTTTCATAGAGTTAAATGAAATCATTTCTGAGCAGTTCACCTTGTCTTTGAAAGGTTAATACGAGTATATTTGCACATTGAACGTAGGTAGATTTCGACATCACAATCCTTGACTCAAGCTTAGTGATCAGCTCTCCTTACTTTGAACTACCTATGTTGTTGCAAATAAAGAAAGGGTAGATTTATTTACAAAGCTGTGTATGGAAACGTTTTTAAAATCAGTGGAGTATAGTGGAGATATTTTGATGTATTTCGATTTATTCTTAATTTTTGGTGACAGGTGTATTTCTTAATGCAGATATGAATAGCAGTAGCTCCATATTGAATGCACTGACAAATGGATGTGCCATCAATGGACATTTGGATTTCACCGCCGCACAACAGCTCAGTGGGATGGATGCCAGGCGTGAGGAGTGTTTAACAATAACACCTAACGGAATCATTCCTGGAATAACTTCTCCCGGTAGGCATCGAATTCATACCAGTAATGGCACCGAGGAGGCGGAAAAGGCCATGAATAATCCCACTGATATGTGTGGGTCTCTTCATCTGAATGGAAGCCCGAGTAGCTGCGTTTCTAACCGGCCCTCGTGGGTGGAAGACCCTGGAGATACTTTGCACTATGGACACTACCATGGTTTTGGGGATACTGCTGAAAGCATCCCCGAGCTTAGTAGTGTTGTTGAGCATTCCAATTCTGTTAAAGTTGAACAGAGGTATGACAATACTGTCTTAGGCACAATGTATTTGTACCATGGTTCCTAGATCAATGACCTTTATATCAAATGCATATTGAAATTGCTACCAAATGAATCTGGGGGGACAAAATCCTCACATAGCATTAAATTTGAAGATTGCAACTTATTGCTATTTTTACACTTTGTTTATATGAAAAGTAAACCTTTAATTTGACAGCCTTATACAATAGTTGTAGTTTGTTGCATGTATGGGGCTTATTTAGTGATAAAATAGGTGCTGTTATGATGGAATGGTTATTTTCATTTTTTATGGAATGTTCTGGTTTTGTATTTTTTTATTTCTCAGCTTGTGAACACTATCTTTCCCTTTTTAGAGCTGTTTCCCCTTTTATTAAAACAACGTTTAAATGAATTTTGTGAAGAAAATGTTACATATGTGCATACTTAGAAGTAAAGATTTTCCTTTTCCCTATCTTCTGCTGAAGCTATGGTAGCAATATCAATGCCAGCTATCACTATGCAAGGTTGAAAAGTGGCAATCTTACGGAGCTTCTCTGACTTTACGGTTTTGTACATTTGTTCAGTATAATTAGATGTTCATCTTTACATTTTTTGAGCAAGTTGTTTAAAAATGCGGAGACAAAATTTGGAAAAAGTTAAACATTAACTTTTCCGTAGCATAGGAGTGCTTTTTATTGTTGTTGGGCTCTTTGCATTATAGAGTGGGAAGGTGGGTTGCCTTTGTTCAGTCGCAGTTGGGTGTGCCTCAGGTTAGTTCTGAATTTGTGGCATCTTCCTTTTGCTTCTCTTCTTTATGTGTATGCTTGATATTTTACCATAGCTCACAGACTGGAGGCATGTTGGCACTGTTCTGCTTTGTATGCAGTTTAAAATTACTGTTACTTGTTAGAGAATTTGCCAGGTCAAAATATTTGAGTTTGACTGTCTTGGATATACATTTATTGTCCTTTTTTTAACATGCTTTGAAAATGTAATGTTGTGTACTCTGGGCTATGCTCATGGATATACATTGTATTTAAAGCTTAATACACAAATCAAAATTCATATAAGTGCACTATATGAGCACTAATAATATAAGTTGCTGCTTTGTGATATGATAAATGAAGAGTGGGTGGGAAGAATATGGTAAATGAGATAAGCCCTCTGAATTGTGTTGATTTTTTTGTTTTGTTTAAAAAGGGACCTTTAAAAATTGGATTTAAAAAATAAACATATTACATTGTATCTGAATACCGTGTTTAGACATTATATTTTTGTTGGCAATTTGAGCAAGTCCTTAATAGCTTTAAATCATGTTTCTCTGTGATCTTTCTCAGTGCAACTGTAGAACTGCTTAATTTCGTCAGTGTGTGGAAGCAAATGTGAACAACTGAGTAAGTTGTCCTTGACTGAATCACAGAAACACACACAAGATATTCTGACTGTAAAGGTTGTATCAGCCCTGAACTGCAAAAACACGTTAAAAACACTGGCTGTCTGATCTTCCTGGAAACTGTACTCTCCCTTGAACATTTTCACATAAAATGGTACAGACTGCAGAGAAGTCAATATTTTAAACACACTTTACACTCCGTGTGGTTCACCATACAATACCTGCGGTGTATTCAGATGGAGAGCTGCATTCTCGCTGAGCTGCCCTGGTAGGAAAATTGAGCGGGCATTTTGCAGATTGTTGGCCAGACCAGCAAAATTCCTCGGTGCCTTCTGCAGACAAACAAGATGATTAAGGAAAGGTGAATCCCACCTGAGACAAGCTATTTCTGGCATGCATGTAACTATTTGCATGTGCTTGAAGAACTGCATCCGGGCTGTGTTCTTAGATTTAATTTGCTGATGTGGTGCCTAGAGGCACGTGCTGTTGCCATCATGCTAACAAAAGACATTAGCTTAAATTTGTTGTTGTGCTTGGTTTGGGGATTTTTTTTTAGTATTTCCAGAGTTTGCTGCATGTGCTTGTTTTTTTGTTTTTCTAATACATCAAAGCATCTTATAATAAGCATTGTCATCTTAAGTACTTAGCTATAAACTGAATCCTCAAGGATTTTCTTTGGGTATCAACTAAGTTTGCATGTGTCTGTTCACATATTAAAATTTTAGGTACATGACTCTAACATGACAAGATTTGTAGTCTGTAAGACACGATCTTTAGAACTGTGTACGCTCAGGTTTCATTTACTTTTCACATCTCTTCACCTTAAAATACTTTGGAAGACGCTGTGTTTCAAATTCAAAGAGAGGGCTTGCAGCTTTACTTTAAAAAGCACTTCTTGTGAATTCATCTGTGTGTGTGTGTTCAGCCATATGCTAGTAGACACACGGATTTCAAGGTGTGTATCTGCTGACAGGCACAATGGAAGCTAAATACTAAATTCTAATTAAATGCAGAAGACCAGCGAAGACCATACGACGTAGACGTGCTGTGTGGGTTTGCTAGGTAGCTTCCATTACTGGTAATGTTGCAAAAGGCAGAAGTCTGTGACAGTATGATCTCTGACACGAGCTGAGATGTAGAGTTCTTTAAACACAAAAAATTATAAGAATTCTGAGACTGCCTTTTTTACAGGTGCTTTTTGAGACAATATCAGAGGCCAGCCAAAATCTTGTTTTTAAATTGTTCCATAAATTTTCAGTACAACATGAAATAGTCATCAAATCACAGCATGGTTGAGGTTGGCAGATACGTGCGCATGAGTAGGGTACTGTTACAAACCCATAGCACCCTCTGGAATTTACTGTTTTCCAATTTAACTTGTAGTTTCAAGTGTATGCAGGCAATAAACCTGTAAAAGTAACGAAGCTAATGGACCCAATTGCATCACTGGCTGGAGAGGAATTACTAGATTAAGGATTTATACCGTCAAGTGTGGACTTAGTTGTAGCAGGTATAATCAGGTCTTTCTACATTTAATCACCGATGACACAGAGGCATTATTTTAAAATATTTTGCTGTTAAAATACTGAGGACTTTTCTGGGTTTGCTTCATTAAACCAGCTGAGAAATTCTAAAAGCCTGGTAGGGCTCACAAGCCCTCTTCAGGCCTGCACAATGAAGTTTCAGATGCTGTTAACAGAGTCACGGAATCATGCAATGTCCCGAGTTAGAAGGGACCCACGAGGATCACTGAGTCCAACTCCTGGCACCACACAGGACCACCCAAAAACAAAGCCCAATGTCTGAGAGCATTGTCCAAATGCTCCTTGAACTCCGGCAGGCTCAGTGCTGTGACCACTGCCCTGGGCAGCCTGTCCCAGTGCCCGACCACCCTCTGGGTGCAGAACCTTTCCCTAACCCCCAGCCTGACCCTCCCCTGTCCCAGCTCCATGCCGTTCCCTCGGGTCCTGTCGCTGTCCCCAGAGAGCAGAGCTCAGCGCCTGCCCCTCCGCTCCCCTCGTGAGGGAGCTGCAGGCCGCCATGAGGCCTCCCCTCGGCCTGCTCTGCTCGGGGCTGAACAAACCAAGGGACCTCAGCTGCTCCTCATACCTCTCCCCCTCCAGACCCTTTCAAGGCTTTTGTCAGCTGACCATTGTTCTATGTGATGCTTTGTCTTAGCATTGTTTTGGTTCTGGGAACGGTTCTCTGACACTAAAGTTCACTTTCTAGATTTCTGCTTTCACCTAGATTTAACACCATCGCCCTTCCACGTACTTCATATGGAATGCACTGCCCACTTACTGTCAGCATCCTCTTGGTTGCCCCCGTGACTGAGGTTCGATTTTGTGTGAAATTTCAGTTGATTTTTTTCCAGTTTATGTAGATGTTTTTGCCCTAATTCTCCCCAAATGTAACTGCTCTCCTATTTTGTTTTTCAAAACCATCCGCAAAGTTTGGGCAGAAATATAAATAATTATAGATTCAGGCTGTAGTCTGATATGGAAAATTTCTGACCAAGTAGTTTAAGCTTGGTGAAGCTGGAAGAGAAGAACAGTTCTTTTAGGGGAGTTTTAGACACCTTTAAATATTGTTTCAGTCTTTAATATTTTTAAAGCTCTAGCTCATGCTTACAGATAAAATATTAGTCTGGCGTTCTAGAAGTTGTGAAGGAAGGCTCTAACTTGAAATACATCTATCAGATCAGATGACACTCAGCTTTGAGACCCATTGCAAAGGATTTCAGACCCTGTAAAGTTTTCTAAATGTTGTTCTTGCACCTGACTGCAGTCGGACCTTGATCCCTGTTCAGATTCACATTCCTTAAGCTAGCAAAAGATTCTGAGTCTACTTTATTAAACTTATTTAACAAACTATCCTTCTGCAATCTGAAGTTGTACCCCACTTTAATATTTACAGTCAAAGGATAAATCAGTAAGGAGTTTTTACCATTCGGGTTATAAAGGTAACACATCTGAAAGAGCTACCTCATAAACATCAAAGTAAGCCCTGAGCACAAAACAAATCTAGAATTAATTGCTGTCCTGTATGCAGTACAAGTTTTTATTAGCAACGCACACTTTTTGAAGTACAGCCTCACACACCTCTACACTTACTTTTTGTCCAGCCATTTTTTCTAGCCTGTGAAAAACTGTGTTCTTAGGGGAAAAAAAAAAAGAAGAAGAAGAAGAAAAAGGAAACCAAACACCCCCCAAACTTTTTCTAGCATTTTTTCCCCAGCAAAAGTGCTGTTCATGCCAGCACATCCAGGGCATTGAGTCCTCTAAGTCCCTCATCCCCTTGGCACTGGGCAATCGGCAGCAGTGAGTGAAGCAGCTGGGCAGATCCTCCCACACTGCAGGTTGTGGCACATGCTCCAGACTCCCACTGGCCCCTTCAAATATTGAGAGATTTTGTTCAGGGTGCTTATGACCATAGTGGAAGAAAAATAATTTAAAAGTACTGTAGTAGTAGTAGTAGTAGTAGTAGTAGTAGTAGTAGTAGTAGTAATAGTAGTAAACCTTCCCTAGCATTCTTTTATGTGAATTTTCTTGTTATTTGGCTCTAGCTCTCAGGTAAAGTTACAGCTAAAACAAAATCTCTTGATGCTCCAAGGAGCAAGTCCTGGGTGCCTTGGTTTGGAGGCAGGTGAGCTGGGGATGGAGCAGTGGTGCAGATTTCCTACCAGATTGCTAAGAGAGGAAGAGAGTGGGGACTTCCCATGCTGGGCAGCACCAAGAGCTGCAGCAGTGATACTGCTGTGACAAAAGAGATGGTGGTGGAAGAAGGCACCCCAGGAGCACCCTACCTGCTTGCTGCCACTGGCCTGGGGAGCGCAGATCCACAGGGCAGGAAAGCTTTGAGTCGCAGCCCAACCAAGAAAAGACAAGGAGGCTTGTGTGAGTAGGGTTTGCTTTTTCTGGCAATTGGGAACTCTATTTCTGCCACGCTGCTTAATGACTCCCAGATATTTCACACCTTCCATTCCCTGAGCTTTCTGTCTCAAAACAGTGACCAGACACACACTGCTGGCTTCACAATGGAAAAGAAAAGGAAAAAAGAAAAAGAAAAGGAAAAAAGGGAAAGGGGAAGGGGAAAGGGAAGGGGAAGGGGAAGGGGAAGGGGAAGGGGAAGGGGAAGGGAAGGGAAGGGGAAGGGGAAGGGGAAGGGGAAGGGGAAGGGGAAGGGGAAGGGAAGGGAAGGGAAGGGAAGGGAAGGGAAGGGAAGGGAAGGGAAGGGAAGGGAAGGGAAGGGAAGGGAAGGGAAGGGAAGGGAAGGGAAGGGAAGGGAAGGGAAGGGAAGGGAAGGGAAGGGAAGGGAAGGGAAGGGAAGGGAAGGGAAGGGAAGGGAAGGGAAGGGAAGGAAAATTACAATAGTTCATAGCAGTACCTGACACTTGGAGTATTGGAGTATGTATCCAAAAGTTTTGCCACAATGAAAATCATGTTTTCTATACATAGCACCCACCCCTAAAAGCATAATGAATGCTACCTGTAGGGTGACAGTAAAAAGTAGCCATCCTCTCTCTCCAGGAAGCCCCAGTTGTAATGAGTAGCTTTATTTTGGTGCCGTGGGACTCAGCTGCACGCACTGGGCTTCGCGGCCGTGCCCAGGTCAGCAGGAGCCAGCCCTGCTGCCTGTAGTGCCAGCAGCAGGGCCACGCAATCGTCACGATGGTCCGTCCCTGGAGCCATCGCTACCCTGACCAGCGCTACACAAGAAAAATGACCAGATTCCAAATGCTGAGCAAAATATTAAGTTGCATAGCATCGGTCATATTTCTTCTTGCCAGGCTACAGCTGTAAGTTAAAGAAGGAAAACGCATTATTCTGAATGTTTCGTCCTGCAAAGGCAGGATGTAATCGTACTGCAGGGGAAGGAACACGTTAACACCGCTCTTCCCTCGATGCTACTGAAAGGTCAAGCATTGTTTGCAGGTGCTAGCTGGCAGCTCGGTCACACCAAACACACATGTGCCTTCCCGTGGCTACTGCAAAATCTGCAAAATTAATGGCGCCTGCAGTTTTTGCCGAGTTTCATTCTGGGGGAGGAGGTTGGGGTTTGTTTTTATTTTATTCTCATTATTTCTAGAAGGTGTTGGGAGCTGGATTGGGTCCTCAGCAACATTTGACACATAGCTTGGCATCCCAGTCTTCTCTTTTTCATATTTGACACATTGTACAGCACAGCACATTTTATAAAAATCAGTACCAAAAAGACAAAATATAAAGATCAGGTAGGTACTTGATGTAAGAAGAAACAAAAGTATAAGCATGATGCAGAGAAACATTTCTTTCAATGGTAGCTCCTGGGTACGTCAAGCAACACTCCAAACAACAAGATAGCAACACAACAGCAACACAAACAATAAGATAGCCAACTAGAAAGTTCTGTAAATTTAAGTAAATGTAAAACCTTCAGGATTTTGTTATATATAATGCAGCTGATAAAATGCCTAGGGATGTATTTATTGGACTGCATTCATAATTAATGTTTCAAATCTGCATTTTCAGCTGAAATTCTAGTAGGGATAAATCATGGAAGTGTCTTCCATTCCCTGACAGATTGAGCACTGTCATGCTAGAGACTGTCACCATTTGCCAGATGGATTTTCACTCTCCGTCTTGGAGCATCATCCTGCAAAGGTACAGATTGGCTTTGCTGACAGTAGCCAAGTGCAACATTTGTGTAAAGAATTTATTGTCACATAGGTGGAGGGGATGATGGCTTTTTTGAATGCATAGCAGTTCTTTTGTTGTGTGCACGAGCAGTGCTGCCTCCGTCAATAAACATCACTGTCCTCTGCCTTCTGGAACATGGCAATTTTGCAGGAGGCAGAAATACTCCCACCAGTGCATTGGAGCTCGGTGCCCGGTCATGTTGTGGCTCTGGACCAGACGGCTTCCCAAAAACAGCGAGGGCCAGGAGAGCTGATGGGCACCTGGGCACTGCTTGTGGTGGCCTGAAGCCGGGACACCACCGTGACACATGCCTGGACCAAGGAGCTGCAGAAATGCTCCTGGAAGCTGCTGGGCAGAACAGGTTTTTATCTGAAAAACTGATTTCCAACTTTGGTGCGTTTCTCAGGGTGTCAGGATGCTGCTCAGACCAGCACTGCACAGCCCCAGACGGACAAGTGCCAGCTGGGAGCTTTGTAACCAGGTCAGTGTGGCACCGAGCCCAAAATAATACGCCCTGTTTGTTAGGTCTTTGGTACGCTGTCAGGTTAAGCCTGCCGTGGCCTCAATAGTAAAAGCAGAGCAGCTGAGGGAATAATCCTGCTGAACCCAAAGCCAGGAGAATAAGATCATCCCTTAGACTAAACTTGCTCAGTGAAAGAACTGATATTCACACGTGTGACCTCTTGCACAGGACAACTGAGTAGTACAGGACTAAGGAGAGCAAATATGAACATGAGCTCCTCATCCTGAAAGACTTTGAGGAAATGGCCACTGAACTCACCATGCAGTAAAACAAAAGAAGCACGAAGGTGGCCTCCTGAATAAGGGCTTCTCCTTGAGAAAGAGATCTTCAAGGATTCACTAGAGCTTTTCCAGTGTAGAAGGACATATCTGAGGCAGCAGAGATTTGGGGAACCAATAAAGGAACACAGGCCAAGCAAAGTAAGGTGATGAAAATACTCAGCTTGTTCTACTGGTCTGAGAGCAAAGTAGTCACCTCTTTGCCACAAGTGGTACCAACAACATTATTATCACTAGCGAGTTTTCAAATTATGGATAAAATGAGTTGTCCTGTATCTGTCCTATTTATATATAGCTGTCCTATAGAGACTATACTATGTAAAGCATTGAAGGATTTCAGTATAGATGTGCTCCCACATCGTGTAGATTCAGATGCTAGACTCAAAATTCATTTGTACCAAATTTAAGCAATTTATGCAGGCACAGGCATTCGGACGTTTTAGATCATTGCCTGGCTCTGACAGGAAAACCACTTAAAATTACAAAGGCTGAAATCTATATAAAGCAAAACTACTTTTGAACAAAGATAAACGCTACCAGAAATGGTATTCAATTAATGGCACTCCAGGACAATGCTTGACATCGATTTATGCATATACTCTCCAACCTGTAGCTTCAGGTGTATTACTTCTGGGAGCAGCAGAAAGAGCAGCATGGGAAAGAAAGAAAAAAAAAAGAAAAAAGAAAAAAAGAAATGCAAAGACCAAAGTCTGCTATGACCAGCAAGATAAAACCTGTCCAGACTTAGAGCAGAGTTACACATTTCACAGCTGTATGTTTTCAAAAGGACAAAGCCCACACCTGGCACAAAGGACACACAATGCTCCTATTACCTGATAGAGGTGTTGAGTTTCCCTTTGGTGAAACAGCAAATGAATTTGCCCAATCTAAGCCCAGCACAGGCTTGAGGAACTGTAAAATGCTTCTTACTGATGGTCAGTAGCAGAAGTCTGAGCGGGCTGGTGGGCATCAGGACGTCTCCAAACCTCCAAGCTATTAGCACAGTCTCCTGCCACCATGCCTGGGGCACCATTAAAGTGGCTGAAATACTGCATGCACAGCAAGGCTGACGGCTGTAAGGCCCTCCATGTCTTCAGGGCCTGGGCGAGTGTCACCTGGAAGACGTGAGGGGCAGCCAGGGCCTGCTCGGGGTGGCCTGGGCTGGCTCGGGGTGTCAGGGCAGGCTGGGCTTCGCTCGGGCCCTCTCCTGCACCCCCACACGTGCCCCACCATGCCTGCCCTCAGGAGGAGGACAGTCAGCGTGAACTTCCTTCAGGTGTGGCCTTGTGGCCCACAGCTCAGCCCCAGTGCAAGTTGCGCGTTGAAAGTTGACTTGTGCTGCCCTCCTCTTGGCCATCCCCAGCCAGCCTGACCAGCTTCTTCAGCTCTCCTCCTCTCTCTGTGGGCTCTCCATCCGTGCTGTGTGTCGGCCTTGCCTGTGGAAACACCACTGCTCTTTCTTTCCAGCCCACACAGCTGAAATCATCTGCTCGTGATTCAGTCATTTTTCACTAACTTTGGTGTCTCTGGCTATCATGTTGGCCTTCACTACCTCTCTGACTTCTTGTACTGCCTGCCTGTGTGCACCAGTCATCTCTTGTCCTGGATGTTGTTTTAATTCTGTGTTTCGGTGGCGTCTACCACAGTGAAACTCTAGTCTAACAGTAAGTCTTCCAGGAGTGATAGCAATAATGACAACAGCAGCAACAGCACTAATAAATTAAGAAAATAACCAGGGACTCATCTACTCCACGGTACGATGGGACAGGATGCCACAGCACACAGCAGCAATTCCAATATCTGGTGACAGTAATACTGTGATGTATTATTTTCCTCCTCCTTGTTTACATGCTCTCCATAGAAATGTTTCTGAAAATATCAATTAATACATATGTTATTAATTCTGTCCCACTGTGGTTATTTGTAAGAAGAGGCTGATTTATTATGTATTTAAAAAAAGCCTTCCTCCAAATCCTTCTCCTATAGCATGTCAGGCTCAAAATCTCCTTTTTTTTTAACCTCACCTGAGGTGTTATTTTCAGATCCCCTTCTGGGTTCCAGTCAACATGAACAGGTAGGGTTCCCCAGAGCCCATCTGTAGGTACCCTATTTCTTGTCTGCGGCCAGGACTCCAGCTCTGCTCTCAGCCTCCTCCTGATTCTCCATTGCATCACTCCGTGAGGGTGTGTAGGGCACGGGCAATACCCTAAAACTAAAGGGAGGAGACGTGAACGGAGAGAGACATAAAAAAACAAAACTGATTTTTCCACATATTCTGGGGCAATGTGGGGAAAAAGAAGAAGAAATAAAAAGGAATAATGGCACATAGGAAATAAAACTAGAAGCCACATCAGAAGTAATCTCCAGTCACTCCCATGATGTCCACTCCTGAGGCTTACAAGGAGCTGTGCTGGTATAGTAAAATCAAACTGCTCGGTAACTTCAGCCCCCTCAAATGGTGAAGGGATTAAACTGGGAAAAGGTTGTGAGGAGGAAGGTTTGACGCAGAAGAAAACTGAGAAGAGACAAAAGCAAAGTGGGGAAGGCATTTAATGAGGCCCCAGCAAACGCTTTGCTAGAGGAGAAAGGTCTGTGCACTCCTACGCACTGCCTCGCCTGCTCTGCATGCTAAAGGTGGGTTTTGGTGCGTTCGGGAATCTTTGAAGGACTGAAATCGTTGCTCATAGCGGGAAGGGGAACGCTGCTCAGCATGTGCTCAGTGCAGCATTTAAATAGCGGGAGGTTTTTGTCTTGCCGAATGCTGCAGGTTGATCGTGTTGGTTGAGCTGGTCTCTGCTTGCACCTGCGCTGCCGCTACGCACACCAGCTCTGGAGCCCTCTTGAGAACCTCCTCCACGAGACTACTTTTTATTGTCAGTGGGAATGGCATCGTGCCAAGGAGTTCGCTTTGGCTTGCGCAGGGGACTGCAGAGTGCTTTTTCTAAACAGTAATTTGCTATGCTTTAGAGCACATGGACTATGGGAACATATGGGCCTCTCTGCACAGTTTGGATGCTAGGAAAACAACTCTTTGTAAGGAAGGAAATAGTACGGTATCAGCAAAGAGACGGGCTGAATGAATACTGTGGCCAGATCCCAGAACAGAGCTATCAAATTAGGGAGCTACTGATTGAACTACAACTACAGTGAAATGGGGAGTAAAGAAAGAGGAAGGCAGAATCTCATCAAATTCCGACTCACTAAATAAAAACAGCGGGTGTTAGTTGGGGTGCACATAAAAGCCAAATCCATGGAGAAATTAACTGCAGTTAGCTGAGGAGGCTGAAGCTAGAAATGCGCTTCCTATTTTAATGACCAAATGAGCACGACTGTGAACATCCATTTCCTACAGCCATCAGGGGCAGGCAATGGCTCTCCATCAGAGGTGCTGAAGTCAACCTGCCCAGCGCTGTGGGAAAGCAGAGGGGCTGCAGGCTCAGCGATCTGCCACAGGAACAGCCAACACACCCCAGCACCTCAGTCCCCCAGATACAAGCAGTAGCGATCACATACCAACACCTCCAGAGCGCTGTCAGAGGAGGTCTGTCCCTCACTTTGATAACCCTTCTATGGACCTCATGAAAGGCTGAATTATCTTTTCCTGCTGCCATGATTAAATGAACAAAATCAAAAGAAAGAATCATGGGGATCTTCACGGATTACCAGCTGCTGTACTCATCTGCTGACAGGTGGCTGTAGCAAAGTATCAGAAAATATTTGTACCTGTTCATCAAGCTGCTAACACAACTGGTTTAATTCACACATACACCAGAGCCCAACCACATACTTACTTGCTATGCGAAGTGTGAACCACACATCATTTCGCTGTCTGAACCCCTATTGCTATGTGGGCAGTTTAGGGGAGGCACCTATTATGATGAAGTTTGCGCATTTTTTCCTACATTTCAGTTTTTGAATATTCAGTATTGCACATTTGAAGGGTACCCAAATGGCCACTTCAGTCTGAAGCCCTGTGTTTATTTGCAGGACAAATAGAGCACGTTTACTGGCAGATTGCTCTGCCCTCTAGTCTTTCATGATAAGGCAACATTATGGGCATGATAAGGCAACATAATGGAGCAACATTTCCTGTGGCTGTACGGATTGTCCCAGACTCAGCTCTGAAGCTGTCCTCAATCTCCAGCTCCTCCTGTCCTCCGTCCATCCCTCACATCCATTTAAAGCCCTATCCTCTGCACATCTTCTAAAGCTCTGCGAAGATAAAAGGGAGATAAATATCAGCCTGCAACAGACAATGTTGAAGCCTTCCTAAGATTTCACTATCATGTCAGCTATAGCTGCAAAATAAAATTAATGTATTTATATCAAATTAAGGCTGAATTTCTGACACTCAGCACTCCCATCACTCCTGCAGCTAGAGTAGGGCAGCTACTGGGACGAAAGGAGATGCCCAAACAAAAGCCTGCTTGTGCAGCTCTCATGCATGTTACTTGGTCTGTGTACCTCTTACTGAACCTGTGAAGAGTTTTTAGTCAATTTGGAGGTAATGGAGACAAAAAACACCTTCAAAAACCTCAATATAAAGCCAGAACCTGGGATGTATTTCTGCTACCTGATGTATATATTTGTTGGAGGGAAAGTTGGATGTGAACTGAAGACTTGAAAGAAATTAGATTACTTGAGAGGGTACTGTAATTGAAAAGAAGAGAAACGTGTGTGCTTGAAACAAATTTATTTACTACCATGGGAGAACTGTAATTGAAAAGAAGAGAAACTTGTAGAGCGGAGCATTTGAAATTGACTGGAGAGGGAGAGATAGTATGGGGCTCCTGCTCTCTGAAATGAATTTCTTGCTTGATTCGGAGTACCAAACTTTGGAAACATCTATACCAATTAACTCGAAAGTGTAAGGCTTTCCCTAGGGAGTCAGGCTTTACCGTGTAGGGATAAAGAAATAAGATGCTTTAAGCTTGTTCCTTGGTTCTTACACAAAGTGGAACAAAGCATTGACTGGAAAACAACTGATGGCAGCCCTAGGTCCAGATTTCAGGTGCAATGTTACCAGTGCTTTTCCTCTGCCTAAAGGCCCAGTTATTCCTAAAAGCTACGTGGGGGTAAAACTGAATTTGCATCATCCTGAAATGAGTCATGAAAACAGACTTATCTCTGAAAGCCCCATTACGTGAGCAAACAACAGTTTGCTAGTACTTGGCAGAAAAGATGGCTTGTCCTTCTTATACCAGAAGACGACAAAAAGAGGGGTGTCTCACAGCACCACAGGGACTTCTCTGTAATCAAAAGAGTTGGGAATGCCTCTCACACCCTGCCCAACATGTAGCCCAAGTAGCGACTGGTTTTAGATCTCCTCTCGGTGCCATGGTCATACTGGGAGCTCACTGGTGCTCCTGCAGCCCTCACATGTGGCAAGTGCACTAAAGACCATGCAGGGTGCTGGAAGCTTTTGCTGACACCTCTGCAGCCCCGGGCCACAGCTACGGGCAGGCGGGATTGATTGGCCCCATAATAGGAACTTGCCAAAGAAACCTGCTGAGGATGCTCGTCGTGGAGGGGGCTCTTTCCATCTTTGTCTACATTTGTTTATGGTTTTTTTTGTAAGAACAAAATAAAAAAGAAACAGACGCACTGAGTCTGGCTCAGGGACGGTCTTATCCAATATCATATCTTCCCTGATACAGCTTTCTGACCTTTGACAACTTCTAGCTGGAGGAATTAGGATTCTTACTTCTACAACATCTTTTCTCAACAATGAGCAATTCCACAACTGCAGCACACACTGTGTGAAAAAGTGCTTGGTTTTGTTTATTTTAATCTCGTTCTCTGACTGTTTCATTTGGTGACCCTTAGTACTGTGAAAAACAGTGAATAAATTTTCTTATGCAGCACACAATTTTGTAGAGCTATATCTTATTTCTCCTCAGTCATCTATTTTCCAAGCAGAGGAATCACATTCCATTTAGTACTTTTTATGAAACAGATCTGTAGAGAAAATTCTAGTTATTCTTTGTATCTTTTTCTACCATAACCTTTTGAGATGAGAAGATGGTGTATGAAAAGAGGAAGCATCATAAATTCACGGTATAACGATGTAGCCTTGATGTAGCCTATATTGTTGTCTGTTCCCTTCCTAGTAATTACCAACAGTCTCTTTACTACTTAACATTGAACCAATGTTTTCAAAGAACTATTCGCAAGCACTGCAAGATCTTCCTTATGTGTGAGAGGAAATGGAGATCCCGTTGTTACGTGTATGTGTGTAGTTAAGGTTGTTTTCCCCATGTGAATTACCCTGCATGTAATAAGACCAACTTTCATCTCTGATTTTATTTTCCAGTTACTCAGTACCACGAGATCCTTCTGCAACTCTCTGCAGTTGGTTTTAGTTCAAATAACTCTGATAGTTTTGTAGGGCCAGAAAATCCTCTCACTTCACCACGTATGCTTTTTTTTCCTACATCACTTACAAGTATTTTGAATGATGTACGTCACAACATGCATAGAGGTGATTCTCGCACTACACAGAGGTGATTCTATGATTCTATGATTCTCCCACTATATCTAGCATTGGTGCAGCCTTACCTTGAATATTGTGTGCAGTTCTGGGCTCCACAATATAAAAATGATATTAAGATTCTTGAAAACATCCAGAGGAGGACAACAAAGCTGGTGGAAGGGCTGGAGAGCATAGAATCGTAGAATCAATGAGGTTGGAAAAGGCCTTCAAGATCATCTGGTCCAACCATCCTCCTGCCACCAATGTCCCTAAGCACCACGTCCAACCTCTCCTTGAACACCCCCAGGGACGGTGACTCCACCACCTCCCTGGGCAACCCGTCCCAGTGCCTGACTGCTCTTTCTGAGAAGAAATGTCTCCCCATTTCCAAACTGAACCTCCCCTGGCACAACTTGAGGCCATTCCCTCTAGTCCTATCCCTAGTTACCTGTGAGAAGAGGCCGACCTGTGGAGAGCAATAAGGTCTCCCCTGAGCCTCCTCTTCTCCAGACTAAACAACCCCAATTTCCTCAGCACAATTAAATATGCCTGAGGAGACAGGATTGTTCCCCCTACAAAAAACACATTGATTCTTTCCTATATGTCCTGTTCATCCTGTGTCCACTACTTTGTCCTTTATTAGCCCACCAACCAGAGTGTCTTCCAGAAACTAAAGCTTGTTATTCTGTGATAACTGGACTGGACGTATTAAGAACAGGCACCACATAAGTGGCTGGAAAGCTGCCTGGCCGAGAAGGACCTGGGAGTATTGGTTGATAGTCGGCTGAATATGAGCCAGCAGTGTGCCCAGGTGGCCAAGAAGGCCAACAGCATCCTGGCCTGTATAAGAAGCAGTGTGGCCAGCAGGTCTAGGGAAGTGATTGTGCCCCTGTACTCGGCTCTGGTGAGGCCGCACCTCGAGTACTGTGTTCAGTTTTGGGCCCCTCGCTACAGGAAGGACATGGACGTGCTCGAGCGAGTCCAGAGAAGGGCGACCAAGCTGGTGAGGGGTCTGGAGAACAAGTCTTACGAGGAGCGGCTGAGGGAGCTGGGCTTGTTCAGCCTGGAGAAGAGGAGGCTCAGGGGTGACCTTATCGCTCTCTACAGGTACCTTAAAGGAGGCTGTAAAGAGGTGGGGGTTGGTCTGTTCTCCCACGTGCCTAGTGACAGGACGAGGGGGAATGGGCTAAAGTTGCGACAGGGGAGTTTTAGGTTGGATGTTAGGAAGTACTTCTTTACCGAAAGGGTTATTAAGCATTGGAATGGACTGCCCAGGGAGGTGGTGGAGTCACCATCCCTGGAGGTCTTTAAAAGACGTTTATATGTAGAGCTTAGCGATATGGTTTAGTGGAGTACTTAGTGTTAGGTCGGAGGTTGGACTCGATGATCTTGAGGTCTCTTCCAACCTAGAAATCTGTGATACTGTGATCACCCAGATCCACCCCAGTGTACGGAGGCCCCACCTCAGCAGCAGGTTACCTGCCCATGGATTTGGCAGATCAACATCTGAAATCCCTCGTTTTCCCAGCCAGAGCCCCAGCTATTCTCACTGTTTGTTCCTATCAGTTAGGTCCAGATTTCCTTCTACTGGCACCTTCATTTGAGACAGATCCATGGGCTTGTCTTCTGCAAAGAAAAGGGTATTTTTTGTGTACACGCAAACTCCAGCAAAAGCGTCTGTAGCTTTTATGCCCTCCAGTTCTGAGGGATTTTTTTTAGGTCTGCCATGCTGTGGTTTTCCCTTTCAGTCTGCCAGAGCTCATCTTTTTTTGAATCACTCTCACTGGGAGATGTCCTCCATTTTCTGAAGGAATTTATTTACTTACCTTATAGCAGTTCTCTTTACTGTTTAAAAATATGTGAGTGTACCTTTCTGGGGTTCCTTTTTGAATATTTTAATGCATACTTTTTCTTTTCATCCTCTGACGCAGTGTCAGTGTCCATAAAGCATCTCCGAACCCCCTAGCAATCACTCGATCCTTTTGGCTGTACCTTTTAATATGTGTACTTATTTACACATGGTCTGCCTCTTTGAAGTTAAACATTATTGTAATGACTTTTTTTTTTTTTCTTAGTCTTTCCACTCCTGTAAGGGTGTTTATATTGAATATGACCCAGGCCTAGTGCACTGTTCAGGATTACACTGGGAATTGTATCTTCTGAGGTTTCTGGTGACTTGCTGTGACTAACTCTGCATGTGTTTTTAATTGTTTGGTTGGTTGGTTGGTTGGTTGGTTTTTGTCTAGCAGTTTAGTCTCTGTACCATGCTCTGTCGTGACGGTTTCTTGCCTGCATGGGAATCACAGAAATATATTGTGTTCTCTCTCCTCTCAGCCTCTCTGATCTACCTTAGCTTTTCAGAGTCCCTGTCGCCGTCTTGGCCAGGCGGCTGCTAGCAAAGCCCTAATACTGTAGAGTTAGGCAAATATGAAACTCATATTCACAGAAGTCCTGGCAGCCAGCTGAGACACTGCCACCTGGTTGCACTCTAGGATATTTCCTGATATTTCCAGCACCATTCCCCAGTTGGAGCAAGATAGTGCCGAGTCGTTCCTGAACGCTCTGTACCCCAAATGACCACTGACTGAGCCCAAACCTGTTGCTCATGCACCTTCTGCAGCAGTGTCTGGTGCACAGCAGGGCCCGTTGACAGTTCTATGGGACGGTTTTCTGAGATGGAAGGTGCTCCTGACTATTTAAAGCTCATTAGACCAAAGCACAGACACTCTCTGGAAGCAATTTAAAGGGCAACCTACAGCACTTGTTAGGGCTGATAGGCTTGAGTCCCCCCCCGTGCATCCCCTACAAACTGTACTTGTGGTCATTACCTGGCTCAGGACACAGGAGCATCTGTTTCATGTGTATCCTTCAGGCAGAAAATCTGCACCATTAAGCTAACAGCTGGGAATGGTACAGGGAATGGGCATTGGGATGGGGGTTACTTTATTCTTCCTTCCTTCCTTCCTTCCTTCCTTCCTTCCTTCCTTCCTTCCTTCCTTCCTTCCTTCCTTCCTTCCTTCCTTCCTTCCTTCCTTCCTTCCTTCCTTCCTTCCTTCCTTCCTTCCTTTCTTTAATGCTGCTGAAATTGTTAATAATACAGCAAGTGGTCTATCACAACCTATTCTGCAGTGTCAGTGGAGAGTAAGGGTTTCTACACACCAGGAAAAAAGAGGTGCTGCCTCCCATAGAGCAAAGCTGCTGGTTTCCTACAGGAGTGCTCCCTCTCAGCTGCTTCATTACCGATGTGATAGTCCGACTGCACTACTACTTGGGCAAAACCTCCTTCACTGACACACCAATAGTCTTTAAAATCTCTCCCATAGGTAAAGTGTGCTACCTAGGGCAAAATCTTAATGGACGCAGACTGACCATCAGAAGATGGCCAATCCACACCAGAAGGTACCCACGGTATAAAACTTCATCTGTTATTAGGAAACTACATGGGATCAACATTTTAAAAATAAATGAATAAATAAATAAAGGCTCTTAAGAAATGCTTAGTACCAGGCTGTTTTTCTGGGGGCTGGATGAGAAGTGGCCTCAACACTGTGAAGTCCCTTGTGGGAAAGAGAGGGTGCTTACTCACCAGGCCCATAAGGAAAATGATCTGATCCTGCGAGAGGGAGGAGGACTCATGCTGCTCTGTGGAGACACCAGTCTGTGCAGTTCTGTACTGAAAAGCACCACAGGGAGTCTTATTGCATTCCTTTCAGCAAGCGATTGAAACGTATGGCTTCATCAGGGAAGAGAGAGGGCAACCTCTGGCTGCAACAAACCCAGTGTTTTCCTGTAACCTACCTGAAATGAAGACAGACCTGTTGTAAATCTGTCACTTGTTTGCCTTTCACTGTAACATTTGAGAAATCGTTCTATATACAAGGCGACATATCATTTTAACAGGTAGAGGTTGCAGTTTTTAATTGAAAGTCATGCGGGTAATTCACTGAGGAAAGCTCTGAAGCCACCCGGAGCAGAGGTGGGTGGTGAGCTGTTCACTGACACGTCCTGCATCTGAAATGTGCTGTTACTGCTCCGTGAGTTGCCACCCTGCCAGGCAGTGCCTATTCACGTGCACAGCAGGGCCAGAGCGCTGGGGGAGACACGGCAGAGGGAAAGGCGGGCATGTGGGGCCGAGGCCAGGCCTCTGGGGTGGGAGGCAGAGCTGTGAGAGCCAGGGGGCTCGCCCGTTGGAGACCTGGTCTACATCAGCCTTCTAATCATCAGCCTTCCCAACGCCTTCTCCAGCCAAAGCAAAGGCCAAGCTGGTGGGGACCCTGCCAAGTGGCAGCTCCAAAGTGGCACCAGCACACTGAGCACCGATGTGCCATGGGAGCTCCTACTGCTGCGTGCAGGACATCACCCCAGGAACGGCTGGTGTGAGCTCCCCGCTCCTCCTCGCTCCAGTGGGCCAGGAAAAGCGAG
The DNA here is from genome assembly GCF_040182565.1 of Anser cygnoides. Lineage (NCBI taxonomy): Eukaryota > Metazoa > Chordata > Aves > Anseriformes > Anatidae > Anser > Anser cygnoides. The sequence goes on along the minus strand of NC_089873.1, from coordinate 149,832,724 downwards.
CAAGAGTCACCCAGCCTAAGATGGGGAAAGGACCGGGGAGAGGACACCTGAGAAACGGCTGCCACAAGAGTGTCACCAGTCCAAGGACAGCTTCTTCCAAGGTGGGATTAAATATGAAGAAGCGCATCACTGCTGGACACCCATCACCATGTAACTGGGCTCTCACGCAAGTCCACCTCCCTCTGTGTCCCCTGGGAAGGAAGGACCACGTGCTTCTTCATTCAGGACAAGTTCTGGACACAGAGACAAAAAGTGATATGTGAGGATCAGAAAAATGGTCCTGTTCCTCCAGCCTTTCACTCAGCACAGGGCACAAAGACCAGCTCTTCATTAAGCAGCAGCTCCAGATGTTTCCGTCCCAGAGCAAACACAGCATCCTTGTCCCACACACCTCATGTGCCGTTTGCTCCTGGACCTGCTGGTGTGCAGCAGCGATCCAGCAAACGCAGCCGAGGTCCACCCCTGGTCTCACCTGCCCAGAATCAGGGGGAGCACGTAGAGCATCAGAGATTTCTTGGGCTGCTTTCCACTTGGATGAAGCTACCAAGAGAATTTGGAAACCGCTGTTAGTCCCATCCTTTCCCTGCACAGACAGACCAGCTCATCCTCTCCTTTCTTTTCTCATCCACTGCTTTTCCCACAGCCTGATCTAAGGGCTGCAGAACTTGACTCCAAATTGCAGTCTTGGTACTCAACGTAACACAGAGACCTCCTCTTTTTTCAATTTTGATCCCTTTAGCAGGAATGATTAGTGTGCAAAAGGGACAAAAAATAAATAAAGGAAAAATAGCTTTACTTCTTTTGTTTACTTGCCTCAAATTACGTTAGCATTGAATTTTAGAGGTCAAGACTGGAGTAATACAACTCACCACTTATGCCTTTGCTACCCATCATTGCACCAATTTCAGAAGGGGAAATCTGGAAAAATTGCCAAGGGAGATCAAGAACGGTCTGATTTGAAAAAAAAATTGAAGTGAAAAAATGAGGCTGATTGCCATGATGACTTTATTACTTTTTCCACTTCCTCCCGAGGCGTGCTTCTTCCACGAAACTTGAACACCGGTGCTTTGTGAGCAAACCTCCTGGCACTCGGTGTGTCCGGTCAGGCACCCATGCTACCAACAGTCATGTGCGGCCCCTGCAGATACTGAGGGCATCACGTGAACTTCGGAAATAGAATCATATCAAAGGTCAGGCATTTTAGAGTGGATAAGTTGCAAATTTTTATGCAGCTCAGAAAAAGGTTTCTGCTGCAAGCTATTGTCTCTAGGAAGAGAAAACAAAAAGTGCCGTCCCCGAGGGCTCCCTTTGCGTGTGTGATTTGTAAAATGTTTGGAAGTCAGCTGACGGCTGCGAATTGCTTGGCTCTTGAGAGAAGGGATGAATAGATGAGAGAAAACGAGCACATTAAGGTCTTTTTGCTCAAACAGCTCACATTTAAAAATACTTCATTAGCATTCTCGCATAGTCAAAAAAGTGAGGTAGGGAATGGCTAAGCACCAGCCCAATACAGAGAGGTGCTTACATTTGTAGGGCTACATGCTTTGGCACTTTGAGAGCAACTGTAACATTCCCAGGTGCAAACAGGAACAAAAAAGATGAGAACAGGATCCCTTACTAAAAAGATGTTGTTTGAAGTAAAACCCCACCAAGCAGGGAGAACAGCTAAAGAGAATAAAACGGCTAAAACAATCTGCTTGCTGCATTCCCTTTGTAAGCAAGCTGACATTTTATACTTGCTTAACATTTTGCTTTCATCATGTAAACCTGTTTTTCTTCCATTTTGAGTCTGGTCTGGTGAAGAAGCCATCCTGTAAGGAGCCAGGAGATGTTCCTTTCAGAGAGAGCAAACTGCTGGATGGGTGGCTTGGTGCTCAGCATGGGTGTTGGAGGCCATCAGGAGCAGGGACACATGCTTTCATGAAGTCATCTTCTAAGTGTAAGAGGTAGCAATACCGGGTGATAACCAGAGGAGGAATATTTCATTTAACAGCCTCTTTGCCACTTTTTCTTTTCCTGCTTTTCCACAGCTGAGAAGAATATATTCAATGCTCAGTGATATAACAAATAGGTGAAGGCCACAAGAAGTGGGAGTCCTGGTACAGGTGTTAAGACTTCGTTGTGTGGGCACGTGTGTGTTGCCTTCACCCACAGGCTCTTCACAGCCACTGCTAGCAAAGGAGTGATGGAGGCTAGCCCGTGGCCCCTGCAGAAGTCTCTGATGAAGAGTGATGTGCCAGGGAGGGTTTTGTGATTTACAGGGATCTTTTATCATCTCCTTGAATCTAAACAGGTTGGTTTGTACCACTGAGGGGTTTGAACCATGTACATGTCTGAGAAATGTTTGTAAAATGCTGATTTGGTGATGGTTAATGGCCTGACCTTGCTGACCCGGATATCCCCACTATTGACTGTGATGCTTTCAAAGTATTTTCCTCGAGCATTTTCCTTTGTTTTTGTTGTTCGTAGCTGGTTTTGAAGCCCTGGGGATGGCTGAAATACCACAGCTTTGGATTTTCCTGCCTTATGTTAGATAGCTTTTGCACTGTAGTGCTAACAAATTACTTCACCGTGACTTCTCAACCTCAGCTTTACAAATGTGACAAATTAGACAAAACCAGAGCTGTGTAACCACTCCTGAAGATGGACTCGTGTTACGATATTAGTGTCATGTAATTCTTTCTAGGTCAGCTTTGAATGGCATTTGTGCACTTGTAATGTAGGAATGGCTGACTAAAAATGAAGTCCTGGACTTTTACATGACTTGGCACAGCCTTGTGGGCCTGAATGTCAAGTCTAGCTAAATACGTCTCCAGGGATCAGAGTTGAGCTTTCAGTCTTCAAAAACTTATTCTAGTATCAACATCCCTTATGATTTCATTTTCTGGGTATTTTTGAATGATCATGCTTTGCTAATGTGATAATTTTCCTCCTGAAAGTTTCTAAAGAGGCAGTTCCAAACCAAACCAGTTGTTTTTTTTGGGGTTTTGATGACCTTTGAATCTCATGCTGTGCTAGTTCACCAGGTATGGATCACACCACAAAGTACTGAAGAATCCATTTAGTATCCAGTTCAAATGCTAGATTTGAAAATCTGTCCAGTCTATTCAGACTAGCATGTCTTATTAATTCATTCTCATTTGCAAATCCTGAATACATTTGGATATATTACGGCATATTTGACCACTTTTTAGGTGACATTGGGATGGATGGCATTATCTGATTTACTCACTGGGAATTGTGAACATATTCTATCACATTTCTCCATATTACTGCTCATTTCAAAATGCTCTGAACTAGTGGCACCGGGAAGACTAATTACTGTGCTGTGATTCCAAGTGTGTTACATCAGTCTTAATAATTAGATGCTTGATTTAAGATTAACATATTGTGAAACATGCTTGTTTTAAGATACCATTTGTGGCAAAGTATAACAACACTTCTCTCCAAAAAATTAGAAAGCTAATCTTTTTTCTTTGCCTATATGGCCTACTAAATCACTGTCTTCACTGCTTCAGCACCAAAGTTTCTTGACATTGTTGGAAAGTCAGAGTTCAACAGGGCTGCATAAGGAAACGTGTAGGTTGAATGGCACAGATGGTAGCGGAATGAGTTAATTCGGCTAGAATGACTCTTCATATAAGAAAGGATATGCCAGTGCCTGCATAGGTTTAACTTGGATTAAAAAATAAAATAGCTGGGGTTGGTCTTTCTTTTCAACGGGATCCCTGAGCAGAAAGTTGTTTTACTCACACGAATTAAAATGAGCCATCCTTCAGAGCGTGGGCACAGGGACAAGAGCTTTTCAAAGCTGCACAACTGTTTGCTTGCCCTGTTTGTTTGGAGAACAGCTTTTCTTTCTGCATGACTGAGCTTGTAATACGAAGAAGGGCCCACTGCTCCGACGACGTTCCAGTTCTGCACGGGGAGAAGTGGGCACCTGAGAAGCACTTGCAAAAGCCAGAGAGATGACCTGGGGGCTGTGGCTGGAGTTTTACACACAGCTGAGCCAGCAGAGTTGTCCGTGGCTGGCTAAAAGGAGCTGATCCCCCATGTCTTGCTGCTGGCCACTCTGTCCTACTGCCTGGCTTGCATGGATAGCATCTTTCAGACCCTCTCCCAGGCCTATTTACCTACTGAAATGGCAAAACCTCCCCAGTGGTTTTGCTTGCAAAGGAGCCTGGCATGTGGCATACCAAGCAGAGGTGGTGGGAGGAACCTTGGCCAGGAGACGCGATGGGAACCATCCCTGTTTGGCAGCGGTGGGCTGTTACGTTGGATCATGCCATCGTGTGAAACATTACCCTAAGACAGCTGCAAAAGGAGGAACAGCACAGACGGGAACCTGGAAAGGACAAGGCAAAGCAGCTTCTACCTCACTGTGACTTTTCTGATGTGACAGCGGCTTTAGGAAGCTACCACTGGTGAGAGAAGAGTGGGAAGAGCAGCAGCAGTACATGCAGGTGTAGGTTCAAGGCACAGCACAAAGACGAAGAGGCAGAGTGAAGACCCACATGATATCTCTAGTGGGGTGTCTTTTCAAGAAAAAAACGGGATCCAGAAACAAAATACAGCTTCCTATACAGAGAGTGAAGCACAAAACAAGTCCTCTGGGCCACCAGGAACTCATGGGACTGCCTGGACAATATCTCTGCTGGCTCCGGGAGCTGCTGCAAGGTCCCTGTGTCATTGCTTGGCTGTCTCCTTCCCGGTTCATAAGCTGTGGTCTTTTGTTCCTCACGAAAACGGCCCACAGGATATCCACGACAGCTGCAAGGACAAAGGGCTGTGCAGTTCCGGGGCAGGTTCCCAAACTGCTCCACGGGAAGTAACTTTGCTTGCATGCAGTGCATGGGAACTGCTTTCGGTAGCAAGGGATGCTGTAAAGATGGAGCCTCCTGCCCAAGGGAGAGCATCAGAACCTGCTGCTACTTTGCCATGGAAATTTTAGTCCATGAAGTCCTGTTTTTCAAGTGACAAGAGAAAAGAGGCTCTCAAAGTAGCCTTTGATGAAGTGCTTCACCTCAGAAAGAGAACCACCTTACAGAATCTTTTCCGAAACACGTTAAGCAGCTGGAAAAGGCTAGATTAAAAGCGACAGCTTGGCTTTTGCTTAAAGCATATGTGCTGAGTGCAGCTGCATGAATTTCACCCGTGATTCAAGGGCTGGCCAGTGACAAGGTTAGAGTTAGGTTAGGGGAGAAAACCTTGGTAAGATCTAGAAATCCCTGATGACCTGAGGCACAGTGGTCATAGATTTTCTCCTTACACCTTTACTCTCGCTCTCTATCCCCCTGGTATTTCTTCAGCTGATATCGATCTATATAAGACGTATAAAGCAAATAACTGTATTTAACAGCCCTAGTTGTGAGCAAAGAGCTCTTTAAAATCTCAGAATGTGAGTCTACAATGTTCACCCTCAGGCAGGAATCCCATTAATAATTTAAGGTGTCTGTATGCGATTGAACAGTAATGGTAATTTTCAGCTACAAGGGATCAATCTGGCAGTGTACTCTAAATCTCTGCATACTGTAGAGACAGTGCTTCTCTGGGAAAATCCCATCTTCATGTACAGGGAGCTCTATAAAATTGCAGCAGTTTTTCTCTATGTCTTGTTTTATAAAGTCTTTTTGCCAGCAGAACTGCTGTTGTCTTGTCCTGCAGGTCTCATGCTCCTCAAATGTCAAAAGCCCCAGAAATACAGGGCACTGGCCTCAACATGGCTTCGCGGCCAGCAGTGCCAGATCCGCACAGAGCTGGGTCACCTGCTGGGTCCAGTCCAGGACACAGTTATTTATCAGTCATGGAAGGCTCAGGGGTGCGGTTACCTATCAGACAACTCACTGCTTCTGCAAGACTTGCAGGATCACACGGCCAGGACTTTGTGTGAAGCCTTGGGCCCAGGCACCCCAGGCTGCCAGTCCTGGCCTACCTACTCCCCGGCCTACCTTTCAGAAGGCCGCCAGGCCACTGGCTTGGTTGCACAGCAGGATCCGAGGGGACAAATCCTTGGTGGGTCCACCTCCAAGATCAGCACGGATCCGTAGGACACATCCCCACTGTAGGCCTTGGGCTGCCTCCCTGCTGCCGCCCACGTGCTCTTGGGCTCAGCCACCACGTAACCAGACGTGGCTGGCACTGGGACAACAAAAAGCTGCCTGGCAGACAAGGCTGATGGGGAAAAAATAAATAAATAAATCACTTTTTACTGGATGCCTCTGAATTCAGCATGCCTCAACAAAGATTATTATCACTAATTAGGCAGAGCGTGCTAACAATGCTCACATTTGGAAGCACGGTTTCTCAATGAAAGGGAAAATTAAATAGGATGCCATCAGAGAGCTTCAGACAAAGAGAAAATGAGGCCAGTCCAAACCAGAAAGTTTTCATCAGAGAATAGATGAATAGATTAGGTAATTTATTTTGTTGTACCTAGAACATTAATACGCATTAAGTAGTATCGTGGTTTGCATTTCCAGTGGAAAATGGTTTCCCTCCTGCCCTCAGCTCTTTCTTTGCTTGGGAGGTGAGTCCAACTTACGTCCAACCCTTCCAGCAACCAGAGCTCCCCAGGCGATGCTAAAACACCTGAATAAGAAATATGGCCTGAGGAACAGGAAACCCTCACAGGTTCCTCACCCACTGTGGTGGCTTTACCCTGCTGGGCAGCTGAGCTCCACCACAACCGTGCTCTTGCTCCCCCTTCTCAAAGGAAAACGGGGAGAAAATACGATGGAAAGGGCTCAAATTTTGAGATAAGGACAGGGAGATCATTCAACAATTATCGTCATGGGCAAAACAGACTCAGCATGTCTCAGGTCACAGCCATGAAGACAGTCGTGGTGGAGGTGAGAATCAGGCTCACTGTTTTGCCTCTTCAACAGCAGCAAACTGCAGAAGTCTGTCTGGAATTCAGTTTGCAGTCACAGGCATTTAGGGTGTTCGGTGTCAAACACCAAGCACCTGCCCATTTGCTGTTACGGCAGAAAGCAGGGGACTGAAAAAAATGCTGCTGATTGCAGGTGGTGCTGGGATAAATCCCGCAGGCCATGACTTCTGCACAGCACAAATTGGGGAATTTTATCCAGCAGATTCTGCTTCAAGCTATTCCCACGCCAAAATTATTGCATGCTTTCAAGGCAGTCACCCGTCTTTGAACAACCTTTTCAGGCAGTCACTTTCATTCTCCTACTGGCTGAAGGAACAAAATCATAAACAGGTGTATGAGAAAATCATTGCTTCGGCAATAGCCTCTCATATAACCAAGCTGGTGGGAAGAAGTCACGCAAAAAAAATATGTATGTCTGTAGTTAGAGATAACAGTTGCCAATAAAAGCTTCAGGCAGTGTCACTGAAGCTATATATTATCCATGGAATTTACAGAATTTATTTTAATTTAGCAACTTACCCAAGAATATGAACGAGGTAAATAAAAGGCTACAGAGGAGCAGTAATAACAGTTTCTGTGTAAGGGCTGATGGAGGCTTGAGGCAAGGCACTAAATACCTGAAGATAGTGGGGAGCAGCTCGTGGGTTTCCCAAAGTGTTGTGCGCTGCACGGGGAAGGCAGGAGCTGGCTTCCACAGCCTTCCGTCGACGTGCTGCATCGCCCTGAACACATGGGCGCTATCCATGTACTTCTCTTCAAAATAGAGACGGGATGATGCATTTTTTCCAGACTTCTCAGAAATTCTCAGGTAACAAGTTGATGGTTTTTAAAAACAAGTATAGATATTTATCAGCTGTTCCAAAAATGGTGGATTTTGTTTGTCCTCTCACCACTGTTATTTTTTAAATTTTATTTTCCAAGCGCATTGCAGAGGATGAAAGAGGTAGAGGCATGACAGGCTGGATTCTCACAGCCCTGCTGCAGGGCTACAACTTTCCACTAATAGAGACCTTTATTTTTCAATCTCCCTTTCTTTCCCTCTCTTTCTCTTCAGTTAGCTGATAGTTGTCTCTTTCATTTCGTAGCTTTCCTCAGCCTGACTGAGATGTAACCCTTGCAGATCTTGTTCCTTATAACAGGGAGCGAGACAGCCCTACCTACTGAGAGTGTTACCCTATCTCTCACACAATTCCTTCACTCTCCTGCTAAAGAGATCAGCTCATTGTATGCAAAATACAAGCAAGGACTGCTGGGGCAGTGACAAGGATATGTGTAAAAGAGCTCTACTCTGTGTCAGGGTGCCTCACCTACGCTACCTCATTCAGCTCCTGCAAAGGAGAGTGTGGGTGGCCCCATGGGAAGGTGCTGCGGGAGGCCAAAAGCTGTTCCTTTCAGGTGTCTCCAGACCCTGTCCTTACTTTGTGTGTGAATGGGGACTCCTGTGCACCCAGCAGGGATTGCCGAAAAATCAGGTTTGAGTGAAGGTCCATCCTGGAGCTGCAAAGTGCAGGGCTGAACAGCAGCTGTGGTTCCTTGGACACAAAAAGGGATGGGGACCCCTGAGCACAGAGGTTCAGGGAGAAGATACCTGGTGATCCTGGCCAGACACCTTGGTCTTGGCCACAAACAAGCAACAACTGGAGATATTTTGAAGCTGATACTGGGAGTCAGCCTGGTGTAAAGCAGGTGAACGTAGAACGATCTTTGTTCCAATGTGTAACAGGACTTAGAGACAGAGGAAGGTTGTTTTTTTTTTCCTTTTTCTTTTTTTTGTATGAGTGTATCAAGATATCTAACTGCCTAGACTTCAGTCTTTGATTCTGCATTTTTTTCTGAATACTTGAAGTTTTTAATTGCTACCATCCTATTATATTCATATGTTTAACATTTTAACTAGCAATTCCATCTTACAGACACAAATTTATTTTCCTTCTTGGTAAATTTAGCAACTGTCTTATTCTTTATGCTACTTTTTCCCTATGTTGTGATTAGCAAATCTGCACTTACCAACTAACTGTGGGTAAGGCATTCAATTGTAACAGAGGGAACCATACAGAGTAATTTAATGCATCCAATACCATAAAAACCTGCTAACATTCGCATCATGGGAAGCTTAGGAAAAATCAAGACCCACTATCGCAAAAAAAATGAATCTGCAGTTGCACTGGATCTTCTGAAAATGAGACTTCTGGCCTAAAATATCTTGTAAAACATATTTGAAATTCCAGCTGGCTTTGACAAAAGCTATAGGAGTTCCTCTGACAGAAATGGGCTAAAAGGGATGGGAAGGATGGTATGGACTGGGTGATAAGATGCATGCTGATAATCAGAGATGAGAAATCAGTAGAAATTGTGCTTATGGACATAAACAGCTGTTTCGTCCCAGTTCCCAGTTTCCTACAGCAGCACCTGTTCCTTGAGCTCATTTGTGTTCATCTTCCTTCTTGCTTCTAGTATACGCAAAGTTGGTCTTGCTTTGGGCTAAATACATTCAAAAGTTGCAGAAACAGCTCTCTATTAACAACAACACCAACAAAACCAATAAATTGCAGGAAATCAACAAACTGCGGTTTCACAGGCACGCTACCACAATCAAGACAAATGCCAGCTGCCAGTCTGTGCTCCCCTGGGGAGGAACAAGGCCTCTCGGGGCACGCAGAGAAAGAGGGACTTGCTCACTCGATCCTTGGCTCACGCCACCCTGCCACCAGGCTCACAGCTCCTATTTCTGCAGTGTTTCTGGTCAAAACGCCCCTCTCCTGCTCCACTGCTTTGCCAGCTACTTGTACCTCCCCTCCGGGGTCCTGGAGCAAGAAAGACCCATCATGTCCAGAAGCAGCTTGATACAGAGGACCTTCTCCCAAAACAGTCCCAAACCTTCCTGTTGTGGGTCAGCACACTTGTTGTGTGGGACAACCCCTCTTCTTGTATATGTTTGGACACGCTGTGTGGTCAGTGATTCAGTCTTCAGTGACAAAGCCCAGGATACGAAGTCTGTGCACTGAGGCTAATGACATAGAGACATAGAATCATAGAAAGATTTGGGTTGGAAGGGACCTTAAAGCCCACCAAGTTCCACCCCCCTGCCATGGGCAGGGACACCCCCCACCAGACCAGGCTGCCCAAAGCCCCATCCAGCCTGGCCTTGAGCACCTCCAGGGATGGGGCAGCCACAGCTTCTCTGGGCAGCCTGTGCCAGGGCCTCACCACCCTCCTAGTAAAAGAATGTCTTCCATAGATCTAATCTAAACCTACCCTCTTTCAGTTCAAAGCCATTCCCCCTTGTCCTATCACTCCACTCCCTGACAAGGAGTCCCTCCCCAGCTTTCCTGTAGGCCTCCTTTAGGTACTGGAAGGCCGCTGTAAGGTCTCCCCAGAGCCTTCTCTTCTCCAGGCTGAACAACCCCAACTCCCTCAGCCTGTCTTCACGGGAGAGGTGCTCCAGCCCTTTGATCATCTTCATGGCCCTCCTCTGGACTCGCTGTAATACACCCATGTACTTCTTGTGCTGGGGGCCCCAGAGCTGAACGCAGGGCTCCAGGTGGGGTCTCACAAGAGCAGAGCAGAGGGCGACAATCACCTCCCTCCACCTGCTGGCCACACTTTCGATGCAGCCCAGGATGCGGTTGGCTTTCTGGGCTACAAGCGCACATTGCCGGCTCATGTCAAGCTTCTCATCAACCAACACCCCCAGGTCCTTCTCCTCAGGCCTGCTCTCAATCCATTCTCCATCCAACCTGTATTTGTGCTTGGGATTGCCCTGGCCCAGATGCAGGACCTTGCACTAGGCCATGTTGAACTCCATGAGGTTCGCACAGGCCCACCTCTCAAGCCTGCCCAGGGCCCTCTGGATGGCATCCCTTCCCTCCAGTGTGCCGACCACACCACCCAGCTTGGTGTCATCAGCAAACTTGCTGAGGGTGCACTCAATCCCACTGTCCATGACACCAACAAAGATGTTAAACAGCACCAGTCCCAATAGAGACCACTGAGGAAGACCTCATGTATGTCTCTTGGACGAGGTTCAACCCCATAGGAAAAGCTTCATTGCTCCTCAGAGCCTGCAACACCAGCAGCTGAGCACAGGCAACTCACCCCCTGGCACATCAGGAGACTTCACCCACCTCCAAGCTCCTACAGGCTTGGGAGATCACGCCTTGCACAGAGGGTAAGGCGCCAGAGGCACCAGTTCCTGACCTTCAGGTCCACGCCTATGGACAGTTTCATGCCATTTTCTCTCACCCTTTTCATCAAAAAGTTCATCTTCTTTTCCACTAAATATGGTACCTTCATTGCAAATCTCCCTCTCCCCGAGGTTCAGGATTTACAAAAAGAAAACTGAGGTTGTGAGAACATATCACAAAGAAGACAAGCTCCATGTTTTTCTGGTCACAAGCACCACTAAGATCAAAAAATTCCTCTGCTATCAAAGCTTATTTAGGAAACTCAGTGTTGTAGAGTGTTTCGGCATCAAACTTTTCCTACCACTGCAAGCATTTCGAACAGCTCTGATCATATACAAGTAGTAATATAAGACAGCAGCCAAAAGTAGATGTCAGGTTTTGGATTTGTCTAAACTTAACCAGAAATGAGATGTGGGGAGCTGGGAATTTTGCTGAGGCACAGCAAACATAAAACATAAATCCTCAGATAAATTATACAACCCAGGGACTCCCTTCTCCTGCACTCCGATTAAGAAAAGAGTTAGGAAAACCAGTGATATATTCTCATCCGTTTGTATCTGACAGAAAAGAAATAACCATGGAAAATCTTTTTTTTTTTTCTGATGGAAAAAAAAAATCATCCTGCTAGACCCTAGGGCTGTAAGCTGGTGTCAGGATCAGTTAAGGGTGGGTTAAGTGGGCTCCTCTGCTTATTTGCCTCTATAGCACTGATTGCAAGGAGTGAAGCACCAGGCTCCTCTCCGATGCCTCAAGGGGTCCTTACATCCGAACCAGGAATTAGGGGGTGTTTCCCTGGGAAATTCTGGAGAGCTGTGTCAGGGCAGAGGACAGGGAGGAGTTTCTGAGGTTACTTGTGGAGCTTTTCTTGCATACCCTGTCCTGTAAAGGCACACCAGCTCTATGTAATATTTTGACAAATTCAGTCTTGGCCCTGGTCTTGTTCTATGGCAGCAGAGCATTCTCCAAGCAATAGTAAAATGCAGATTTTGCATGCTGAATTCTCACTCTGATCTTAGCACTTTGTTTGCCATCACTATCGAGAACATTCCCTGATAACAAGATCACAGAATAACTTGGTATGGAAGGGACCATTGGATGGGATCTGGCCCAACCCCAAGTGCAAGCAGGTCCACTAATTCACAGCAATATATATTTGATATTATAATTAATTGATATATAATTTAAAAGTTTGCTATTTTGAAACGAGCCCCACCAGCCCAGCCTCTGCTCTTGCACGAGGCTCATCCATCCATGCTGCAGCACTCACAAGGACACTTGTCCTTGCTGAACTGCACATGGTCGTGTTGGTGCCCCACTTTGGCCTGTCCCTCTGGATGGTGGCCCACCATTTTCTGAGAAACTTGGTTAGCTATGGCTTGACGGTGAGTTGAAGGCAAACATAATTTTGTCTGTTTCTGCTCTGACACACTAAGTGGATCCTCAGTCTCTGACTTGCACAAAGAAGGCTCTACGGCTTCCCTTGACACCTCTGCAGACACGGGTGATATCTCCTGGTCATCAGAGCCTCCTGTAAAATAAAATCTGTAGATGATATGACACCTTGGTAATCCACTTGTAACAGCTCTTCAATATTCTCCTGCATGGCATGACACAGTTGTGGCTTTGCAAGATTTTACTACCACCTCTGCATATAATAGCCTCCAGCCCTTTTATCAAAACTAGCAGAAATGCACAAGTGCCACATACTTTGTATTTATCTTTTCAGGAAATTTGATGTTCTATTTCCCTTGAACCCGATTAGATATAACTCCTTTAAATCTTTTATGGACCAGGAAGGATTACTTCTGATATAGAAGTCCAGCTGTTCACCTCGCTATTGTACTCTCACTTCCACTCTTCACAAGTCCCTCTCTTCCTTTTGTGAAGGTTTCTTTGTGATGATTCTAAGAGCTCAGGCACAACAGAGCTCTCCTGACATCTTCTATATTCCAAGAAATATATATGTGTGTGTGTATGTGTGTGTGTGGACAACAAAGATTGAGAGTAATATCGGCAACTTTAATTTTAATACTGCTTTTGTCTTCTTGAAGCTGTCTCCAACCCAAGCAAGAAGAGGCTCAGTGGATAAAGAACTGAGACAAATTACGAAATGGATCAAACCCCGATAAAGCACGGAAATCAGTGCATCCAAACAATCCTGCTTCTGTCCTGCAGTAACAATATACCAAAATGATATGATCGTGATCAAAGTTTTTAAGTAATCACGACCATAGATTAGAATTGATTAAAGTTCAAGGCACATTACATTCATTTCCTTCTACTTTTAACATCCTCAGGGGGCACCTACAAACTAAAGCATTAAAGCTCGGGGGACTTTCCTGAAAGAGTTGCCCTTAATCTTTTAGTTGTTGAATAAAATCACTGTGTGGAACACGCATCTAACAATTCATCTTTTACTGACACGGTTCTCAATAAATTGTCTGCTCCCAAAGTTATAAGACTGAAGAAGTTATTATGAGAAAGGAGCATTTTATTTCAGATGAGACCATGCGAATCTCAAGGAGAGAGGAGGCTGGCAAAATGAAAAGTCCCCTGATATATATCTTATAATTAACATGGCAGAACATCCCTTCCGGTATGCAGGTAAATCATTTATGCACAATTCACTTGAGTTTCTCATCCTTATCTCTAAAAACCATTTTTTTGCAAGTCTGATTTATTTTGAAAAAAAAATCAAACTAGTGAAGTGAATTGTATGACGACGGAGATGAGGGAGTTCAGGATGGGTAGCGCTGAGGGGACAGCAGTCATTTAAATTGCATTAATTCTTCCACAAAGTGAGAGTACAAAAGGTGACTCCATCTGTCTTCACCAAGTTTTTACGAGATACCCTTGAAAGATCCGAGTTTATTTTAAGTATATAATTTTTTCATATGCTGAGTTAGCAGCCCTAGGTGTGTTGAACTCTGAGGGACTTACCGAGCAGCCAAATGCAAAATCATCCGGCTGTCTTTGTATCATGGTGCTTTCCCCACGGCGTGAACGAGGAGCAGAAGTTCAGGCCCAGCTCGGCCAGAGCCCACGTGGCAAACTGACATCTCACCAGCATGAAGTCGGCTGCTGACTGCATCTCCTGCAGCTCCCGCAGGTTGCCTCAGAGCCTTCAGTCCTGGCTGGTTACTTCCATGCAGTACTGCACGAGGCGTCATCACCTTATGCCAGATGGGTGTTACGCGGCCTTTAAAAATGGTTAGCTGAGGTACCAACCTCTTTCGGAGACGACAGAGCATTAGGACACATCATTTACTAACAATTTTAACGTAAGAGTCAGAAATTTAGGTGTAGTTTCTGAAAATTTGGTATCAACCACCTTTCACCTTCTTGCAGCTCCGCTGCAAGAGCGGGAAGGTCCTGCAGAGGGGCCGGTGGCACCCACCAGGGGTGGTGACCACGGCCAGGGGCTGCAGGAACAAGCTACCCCGATAGTCAGGCTTCACCATGACAAGTAGAAGTCCAAGACTGCAAGAGCCTCCACCTTGGCCACTAACCCAGCTCCTGGTTCTGAGGGGGAAACAGAGGTACAGTAGCTTGTTTTTGGCTACTACCAACAATAAACGTTTGCCAGGAAAAGTAATCTAGCCACCCCAAACTCATGAGAAAATCTCAATACTGCCTCTCAGCCCTTCACAGAGATACTTCCTTTACTCCTGTGTTCTTCCTCACTGTGTCCTTCCTTTAACTTGTCAGGCCTGGGACTTTGGTGGTACCTGGGAAAACAAGAAGCTGTGTGTAGCAGTCCTAGCTCACCTAGTTTTGACACAACGTTGAACGCTCACACTACTTTTGATATTTGGAAGCAGGAAACCCGTACCTCTTCTGGAGCTAGCACAAGGAGGTTTATGTCTAAGGATCGAATTGGCTTCGAAGATGATGATAAGTTTAACTAAAGCAAGGGAATGAATCCCAGCAATACTCGAATTTGCTTTGAAGCACTCCTGCTGAGAACTTTTTTTATTATATTCTATTAAAATACTATTTACAATAATTCACCTAGCTCTTGCATCTTATTACAATTTTAAAAGATTAACCAAAAACACCCTATGAAAAATACGACCAGTGGAGCAGTCCAATTCAATTGTATTTATTCTGCATGTTCCACAAAATTAGGACACAGTTAATCAGCGGCTGTGCTTAATTAGTATGAAACCTATTTAAACCCAATGATACGCACGGCCAGGGTTGCTGCTGCTTAATGGAGACAGTAGTTCTGCTTAATTGGGATGCTTTCAGGTGACATAATGGTTGGAAGCGACGCTTTGCTCTGCTGTTTCAGTCTCGTGGTGGCTCTCTCTAGCTGTCCCACTAGGAACATTT
Organism: Anser cygnoides; assembly: GCF_040182565.1. Lineage (NCBI taxonomy): Eukaryota > Metazoa > Chordata > Aves > Anseriformes > Anatidae > Anser > Anser cygnoides. Next base: position 149,817,316 of record NC_089873.1, on the reverse strand, counting down.
TGCAGTGGCAGCTGACATTGCGCTTCAGGGGTTCCCTCCCTGCCTGCTCTTACCTTCTGACTTGTATCCTCAGCACCAACTCGTAGCTGCCCTGCTGCAGAACAAATCTGCCGCCTGAGGATGGGGACGACTCAAGTGTAAGGACTGCTACCAGCTCCCTCGACTTTGGCGCTGAAACTCTGTTTTTCATTAGTTGGAAGGATTTCATTGCCAGTTCAAGTGCTCAGTAACACAATAAGGACTTCCTGTGACATCTGTCACAGACCAGTGGCGGTTACAGTCGCCTGAATGCTTTCAGTGAAAAGTTTGTGATTCCTACTGCTATGACTTCCTCAACAAACATCTGCTGAATTTTGCATATTATATTAATCCTATAATATGGAATAGATGATTAGCCTGTGGGAAATGAGTCAGAAGCCTCAGCTCAGCTCCTAGAAGAGAGCCTCCCTCCTTCTCAATCCTGTTGCTGGCAGTCGCAGTGGGAAATGGTCATCGAGAGGTTCGGGTCTGATCTCAAACCTTCAGGTTATGTCCCCAGATCACAGCATTGTGTCAGCCAGCTGGGCAGCATAAGGAAGCTTGCAAATTAGCTGCACCCATCACATAGCGGCAAAGAAGATTGGCTCGAAGGATGGCATTTTCTCATGACCATTAAATAAACTCCAAACAACTACAAAGAATAGAATTACTACATTTGTAAAGACAGCATTTTAGACAAGGTACCAAAGCCAGGACAAAGTTTGCATGGTATGAAGCATTTGGCAGTGTGTCGGTATAACACAAGATGGTTTTACTTCCATCAACAGAGAGTTTAACACCATGGCAGAGTACCTTGAGTTTAACTGAAATAGGCAACTGTGCTCACAGACTGAAACCAGACCTGTCAAAGGGTACAGCGCAGGTACAGTCAGCTGCCAGGGACAAGCAGCAAAACAAAGTTGCAGCCTAGGATACGGTGAGCCATGAAAATAATGCAAGTCTTGTAAAACTGTGGAAAAGGATGTAGCTCCACGTTGCTTTGCAGATCAGCAGCTGCCGTTTGCAACAGACTGAAATACACAACAGCACAGCAAGCCTTCAGCAGCTGGAAATATACTCATTCAAGGGCAGCATAAGCACTGCTTTACTGGTCCACCTTAAGCTGAACTTTCTTACCATGTTCCTTCGCACTTTTATTGTTTTCTTCTAGCTATTCACGCTCAAAATGCCCCACAGAGCCAACGCAGACATTTCACGAAAAAGGCTAAGGTCTGAATCTGTCTGCAGCAGCTCCCAGATAACGTCTCACTGGGGTTCCACCAGTATAAGGTCTCCATGTCCTCAGCCACCCAGCAGCTGCTGGGAGGGCAACAGAACGGTAGGGGCAGCATAGACCACAAACATCAGGACTAGAGGTAACAGCAGCGCGTGGAGGGAGGAGCAGGTAAGACTGGTGTGTATGGAGAACGGAAGAAGGTTATCAGCAGATAAGACCAACACTGAACTGTGCCAGGAGCAGGAGACATGATCGAGTGGTTGTTTGGTCAAGGCAAAGGTGACCTGGTGTAACCTGACAGCCTGCAGTGACACACACACACACAGTGTACCTGTTCAGAAGTAAAACACAACTTCTACTTGTCACTGTGGGTGTACCTGCCTAGCAGGGAGCGTCCGTGCATGGTGGTGTTACCTTGTGGCTTTTCAGTATACCTTTAGAGAACACTTAGTCCCTTCAACTGGATCCGGAGTTTTGTTTCTCCTGCTTCCAACAGGGAGACCTGCTGGAATACATCGGAATAAAACAGCATTACTTCAGTGGCATAGTGTGAGCGCCCAGGAAGCAAAACAAGACAGTTACGGATTTTAGGAAAGCTTTGTGTTCCAACAATTCCCAGCCCCAGCCTCCCGTACTCTTACGAGACCCTGCCCGACCCGGTGGATTTTGTGACCTCTCCCTCTGTGTTCGCTGCCTTCCCACCACCGGTCCCAGCCCCTTCTGCACTTACAGCTGAGGCCCGCAGGGGGACGACGGGAGGAGATCAGCTCAGCCAGCGGCACGACACCCCTCCAGCCACGAGACCGCCTGAACAAGCTTCGCCACGAAGCTGTGGTGGAGGATCAGGACACCTAACCTACAGCACCGCACCTTCATTACAGCCATAGGATTTTGGTGTGAGGTGACCAAAAAGCGTGAAAACGCCCGCCCCGGAGCGGCTGCAGTAGTAGTCTGAAAACGCTGTCACGCAAAAGAACTTTCTGCTGATAACAAGCATGGAATAATTTTTATCCGCCGTGTAAAGGCATGAAAACAACTGAACGAGACCAGCTCTACGCTATTGATTTTTAGACAAACGGCCGAGTCTGGAAGCGACTGCAAACACAAGAAGTGTAGCTGGACAGAAAGTTAAATCCTACTTTGGCTCTTCTACACGCTTGTTTGTCACACGGTCTGTGGAGATTCATTATCAGAACTGCAATTTGGTTACCACTACAACAGTTTCAGGCTTCCTAGCAGCAGCTTGCTGGAGCTGCTAAGGTTAAAGGCAAATTTCCTTTTTACACTCTTTGAGTGATCATTAAACATGATTGCTAAAGAAGCAAACTGTCAAAGTTGTTTCATTTATTTCTTAATATCACAGCTGTACAATTTTCATACATACAGCAGGAAATGCGCATTGGTTACACAATGGCATTTGGCTGCATTTCCAAGTATAATACAGTAAGTGCAACTCCACTTAAGAATGTACATTTATACAACTTAAACAAATTAAGGTTTGCTACACTACTATCTGTGACAGTATAAAGCTTCATTTATGTTAAGTCTCGTTACTAAACCACTTCCTGGTTAAATATAAAACATATTCAATTATTTTAAAACGGCCCTTGTGGTACTTGGCCAGCATATAAAATATTTGTTGTGTAAAATTTAACCATTAACTTTTTCTTTTCTTTTAAAAATAATCCTCTAAGCCTATTTAAACATTTGCTATTGAACTGTTACACTGACACTTTGTAGCAGGAACCAAATTTTTACCCTCCTTTTGTTTGATCTCACACTGCTTATCACCGAAAGAAGTTACATTTGTAATGTACTGCAGCTTTATTCAGATACAACCAGATGGCTAAGCTATTTAACAATTCCGTTCAAATGTAAATAACATTCTTCATTAAAGAAAAAGAAATTACATTTCGGAAATATTTGTCATCAAAATTTTAATGGGTAGAGTGCTACCAGCACTGGGAGGAAAAAAAAAAAAAGTATTAATTTCTGTTTTAAGACCCACCTGAATATTCGGTTTATACTCTTATAACTTTACTTTTGGAATACATTGGTCCACAGACCATATTCTTGTTACAACTTACCAAATGAAAAACAAAAATTGCTCTTATTGCCGTCCCTATAACAGGAATGGTTCAGTTTTAAACCTCCTTTAAAAATATACATTTTACAATCCTTTCACCTCAACAAAGGTGACACTGACAATAAATACACTGGTTTGGTGGTTTTGTTTTTCTTTGCCGTGAAAAGTCTACAAACTACCTGTTGTAGGCCCTTTCTTTTTTAGACTTCTCCAATGCCTTGTCCATAGTTTTCTCATTTTCTCCTCGACATTTGGGGCAGTACCATTTGCCCTTTGGTTTATGATTGAGTCCCACACAGGAAAAGTGAAACCACTCGATGGGGCACTCGTCATTATCGCATCCTATCATTTCTCCATAGGAGACTTGGTTGCATAAGCAGTATGTTGGCTCATTGGGATCAATGGGAAGGTCTGGAGGAGAAGCTTCCCTCTCTGCCTTAGCCTTGGATCGTTTCTTCTTCTTGGATGTTTTTGCTTTCTTCTCCTTTGGAGTTCCTGAGGTGATGTCATCATGATCATGATTATTTGAAGCATTTTCTCGATTCTCGTTATTCCTTTGCCGCCTTGACCTCTTGTTGTTGGGCTTCTCAGCCTGGGCGATTGTCTCGTTCTTTGACTTATCTTGGCTGGCTTTCCCGCTGTTCCCAGTGGTGTCGTTAGTCTCTTGGCACGTCTCAAACAGTTCCACGTGGCTGTCCACTTGCCGGGTTCTGTTCTCAACAAGCTCTACCATCTGACTGACGATTTGGATCTTCTCGTCACCCAGCTCCTGACTCCGAATCAGCGCTCTCTGTATGCAGTGCAACATTCTTCTCTTCTGCACGGCATCTGTCTCTCGTTTAAATTTTTCATAGTAATCATCCAGGTCCTTCAGAATCTCTGCAAGGAAGAAGTAAAAACTGTAAGTATTTCAGACAGAGGGAACGGTGAAGAAAAGCCCTCCTGCATTTTTCCTTCCACGCAGCAACACCTCTTTGTAATGCACGAAGTTGATCAAAGGCAGACTCCCTGAAGCTGAAATCTGACAAGTGGCTCATGACTCCAGTGGAATATTTTTGTCCCAGTAGGTCCCTGAGGAACAGAATGCAAGTGCTGATTTAGAAAAAAAAGAGAGACTAAATATAATCACACGCACGGTGACAGCTCTTCCCTTTATCGGTAATTAAAAGGAACAGAAAATACACAGACCACCACAAGTTCCAGCATCAACTTTGGAATTAGAGGCGGAATTAATGGATTGTTTACTAGGACATTTTCTGTACAATAAGGTTAATGCTTGTGGTGAATGACAGAGAGTGGGAGAAAGAGAGTGGGAGAAGAGAAAAAAGCACAAATCAGTGCAGGAAATCAGACAACAAATTACTTAATAATCACTACCATGCCTGACAGCTGATGCAGAAGAACTCCGAACACATAGGGCTAGACCCTAAGTCACGGCGAGCTTCACCCGATACTGCTGCGTGGCTGCTGGAAACGAGGCCAACTAATTCCTGTGAGTACAGAATTACCATTACAGTACTGGAGCCGTGGGGATTATTTTCTCCCTCTAGGTTCTGTAAAATACCTGTTACTCACTTTTTATGTAATTTTTCACTAAATATTTACTGCAAGGAAGGAGAAAAAAAAATAAGGAGCAACATTAAAGATGATCTACGACCACAGGAACGGCTAAAGCTCCTTGTCGATTTAAAATGCTAACACTGAAAGTCTGTTAGACCTTGCGTTACACCTGAAGGATCATGTCGGGAGTTTAAAAGGAAGAACGTTCCGCAAGTGCTTGAAGTTTCAAGAAGACTTTTACGAACCTATTTTGAGCGGAAGTTTTCGAGTTTTGCTGCGGTACTTGACGATACTTGACTGAGCACGCAGCACACTCCGCACGTCCACGTTAACCCCTCAAGAACACGCGAAATTAAGGTTTTTCCCCATAAATATCTTCCTCGTCCCTCACCCCCTCGCACACGCAGCCACCGCTACCTCGGGGCTTAGTTCGGGACGCGGCATCGGACAGGGGGAGGCCACCTGCAGCCCCGCAGCCCGCCCCGCCCGCCCCCAATAACGACAGGAGCTTTATTAATTGGTTTATTAATTATTTATTAACCGGGAGAGAGCTTTATTAACCGGGGTCCCAACGGCCCGCCCTGCGCCCCGGAAGCGCCGCGCCGCCAGGCCCGGCCCCTGCCTAGCAACCGGCCGCGCCCCGGAAGTGACGCAGCGGCTATTGTTCTCCGGCCGGAAGCCGGCGGCGGGCCCCCGGTTGGCAGCGCAACGGCCGAGGCGGGGGAGGAGGGGCGCGGGGAGGGGGCGGGGCCCCGCGCGGCGTCGCGCCTATCAGAGGCGGCGGCGGGCAGAGCCCGCCCCCTCGGGCCGTCCAATGGGAGCCGGGAGAGTGAAAAAGGGGAGGCCAAGGTTGGCCCGCCCGCTGCCGGCGCCGCAGCCAATCAGCGCCCGGCGGCCGGGGCAGGCCGAGATATTCAAATCAACGCCACCGAAAAGTTGCTTCTCGAAACGTCACGGGGGGGCGGGGCGCCGGGCGGAACGTCCCGCCCTCCGGGCCAATCGGCGAGAGGAGTCGGGCCGCCCCCGCCCCCCGGGGAGCGCGCCGCCCTATCGGAGCCGCCGGGGGGCGGGGCGAGCGGCGCTATGCTAACGAGGGGCGGTTAGAAAAGCCGCGCCGACGCCGAGCGCCCCGCACAGCGCCGAGGCGCCCGCTGGCCGCGCGGTGCCGGGGCGCGGGAGGCGCGGCGTGCCTCAGCCCGCCCTGCCCCGCCATCGCCGCTCCCCGCCCGCGGAAGTTTTCCCCCGGCCCCTTTTTTTTTTCCCACCCCCCGGAGGGAGCCGCGGACGCCGAGGGAGGGAAGGGGGCTCCGGTCGTCCCCTCCCCGCCCGGCTGTCAGCGGCGCTGGGGAGAGCCCTCCCCTCCCCCTTCCCCCTCGCCTTCCCCGGCGGACAGCGGCGAGCGAGTGACAAAGCTGCCACAAAGCTGCCCCGGGCCCCGCGCCGGCCGGCCGGCCCTGCCCCTGCCCCTTCCCTCGGCCCGGCAGGGAGGCAGCTGGGCACATCCGCACGGCCGGTCGTATCGCCCCCCCCGCGTACACACACACCACGCACACACACACACGGCAGCCCCGGCTCCCCCCCCCCCCCCCCCCCCCCCCCCCGCCCTCTGCTTCAGGGGGTGAAGCGAAACCCACCGGGGAGGGAGCGCGGAAAGCGCTCCCTGCCCCCCTCCCCTCCTCTCCCCTCCCCTCCCCTCCCTCCCTCACTAGCTGCCTCTCTCCCCTACTACAGCCATAATGAATACTGTACATTCCTAAATGTTGTGCTGTAATCTCTCCGTCCGCACGGCACTTTCTGCCGTACCCCCAAAGCCCTTCCATCGCGGCCCCCCGGCCGGGGGGGGCCCCCCTTTGTGCACCGCACACCCCGCTTCCCTGCCCCCGCCTTCTCGGCCGGCAATTTACACAGAAAAGCAGAGTCCTTGCTTAATAAGAGAAGCCGGAGACCTTTTGTTCCGCCCCATGACAAGAGCTAACGCTGCGGATCAGCCCCTCTCCCTCCTCGGCTCTCCTCGCCCGGCTCTCCCCCTGCTCTCGGCTCCCCGAAATAAAGCTACCATCCCCGCGGGGTGCAGGGGGGCGAAGGGAGCCGAGGCTCGGCTCCGGAGAGAAGAAAGACACCCTCCCCCCGGCCCCACACGGCACACACGCACCGAGCGAGCACTTACCTTGATATTTGGCGTCAATTTCCCTCATCAAGGAGACATTTCTCTGCAGATCGAAGGGCATCGACTCGATGGAGTCCAGGTAATCCTCCACATAGTTCACGAGGTGAAGCTGCTCGCCGTTCGCAGGACTCAACATTTTCATCCGGCGAAAAGGAAAAGGGGGAGGGATAAAAAAAAAAATAATAAAAAAAAATAGATCCTTCTCCACACGCTTCTCTCCCTCTCTCTCTCTCTCTCCGTCCCCCTGGCCCGGCGGCTGCTGCTCCCCCCGAAGGAGGCAGGCGGGGGAAGATGGGCTCGCCCCCCAAAAACCGAGAGCAGCTACATCGGAGTGCTCTCGTGTGAGGCAGAGGGAGCCGCACGCACACACACACACACACACACACACACACACACCACACGCGCGCACACACACACACCCTCCGCCAGCCCCCTCCAGCCAGCAGCAGCTGATTGAATGGCTGTCGTCGTGGGTAATTCACGGAGGAGGCGGCACGGGAACAATCGGAGGGATCCGTGTGCGTGTGCGTGTGTGTGTGTGTGTGCGTGGAGGGGGGGGAGGAGGAGGAGGAGGAGGAGGGAGGCGGGGGGCTCGAGCCAGCCCCTCCGAAACACTCCGCAAACAAAACGCGCCCTGCGAAGTGCCTGTCAGGGGCAGCCCCTCCGCTCCTCCTCCTCCTCCTCCCGCTCCTCCTCGGGGCCGCCCGGTGCCGCCCGCCGGGCCGGAGGCGCGCAGCCCGCAGCCCAGTTTCAAACACTTGGGAAACATTCGGCCCCGCCGCGCACGGCGCATGCGCACCGCTCCCGCCGCTGTGTACACACACACACACACGGACGGACGGACGGACGGACTGGCGGAGGGGCGGGCGGGCAGGCGGACACACGGACACGGGCGCGCACACACGCGCTCCCCTCCCCCTCCCGGAACCGCGGCGGGGCGAGCGCCGCCCCCACCCTTCCTCCTCCTCCTCCTCCTCCTCCGCTCGCCACGAGTTGGGCGGGAGCCCGGGGCGCTGAGGGGGGAGCGGGGCAGCTGGGTGCTTGCTTTCACGGGACCCACGCGGCTCTGAGGGGGCACCGGGAGCCGTGCGGCCCCCCCGTGGGGCCGGGCGCTGAGGAGAAGCGCAGCCCCGCTCCCTCCTCCTCCCCGCCCTCCCTCCTTCTGTCCTCAGCGGGCAGCCGCAGCCATCAGCCCCGCGGCGGCTGGCAGCCCCGCCAGCCAATCGCCGCCCAGCTCGCCGCCCGCCCCGCGGTTCCTTCAGCCAATCACAGCCGGCCGGGAGGGGGGGGAGGGAGGGAGGGAGGGAGCCGCGGCGACAGCGCTGCCCGGGATACCGGCCTGGGCAGAAGGGGCGGTGACACCTGGGGGGTGCGCATGCGCGCTGCTAGCGGCGCGGGGAGAAAATGGAGCCGTGCGCGGGGAGCGGCCTTAAACTACGTTTCCCGGCAGCCCCCGGTGCGGCGCAGCCGTTAGTAACGGGAGGCCTGCTCGGGGCTGAGCGGCCGGCTCGGGGCGACCGCCCCCACCACGGTTCCCCGGTGGCTGCCGGCCCGAAGGGGGCGGCCCCGGCCCGAGGGGGGCGGTGCTCCTCGGCTCCCGCCCTTGGAAATGCAGCGGCGTGGTGGGGGTGGGGGGGGGGGGAAGGGGGCGTGGTTTTGTTAAAAAAAAAATAAATAAAAAATTAAAAAAACTCTCCTGCCTCCGCCTTGAGAAAGGCCGCTCTCTGTCTCGTGTTTTCTCAAAACGTCACCGGCGATCCCCTGGCTGAGGGGACGCTGGCCCGTGGCCAGTCGCGGGCACCGCCTCGGTGGTGGCAGCCTGTTTCCCTCATGCCTCGAAGACGCTGAGGCGCTGTCAGCGATTAAAGGTGGTTAACAGTCCCCTGGCTGCCGCGAGGAGCAAAGCCAGTAATTATGACTCAGTAGAGGCAAGACATCCAGAAGGAATTCAAGCGAGTCCCAGGAAGTGTCGTTCTTGCAAAAAAGTTAACCACCGTTCCACACACACGGCAGTAATTACACGTACAAATCAGGTATCAGTTCATAAACGTCCCCGCTAATTTGCTGAACAAGAGCTTTTGTCAATCATCACAGGAAAAAAAAAATAGGTGCAACTTTTAAGTGTAGTCATGGCCTGCTAGTCTTCACTAATTTGCTCAAAAGTAGATCTAAAAGTAGATACTAAAGATCTAAACTCACAGCAGTGAGAATCAGGGGAACCTGCAACCAGATCGACAAATCATGCAACTGCTTTGTAACATATTTTGTATATCTATCATATATTTATGTAACATAAATATTCCAGTAATTATGTTTCTTCCAGCTCATCAGCATAACGTTCACAATTCTTAATATGAGCAGCATACATTTCACAACCTTCGAATACATTCCATAAATGCAGATACTGAGGATATAAGAAGTTACATGTATATACATATAAGAAATACTGCCCCCCTTCTCTTTCTCTACCTTAGCTGAATGTTGCTGTATGAAATACTCTGTAATTACTACAGCGGTGTCCCTCTTTATTAGAAAAGATAGTGTCTTCTGATCATTAGTCATTATACTTTATAGATACAGACAACTCATATGAGTTATTCCTTCTAATAAACTGCCGTTTCTTCACCATTTAATAGCTTAATCCCTTTCTTCTACAGTCACATTTGTTTTTCTTGTGTTTGTTCTTTACGAGGCTACATTCATACTTACATGGGAGATGATAATAGAATTTTACAAGTCTATTAATCTTGCTTATGGTTGAAAGTTTTGAAACAAAACCACAGAATTTTGGCAGGAAAGATGAGCAGAGTTGAATTTTGCAGGTATTAAGGCCAGGAGACAAGTCATAGTTTGTACTTTCGTGCAACAGGCATCAGTGGACAGCGTATACCGTTTACAAGTATTTGGGCCAGAAATACCTGCTTGTATCATAAATTATACAGGATTAATCGTTCTAAAATCTGGAAAAAAAAATCTAGCTGAGTTTGTCCTTCTGCTGCTTCCCAGGAAAGGCTCAAGAACTTCTCAAACACTTACCTAACCTAAGCCTTCCACTCTAAAAAATAATAAATAGCTTTAAGTCCTACTTAAGAAAGCAGGCATTTCACTGGATACAGCTCCCCATCTCTTTGCTTGCCTTGAGACTGTTAACCTCACTACTTCTTTCACACGTGTTTTCTGGCTGCTGCCATTTGCACCTGTCGCACTTCATGAGCCTAATAAGCACTGGCACTAAAAGTGCCCTAAAAATGCTGATTGGAACCAGTAATTGTGCATTGCAGTACAAGGCCAAGGCAGAAGTACGACTGGAGATGACACAGATCGAGGGGAGCTTATTCCATGGGCTCCACAATCCCAGGATGAGTTCAGAGGAGATGCACCTCAACAGCTGGAAACAACCGACAAAGACACCCATCCGACCTCCGACCAAATTCATGCAAAATACCCAGCTTGTTTCTGTAAACTGCAGCATAGGAACCAAATACTTCTGATGAAAAACTTGTAGCATCTGTTAGAGCAGTTGATGGATAGGTCGACTGAACGGCAATGGTGCTGAGAACTCAGGGTCCAGGCCTAATGGCTCTTGGTAAGAGCAAGAAAGTTTATTTCATTAACTGTTCTTTATGTCCACCAATCCTGAGATTTCTTTTGCAGTTTTATTTCATTTCCCCAAAATTACTCTTTTAGCACAGGTATCTCAAGATGATTTATCATCTTTATAAAACATACTCTTCTTGAACTCTGGGGGAATGGCCACTCAACATTTACAGCATATCTGAGTCACGCATTTGTAATAAGCATGAAACAACTTTTATTCTCCTTTTAAAAACTAAATTGGATTCTTAGACAAAAAGAATTTGTAAATTTTGTAAAAATAAAAAAATGCTATAAAATGTAAATCGGAATGTGTCTGTAATTACAGACTACTCCAGAGTTCTAAGAATAAATTCAGTCCCCTGCAGTGGATTTAGCTCATCTTTCCTTTTGGTTTGTAGTGTTTCTTCACAGCCTTTTCCCCCCTTTTACCTTCTCAGGGCCAGATTCCTTTGCAGGTTCCTGAACTAGAATCAGACTAGATACTAGAAACATGCTCCTGTTAACCCAACAAATGCTGCTTTTCTCCTCTGTCAGCAATTCTAAGACAGTGTGGTTTAATTCTTAAGAAGATAAATGTAGCACCCCAAGCAATACGTTGGGAAACTGTAAACTTTACAAAGAATGTATCTCCCAGTAATAAACACAAAAGAATGATTTTGTAGCATAAGCTTTATTTGCTCTTTACTTGAGATACAAAGCATGCTCTGGGATTTGCCTGTGGATACTACACACCTTTTGGGGACCAGTCTCGCATGTGGTCCTGGTCTGCGTACCCAAGACTGGAAACTGGAAATCACATGAGGAGCCAGGTGAGCCAGAACACTCAGAGATCCTCCCTGCCCACCACAGAAACATTGCAGACGTGCAACACGTGCGTGCTTCCACCAGTTTTTCCCTTTCAGTCAAGCCCAGAAGGGAAACATTGCCTTCCTGCATACAAAGGTACAGAAAATATATCAACTCATTCTAAGGGATTCTGGAGTCACAGCCTTACCTTAGAGTTTCAGCTTGCATTTAAGAGAAGTAAGTTTTAGCCTTGATGGCTCCTATGAGAAAGGTGAAAACATGAGCTGACAATATTAAATATGTGTGTGCCCCCTTGAAACGACAGTTCACCTGAAGTTCTGATAGACACACCTCATTGGGATTTTGACTAAGGGATTCACCCCCCTGCATACTGCACCTCCTACTAACTATTCAGCAGAAAATACAGAAGTAACAGGTATCGATCTGGTCCCCTGGCTCCAGCTGCTGGCAACGTCTGAAGGCATCTTCTTCCACTCCAGGTGGCAAAGAAGACAAGTCTCCTGATGGAGGCAGAAAATCCTTTCCTGCTACTATTCTGCCCCTCTGGTAGACGAGGATCCCATTCCACATGCTCAAAGATAGGAATAAGGGTATCAGGAAGGGAGGTGGTTATAGGTGTCGTAAGTTGAGGTGTGCTTACAGCCACAGGCTGTTTCTGAGAATGTCTATTAGTTTTTCCTAATGTACATAATTTATGGTTATAATATATCAGCTATGGTTATAATATATTGCTTGCAGGACACTTTCCACAGTTCCAATGAATTTATTCTGCTGCATTAAACCAAATCTAAAGTGTTAACAATGTTAACTGCTTATTTCAGGCATTAAATTATTATTATTAATAATAACTGTATAGCCTTTACTACCCTCAGAAAATAATGTGTTTTTTTTTTTATTATTTTTTTATTTTCAGGACATAGACATTTCTAGACTAAATGCTAAATTAAAGCTAGTCGGAATACCAGCGGCACTAAGCCTTCTGAAACCATCAGGGAAAGAAAAAGTTTCTCCGTTCTTCTAATCTGTTGGCAGTTTCATCCATGACAGCTAAACCTGGAATTACAGCTAAAAAAACATCCATTGTTACTTAGTATTGATTTGGCCTCTCTTAAAGTGCTTGGCACTGTACAGAACAAAGAAGACAACAGAGTTAAAGACAACTCTTAACAGGATGTGTGTTGAATAGTGAAGACATCAAAACCATCCGACTATGGAAACTGAAATAATTAGCTTCCTGAGAAACATCTAAAGCAAACACTTACAAGGTTACTGGATGGTATCTTTAGTTTTATCCTAGCAAGTCTCAAAATAGCAAGCCCATAAAATAGGTTTCTTATCTAATCAAAAGTTCATTGATAAATGAAAAACATTGTGGAACATAACTGTATATTAAAAAGAACACAAAACATCTGTCAGTAGTAGGGCCGTATATCTGATACTCTCTACAACTACGCCAGATACAGACAGACTGTTTGGATGAAGATAGATTTCCGTCATTATGTGAAAGCAGTGATTTAAATGCTCATATTCAAGATGAGAAAAAAATCTAAGAAACCTGTCCCTGGCAGATTCAAGAGAACACAATATCAGGATTTCTGCAAGGCGGTTTACCACAGCCAACCCTATTCTCTGCAGTGTGCGGTCAAGAAAGGCTGCAATCATGCACTATTACCTTCCACGCAGAGGCCAACAAGATGCTTTAGCCGGTGGGCACTGCAGTGCTCTGGGAAAGGAGAAAAGGCTCGGTCCTGAACCAGAGGTTTGTGGGGAGAGAGGCAGTAGGGAGCGGCACAGCCAGAGCGTGCTGGAACTGGTGGTTCACTCTTACCATACAGGGCTAAGGGTTGCAGCAGGTGGAGGTCAACTTCAAAATACACCACGAGGACTCTTTCTAAAACTGACAGCAGACCCGTGGTGCTCCTTGCCAGAGGCTGGAGCTGATGTGGGTTTTCCCCAGTGGCTGGGGAAATTAACAGAAGAGTGACTCACTGAGAATAGGTTAAAAAAAAAAATATGTATATATGGGGAAAAAAGTATGTGTCCATCTCAGTAAGTCACTCAGTCAGAAGCTGCGAGAGTAGGGGGAGGAAATATTATATATGCTTGTGCAGTTCTCGCTTGTTTCCTTGGTAGCTGCTCATAGAATCATTAAGGCTGGAAGAGCCCTCCAAGATCATCCGGTCCAGCCATCCCCCTACCACCAATGTCACCCACTAAACCATGTCCCTGAGCACCAGGCCCAACCTCTCCTTGAACACCCCCAGGGACGGTGACTCCACCACCTCCCTGGGCAACCCGTCCCAGTGCCTGACTGCTCTTTCTGAGAAGAAATGTCTCCTCATTTCCTACCTGAACCTCCCCAGTGCAACTTGAGGCCGTTCCCTCTAGTCCTATCACTGGTTACCTGTGAGAAGAGGCCGACCCCCAGCTCCCCACACCTTCCTTTCAGGTAGCTGTAGGGAGCAATAGTTACTTCTGGAAGCAAATAGCAGCTTAAAAATACCTTTGGCAACCCGTGTGTCTGCTCCGTTGTACCTTTAGTCACCCCAGGTGAGTAGCTCAGAGTTTCCAGGGCAGATCCGGGCACTCCAGCCGGTTCGGCCCCGCTTCCTCTCCGTGATCTGAGTCAAGAAAAACAAAACCCCCGAGCGAGAGAAGCCTGAGCAGAGAACACACCCTCCCGGCTTGTGCCGACCCGGGGAGGGAAGCGGCTCCCGGGCACCGGCGCCGCTCGGGTCCCCTTGGGATGACGGCGAGGCACGGCGGGGGCGGTGACAGCCTCCCCGACCCCTCCTCTTCCCTCCTGCGGCCCCGGCTCGGGCCTTAGCGGCGGCGGCGGCGGCTCCCGCTCGGCGGAGAGGGGCGGAGAAGGGAGAAGCGGGGGGCCCGGGGCCGCGGCCATGCTGCGCGGAATGGCGGCGGCCGCCCGGCGGGGCCGGCGCGGGGCCGTGCCGGCGACATGGCGGCGGGGCCGCTGCTGCTGCGGGCCGGCGGGGCGGCGGCGCTGGGTGCCTCCGGCGGGCAGCCCCAGCGGGGTGGTGGCGTACAACAGCCGCAGCCGGAGCAAGGAGCCGCTGGTGCTGGCCCGGGACGGAGTGGCCACCTGGTAGCGGCGGGTGCGGGGTGCCCCGGGGCCCGGCCGCCGTCCCCCCGGGGGCTGACGGGCGCCGTTTGCCTCCTGTGTCTCCGCAGGTACAGCTGCGGGCCCACCGTGTACGACCGGGCGCACCTCGGGCACGCCTGGTGAGTGAGCGAGCGGGGCGAGGAGGGACGGAGGGGCGAGGAGGGACGGAGGGTCTCCTGCGGCTCCTTGTGCTGCCCGTGGAGATCCGGGCTGCTCCCGAGCCCCCGTCTCCTAATCCCGCAGGCAGAGGATGCGTTGGGATCGTGGGGAGAAAGAGGAGCGAGCTCTCTGCTAGCTGCTGTCATACCAGCAGAGAATATATAAGCTGTATATGTGGGTAGCTTCTGTTCCCGTTACCCCTTTGGGTTCACTAATACCGTCAGCGGGGGGAACAGCACGCGTGCTGCGTTTCCAGAAGGCTGGGTGCAGCCCTCCTGTGCACGGTGCTGCAGGGTGCCCTGCTCGGGACGACTGCCCTCGCCTTGCAGCAGAGCGGGCTCTTCAAAAACTTTCCTCTCTGTTGGTATTCCGCATAGCTTTGGCACAGCGAATTATGCTAAGATATAATAATACTATGTTATCACATATAATAATACTCCTGTTATTACAGCTATTCTTTTCTTGATCTTATTCGCGTTTTTCTTTCAGCGTCTTTCCTCCGTGTACGTGTGCGTGATGCTTTTTTAACGTAAAGTTTCACTAATCAGACTGTACTGAGGAAGGAGAGGTATGGGCATTGCCTTGCGTAGCCGGGCTGTGGAGTGGAACAGCTTATACCACTTCTATGCACACTGCCCATGTTCCTCTGCTAGAACAGATACGAGGTGGTGTAGTGGGTCTGGAGTACAGCATTTATAAAGCCAGAGGACTTCAACTTGGATCGTTATGTGTCTTTTGGGTGTCTCTTTCAGTCGGTGGTTCTCCACGTTCTCCTGATTAAAAGAGTAGGAAGACCTGCTATTTTTTCCATCCATTTTTATCCTATGTCCAAACTAACAATTTCAAACTTCCCCGGTCTGAAAGTTTGCCATATGTCTGTCCCGCCTATTCCTGACCTTTCCACGTATAGGATAAGAAAAAACAGTTAGGGCTGAATATCACATTCACGGTGGTGTGTCATGCAGATAAGGAGCTATGTTATCATCCTTCTGGTGCCTCTTTAGTGCCTTCACGTGTTTCCTGTAGTACAGCAGGATGCCTGTGCTAAAGATCTTCCTCTCTCTCTTCTGAGCAGGTGAACCCTCCGGGAGGTGAGGAATTAACTGTTCCCTCCCAGGGTCTGTGGTGTTGACATCTCAGCTGCTCTGTTCAGTATGGCAGAGCATGTTTTATTTTTAATTTTAATTTTTTCCTTGTAACTAGGCCTACCTGTAGAGCTACAAGAACATTGCTTTTGTTGGCACAGCTGAAATGAATGTTAGTCTACAGATCAGGAAATACCCTGGAAAATAGCACAGTCACATGGATTGATGCATGTTGCTACAGTGTCACTCCTATAAAATACCCTCATGGTGTTGCACCGTTGCAGCATCTGATCTTATCACTGGAATTCCTTTCTTCCATCCTTTTTTTCAATTTAATTTGTGGTGAGCATAACAAACACAGCAGATCATGAATAATGGAAATGAGCTTGAGCTCCGCAAGAATTTGGAAAGCATTGCATTGCTATTTTTCTTTTCCCCACTAAGATTTCTTACTTCTCTAAATAATCCAACTTTCTCTAGCATGTTGTGCTTCCAGACTTCAAAACAGGTGCCCTATGTGTTTTCAGACAGCATCCATAATTCATCCTATATATTAAAAAAAAAAAAAAAGCTGCAGAAAACACCACCTTTTCCCTCAGTACTGAGACTGGCTTGGATTTTGCTGATGTGGGCTGCAGCCTGGTTAGGACCCCAGTTCCTGGCCATGGTAAGAATAAGCCCAAATAGGAGGGAGTTCCTTCATGCCATTGTGCCTGGTGTGGCACCCCCTTCATTAGATCCGATTCTTTCGTTGCAGTTTTTTGGTACTGAAGTTGTAAGGAGCCAGCTTTCCGAGATGTTGGGAGATCTGCTCTGGCTATTGCAGTGCTTCTTCCATCAATTGTGCCAGAAGATCAGAGTAAAGGGAACAGCACAAAATTTGTATATGATCTGGGAACTAAAGCTGCAGAACCATTAAATACAGTTTTAAGCTTTTGATACTGGCATTGTCCCTTTGAAAGAGGTCTAAAGAAGAATTTAATCTACTGGAACTGTGTCACAACATGAGATGCGCATGGTTCCCAGTGAGCTGCTGTTCAGTAGTATCTCTTTTCTTGGCAGCATGTGCCACCTTCCAAAAGGCCTTTTTTAATATAGTCACAGTGCAAACAACAACAGAAAAGTATTTTTCTTCATCAAGATACTGAAATCTTCACAGAATCACAGAATAGTTTGGGCTGGAAGGGTCCTTAAAGCCCACCCAGTTCCACCCCCCTGCCATGGGCAGGGACACCTCCCACCACACCAGGCTGCCCAAAGCCCCATCCAGCCTGGCCTTGAGCACCTCCAGGGATGGGGCAGCCACAGCTTCTCTGGGCAGCCTGTGCCAGTGCCTCACCACGCTCTAAAATTTCTTCTTTATATCTAATCTAAACCTACCCCATTTTAGTTTAAAACCATTCCCCCTTGTCCTATCACTCCATTCCCTGACAGAGAGTCCCTCCCCAGCTTTCCTGTAGGCCCCTTTAGGCACTGGAAGGCCGCTGTAAGGTCTCCCCAGAGCCTTCTCTTCTCCAGGCTGAACAACCCCAGCTCCCTCAGCCTGTCTTCATGGGAGGGGTGCTCCAGCCCTCTGATCACCTTTGTGGCCCTCCTCTGGACTCGCTCTAACACTTGCATGTCCTTCTTGTGCTGGGGTCCCCAGAGCTGAATGCAGCACTCCAGGTCCGTGTCCTTGTTACGTAGAATCTGAATCTTAGCGCCGCCTTGGTCCCCGCAGCTGAGGGGAAGGATGCAAATCCATTGTCAGTATTTGCTTATGCTCATTTGCTTTGACAGACACAGTGGGTGCAGCCTGTCCAGTGGTGTGGGTGCCATGGAAAGCTGCAGGTCCTCGGGGTTTTCGTCACTCCATTGTGCAGGTGCAGTGCGCTCAGGTTTCTTCAAAGCCAGTGGAGGCTGAGGTTTCTCCTTGTCTTGCAGGATGGAGTGCAAGCCTGTAGTCACCTTTTGTTATTTCGCACAGTAATTGGGTTTTATGGAGTCAAAGCATGTTCTGAGAATGAAGAGCGGAGAGCCTGTGAGGGGCAGAAGGCTGCCGCAGGCCTGCGCTGCGTGCAGGTGGATCCGTCTGGCTGCGCTGAATGTTCAGCTTCGTCACGTACAGCCTGGATGATACTGAAAATTTATTCTCGGCTGTAAATAAAATAAAATAACCCCCCCGGAGCAGCTCTTCTTTGCTGTCAGAAAAGATCTGTGGTGTTACTGTAATAGCTTACTTGTAGCTCTACCTGTTACTCGACCCCAAGCAAAGTTAACACGAGCTGGTTTGTTTCTATGTCACTCTGTGTGGTGGACTTTGGAAGCCTGCTGGCATGTACAGACTGAGGGCTTTTTATTTTAAAGATAACTGATCTGTGTCTCTCTTTTGTACTGCTTGCTTTGGAAAAGTCCTCTGGTTGAGAGGCAGCTTCAAACAGAGCTCAGTGTTATCATAAAGAGATGCAAGAAAAGAAAGCAGAGAAAATTTGCTGTAATGTGTCACTAATGCCAGAAGAGGGTAGAGCAGTTCAACTGAAATTTGCTTGACTTTTGTGCAGATTGGAACTAATTTTGGAAAAGCATTTTATGTACTCAAGACCCTTTTTTTTTTTTTCCCAAGTATTAGGGTATTGAGCATATCTCTGTGGCTGTCAGTGCTCTTTGACGTTTTTATCAAAGTTTATTCCTATTACTGCATGTTTAAAAGCTCTTGTTTCTCTCTTCCAGCTCCTATGTTAGGTTTGATATAATCCGAAGGATAATGACTCATTTTTTTGAAACTGAAGTTATCATGGTGATGGGGATTACAGACATAGATGACAAGATAATAAAAAGAGCCAATGAGGTAGGTATTTGCTACAGTCTTTGATCCAAACTTTTGGTATTTCCTAGATACAGTTACGTAGGGAAATGAGCTAAGTTTGTTGTTGTTATTTAAAAAAAAAAAATTTTTTTTTTTAAGTAGGTAATACATTTTGAGATTTTTAGCCCTCTAGCTGCTCCTGGGGCAGGTGTTCTTATAGCCTTATGCCTTGTCTGGAAGGCCAATGGAAAAGAAAAACCCATGGCAACCCATCAGCAGAGTTGAAGCATATCTTTTCCCAAAAGCAAACCCAAGCCGGTAGCTTCTGGCTGTTTTCTGAAAAAATGTTTTGTGTCGTTGATCTTTAAAGACAATAAATGATGATATACAGGGTTGAGGGCAGTTCCTGAAAGGTGCCAAGCACTGTCTATCTGCAAAGTCAGCACCTTGAGACGTGTCCTCAGTCTTGTCTGAGTTCACGGCCTGCTTGAAAGTTGACACTTTGGGTAAGGCTTGATAAGACAGGGGCCTTCTGGCTGGATCAGTATAAAAATACAGAATGAAAAAAAATAAGTCAATGCAACCAAACTTTTCACTGAATTCTCAGGGTGATTAAAGGTTTTATGGCTGTAAGTAGTTCTCAGATGGGTTTTTATCAGGCCTTTTTTAACAACTGAGCTTGGTGAATGTTTAATGTCATTTTTTAAAAATGTTTTTGGACCCTAAAATGCCAAGAATTTATTCTGCATTTTAAACATCTTTCAGATGAACATTTTATTGGTTTTTGAAATCTGTAACATGTCTTCTGGATCATAAATAAAAATGAACTGTAATTACAGTTTCAAGCTTTAAGCTAGTTTCTTGGAGCCAGAGAATTTGGCAGGTGTCACTTTTCTTTGAATCTTTAAGTAAACAGTTACTATTGCAGTTAAATGCACTGCATTCAAAAAAATGCTACCACCGTTTTCTTGTGGAAATAAGTTTGTTCCCTTAGTCCTTTTATTTGCAGTTTAAGGCCAGTACTCTTTCACCAAAAAAAAAAAAAAGACTGCATTTTACATTTTTTCTTTATCATCAGAACATCATTTTATTTTGTGTGGGGATGGTGTTTTAAAATAATGCATGTTTATTTACTCCATTCTTTGGTTCTATGAAGAGCTATTTTATGTAGCATTTTTGTGTATTTGTGAATGTCCTGCTCTGCACACTTCGGTTGTACAACCTGTTGTTGCTGACCTTTGTAGCTGAAGTATTACAGTGTTAGGATCAACGTGCCTGACGTTGTTCTTTCACCTCTGGTGGGACTCATCTAGGGGGATTCTGAAAGTTGGGCATCCGGTCTTTGAGGAGCATGCTACATTCCCTGAGTGGTCCTTTGAAAAAGAGATGAGCATCTCTGTGTTCGGAAATTTTCCCATCTTCCTGTAGATGCCTTTGTCTTTCTGTTGATAAAGAAGCAGCTGAGTTGTGTGTCGAGGTGAATCCCATTGCTGAAAGAGCGCTCCCTCCGGTCTGCAGGCAGAAGCATGCCTTTGAGCTGAGCATCTTCCTCCTTCCATTGCCAGATGAGCATCTGGTCTTCACCAGAACTCCTGCCTAGTCCAATAACTTGTGCGAATAGCAGTATCCACCCCTTGAAGATGTTCCAGTAATGAACTTGAAGCAATGAAACTGGATTGATTTTGTTAACGATTCAGTTATCTGCAAGCTGGAGAGGGTGGCAGTCTGTTGGCTCTTCCCTGGTAGGTTTTCCTCAGAGAAGACATAAAACTTGAATTTGAGAAACACTGATATCATGCTCTTGCCTGCTAGGGCAGGTTTTGCCATCTTAATGTGATTAAATTGCCTCTTTCCTTTTGGAGTGCACTTCTGCGAGGATCCCGGTTCCTGTCAGTCAGCTTGTGAATGAGAAATGCGGAGAAGATGTTTGAGAACTACTGCACTTGGCAAAATATGGAACTGACTTTCAGTTAATTTTCCCTGATTGTTACTCATATATTTCAATACAATCAGCTAAAATATCTTATTTTTCTTAATCACTGCAAATTAATATCCTGTCTTATCCTGCAAGTCTCTGATCTGTCTTTCTGACAAGTAGGTGGTATCGGCGTCCCCTGCCAATAAGTTGAATGAATTTTACATCTGTGCACTGTAGTATATCTTGTAGATACAAATGGAAGACGACCCTCTCAAGAGGAAAATAACGGGGGAGGGAAGGAGTTCATTATTTTAATCTTCTGTTGCTTTCTCTTAAAAGTTATCTATTAATATTTTGCTAGTTCAGGAGCCTAAATGAAATATTACTTTTAAGTTATAAATAACTTGCATCCCCTTCCTGTGAATGTTAGATTAATAAGCCTTTCTGACTCTTTACCTTGGGGGCTCTGTAAGTCATCCAATTAGCTATTAACTGCCTGATAAAAGATTGCAGTATTTTATGTTACCACTTTGATTTACTGATCTTTTTTTTCAGATGAATATATCGCCAGTAGCTCTTGCTCGCATTTATGAAGAAGACTTTAAGCAAGATATGGCTGCCTTAAAGGTATAGATACTCGAGCTTCTAAATTTTAGAGTATTTTAATGCAATTACTCTGGTAAGGAATCTGATTTTAACAGTTTGATTTGGGGGAGGGGAGACAACACAACACAGTTGATTGCTTGTCTGATGAAGTGTTGTTCATAAATTGAGTAGTGATTTACTTTTTCATTCTTCTGAGGAGAAAAAGGCTTTATATTGCACACCTTTTGAATAAAGAGGGGGAGAAAAAGCATCGCTATTCTGAAAGAGGAATGAAGAAGTTAAATTTATTTAAGAACACAGACTTGGTTCACAGATAATACTTAGTTACTGTCACGCAGAAATATCCTGATCTAAAGCATGTAAAACATCAAATATTCTTTCTCTGAGTTCGGGTGACTTTGCTTCTTGTCCAGAGTACTGTCAGAAGCAGGCAGTAAAACACTGGGGAAAGTGTATAAAAAAAACTAGTATATTTCTTCTTCTGTCCCTCATTTTTATTTTTTAATATTATCTGCATCTTAAATAGTGCTTGCAACCTTTTTATGATATTTGAAACATTTTTTGGTAAGATAAAATTGAGAAGAATGGTCTTTAAAATTTGTTTCTTAAATTGGAGTGGCTTGTCAGTAGTCTATTTCACACAGTCTGATGAACTGTTACTATTTCTTTGTTTAAGGTCCTTCCCCCTACAGTATATATGAGAGTGACTGAAAACATTCCTCAGATAATTTCCTTTATAAAAACAATAATTGCTAACGGACAGGCTTATGCAACCTCGCAAGGTAAGATTTGTAGTAAGGCACTTCCTCGTTAGCACATGCATGGGAAGTCAGTGCTCTAAGTGATCCTGTTTAGGGATCAGGTGAGATATGCTATACCAGGTTGTATTGGTTACTACAGTGTGAGCAACTCGTTTGTGACGATACAAGTGTGCCAAACAACTCTTACGCCATTTCTAAGTTAAAAGTAGTTCATAATTTAACATAATTGTTTACTGTAATGATCTGCTGTCTCAGCTCCTGTGGGGAAGTCCTGGCCTGGGTTCTGCAAGGGAGCTGGGGGAAGCTTAGCTGTAAACAGGAGCTGGATATCTCCTATGTACTGTAGAAGACATGCCTGCAAAACACAATGTGTGGAAAATTTTTAGTAGCACTAGTGGCTGTAGAAGGATGCAAATGTGTTTTAACTGGAACACTAGTAGGTAATAATTCAGTCATGGGAGGGGATTGCTAGTTAGCAGGGAAAAACCCGGGCAGATGTCCAGAAAACAGCGTTGTCTTAGGTGCAAAATGAGCAAATGCAATAAGGTTACTGAAAAGGTAGTAACAGGGAAACATGGGCTGCTACTTCTGCAGCATTTCTGGTTTTCTAAATCAGAATTTCAAGTGGAAGTTCAAAGGTACTTTGTTTTGTTTTGCTTTCAGGGAAATATTATCTCTCCATTATATAAGCAGAGTGAATGTGCCCCATCTTTGCTCTAAAACTAAATATTTTTTTTCTATTAGGCAATGTTTATTTTGACGTTAAGTCTTGGGGAGAAAGATACGGAGTATTAACTGCTGTTAGTCCTGATACACAAGATGAAGCAGGTGAGTTCATGGCAGCAACTTGTTTGTGTTAATTCTTTGTCTGAACTTCTGATGTATCTATGCATAAACCTTCACTCAACAGTTTTCTAACTTGTTGTGTATAGCCAGCATTTTTAGTTAATCAGGACGTCATGTTTTAGTGATTACTTATGGAGGCACTCACTGTTGGCAGTGCAAGCGGAAACTCAGTCTTTATTCATGCTTGGTTTTCTCTATACCTTTGTTCTGTTACTTTAGAATAATCACGTTTCTTACTCAATTTTATTTAAATCTTTGGGAGCATTGTATACAAGCTTAGTAATGAGGTGATGCTCTCAGCCCTTGTGCTAGCCAGCAGTGAGGTGGGCGAGGGGAAATGCTGGGAAACGTCATCTCCCACGTTATTGTTGGGCAGTTGCACCCTTCTGGTGTGTGCTAACCAGATGCATTTACTTCTTTCATTATTTACCACCAGACTACTGCTAAGCAGAGTGGTTGTGTGAGCCCTTTTGACGGGCTGTGGTAATGTACACTTGGCTGTGTTCTTCTTTTTTTGCTGCTGTTTTGCTGAGCAGGATTGCTGATCCTCTCTGTAGTTTCCGTAAGCTGGCTCTGATCAGGTCT
Source organism: Anser cygnoides (assembly GCF_040182565.1). NCBI lineage: Eukaryota > Metazoa > Chordata > Aves > Anseriformes > Anatidae > Anser > Anser cygnoides. The sequence goes on along the minus strand of NC_089873.1, from coordinate 149,793,975 downwards.
TTGCATAGTTCGATGCAGGTCTCCTGTGTGCTTTGCACGCTGAAGTTCACTACCTCTTCAGTGAAAAAAAAATTGCGTTTGCAATTACTGGAAATGTCTAGGAGGTGATACTCAGGTGAATTGCAGCCAGAAGCTTCTCACAGCTCCGCTCTGGAGTTGTTTCTTTACAGCTCACAAGGGGAACGTTCTGTAGGGGCAGTTACTGACAGGCTGAAACCATCCTCCTGATTAATTCTAGGCACATAGTAGCATAGGGGTCCCCACCTGAATATAGGTAGGGATGTCCTGCATTTTATTGTGCTGTATTACCTTTCTCGTGTGTGTACAGAAGGCGTTTTGAGGAGCTGTGCCCTCCTGTTTGCTGCTGGAGAACTGGATTCAGAACTGGGGTCCTGTGGTGTGTGCTCTGCTTTACCAGGTCGCCAGCTTCTTGGGGCCTTGGGGTGTTTTTAGTGACAATTGGAAGCAGAGAGGTGCCAAAACAGGGCTTTGCCTGCTGTCTCCTCTATTCTGAAATTTAAAGACCAGTGAATTGTAGGTCACTTTCTTTCTCTGCGAATCTAGAACATTTCCTTTCCTAAATGTCCCAGACAGCATGCTCATAGCCAAAGCAAACTGTGGTGGCTGCAGGGCACAGTGTCATAACCAGCATCTCCTGAAGAGATCCCTCTTGCTGCTCTCCGACGTGAGTGAGCACTTTCTTGTAGAGCTCTGTTAACTCTGTGGGCTGCCCTAGGGTTAACAGAGGCCCTGGGGAGCCTGCCGTAGGTGAGCCTGCTCTGGGCAGGGTTTGGATAAGATGTTTCCAGAGGTATCCCCTGGCTGCAACCATTTGTATTTTACCCTGCTTCCTCTCCATTCACGTACTACTGAACTTACTCTAATCTCTAAAGATTCAGTGACCGTTCCTTAGTTTGTAACTGAGAAGATGAAGAGTTCTTTTTCGCAGTAATATACTCCAGAAAGGCAAGAGAGGGATGGAATCAACAGATACAGGTCAAACGGAGCTTGGCAAAATAGTGAAAGCTGAGATGAAGATTCGGTTGGTAGAGCTCAGGTTATATTTCTGTCCTTTTATTTCTTATCAATTTTGAATGATGAAGCAGGTGTAATGGATTTTTGTAATGTGCTTCGCTTAATATTGCATGACATTCTGAATAAAAACAGCCTCTATATAATATCAATAAAGTACAAGTGGAATGGATCAAGAAAAATGACCATCTGATAGAGCTCTGAAAATAGCTGTGAATCATCATTAAAATGTGTTGGTAGTGGAATGCTGCGGGGATAGGTTTAGACCCAGTCATACATGGTGTTTTTGTTAATGATCTGGAATAAGTAGAGGAAAGAAGTAAATCTGATGTCACTGCTGATAAAAACTGATGAGCAATGTTAAATAATTAAGGATTTTTTCTTCTGCTGCTGCATTGCAACCTGTATATCCTAGGAAACTAGCTGATAGGTAACTAAGCAAATGAGGTAAAACCAGAGAAGGCCAAAAGAACTGAAAGGATGAGATGTATTAAAGAATCTTGAATCCATCTTTTTAGCCTGCAGAAGTCAAATTCAACATACTGTTGTTTTTTTTTTTTCAAAAGCTTGATTAAGAAACTGGAAGCCCAAGGTAAGCAGGAAAGGAGGAAGGATGCAGGAAAAGAAGTTGGGCAGAAAATAAAATCTGAATGGTTCACTAAGCACACACTTCTGCTTTCTTTCATATATTCATTTTTTTTTCTGAGACGTGTCCCATTAACAAATCCCTTTTCCATGGTAGTTGATACTGATAAACGCTATGGTAAAGACTTTGCGCTGTGGAAAGCTGCCAAACCTCAAGAGCTATCCTGGACTTCTCCCTGGGGAAAAGGAAGACCTGGATGGCACATCGAGTGCTCCACGATATCAAGGTCAGATTTCTTGTATTTTAAATCCATCGCTGTTTTTTTTTGTCTGCAGTCACAGTACAATAGTAGAAGCAGTACTGCTTTTTTGATGATCGGTAGAAAGCACCAGTTTTAAACTGAATACTTTCTGAAGCTGTCTTGTTATATTTTGGCATTTTCTCTCCTTTGAGAGAAAAGCGTGCATTTAAAATAAGCCATGCAAGATCACCCAGATGATTAGGGAGTCTTTTAACTTGAATGGAGTAACCAAAGTTTTTGTGAAAGTTAAGGAAGACCTCTTTCATCTTCCTCCCTTCCACGTCATGCAATCTCCAGCAGACCTAGTCAAGCCCGTAGTGCAGTATCAGGAGGACAGGGTATGGGATTCTAGCAGACACAGGAGGCTTTGCTGGCATTATCTTAACGGCAGTTGTGGATGTGTCTGCTAATCATCTATCATTATTCAGATTTCTTTAAAAGTCAGCCACAGTATTAAATATTCAGATTTCTATGTGGCAGTATATTCTGTGGGCATGGTGTGAATTGTGTGTAGTAGCAGTTTGCTTAGAGATGTATTAAATTAATTTGCTCTGAATTTAGAGTTTTGTTTTATTTTTTCCATGGTACAGTAGTACTTTGTCCTGTGCAGTATTAATTTGTGATCTATTAATTTGTGTTTGGAAAAAAAGAGGCTTTAACTCTTCCCTCGTGAAACATTGGTAGTGGTACTTAGTTTTGCATTAGTTTCATATCTTTTTTTCAAAGCCAATAAGAAATTACTGAGATCTGACCTTGTGTAACTTGAGAGTTTTGAACCCAAGCTGAAAGTAGATGGAACAACTGCTTCAGGTTTCTCTTTTGTAGGCCGTGCTGGTGCATGTAGGGACATTAGTCATTACTACCTGCTAGCAAAAAGCATTTATAAAGGTGATTGTATGTCACTAAATAGTTTCAGCGCTGTGGAACAGTTCTTAAAGCATTTGAAGTACACAGAAGCTTGTTGCATTTGAAGTGCAACCTGTGACAGAAGAGCACACTAGGTGAGAAACGACAACCTGTTACAAAGTGGCCTATCTGCTAATGTGATACTATTTAGAGTATGTGTGTATTTTCTGTACCCTTTACTGTGGTGAGACTCCTGCCATGTAAATAGGAGCTTACCCATGGAGAGCAGAAGTGTGGTAATCTGGGACTAGAAGAAATGGGGAGCTTATTTTTGTAAGTTACCTGAAGTGTTGTGCTGTCACAGTCAGCTCTCAAGTACCCATTTTAAGTAATAACTACTTGTCTGCTTTGCCAAAGATCTCAAAGCTCTTTAAGTTAGGTGAATTAATTTTGAAGTATCTTTGAAGTGTGTGTGTGAGAGAGAGAGAGAGAGAAGGTGAAGGGCATTGGTCTCTAGTACGGTCCTGGAGAAGGAAACCATCTGACATGACTCAGGTCTGATCTGGAGCTTCACTTACAGTGAGGTGGGCTGCAGCTCTTGTCCCGGAGCATTTTGCAGATCTGTCTTTTTCCCTCTCCTCAGCTCTTATTTGTGTTGTTGGAGGAAACTGCCGATGGACAGTGTTCCTCTTTAGGTGGCAACCCCTCTTTAGGGGTAAGCTGGGGTATCTCTCTGAAGGTCCATCCTAAATCTAGTTTTGGAGCAGGCAGGAAGAAGCAGAGGGGCATGAGCTTTGGAAATAGCCACAGACAGTCTGTCTTCCGTTCTTTCTCCTAGTTTTCTTCTGTTTCTCTGCCCTGAACTGGGAGGGTCTATAAATGTAAAAATCTATAAAGATTTATGCCTACAAATACCTGAAGGGAAGGTGCAAAAAAGATGGAGCCAGGCTCTTTTCAGAGGTGCCCAGTGCCAGGACAAGAGGCAGTGGGCACAAACTAGAACACAGGAGGCTCCCTGTGAACGTCAGGAAACACATTCTCACTGTGCAAGTGATGGAGCACTGGCGCAGGTAGCACAGAGAGGTTGTGGGGTCTCCTCCTTGGAGATCCTCAAAAGCTGCCTGGACATGGTCTTGGGCAGCCTGCGCTGGGTGCTGTTCCTTTTGCTGGAGCAGACGGCCTCCAGAGGTCCCTTCCAGCCTCAGCCGGTCTGTGGTTCTGTGAGCTAGTACTGCAGTGCCATCATGAGCCAGGGTGTTGTGTCCCAAGAAGGGACAAAAATCTTAGCATCCAACCAGGACCAACTTGTTAATGGGACGTAAGGAGAGACTGCGTGTGTTCAAAAGTGCACGCATACGTAGCTTGTCTTTCATTTTCTACTTGCATAGACATTGTGTCTTCCCCAACTTGAGCGTCTGCAGTTTCTGTGCAGTTAGCATTGATTTACTTCCCTGTGAGCTGGTAAGTATTGTCCATGTAAGAGGCGGGCAAAATAAAGTTATCAGCTTGCCCAACATGACCTAGCAGGGACTTAATGAAGCAGTGGATACATTTTAGGAGCCTTGACTCCTGAGGCTTTTTAGCCTCAAAAGAAAATTAGGCATTTTCTTTTGACATTATAACAGGATAGGACTAAGCATTTTCTATCATAACTGTGTACGGTATTGCCTGAATTCTTACAGAAAAGGTACAAGATAAAGCATAGGAACACCAAATTTGAAGAAATGTTCATCACTGAACTTTTGTCTGTAGATGAAGGAAGCTGTCTGATGCTGATACCATAGCAGAACAAGGAAAGATGTCCTGCTTGCCGTTCTTTAATCTAAACTAGAAAAATAATTGCTTATACTAAGGAAGATTAATAGCAGGCAGGTATGGTCCTGTCCACGCAGGTCCTGCTGCAATTTGGTATTAAGATCTGTGTAAAATCCTCCTCTGAAACTGTAATCATTCAATAATGTATTTATATTGATGATGTTTCATCTTATTATTTTCTGCATTTCTTTTACAAAAACCTTTTGTGGTGTTCTACTTACTGATCAGGGAATTATTGTTACAGCGCAGTGTTTGGAAAGCAACTGGACATCCATTCTGGGGGAATAGATCTCGCGTTTCCTCATCATGAAAATGAAATTGCGCAGTGCGAGGTGTATCATCAGTGCGAGCAGTGGGGGAATTATTTTTTGCATTCTGGTAAGTAAAATGTCAATCACCTGAGAGGCCTGTACAAGTATCAGGGGTTTTGTTTTCTTTAATTTTTTTAAGGTTTGTCATTGTATGACATGAAGTGAAGGAAACCTTACAAACGGATGCTGTACTGCAGTGACCAAGTTCTGTCCTCACTAAAAGAAGAAACATAAATGAGTGAATTTTGAAGCGGTAGAACGAATGCCTTTATAAAGTGGTTACAGTGAAATACTAAATATCATCTGGGGAAACTTCCAAATAATATCAGTGTGTACGTTTATCTATGTACAGTGTTTATTCCTAATTAAAAATGTGGAAAGAAGAGTTCTTCCTGTAGAATCTCATCTCCTTTCACTTGATTTCTGCAAAATGTGAGGGTATTGGTTATGATGATGGTTTCTTTTCAAATTTTACTTTGGCTGTGACAGTCCTGCTGGAAGAGGGTGAAAATAATTGATCTTTTCTGTATGTCCTCCTAAAAATAGAAATTCCTGCTGTCTTTGAGATAGAACCCTCAGTATCTGAAGGTAGGTGAGTGAAGGTGACAGGTAGCTGATCATACTGTTTTTAAAGCTTTGAAACTGGAATAAACCAGTTCAGTTCTCCATCATCTCTCAGCACCAGTTGCCTGTGGGCTTAAAAGAAAGTTTTCAGTAGAATGCTGAGTAAAATAGCCTGTAATTATAAATACAGGGTAAAGCTCTTCTCTTACAAAAAGACTCCATACTACTGGAAGATAAGAATGGAGAGAAGGCTAAGATGCCCGAACCGATGAGCCAACAAAGCTCACAGTTGTGACCCTGTAGAGAAACGTCTGAGCTGGGATGTTTTGAAATGTGGGAGAAACCTAACAAGCAGATGCTCTGCTGCAATGAACTGGAAGCTTTGAATGCATGATTCACATACCTGTAACTATTTAAATTCTTCCGAGAAGCTTGTGGGTTTTTGTTGTTTGTTTTGTTTTTTTAAATCCTCCAGCAGCAGTATGTTGAGTGGTGAGTAAGAGACGCAAGGTTAATGCTGAAGACTGAGTCAGACACTTTGGTCTAGTCTGCTGAGGCGTGACCAAAGAGGTTGCTGCTGGGTGAGTGACTTGGTCTTGGTGTAGCCCATAGATGCCACAGACCTCTGCATCTCTTTCCCCTAGAAGTGACCTTGCTGCCTGCGCTTGACTTTTGACTTTTGAGATAGCAAAGTGTCTTTTACTCGCTTGGTCTTCAGCTTTATGATATTGCCGTTATGTAGAACTGCTGCCTTACACAATAATGCTTCAGTGAAGACTGTGCTGTACGATGCTGTGAACAATGCCATTATGTGATGGGACTGGCAGCGTCCTTCTGGTAGAAACTGAAGTTTGTTCTTCCTATTGTAGTTGTAGTGGTGCTGGATGGTCTCCAGAGAACTGAAGGCAACAGACTGCAGATTGAACCTGACTTTCTTCTTGCTGAACAATACTTTGTGCAAGATCTCTTGTTGAACGCTATCAGCTGCTTGTTTGAGCTAGAGCTGTGGTACACTCTGGGAATTACTGAGGCCTTTATGTATTTGTACTGTTCGGGGTTAATACCGAATTCTAGTTTCAGTTCTCAATGTAGAGGCTGTTACAAGTCAACAGAAACTGTCCAGAGGCTGGTGCATCCTCCAGGGTACGCTTTACTCCTGAAGTGCTGGGAAATTCTCTGCGTTTCCAATGAGATAGACAGTACACTGGTTACTGCCAGCTGGAGTCTTCTGGAAAAAAAAAAAAACAGTAATCTGAGTTCTCTAGCTTGGAGTCAAAACTATAGGGGAAATATTCTTTGAAACTGAGCAAATAAAGAGGATTCAAGATTTCTTTTCTCAAGAAAAGGAAAAAAAAAATACCTTGATTCCAAGGGCAGTTTGAGTGCTGAGGTTCTCTAGGAGCTGACAGATTACATTCATTAATTCAAAAAATTTTGCTGGAGGACGATAACGTGAATTATTTAGGGCAAATGAATCAGCTTCAGAAACAATTTATTCTGGTAACAGACTTCAGAATTTCAGCAGGCTCAGAATTGGAGAAGCAATCCCCATTAGAGGAAGAAAATCCCTGCACTGGGGATAAATCTTCTTATAAGGACTTTATTTTTAGACTACTTGTGCTCTGGGAAGAGCGCCAAGCCAAAGTTATGAAAATCCTTATATTTTGTGATTTCTTTAATGAAATCATTCTAAGTGCTGAAGCTCTTGAAGAGGAGTATTATTTCAAATTCAGGTGTTACCTGTACCTTATTAAGGCAACACGGCCAAATTGCTTGAAATTAGGCTGCCTACAGTTAAGTCAGTCAATATTTAGGCAGCTTTACAAAAGCAAAATAAATAAATAAGTGTACCCAGCCTATTCCTTTTCCCCTGACAAAGGTTTGTGTATGGGAGGTTTACTGTGGTTGTTAGAGCTACAAGTGTCCAGTGTTTCTGGCAGTCTGCATGTTTTTATTTAGGGCCCTGAATTTAACTACACAGCAGTGAAAACGGCCTCACCTGATAGCAGTCAGGACTAAACATCATGAAAATGAGATTTTTATTTAATTGTAGATTTTTGTTGTAGCTGGTTCTGGATCCATACATCTCTCGATTCTTTGCTACCCTTGAAAGGGTGCTGTGCAAACTTAAACGTGCGGGTGGTGGAGGTAGGACTGGAGGCGGCTCCTGGAGAATCCCCATCGACTTGAACCACTGTCAGAAAGAGCTAGGAGGTGAAACCAGACGCTTCTCATTCACCAGGCCCAAGAGGACTGCTTTTCTCTCCAGAAGAGTTGGTGGGAATTTTGTCCCCTTGCAGAAGGGAACGGGCTCCCGGCAGGGCGGCAGAGCAGCGCTGTGCAGAGTGATGCAAAATTCCAGCATCAGACCGGGCTGCTCTGCAGGAATTGAAACCTCTTCCACCATCTGTGAAAACGGAGCCATAATTGCATGTGGTGCGTCCAGCCGGAGGAGCACCCCGAGGCATCGGGTAGCGCTGGCCTGCTGAATCTGGAAGAGTGCAAGGTTGCTGGTGGGTTATTAAAGAATAAGGAAAGTTCACGCTTAAAAATCTGCATCTGAGTAGGGTTAAGTGCTGGGCTCTGCAGTTAACAGAGTGTCTGAAAACTGTGTTAGTTGTGGGTGCTTGGTAACTTATAGGATTACTCTATTAATAGGAGAAGCCAATTAAAGCTTTTAACTACATTTCTGAAATGATGCTGAGTAGCGTTTTATTGCCTCTGTGTTCAGCATCCCTCTGGCTCTGAATAATTGATGTCTTCTATCAGTGGTGGTGGTGTGGCTAGTGCAGACAAGGTCCAGGAGCATACAGCTTTATCTTCTGCATTGCCTTGGCAGAACTTTATCCTGAAGCCAAGCTCTGCTTACTCTCCTAAGTGTGATGGAGATCTTTACTTCCTTTTTCTTGTGCCACGACCCTGTAAGTGGAAGGTCCATGCAGCTATTGAAAGCTGTATTTTTGCTTAGAGATTACATATTAAAATAAACTAATTCAAATTAGGCATCATAGCTGTAACTTCCCCCCCCCCCTTTCTTTTTCTTGCTCTCCCAAAGTCTGGTGAAATGCGGGACCTTTGATAGGTAGTAAATTCACCTTGCAACAGACCGCAGTGAGGAGTAGGCTTCTGTAAACATCACATCACCGAGCAGACAAATGAATCCCTTTCTTCAAGCAGAAATTGGGCAATTTTGAGCATGATCTGGCTTCGAAGTTAGCCCTGCTAGGAGCAGGGTTCAGCTGAGCAGCCTGACGAGTTTCCTTACCACCTAAATCCCCCTGTTATTTTTCTTCTACCTCATCAGCTCCCCAAGGCAGCAGGAAAGGAACGAGTCCTGGTGGAGGACCTGCACGGACGCTGCTGGGAGGCATGCCCCGTGTGAAGAAGCTGCACTGAGAGCAGCATTAGCATGCAACTCCTGGTGCCACGCAGACACACTCCTTGCTGCCTGGAGTGCTCTAGAGATGCCACGCCACAGAGGCTGTGGTTAACAGCCGCGTGTGCTTGGTGTGGCACAGCTGAGAGCTGCGAAGGGGGCCTCAGCATGTGGGGAGAAGGTCTGGATGGCCGCCTTGGACTCTCCCCACTGCCTTCACTAGCCCCACTTCGAGCGAGCATACTCCCAGATAGTGCCAGTGACTTTATTTCCCATATACAGTACTCCTCACTAACTCTTCTCTGTGACTTTAAGCTCCTGTCAGATTTTTTGGCATAAGTATTCAGAAGAAACACAGACGGCTTTTTCAGAAAGTTACTTCTGAGCAGCAAAATCTACCAGTTGCCTTTCAAAAGCTTTGACTTGCTTTATGGTATCTCTTAAAATCCAACTTCAGAAAACAGATCCTCAGATCTGAGAGTCTTCCTTATCCTGTTTAATCCATTCTGGCAACCAACTCTTTCCAAACTTTTGGTAGATCGAGTTTCAGAATAGGGGATGCACAGAAAACTTTACACTTGAGGTATTTTGGATTAACACCATAAACTTTTGGATTAAAAAAAAATTAGTAGCACATAGTACATACAGAAAATTGTTTGGGTTTCATTAACATTGTATTGCAGGATATTTGGATGATCTTTAAAAGTCTTAACATATTTCTGGAAAGTCTAGTTTAACAGGTAAAATACTTTTCTGTGAAGACTGAAAAATGCTTGCTTACTTGTTGTTTTTTTTTTTTAATCAATTCATTATCAACTTGGTTAAGGAAGACTTTTTGTTTTTTCCTTATTTTTTTTTCCTTATGTCTCTGCTCCTAGAGTGGTTCTTTTTTGAATAACGTTTTCTTCTGTTTTAAAATTCACCCAGCCCATGTCGAGGATGGTGTGACCAAGCTTTTGAACAATAATTTACACGTTGCATTGAGATGGTTGGCGCACGTCCATCTCAGCGTATGCTGCCTCCTGAGACTCCAGCGTCAGAGCTTTTTCTCATTCACTGCCCATTGAGAAGCATACTAACTTATCCCAATTCTTTCTTTTTTTTTTTTTCTAGGGCATTTGCACGTTAAAGGAAGTCAAGAAAAAATGTCCAAGTCATTAAAAAACTACATAACAATTAAGGTAATCTATTTTTGTGAACTGAAGAGATGTATGTATGTAACACGTAAATATTACTCACAGCCTTCTTTTGAGAAAACACATGAGCATTTGCTTGTACTGCAGTGAAAGAAGTGAAGCAGAGTGTTTTTCTAATGCAGATGTACCTGTTATTCTCTGTTTGGACGCAGGAAACCAGCTGTGACTCAGGGATTGTTCATAACTTGGGTCTCACTGAGCTGAGAGTGTTTGTAGGAGCAGCGTTTGTGCCTAGTACCAGAAATCTGCGTCGCAGTAACGGGTTCTCTTCTGTACACTCATCTTATCGTGTATGAATTTGGGACTTAGGCAAGGGTGGATATTTTTCCTTGGCCTGATTTAGGCGAAAAGGAAAATAGTCTCAGCATTTTCTCAGTAATTTATCAGGTATTCTGCAACTACACTATCATAATGGTCTCTTTTCTTCTCCTTTATTTTATTTCATTTTTTCTTACTGTCACCTTCTTGCTGATGTGCACAGACCATTGTCTTTTAATACCTCCAAGCTGCACGAATACGTCCTGTTTTACCATGTCAGAGAGAAGGAACCATTCGCCAGAAGCAGTTCAGTGAGTCAGTAACTTGTGGATCCTCTTCATTCCTCCCTGAAGGTCCACAAAGGGGTTGAGCCAAAGTTTGCGGCGTAGCGCAGAGCAGGGTTTGTGTCATCGTGTTGGTGATACGCTGTACTTAACACCATCTCAGCTCCAGCGATGGCTGACACCTATTGTTCGAAGCGGGTAATTTTCTTCCTTGAGACAAAGCTTGAGAGGCTGCTTCAGCACTTATGTTCCCCTCTGCCCTCTTGGAAGACTAATTACAGTCCTTTTAAAAGGAGTTCTGCTTTATTCTGAATTCTCCCGGTCTTGTCTCGTGTGTGTACAGTTAAGCCTCACCTCCCTTAGGAAAATTATCCATCGCTCACGGTTTTCACAGCAGTTTTCTGAGTCCAAGCAGATGTTGTAGGCAGGGTGGAGGAATGGCTATTAATGCAGTGCACACAACAGAAAAATGTATAGAAATGCTCCCCTGCATTTTTCCAGTGACACTTCTTTGTACGGAGGAAAGTGTTGTGCAGGAGGCAAACAGAAATTTCTCTGTAGCCAGCAGCGATATGCTCAGCAGCAAAACATTCAGGGCCTTCTCTCTTTCCTCGTGGGTTTCTTCTTCTAATTTCTGCGATTAGACATGGCTAGCAAATGTTAATCCTCTCCGGCAAGTAACTTTCAGTCCAGCGAGCCAGATTTCTTCCCATACAGTCTTTCTGCATCCTGGACGCTAAGCCCTGTGCGGAGCTCTGTGCCTGTGCTCTGAAAAATTCACGGCCTCGGATGGTGCCGGCGGCTTTTCCTTTGTCTAGGGTGGCAGAGGAGCGGGGGAGCACATTCCTGGCAGCCACTGAGGCATGGCTCTCCTTTCCTGCAGCCGTGCTGGATGCTCTCAGTCCAGCTGCGCTATTTTTCTTCCCCCTTGTTCCCTTTTCTGTGCGTGTTTTTTTTCTTTTTTCATATATAATGGCTATTAATTCTGACCTCCAAAATCAAGTGCGTGGCGATAATGCACTGCCAAGCAACCCGCTTTGAAAGATTTACGGGTACTTTCTTTCTCCGTGCTCTGTTTTTAATGCAATACAGAACTGATTTCTGCAATTTGGATGACCCCTTCCCAAATTCAGAGTTTTCCTCAGTAGAATTTATTTCCTTGCTTTACTGACATTGTTTTCCTTCTGTATATTAGCATAAAGCTTCTGGGAACACTGAGTACATAAAGTTATGAGTTAAGTTTATTTCCAAAAAAAAAAAAAAATTTAGTTTCACAATCTGTTTCTTGATTTAGCTTGCACTGATTGCCTCAATTATTTCTATTTTCACTTGAGAGACTGCACATTGCTGACATTTCGCTACCTTCAGTGTTCAGGCTGGTTTAGTCTGGCAGCAGAAGCTAAATTCTGAAATGTGCATCTTTAAGCAAATGACACTTCCCCTGTTTTCTTCTCGTACTGACTTCACCTTACGATTTTCTATTTCAGTGGTACTTCAGTGTTACAAACTTACTATCACCAATTTGCAAATTGGAGAAAAAGAAAAAAAAAAAAAGCCAGGAATGTGATGTTCAGTTAATCTGCCACCTTGTTCAACCTTCTCGCTGAGAGCAGAGCTGTCAAGTGATTGAATGTTTTATCCGTGTCCCTTCCAGGCACTTAAATAGTTCTTTGTCGGGGTAGTAAATTATTTTTAAAGCTAGATTAGTAGGGTGAAATTAATGAGGTCTCACAACTAGCATAGATAAATTCCAGTGATTTTTTTTAAAAGCTTTTTGTTCACTCCCATGTTTTCCTTCATAAGCTAGTCCTCCAGAAAAGGTACACTCATTTTCTTCTTTGAGAAGTTTTTGTTTGTCATAAACTTTACAAAACTTAGGAGTTGTCCTTTCCTATAGGATTGTATCCCTCTCTTAGTCTAGTAATTTTTTTTTCCCCCCACAGGTCTTTATTCAATGTATGTTTGATCATCATAACAAAGTATTTTTCAGTGTTTTATATTTGTGATTGACATTATATGCATATTTGTATATTCTATGTATATATACACATTATATGTATATGGAATTAGATTTTATTTAGTTTAGACTTTAAAGCACTTTTCTAATTTAAAGTTTTAATCCTAATTTAAAGATCAAAGGTTATTTGTAATGTCAGTTTGTCTGAAATATGCTGTAAAACTAGCGTAAGAGAATTGAACAACAGATGAAGAAATTATCTGGTGTAATACTAAAGCTGTCTTTTTGTGGGTGGAGTTTAGGATTTTCTGAAGAAGTTTTCATCGGATCAATTCAGGATGTTTTGTCTGCGCAGCAGGTACAGCTCAGGTAAGGAAGAGGTACGCCTGGCTCTTCGCACACACCTCCCAGAGCGGGGATCTGGTGGCGCAGAGGAGCGGGTTCCTCCTGCCGTGCCTCGCAGCTCCCACCCTATGCGGGAAGGTTCGCTGTGCTCCGTGGGGTTGCTCTTGGGCTGACATTTAGAAAGGCATCTTTACCGAGGGCAGCACTTAACTGTTTGTCTAAATACCTTCCTGAACTGAGGTTAATTACAACTCTGAATTAATTATGCTTTCAATTAATGAATTACCTCCACCTCTTGATTTGCATCTGTGGCAGCCAGTTACATTTCAGTCACAACCAACTGTTTTTAGAGACACATGCAGGTAGGGTTTTGCCTTCTATTCCTCTAGGGTACGACAAGGGCTTATCCCTAATAATTTTTTATTTTTATTTTACTTTTGTCCCATGGAGTTGCTCGGCATTCAGTGCAGTGCAGCTCACTTGGACGAACGCTTGATGAGCTGATGATCGCGGTAAGCTGGCGGGAGCTGCTGGCAGGGAAAGCTGCGGGGGAATTTCGCTGGCTTCCCTCTCTCTACACCAGAGTGTTTCCATCAGGCAGGCGCTGCTGTTAACCAGAAGAGGTTTTCGTATGGATAGCGTTGTTACCAGTTTATTGGTATCTGCCAAAAGTGGATGGTAGCTCCATGGCTGCTGTTGGGTAATGTGATTTGTCAGCACTCCTGGTACTGCGCTGAGATGCTGGAGCACACCGAAACACCTGCTGTGCTATTTAAGCCGGCCTCCAGATGCCTCAAATAAAGCACACCTAGCAGTAGGACTGGGAGAACTGACGTGGTGAAGGCTCTGTGGCTTTGCTAATGTGTAACACGCTGTGCATCCTCACAGGCAGGCAGTTACTGGACTGGGAAATCTTTTTGCTCATTAATACCTCTGGCTGCTTGCAGGAGCTGCCTGCTTGGTGGAGCCTTGCTTTTCCATGGCAGTCAAAGACATCAGGAAGGCTGCATATTCCTGAAATACTTGGAAGTGTGGGATAATAAGAGCGTGCTGGTTTGTAGCTGCCAGCCTCCACCACTGTAGGAGTGGAGGAGCGAATGCTGGTGGGGGGGTTGCAAGAGGACCAGCCCCTGCCTGCGGGGTGCTACTGCTGTGGGGACAGCAGCCTGCCTGGCTGTTTCCTCTGGGCCTCTGTGGGCAGAGGAAATAAATTGTGCACGCTTGAGTGGCACTCTGGCTGCAGCTGGGGGCACGTGGGAGCCTGGAGTGAATAAAACAAAGGACGAAGTAAAGAGGCTGGCACCTACAGCATTGTCATACCTCTGTTTGTTCCAGAAACAAAAGCTGAGAGGCTGGGTTGCCTTAGTTGCCTCAGGGGTGAGGGATGGCATGGACAGTCCTGCAGGATGCCTGCACACCCCTCTGTGCTGCTCCTGAGCTGGCTGCCTTCGAACTGACCTGAGAAGGACATGGTGATTCTTTGCCTTATTTTTAGGTTAAATATATTCCCATGGTAAAAAACAGGGCTGCCTGTGCAAATCTAGGTGTCTTGGCTGAAAGGAAGCGGTGGTGTTGTATGGATACAATGCCAGTGAGCCACTCTGCAGATAGGAGTTGCCGGAGGGCGTGCAGCACTGCCACATGATGAGGCAGGATGCGGTGCTGACTGCAGGACCTGTGTCGGATAGACGGGCAGAGTCAGGCACTCACTGTGCAGTGAGTCAGGGCGTGCCCGTGCCGTCAGCTCAGTTCAGAGATGACTACTGCATTTCTCCTCGCCGCCTGCTTCCAGGAGGAGAGATCCCAAGCGCCTTCTGTTTGTTCCTAAAAAGCTTTCTGCAGCCTGAGCCTGTTGGTGACGATTCCTGCCATCCCAGCCTTGGGAGGAGAACGCGTTATCCTTGCTGGGATATCAGCTTGGAGAGTTGGGCAGCGTTAATGTGCTCGTCGGATTGAGCCCATAAAAGGCCTTCAGGAACGCTTAGGTGAGGCCAGTGTCTGATGGCTCTTCTCGTCTGGAAGCGTGGAGGTGCTGTCCGCTAGGATAAAGCTCCTCTGCAAAGAAGGGGCTGCGTTGCCTGGGGCTGGGGGCAGGTCACCACAGGCTCTAGACATCGGTGCTACTTAACATTAGGAGCACACAGCCAGGAAGACATGACCAGAGAAACAGGTTTGAAAATAAAGCCTGAGAAATGAGGCATGACAGATGCTAGTCATCTCCCTCTGTGCTTGGGTACTGCAGCAGTGGCAGGCTGGAGTTTGCTCCTCTGCTGGAAGAGATCAGACTGCAAATGCTGGGTGGCATTGCCACCTGTGCTTTCTGACTCCCGCTTACCCCTGTGTGTCTGCTTCTGTGCACACGAAGTGCTGAGCGGTGTGCTAGGGAAAAATAAGACGTGCAACAGAAGAACAGCATGGTCTGCTGCTGCCACTGCCGGTGCTGTAATCGCTGATCCCTAGCCTCTCTGCCCTACTTACTGATTTTTTCATTCTGAGGCTATCAAGCACACGTTCGGTACTCTGCAGTTTCCCTGGATATTCCAGAGATAGTCCTTTGGTGCTGTAGTTTAGGTAGATCTTGTGCTCAGAGCGGGCCTTTTTGTGGTCTGTGATACATTTACCCTAAAAACCCTCTGCTTGTCTCCGGAACAGGCTCAGAGATTTTCTGTACTTGAATGAACTGAAACATTTTCCTCGTTCGGGTCTCGAATCGTCGGTGCTAACAGCAAACACTCTGTTATTCTGCACTTATAAGTGATGGTTTCCGTGGCAAGGAGGGAAGGGGTAGATGGAGAGCTGCTCGAGCAGTGTGTGAGCCCTGTGGTGCATTTGCAGCACGTGGCGGGTTAGAAGAATGCCCTGAATCAGTGGAGAAGAATGGCTTTAATCAAAGCTTCATCAGAATAAACTTTCATCAAGTATTCCTCTCGGAGGCCCTGTAACCAGGGTAATCAGTTGAGTAATCTTAGTGGATATAAATGATCTTCGATATCTCACGGTTTTCTAAAAGTCACTACATCAGTCTTTTTAAAAGCTTAGTAAAGCTTAATTTTAAAACCAATGTTACCGAGTCAGGAATGCAGATTTTTAATTACACACAAGTGGAAAACCTGACAAATACAGTCCAGACTAACGCCTCAGTTACACTGGGACAAATCCTGCAGAAAGTCTGTTTAAACAGCTAGGCTTCTTTGGGATTTATGCTAATGGCCCTGAGATCAGGGCTCACATCTGGCTTCTGCCCTCGGTGAAGTTACCTAGTGCAGACCTAGACTGCAAAACGCTGGGTGCCTCTAGATGTGTAGGTGCTGGTGATACGGTCCCTTAGCAGTAAGTGCCTGTATTCCTCAGTCATTGGTGAGGGTTAGGCGTCTTTGGAGGTCTGCAAAGACAGAATGTGTCTACCTAAATTAAAAATATAAATTAAAATAGGAAAAAAATTCAGGGGGAGATAAGGTATGTTCTCCCAGCTTTAATCTGGGGGGACTATTAGAAGTACGTGCCATCCAAACGCGTTAGATTAATAACCAGGCAGAAAGATTGAATACTGACAAAAGAACTTTAAATCAAGTAGGTGTTGCTTCAGTGAGCTTCCAAACAATTTTCAGAACAGTCTAAAGCCTTTCCAGTAGGTTACATGTTGTCATATATAATGATCGTCTTTTAGGTTGATCTAATTCACCTAGTGCGCTTGAAAACCAGAGTTGCTAATTAAATGTGCAATTACGAAAAGTTTGCTCTGACAAGTAACAACAAACTTTTGTTCCCGGAACGGCTGTGGCTCAGAGTATCGTGCCTGTGTATGACAGCAACATCCTCCATATCACAACGCTTGTTGGTTTGTTTTTTTTTTTCTTAGCAGTACAATTCAGTGATGAGACCATGAATGATGCAAAGCACCTTCTCCAGGCAATCTCCTCGTTTATTAGAGATGCAAATGCTTATATGAAAGGACAGCTGGTATGTGACCCCGTTAGAGAAGACATACTGTGGGAAAGGTAAGTATGCTTCCTGTGTCTAGAGATTGTCATTATGTGAGCAATAATTTGCAAATTGCTGACAGGCTCGGAGGGCTGAACTTTGTAACATACTGAGTTCTGTTAAAGAAGAAGAACTGGGAAGCTGTCTTCCCTGCTACCCTCACCGAAGCTAGCTTTTTTTTCTTATTTTTTTAGCCAGCTGTTTTTCCTCACAGTCTGCTATACTTAGTTCATTGTATTTGTACAATCATGTTATTTATCTAGTGTGCCTGACCTAATATAAGCAGCTTTTCCTTCTACATCAGTCAGGAGGTGCAAATATATGTCTGAGGTTGCAAAGCTACCCAGGACATAAGAACTGTGTGTTAGTGACTGAAGAAGAAAGAAGACAACTGGAAAGTAATACACCTTGGGTACATGAGGTTGTAGTGAAACTGGCTTACAGGCTGGTGTGAAGGAGAGAAGGGTTACTCAGAAACTGGTCAGGAGAGATTTCACAGGGAAAGAAGAAGTTCTGTTTGCTGGGACCCTGACAGTGATGAGGAGAATCTCTTCTGGAGCCCCTCACAAAAATTAGATCATCTTTCAGAATCACAGAGTGATTTGGGCTCAAAGGGACCCTTAAGGATCACCTAGTTCCAGCCCCCTGCCATGGGCACAGACACCTTCCACTAGAGCAGCTTGCTCGAATCCGGAGATGTGGATGGTGTTGGGTGTAAACCTGAGGAGCGTGGTGCTCTGGATTTAGGGTAGGAGAAGCAGCGAATGCTCGGAAACACCACGTGTACAAGCCGCTTTGAGGCGTGCGATCAGAGGGGAAGATGAAGTGAGAGACAGTTTCTTGGTGGTGCGTGCACGGTCGTATTGAAGAGCTCGTGGCTGTACCAGCTGTGTCTCACTGTGTCTCACAGGGAGCACCGGAGCATGTCACAAGGAGGGGAGGGTTTGAATTAGCTACTCGTGATATTGGGCAGCTGAAGCTGTCCTTCAGCTGGAGGCAGCAGGGGACTTGCTGGTGAGAGATAAGGCTTAGAGGTGTGAGGCACGTAAGGAAGTCAAAATAGAGTGTCAGTGGAGGACGTAAGAGAGGGCAAATCGTGTGTATCACTAAATATAAATTTCTTATTTTTGGAAAGTGATAGGTGTTGAATGGAGAAGGGAAAAATCACAGGCAATAGCTTTGGGTGAATGGATTTAGTGTAGCAGCCATTCGATATCTGAGAGAGGCAGGTATTCCAGGCAAAACCACTCAGAAACAGGCAAAACAGGGTTGAGGCGATCCCCAGAGGTACTACGACAGCTTGAGGCTCCCCAGGTAACTCTGCTCCTGCGGCTTTATTGTGGAGCAGCATCCCCATGTCAGTGGCTATCAATACTCAGTTCATCTAGCTTTGTACAACAGAAAGCTGCCAGCAGTTGTTCGCAGCTTGCTGTTTATTGCCCCTGCTCTGCTCACCCTCCCCTGCCAAGCGGCCCCGCTGGGCAGCGCTCCTGCGACGACGAGCGCAGGCTGCGTGAGGCGGGCTTGGCTTTTCCACCAGACCTTTATCTCAGCCTGTAGCGGGGTCACGGAGCTGGAATTCAGCTATCCGAGGAAACGGGGAAGCAGAGCCTGCATTGGGGCCGGATCCTGCCAACGGGACTCCTACCTGACCCGACCCGACCCAGCTCTCCTGCTAAGCGCTGGAGCAACGCGTGTGACATGGCTTTGGAAGAGAAACGTGCCCTCAGCATGAAGAGCAGGCTGCTAGAATAAAGGACTTAGCAAAACCGCTAACGCGCTTAATATCAAGCCAGCTTTCCATCTGTTTTTAAATGACGAAGGCGAGCATTGCTCCGCCGTTGGTTCCTGTGATTAATGATGTATTTATTGAACGGATGTAGCGCTTTGGGTTCTGACGGGCGTCAAGTTTTTTCCCTTTGCAACCAAAAAATGTGTTCCCTCCTGATCAGCGTAGCATCTCCCCTCCCGGAGCAGCTCAGGAGGAAATGGGTGTCCTTCCGATGACTCCTCCTGACTAGCTTCAGCGTACTGCTGGCATCTTGTTTGTCTTATCTTAAACGTTACCTTTTTTCTTCTTGAAGGCTAGCCAACACAAAAGTAAACGTGAAGGCTGCATTTGCAGATGACTTTGACACCTCCAGGGCTGTTGCAGCAATTATGGACCTCGTTCACCATGGCAACAGACAGCTTAAGGCTGTTACTAAGGTAACCCATTAGGATACAGAGATCAGAAAATGACAGCTGTCCACTGTCCTACTGTTTAATGCAGACAGATTAGTTTATTGTTCACACGAGAAACCAGCAGAAACAAAGCTCCATAAATTGTTGACCTTAATGGTCCCCATTTGTCCCGGCTGTAGCGCAGGAATTATATACGACTATTGTATTATGCCTTGCTGTGACCAAAGTGTCTCTCTTTGCTGCTGCCCGATATTATTTATACCTCGGGTTTTCGAAAGGCCTGAAGCCTCTGTGACATGCAGCTAATTTTTAATGCTGGTTTTACGGCCTTACCGCGCTTCTTTGCTTAGTGTCTGTGCCTAGGAGTGGGCTTTAGTAGGGAAAGGGGTGGTGGTCGCTTCTGGGGGGGCTTTGGCAGGCAGGCACAGTTAGCTCTAGGTGCGTGAATGCTCATGGGGGTGAGCTCGGCTTCAAGGAGCAGGGATCTGTTGCTGTTGGCAGATCATAACTGTGGCCTCAGCATGCCTGCATGAGTCCCCATCTTCAAGTGGCTTTTGGCAAGTCAAGACCCTGTTAAGGTCTCTCGATGCTGACACAAAGGAAGCATCTGGAAAGGACAAGACCTAAGCAATAAACATGGTCTGAGGAATTGTTCTCTTTTACCAACAACCCCCTTTCTCGCTCGAGGCGAACAGCTCAGCCTTGCTGCTGTGCTCCTTAATTGCCGTTTTCGTGATGTCCACCTTGTGCTGTGAAAGAGATGTTGAGTATATAGTAATAGCTGATTTTAAGGGAGAATTTGCTCATTGCTTTAAAAATCCTGCCTCCTCCTGGTCTTGTTTTGGTGCTGATTTTAAACTCCCTCTTCAGCCCCATCTGCCCCTTTTCGTTACAAAATGACTCACTGAACCCCGGCTCAAGCCAGTTTGCAGCAGGGATCTGTAATAGCATTACTGCTCCTTAAATACACGTATTGCTAGTCACTGCTCATTTTCTCTGAATTCATTTTGCCAACTTTGTCAGCTGAGTCCGGTGGCTTGGTGTCTTGAGGGAGCTTGTCTGGGTGCAGTCCAGCTTTTCACGTTTTACCTCCTGGTTAACATGTGGGTGCTTTTTCTCCTTAAGAACTGAGTGAACTCACATTAAAAAGAGGAATGAGTTATATTTATCTTCTCGTAATTTTTATCTTAGTTGGCACATTCCTGTTTCTTTCCTCAACAGTTCACTTCAGCTCCTTCCAGTTTGGAAATTTTAGGTTTTGGCTTATCTCAGACCCTGGTGGAGATACCGGATAAAATCCAACACCAGCTGCTAATTCGGTTGTTTATATCATTATTCTTTTTTTTAGGCAAGTGTTAGTCCCTTAAATCTCTTCTCAATCCGTCATTTAATTTTGAATTAATTTTATTTTTTTTTTTAGTGAAATAAATGTGGAGGAAAGAAATAAAATACCTGTGTTCTTAAACACTAGTCCATCACTGCTGTGCTGCTTGCTGGTGCTACTAGGGCGTGACAAAACGCCATAAGCAATCTCAAAGCAGACTTCATGTTGTTTAAATCAATAAGACACTCAAAAAGGTGGTGGGTTGTTTTTTTTTGACATTTATTTTAAGGATGCCCTTGAAGCTGTGATTTTGCTCTGTTATTTGGTTTCCATGCACAGAGCCCTTCCATGCACAGCGGTGCTATTTTTAGGTCCGATTTACCGTGCGCGCGTAGTGCGCCGTGGTTGCACGCATCTCCCCTCCTCGCCGCGCGTGCTGGTAATAAGCTCGTCCCCTCCCCCATTTGCTTGCATCTTTCCCCCCTCACAGCACAAAGGGAATCGCTGAAGGTGCTTTTATAGCCGTGTACAAGTTCCCGTCGGGGCGGGTTTTACTGGTAGAGGTGGGTCTGTCTAGTTAGTGGTAGCTCTCCCTCGCCGACGCGGCTATCGAGAGATGCCGAGCTCTGTAATATATATTGACTGGACAATCTCTTTTGAGTGTTTTTTAAACAGGATGGCGGATCTCCCAGAAGCTCTGTTGTGTATGGAAGCATTATTTCCTATATAGAAGGCTTTTTTAATGCCCTCGGGATGTCCTTTGAAGAAAGACAGGTATGAAACACCTCTTCTGTGAGCGCTGGTACATAGTAACGGCGCTAGCGTTCTGTTCTGTACAATGCTTCCTGAAAGCATGAAATGTAACAAAGCTATTTATGGTTTTAGTAAACCCTCCTGCATTACTTGCGGTTTCTGCTGTGATGTTTCAGGAGAGCGTCTGAGCAGGCAGAAAAGGGTAAAGCACAATGGGGGCTTTTTTCCTTCCCTTGGGTGTTCCTGTTTGACTTCTGCAGCAATTGCATTGTAGAAACGAAAGTTGGAGGAACAAAACGAGATAAAGTTAGTGCTGGAGGGCCTTTAAGTTGGTACTGTTCTCTATCTGTCTTTTCCCTGGCTCTTCCTCATTTTCTGATGGTTGCATCCAGGCTGACTTTGATAGCCATACAAATATTCCTGTGCACAGCAGGAGCCAGGGCTCAGCTCCTCTGCAGAAAGCCAAGGTGAGGAGAAAGGGGCTGCTCTGCCTTCAGGTGGGGTGAGGGGAGGAGGGCCTTCACTGGAAATACCTTATGTATCTTCTAGTGCTTGAAAAAGGGCAGGAACAGGGAGGGAAAAAAGAGAGGAAAAGCCCAGTGGAAAGTGCTGCACAGAGAAGAGGACAATAAGTACGAAGGCGATATCCTAGTATCAGGAAGGGGAGCAGTTTAAAGTGATACAGGGTTTTGGAGGCTAGCAAGCTCTGCTGTGCTCGCCTCCTGCAGCTTCATGAGTGTAGAGCTGAAGACCAAGAAGTTAAAAACTTTCTTCAGAGAAACCCTTCTACAGGAATTTATTTTGGGGGGGGGGGGGGGAAGAAGAGAATGAGAAAATACAAATAACCTTGTTCATCCAGTACAGTAATCAGTGCATTTAATTACTTTGCTTCTTTGCGGATTTTCCCACAAAATTTCTTCTGAAACAGCTGCTGGATGCAGTTCAGCTGTTCGTTATTCCTCATAATGCACGCATTTGCCATGTTTAGTATCCCACTAAAAAAGACTAAACACTTATATTTGTGCGTATATTGAATGTTGAAGCCATTCCTCTGTATTCTGAGCTGTCTGTATGCAAGTGAATATTTATTTTTACTGAAATAAGTGCCTTAATGCTTTTCTTTTTTTGTGTGCTGTGCTAGTTTCTCTGGGGTATCGAGGTCAGCAGAAGATGTTGGTGAGAGGTAGGCAGGAAGGAAGGAACAGCGCTGCAGGTCCTTCTCTGTCTCTCTGCTTTTTCCTTTTGCCCTCAAATAACCGAATCAATAAAAAACTTAATTTCTTGCTCAAGACACCACAAAAGTCTGTGGGCTACTACAGTAAATAAAATGAGCCAGGAATTGTTCTCCATCCTCAAGGCCAAGCCCGAACAGGTCAGTGCACAGCCTGGCAGGTCACCCCTCTCGCCGCTTAGCAAGGTGGCCACGGGTAGGCACCTCGCTGGGAGCAGTCCCTGGCCACCAAGGATCCCAGTGCCTGGGCTGTCTGGGACAGGGCTCCACGGCCAGGCTGCTGACAAACTAACGTAGGGGCTACTGGGAGCAGTGCTTGGGCCTTCCTCAGTTGGGTACTTGCACATAGCCTGTGGATCTGTCTTGCTTTTGGGATGCAATTCATCTCGGCTAACGAGCTGTGTAGTCTAATGTAGCTGCCTGTGCTCCTGCAACAGTCTTATTTTATGAGACCGTCTGGGTAAGAACCGTCTCTCTCTCTCCACTGGCTGGAGAAGGAGCCTAGGCAACCACAGGCAGGAGGGGTGAATCCATCTGAGGTTTCTGAAAGACATCCCTAACCAGGTAGAAGTCTTGTAAACGTTGCTCTCTTAGGCAGCCTTACCAGTTACTGCTGGGGGCTTCTAGCTGGCGAGTGGAAACCATCGTGCCTCTTTAGGGCTGGTGGGCACAGGTAAGGGCTTTAGCTCTCCTGAGAAGTGCTCATCTTCTGCGGGATAGGCAAGGACACATTTCCACATAAAACTTGTTACAAGCCCTTTGGCTACTACAGAAGAAGAAAGTGGAGATCAGGAGAGTCTATGCAGTGTTTTACTTAGGAGGTGAACTGAGCCCATTTCCCAAGCTGTCCCTCCTTTTGGAGGACCGTGCCTTTGTGTCATGAAAAAAGTGCCTCATTTGAGCTTTGCTGGTGGTGTCTGTGCGGGCATGTTCCTATCCCCTCTCATCATTCATCGTTGCTCTCCCTTCTGCATTTAAGCGTTTACCCTGCTCTTTTTCCTGTCCCAGGTTACAAGGGGACATTCCTGGCATTTAGATTTATTACCTTCTTCATGCTCATAAGCTGCTTCTTTAGCATGTTTACGTCTTTTGAAAGTTTGGGGAATTTGCTGCCTCTTACAATCCTTGAGAGCACTGAGCGTCTCAAGCTCTGGCCCCTAAACAGCTTCCCCCTCACCTCCTTCTCCTCTTCAGTCGTTTGCTTCAGGCAGTGACCCCTGGAAAGACTCCCTTTCATTCCCATCCCGCTGTTCTGTGACTAAATGCAGTCGGTCCCCTCCGGCTTTAATTACTCAGCCTCTCTTCTGCTCCCAGTCAAGTGTCACCGGCAGCTACCTCACCCCGCGGCACTGGTGTGCTTTGCATTGCGCTGCTGCGCGTCTGCTCCCCCTCTTGTGTCGCGGTGATAAAATGCCATGACCACGTCTTCTCGTCTGTGGCAGATTTGTCCTGTTGTAGATATTTGTTGTAGAAAGGGTAGTCTGGAGATGGAAGGCAAAAATACTGCATTTTCCTTGTTTGTGCTTCTCGAAGAGGGGCTGGTGTGCACTCTTGCTCTTCAGGAGTTTCCAGCCGAGGGACTGCCTGGGCTCCCATCGTTGGGCTGATAGCTGCTGTCAGGGCTTTCTTCTGTTAATTTGTCTAATCCCTTTTTAATTCATGCACGCTTCTGGCGTCGAGGAGGTTTCCTGATGAGTTCCACAGCTGGATTGTGCAGCACGTTACGTTCACATGAGTACCTTCTGCTCCACGGCAGACACCGTCCTGCGTAGGAATACCCTGAGCTACTTCAAAGCACGACTGTGCTGAAACTTCTGCCCAGCACGAGTAGGGGGCGTGATGTTTTAATCATACCGCTGTAATGGGGGATGCTCAGCCATGGGAGGTGACAAGGAAGGCCTTAGTGCACGCAACTGGATTGTGATTGATTTTGAGATCGCTCTCAGATGTTTTTAAAACAATGCGTTTGATTTATAGGTTGCTGTGGGAGGAGGAAACTCAGCTCTGCTCTCCAACGTGATGGATGAGCTCGTAAGCTTCCGCACAAAGGTCCGTAATTACGCTCTTGCTGTGCCAGAAGCAACAGACACCGTGCAAATAGAGGAAGGTGCCACGGGATCAAAAGGACCAAAACAAGAACAGAAGGAAAAGAGACAGAAGTTAATGCAGGAGAGAAAACCGCTCCTGGAGGCTTGTGACAGTCTGCGTGGAGACCTTGCTGCCTTTGGAATCCACATCAAGGTAGAAGGCAGCTACTCGCTTTGTGAGCCCGTTGGTGACTTTTTAAGGCGGTGTTTATTTCTGCCCTTCATGCCCCAGCAGCAGCTCTCATTGTTACACCCTGCATCCTGCACAACTGCAGTGGCAGGAGGCAGAAGCTGAGCTGAAGCTGAGCTCTTACCTCATAGTACTTCTGGCCTTCTCTTCTGCTCCCCTCAGCCTCACATCTCCGTGCAAGCTGTAGCTACTGCAGTTACTAAGGAAGTATTATTTCGCCACTGATAATCCCCTCATGTTCGGAAATCCCTAAACTGTCCAAGTCTAACGCACAAGAAAGGCTAGGAGTAATGTGTGCTATTTTAAGAAGATTGCAGAGGAACTGGAAAGTAAACTGAGATGACTTAGGAAAATAATACCTTCCCTCCACCTCCTCACATTTCCCCTCCAAAAAGATAAGTCCACACAAGAAAGCCTCTGTTGTCTTTGGCGGGTGCATTCCTAAATGTTCCTGAGCCGTAAGTACTTTGCCTGGTTCCTGTAGCACTCCTCCCTCCACGGTGCTTTCTGCTTAGTCTGTTCCTAATGCCACCGTTCCTCTTTTTCATTTCCCTGAGCGTGTCTCCTGCTGAAGAGAGATCCCCTCGTTGGCTTAGTGTTTCCTCCTGGTCTCAAGACGCTGCGTTACTTCTTCAGTGTGCGCTGCTTCTTCCAGTTCCTCCTGCTCCGCTGCCCTTTTCATCTCAGCTTCACGGCGTTAGCTCGATCTTGTTCCTTACGTGCAGAATAATGCTCCGCTTTCTGCTCGGCATCCTTCTCCCTCCCTGCAGTTCATGCTGCTCCTCGCTTGTGTTTTGAGCCTCGCGCAGCCTCCTTGCATCGTTTTACCAACGGGAGGACGTGAAGCACAGTTACATTAGGGAGTGACAGCACACATCCCCCTTAATCGCTGAGTGTGAGAGCTGTCACTCGTCGATGCACCGAATAAAAGGAAGCGAGAGCTGTGGGCAGCGCTCTCGGGATTTCACGTGAAAGGGATACAAGCTGGGTTGGGGGCCAGAGCCCGGCGGTGGCGAGCTACAGCTGTGAAAGCAAAGGAAGCCTGTGGGAAGCTGGAACATCTGCTTCCTTGTTTGTACGCGGCTAAATCCTCAGCCTCGCTGATCTGTCAGGAAGGCTCGCAAATCCAAACAGCCGCGCTGAAACAAAGTCTTGGAGAAGAACGGCCCCGTTTGATCTTTCTGGCCAAACAGCTGCGGCCCCCCCCAGCCCCTTTGAAGATTTGTTTTGTCTTATTCTTAAAGGGATTTACGGGTATTTAATAACCTCCTAGAGATTGGCCTTAGCCGGGATGCAGCCCGATTTATTTTAGTTTTCATTTAATAACCTGAAGGTCGGCATAATCAGTCTCCTGCTTGTCCCGGAGCAGTTTGCTGCTGACGACCCAGCGCACGTGCGCGTACGAGCGCACGCGGCAGGCAGCCGAAGCCCAGCTCCTGCTTTTGCTGCCGCTGCCACCCGGTGAGCGCGAGTACCTGAAGGTCTGCCGCCACCTTGCCCTGCTCTCGTCCTCACAGGTCCCAGGATCATTCTCCAGTCACCTCCAACGAGGCGGTGCAGACGTGGCCCTGCGCCACGCAGGGCTCTCAGCACCCTCTGGCTCAGCTCAGCCCCTCGGGGAGGAGTCGTCCCCACTTCTAGGCAAAGCCACGTAGTCCCTGCTGCTGCGATCGCTTCGGACGTCCCCTTTTGGAGGAACTCCCCAGATGCAGGCTGGCTCTAGCCAGTTCCCTAGCACGGGCTGCGTTTTGACCCCTAATTCTTCCTGCGTACTGCAGGGGGGAGCCAGCACCCCCTGTTTCAGTACTTAGAGTTTCCACCTGCAGGCTAAGTGTGGCAGCACCCAGCTCGCAGTCTTTTAACTCCTCTGGCTGGCTCACAAACTCAAGCAGAACAGCAGAGTTGCGTTGCTGTAGCGTGCTCATGTGAGTTACAACAGCGTGCGTATTTTATAAAGGGAACTATTATACACGACTTCTGTTTGTTACCGCCGGAGCAGTTCTGCTGCCAGCCTTACCCTGTGCTTTCGTGGCATGGCCTCGGTTCTGCTCTTTGTTCCCAAAAGAACTTTGTCACCGTAACTGCGCGCTAAATGCGAGATATCTTGTATTACGAAGTGAAATGACATAATTATTTAAGCATCAAAGAGTTTTCGCCTTAATACAAAGAAAATTCTACACTGTATTCCAGTCTCTCTCATGTTAGCTCATTTAACGTTTTAGCCTGTTAAACATTTAATATTCTGATAAAAAATTTGTCATTTTCAACAGTTGCGGCCAAGTGACTACATCAAAACAGAAATTATCAGTTTGGTTATGATATTCTTTTGAAAATATAACATTGCACTACAGCTACTTACAGCAGCAGGCTACTATCCTTCTAAAATTCACAGAGAGAAATGTGTTAGGCAAGATTTTCTTGTGTACTGACCATAGAAGAGGTGTTTTCCATGTAGACCAGCCATTTAAATATGAAAACATGATTGTGACTGCCTAACACTAAAAAATATGTTTTTTTTCTTGTAGTGTAGTGATTTAATTATTTTTTTCTTAACTGCAAAGAATTGTCCGGGCTTGTTTTACAACTGCTAAGCATTGGTAACAAGGGCATTCCTGTGAGATGGTATCACCACCTCTTTTCCTAACTTGATTAATAGTTTTGCTGCGTGACGTTTGTGTTGGAGTAGACAGGAAAAAAAAAAATCTGCACGCTCATTGAGATCCATCTGGTACATTACAGGGCCTCCTGAACAGGCTGTAGCCAGCTACAGGGATCCCTGCGTGATCCATACTGATGAGAGTAACACATTTCCTTGTTCTTGCAGGACAGAAGTGCTGTTTCAACCTGGGAAATTGCGGAAGGTGGACAAGCGGAGCAGCAGACCGAGAAAAAAAGCTGAACCTTCATCACTGGACTTGGTTTTGATTGCAGCTGCTCGGTGTTGTAAATACCAGTAGTATCCAAATAAAATCTTTGGAACAAAACGTCTAACAGTGATGTAATCTCAGCAAAAACATTGAAACTACGACTCGCTAAATAAGTAGTGGCTTTGCAGAAGGTGCGTATGAGGTGCAGGGTGTGCAAGCATCCAAAATCCTCCTCAGCACGGAGGTAGCGCTGCTGTCCGACACAAGCCTGGCTGTGTTCTACTGCAGGCTCTGCCCCAGCCCCGCCTGCTGTGATCTGCACTTGCATGCTGTTCTGCTGAGCTGGCGCCAAGAGCCAAAACACAGCACAGCCAGAGGCAAGAACCTGCGTCTGTCTGGGAGGGTAAAAGCACTTAGCTTTATGCCCACCAGTTTAAACAATGGTATTTTTCTTAGGCACAGAAGGAGGTGATAATGTTAAGCCTTGAAGTAATTCCTACTGCAGTGGTGCTGGCTTGGCCCCGTGAAACCTTTTACCCTCATCACCACGCAGGCACCCACCTGTAAGGCTTGGTATCTTTCCAGTTTGTTTTTTGCACAGATTGCCCTGAGCTTTCCCTAGTGCTGGGATTACAGCAGGCTCAGGATGCAGCTCCCAGAAGTGGAAGGATGCAATCGGTACGTGCGGTGTGTTACCCAGACGTTCATTAAAGCCCATCTGAACTAAGTAACACACGTGTATTTTGGAGGCGAACGAAATGGGCTGTACCGTACTTGCCCAAGACTGCACAAAGGGTCAGGCCCGAGGGCAAGCCAGCCGTTTGCATCCCTGGTAAGCATTGGAAGCAAAATGGTCCTTATGTGATAGCAGCCATGCAGGCAAGAATACCTCGGGTAACACAGAAGGTTAAATCAGAATACTGCTTCTCTTTTGCCTGCTTGCTTTATAAAATGGCCTGGATGGTGTGGACAGAGGGATGCAGGGAAGCCTGCCTCATACATCAGGCAATGTCTATTTTATTGGTTGTATTTTTACTTCCCTACCAGTGTGTTTTTGTATGTCTAAATCACTTTGTGAGACGGTAAATAAGAACATGGGCTCATATACGAGGAGTTTCACCTGAAATTCACACAAGTAATCTATTCACAAGGATAAAGGCTTTCTTTTATACTAAGTGGAGTTTATTAAGCACAGCCTGTTTTCAGTCACCAGCACTCCCATGGAAGGCAGGGGGAGTCTTCGTTAGCACTTCGGCAGCCGCTCATGTGACACTGTTGGTATTTTACATTTGGTAGTGGCTGCCTTGCTTACACCAGAGGCAAACGAGAAGGAACGGCAGACGCTTCCCCCAGCTCGGCTTCTGGGGGAAGTGCAATCAGAAGACACCAAACTCCAGCCGGTTGATTTGCTATGTTTTTATTTCCTACTGAAAGAAACTGCTACATTTCCAGAATGCTTAAAAATTGTAACAATTTGCATACATTAGTGAATAACAAAGTTACAACTTTTGTGTAGGTTTAAAACCGACATGGCAGGTTGAAATCTCTACTGATACCTGTTACTTGATTGCCTTTGCCTACAAATGCCGTTTGGATAGAATACCATCATGTTCTACATACAGAAACGCTCGGTATTTTGAAGGAAATCCAGCAGCTGTTTTAAAATCAGTTTAACTTTCTGACTTTATTTAAAAGGAGTTGGGCTTCTCCAATAGGTTCAAGGGGAAAAATAATAGTAGCTTGGTTTCCCCCGGGATGTAGACAGTTTACAAAATTGCTTAAAATAAACACCAAAAATCCATCTCTTATGAGCAGACAGACAGTTGCTCTAATCTAAAAAGTCCGTGAACCCTCATAGACCAAAATGAGCAAACATTTAAAAACCTATTTTAAAAATAGGTAACTGGTTTACAAAGAAAACCAAAAATGCATCGGGGTGAGGTAGTAGTCACAGTGCATACAGAAGTATTAACGATAAGGGCGGGAGGGGAAGTACTGAGAGCAGCCTGATTTCAGGTGCCTTTTGTGGGGAGCTATTGCAAGGTACGAGAACAAGAACCTGCTATGAGTGATGCTGTGTTCCAGCCTACAGTTAGACCGCTGGAAAAAAAGAGTGGTTGCAATGAATATATAACACCTGCTGTGGTAACTAGACACATCTTCATATGCTTGTTCCTGCGCTTTAACGAGTATATACACTTGGAGTTAGGCTGTAGGTCCAACGGTAGCACCTGCTTCCAGACCTCACTGAAAGTTTTGTGGAAGTACTTCGAATGAACTCGCCCCTTTCTCCACACTGGTTCAATCCTTACAAGCTTTAACTGAATTTCCAAAAATTTAGGAAATGATATTGTGCAAAACCCAACTTCCCCTTTGTATCCGACACTCATCTGTTCTGCCAGCAAGCCAGACAGATACGTTCGTAACAGCAGAAGAGCTGTCTTGGTAATAATGGCAGAGCAAAACGCCTCTAAACCCAGAGCTCGAGCACCTGCCACCCTTTTTCTATCCCTACCTTTGACTTGTGACTGCCTGTGTATCACTAAGAGTGGACAGATAGGAGCTGTCGTCTGCCTTTTCCTTCAGTTCTTGCTGGTTAATAAATAGCCACTTATGCACATGTACAGCCGCATTCTCAGAGCTCCGGCTCAGCAGGCAATTTGAGTTTTAAAAGCGCCTCGCTCTGCCGTTATCGCCGGCACCTGACCAGCTCAGTTAGGTGGCACTACGCTCCTTACCCGCCTAGAACCGCCCCAAAGGATGATTTCACAAAGTTCATCACGCTGAGTCCTAGGTGAGCTGAGGCTAGCTAAAGGGATTTTAAATAGTTCTTCTTCAGGTAAGCGTAATTACTGCTCACTGCTAACATACCTACAGGATGCCCTTACTCTGCGATGGGGGAGTCTTCTCCCAGAAACCAAGACGTGGCAGGAAGGGGTGCGCTGTTGAGAGGAATGCTGCCTCTGGGACTGGGAATGGAAAAAGGCAACTAGTTACATTCAAAATCTAAAGCAACTCTCATGCATTCCCTTTCCAACGAGGCTTAATTTTGCTTCTTAAAGTAAATATACTAGCATGGCACAAAATGAAGTGCAGCAGTTAATTCTAGACAGACGGCCTAAGAATGAAATCATGACAAGCTTGGTGCAATCCAAGAAATTCAGTTGAGCTGGTGGAAGAATTTTATTCTTATCTAAGTATCAAGTGCATTTTTTTTTTTGCTGTTCAAACTTTAGTTATTGCTCAATAACTATCAAAAAGAACAGAGGAATACTTTCAGTTTAGTTTTATTATATTATAACAGATCTGCAACTACAGCTTATTTCAGCCAAAACATTTTCGTATTCCAAACTCTTAGAAAATATCTACATTAATCATATTTTTCTATTCTTAAAAATAAAAAAAAAAATCTACCTAGCATACCAATGCTGCTACAGCACTTGAAAGGGTGCATTACTTATTTAAATTCTACTGTAAATGCAATTACTCTTGCAGTCATTGTTCTTCCTTTTCTTCTGCGCTGCTTTGGCTTCAGGTTTCAAAAAGTTTGTTAAAAGCTGTTCCAACTTCTGAAACCATGTCAGAGGCAGTCATTGAACGTCCGAATTTTTGAAAGGCTTGGTTGTTACACTGCCTCGTAAGAGAGCAAGCTCCAAACGCAGCCACCAGGAAGGGATTTTGACTAAAAGGAAAAAAATAAAATTACAAACAATACCTGGACAGTGCTTTTCTAAAGCAGTTTTGTGTAATTCATAAGGTGGCAGACGTAATCTTTGTACCCATAAATGTTTGTCAGCACTGCTGGGAGGGACATACACTTGCATTTCTTAAACTCTTGCATTGCAGGGCATTGTTGGCCGAGTATTTTTTAACTCACACTGCTCTTCCCATGGCTCAGCACGACTGAGTAAGAAACAACACCAACGCCGAAGGATGCAGAAGGAAAGCACGCTTGCTCAGGAAGCGGGTTAGAAGGTATTCCATGGACAACCAGGTGGTCCCGCACAGACTCAGCTATGTATAAACACCTCACCGACTGCACCAGGAGCCATCACATTTCATTAAATCGGCTTACAAAGAGCACAGGGACAGCTGCGGGCCACGCCAGAAATCAAGGCACACTCTCTTAATGCTTTCTGCGTTTATGAGCTGCCTGACAGCACGTCCCTGTCCACATTACTCAGGCGCTGAACCTCCCCCAGCACGGACCTGGCACCTCCAAAGCACCTTCTCCCAGGCTGGGCCACAGGAGCCATTTCTGCTGCCTTTGCGGTCCCGGAGCAGATGAAAACAGCAGAATAATTTCGCAGCCAGCCCTAGGCACCAGTTGTTGACTGATTAAAACCCTCAAAAAGCTCAGCCCAGAGCTTGGAAAAAGCTGTCCATAAGTCACTGAGAGCCTGCTGACTTCTGGGCTACACGTTTTGTGAAGAATCACTCCCGAGATTCCTTCACCTATAAAACGGCGGAGTTTCTGAGTGAGCTGCCTGGAAGACCCTCAGGGGCCCACATCAGGAGAGCCTGGAGAACACAGGCTGTGTTTGCTGATTTCTCCAACATCTAATACTGATCTGTTGTGCACCATGCAAAAATAAACTCACGCTTTTAATTAAGTAAAATGAAGTTACTCTTCTAGCAACAGCTGCAACTTCAGATACACAAAGAACCCTGGTTTCAGTTTTCATTCTGGATATGTCAGAGTTTTAAAGGCTGGTTCAGCTGGTCCCTCGTTCTCACTGGGAGACCTAGCACAGTGCTCTACCAGTACCGCAGGGACAGGCTAGTTAATCCCATGGGCACCGGACCGTAGGTGACTGCATGTAGTGTCTAAAACATTACAACAGACCTCTTCGCTCCTGAAATGGCAGCAAAAACAAAAACACCAACAGGAAAAGAATACAAATTACGGTGATCAAAATGCAGACTTAGAAAAGAAAGAGAATCTCTGAAAGGAAGTAGCGTAATATACAGGAATATAGAAACAAAGAACTGAGAAACCTATGGGAGAGCTAGGTGACAAGGAGAAAGGGAGCATCTATGGGATACACAGGCTTTAGGTAAGTTTTACTTTATATTATGGGGACAGGGATTGCTACATCTGGAATTTAACATGCTGACTAGAGAAAGATGGGACCTGGAGCAAGGCTCTGGTGATGACTGCAGCCAGCCACGCTCAGCGGGGCAGCCCAAGAAGGCAAAACTCATCCACAAGGAGTGGGTCAGAAGTGGCGAAAACCAAGAGCCCAAACAAAAACCAGGGAAGTCAGCTACATGCCTTAGCTCAGAACTGCGTTCAGCCCTGGATATCTTCTCTCAAAACAAATACCCCTGAGACTGAAAAAGTTCAAACAGGATTGAAAAGATACCTAGAAAACGACAGACTGCCATATGAGGAAACACTGAAAAGAAAATCTTTGGACAAGACAAACAATGAGATGGTAAAATCAATTTTTTTTCAGCAGAAGAAATGGAACGCTCCAAATTGACTTCTCATACAATCTGTGATCTCATATACTACCAAAGGGCATACTGCTACTGCTGCTACTGTACTAGAGGGACATGCAGTCACACGAAGAGACAAGATATTTCAAAGGTATATGGGGAAACCTTGTTACTTAGTGAACAATTTCCACATTAACAGGCATAATAAATTATTGAAAATAAGAGCGAACTAAGGGTATTTTTTAAATGACTATTTAGACTAAGAATAAGTCTGAAGCATGACTTCAGACTACAGTCCACAGTTTATAGCTCATTACTTATTGGGAAGAGACTGTTCTTCTCTCACTACTTGTCTTAAGGTTCCTTTCAGTTCTGTTTAAAGAAGCTACTTTCACAGAAAGACTACACAGCTATATGGACCAACTAGTCAGAGAGGAATTGACACCATTTAACAAGAGAGCCAGCAGTCAGCTGCAGGTGCAGGTTCGCTTGATGTATGAGCAAACCAGTCTGCCACTTGGCCTTACGACGGTCACCCTCTTTGAAATTGTATTTTGTTTCCCAGTTTCAACTTACCTGTCCCACTGTATTACTTAGGTACAATGCAAGGTAATTCACCAAATTACAAAAACAAAACTAAATAAGCTATTTTTGAACTACAGAAATATTACTGTGAGTGACCACTGCTTACTTATTCTTCATATTTTTTGCCCGCATTCAACTCTTTTGAAAACATACATTCCACATGTAAGTGTCTTTGGGAATTGAGCCAGGATCACACTCTTGTGATTCAAATGTGGCAGATGTGAGTTTTTCTTACTGTAACAGTAACTAGGGGACTGCATCACAACACACTTATGTTTTTAAAAGTACACGGATATTTTAGTCCCAATTTTATCTGAAAAGTTCTAAGGCAGGTCTACAGCAGCTGCCACAGGGGAACACAGACTAACAAGAATTAATAAATTATTAATTAATATTCATACCCATTTGTTTTTTCAGCTCCAGCCATAAACGCCCAGTGCGCTAAGACTCCCAGAGAACCAGAAAGGAGGTCTCCCTGTCCTCCACACCTCCGGCTGCTTCCTTCATGGCTGCACACCAGTACTGTGAACAAACAAACCAAAAACAGTCGTGCATTTTTTCGTCTATTCACAACAACAACGCTGGAGCTGCGAGGGTTAAACTCAGAAGAAATTCACAGGCAGCAGTACATGCTGAAATACACTACTCATAAAAAAAAAAAAGCGTTAACATTTTAAAAATAGTTTTCCAATTACTGTTCAGTCTTTTCTAAGTAACAACACAACGTATGCACCTTACGTTTTCCATCTCAGCCTGCACAGAACATTCAGTCACTGATCAGCGATTCGTGTTTGCACACACTGCTGACGCTGCCACAACACGCACACAACCCGAGCTGGACCACATCCCTCCACTGAGCCACTGCACAGACGCAGCTCTCCAGAGCCTCCGACCTTCAGCGTTTACAAATGTAAGGCAAGGGGTTTCACAAAGAGCAAATGCTCTTTGAACTCAGCAGAGCTACATTCTGAAGCCTTCTTCCACGTGCATCAGAAAGAAACTACCGAAAGCAGTCTTTTCCTTAGGCTCTGTAAAAATACAGCCAAAAAGAGATCTCTTTTTCTGCCAATCAACAGCCCATGCGTTTCCATCAGCAGTGTCACTGCGGATAGGCTCTGTCAGAGTATCAGATGTTCCATTTCTGTTTTAAATATACAAAGGTCCTTTGTCAAACTGATCTCTGCGGAGCTTTAACTACAAAGAACATGCAAATGGTTTCACTGAACGTAACTCCCTTGCTCTCCACTCTCAGCAAGCCCAAGGAAGAAGCCTGAAGGACACGTAAGGCACACAAAAAGAGAACACCAACAACTCTGCTACTCTTCTCCAAACCCTCTCGTGGGTACGTATCTGCCCTTAGCTCTCCTTGCTAGGCTGAGAAAAAAGAAAAAAAGAAAAAGAAAAAAATAGAACTTTCTTTTCCTCTCCTAGGAGAACAGAAGAGCTGATAGTATCGGTGGTGGCCACGTAGCAACCTTTAGGATCTCCAGTCAGGTACTCAGGAGCTATGGGCTCAGGAGTATGCACATAATGGACTGTGCATTCCTGGGCCAGCTATGTACACAAGCAAGCATTTAAAGCAAGACACTGCTGGGACAACAGCCTTTACCTCAGTTTCCTGCAGTCACCTGGGCTAAGTTTCTCCAAGATGTATGAAGAGAGCAGCCCAGGCATTTTAGAGGGAGTACTATTCATATTTTTAGAGGGAACATATCTCTTAGATAACGGGAAAAATCTGTCTGTACAAAAATTGAAGGCCTTGCAGGTAAGCCTTCTTAAATAGCAAGACGTAAAAAACTGCTTAACACGAGCAAACTGTTTCCAGTTCATCTGCATAGCTCATTGCTGCTTTCTGTTACGCAGTGCAGCGGAGAATTGCACTTCACTCCCATTTCCTACCAATTCTTCCAGCGGTAATTGCTGGGCTCAGGAGGCCAGGCAGTTGTGCATTTCTGCTGCCACTGGGAGGGCAAAGATTCATTAGTCACCGTGCACACAGCAGACACCACTGCAGCGTTCCCAGCAGTTAATTTTCCCAATCACTCGTCTCCCCTCCCCTCCCCCGGTCCCAAATTAAGATTCCGCCTGTGTTCCTCAGTGAGCAGCAGTTAATGTCAAATTTCACAAGTGTAATACACTTCTGAGTTAGGTATCTGAAAAAAGGTATGCCCTTTTAGGTGGATTTTTTTTTTTTTTAATACAGCGCTTCAGAGAAATTACCTCTAATTCTGCTACTTTGAAGACGGTATCTCACAGGATTTTCACTTTGAGGTCTTGAACTCCTGGCAGGAGGCAGGATGGAAATCCTCTGTTCAAAAGCTTTGAGGCCTTCTGACTGACAGCCGAGCACAAGCCCCTGCTTATTAGCTGTATGTCACCATCTGCCACTATTCTGTAGCCCCACAACCTTCCAGCCAGTTTTGAGCTGTGTAGGAAAGTAAGATCTCCTCAAACTAGGCCAATTATAATACCCTGCTACAAAAAGTGGTCTTTTGTTTGTGTTCTTTTTTTTTTATGTAAGTAAGTCTCAAATATGTGCAGACTACCTCACAGGCAGCAACAAAGGCAGACCTTTGTACTCCGCACAGAGATGCTGGAAAACAAATCCATGCAATAGCTTCAAAGAAGCAGAATTACAGGAAATTCACTTGAATGAGGGGGAAAGGTATAATGCTTGGCAAGTTCTTGCACAGAAGCTCAGTTCCTCAAAAAATATCTCAAAATAAAAGCATGATGAACGACAGGCAGTGTGGAAAGGAATGAAAAAGTCCTCTGAACAATCGCCACTGCTGAGAGCTTTTAAAATAAAAGAAGGAATCCCGCACTACCCTCACGACAGACTGGCATGCTGCCAAATCCACAAAGTACAAAGTCTTCGAGATGCTTCTCCCAACCTCCTCCTAGAGCAATAAAAATGAACTGCTATCTTCCTCACTCTCACCACCGATCCAACATCCCCGACCAAATGTCCATGGCCCACTGGATTGAGCATTTCTTCAGCAACCATGTGGGCGACCTCCCGGTACGTCGCACCGAGCAGCAACAAGTGGCAGCCTTACAAGGCCTTTATTAGATGGACATGACGGGGTATTCTGTGGTGATGTAGGAAAGGCAGAAAGCTCTTCCCTGGAGAGATGAAGAGCGATGCATTCACATGAGGATGAAGGATTTTTCTGCCCACTGCTCAGTGAGGATAGCGATGAACACTGTAAATGAGAAGGCCTAGAAAGCAAGGTTCATCTAATTCTGGAAGAGCTGAGGAGATCAAAGAGAACCGAATGTTGAACAGCAGGGACACTGGAAAGAGTGAAACCACCACTATTTGTCAGTGTTGAAAGACAGCAATCAGGGCTACTTAAGGTCAAGCAGTCTGACATCAGTCCCAATCAAAGTAATGGAGAGGTTCACGTAAAGTCCTACCGACAGGCCTTTAGACGTAGGAACAAGCAGCTAACGCCAGTCAAACTGGCTGCTGGGGCAGGGAGTCTGCTTTTGTTTCTTAATAGGTCCTGGCAATCAAACCTGAAGGCATTATTTCAAAGGGTGAAAAATTGAAAAACTAACTCAGTATAATTAATAGGCGGACTTTTAATGAAAAACAATTTATGCCAAGCGACTTCCCGAAAAAAAAACACAACCAAGCAACAAAGCAACAACTCCCTACCACCTATCCATGGAGCATCCAGAGACTGTAGTATCAAAAGGCTAGCTGAAATAAAATTGTTATCACTGATGAAATCACTGAATGAAATACGGCAAGAGAGGTCTGCTGAAGTCAGAACAACCACAGCCCTGTTTCAACGGTTTCAGCGTAGTCTCAGCGATTAAACGGCACATAAATATTGCCAGAGCTGTGTGCAGCAAACACAACGTGTTGGTCATATAGTCACCCAGATTTCTTGCTTTATCTAAGTCCATTAAAACAATTTGTACTGAAATACGAGTGCCACAGAAACAAAAAAATGAAGGCTGTCATACTGACAGAATACTGGAAAGTAGAAATTTATGAGTTTTAGGTACTAAAAAAATCAAAATTCAGCCCCAAACTTTGTGGGTAACTGTGGGCAAGCTATTAAGTAGCTTCTGTACCTAACGTACTTCAGGCCATAAAATAAGTTATCATCGCTCCCTTTTCAACATGCCTTGAAGATAAGATAAAAACTAGCATTTGGGCAAGCATTCAGATCATTGCCTCTTGCTTACCTATACTGCTGCCAGCAAGTTTTAAGCCGAAAGAGCTAACAGCCCAAACTGTGCTGGCAGATCAAGCCCCAGAAGCATGACAAATTTATGGCTATTATATATTTAATTAAAAAACCAGCCTGCGATGTAACTGAAAATAGCTGTCATCTGAGTTAAAAAATAAATAAATGAATTCAGTAGTTTTGCTGAGATCAAGCACTGTGAGTTAAATGGAAAGCATGAACTTTGATACAGCTCTGTACGGGCAGCCCTACTTAGAATACTAGCTACTAAACGTGTCGCAATTAGAAAACTGAAGGCTCACATACAGTGTAAAAAGTAACTTATGTCTGCAATATGCTGCTGATGAAAAGAAGGCTAAAGAGTCTATGTGAAGCACCACATTTACTGAGGCTGCAGACCAAAAGACAGCCTGGAGATTAAAATTTTATTCATGATTTTCAGACATCCTGAACAAGTTTTCTGCACTTGCTTTCCTCTTACAAAGCAAGAGAATTGTACTTATTCTAAAGTAACTAAGGATGTGCAGATGAAAGGTACAACCATTCTGACTTCCCTGTGACTCCTCAGCTAACACCAGCTACCTCACAGAACAACAAATAATCTCATTTAATTGGAATGTTTCATGTTTCTACTTTCTATGCTGTATTGGGTTTGTGTGGCAAGGTTTTGGTAGTGGGGGGCTGAAGGGGTGGCCTCTGTGAGAAGAATCCAGAAGCTGCCCCCTGTTAGTTAAGGGCCAATTTCAGCTGGCTCCAATGGGACCTGCCGCTAGCCAGAGCCAAACTAATAAGTGATGTTGTTTGTGCCTCTGTGAGAGCAGATTTAAGAAAGGGGAAAAAAATACTACACAACAGCAGCTGGGAGAGAGAGGAGAGACCCAGCCCTGCAGACCCCAAGGTCAGTGCAGCAGGAGGGCAGGAGGTGCCCCATGCACGCAGCAGCAGTTCCCCTGCGGCCTGTGGAGAGGAGCCCACGCAGGAGCAGGGGTCTGGGGGGAGCTGCCGCCCGTGGGGGACCCGTGCTGGAGCAGTTTGCTCCTGGGGGATGGACCCCGTGGTACGGAGCCCTGTGGGAGCAGTTCTGGAAGAGCTGCTGCCTGTGGGCAGCCCCCGCAGGCTCAGTTCGGGAAGGACGGCATCCCGTGGGAGGGACCCCACGGGGAGCAGGGGCAGAGAGTGACCGTGAAGGAGCAGCGGAGACGAAGTGTTAGGGACTGACCGCAGCCCCCATTCCCCATTCCCCTGTGCTGCTCAGGGGCAGGAAATACAAGAGGGTGGATGGGGGGAAGGTGGTTGTAGTTTGTTGTTGTTCCTCAGTGCTCTAGCTAGTTAGTCACAGGTAATACATTTCTCTAATCTCCCTATGCTGAGTCTGTTTTGCCCGTGATGATAACTGTTGAGCGATCTCCCCGTCCTTATCTCACCCCTTGAGCCTTTTACATCATATTTTCTCCCCCTGTCCCTTTGAGGAGGGGGAGTGAGAGTGGCTGTGGTGGAGCTCGACTGCCTGCCTGAGTAAAGCCACCACATATTCTGTGATAAGCAACATAATGTAGCTAGCTGTCAAGAACCACTCTGTTCCATCAAATGCAAGATTCACGTTTAGACCATTACCAGATCTTTAGTAAAACCTTTTACCAACATACCATACTAATAAGAAATTTATCTTTTTCCTTTTGCAAGTTAGTTCACAAAGCTACATAGCTGGAGACTGGAGACTCCCAGAAACATGTTCCAGACTGCATACAGACAGGGAAACCAATATTAATGACCTGGGCTGGAGAAACCTCACTCAACTGATGTGGAAAATGTAAGTTGGCTTTTATATAAAGGGTGCTTATACTTTTGTATTCCCTAATCACGCTTTTAAAACTTAGCTAGGTCCTTGAGTGCGAAACACCAGGCAAATTATGTTGAAAGAAAACAATCTGAATTTCGTATTACTTTCCTTGGATAGGTGCAGGAGCCAGGGGATGGATGTGATAACGGACGAGTACTGCCAGGGAGGCAACAGGCTGGGCTGCACATGCAGTGGCAAACAGGGTGGGACAGTGGACAGGCACCAAGACCTCCTTGTTTTGTTCGGTCTGCAGAAGCAGGAGTGGAGCTCAAGGTACTGCCTCCCGGTTAAAATCTAGGCAGAATCTGCTGGGCAGCTGGACACTGTAAGAGCTTTTAGCTAAGGGAGCCAGGGGCTGACGCACTGAATGGCTTTCTTTCCAGCTGTATGGCAGATTAACAGCAGAAATTTTAAGTACTGCTTGGGGATTTAGTGCAACAGATGGCTTTTTACCCCATACTCAGTACTCGATACTCCCTCTCACATGCTTCTTTGCTTCTCCTGACCATAGCTGCAGCTGGGCAACAGGAGGGAAACACTGTTTGGCTACTGGCTCCAGGTAAAAGTAGTCAGAGGCAGCAACTGGCTGGTTACCCATGAGGTCTGCCTTTTGGAAGGGCGGAGAGGACAAACACGGGTGCTGGGGAAAGTACAGGGAAAACTCATTGTAACATTAAAAAATAAATAAAAAAGAAAATAAAAGAACCAATAAAACAAATGATCTAATTCAAGGACCTAACCAAATTTTAAACATGCTAGGAACTATGACTGGTATAACCACACTTTATTATTGACCAGTTCTCCGATGAATAATAAAAAGAAAACCTTAGAGAGCTGTGCCGTAGTGAATAAAAGCTGACTTACCTTTTACCCATAGGCTGAGTACTCATTCCTACCCTGGTCAGTGATGGCACTGATATCACCTACCAAGAGCATGGTGAAGCTCATCTTTGTAGAGCAGGGAATCAACAAGTGTAGACCAAGCTATAATGTGAAATTGCAAAAGGAAAGAGAAAAAGAGTATATAAAACTTAATTTAAAATCTTGCTGATTACGTTTACAGGGCAGTTGGCAGCTCGATACTGAAACTGAGACATTTTAGAAAGGCCTCATTTGTAGTGGAGGGTTGTTACTGATTTCACACAGGCTATGTATGTGATTCAGTTCTGATTTTAAGGCCACAAAGAACCACTTGGATGTGGTCTGTAAAAAAAAAAAACACCTCAAAAGTGTCCAGTTTTTTTTTACAGTCTGGGAATCTACCAAGGTTCTAGTTATGCTATTCTCAGGCTAATTTCTTTGACTCTTTGTAAAACACGCCTTACTTGTGATCTGAATTGTTAATACCTCAGCTTGCAATCAGAGTTTATTGTGCCAGTTTGCTCAGATTAGAGTTGTTTGCTAACCGTAATCCTTCACCAACACGTTTACTTCCACCTCACTGTCAAATCACTTGATAACCTTTCTGGTCTTAAACGAACAAAAGTAAACCTACTCACTCAATTTCCTACAGACACATGAACAAAAGTATTGTGACAATAGCCACTACAATCACTCGAAGCTAAAAACTGTTCACCAAGACACGGTTTTCCCTGCCACAAAACCCTACATCCTCAGAAAGTTTTCTCTCCACAACAGCCAAGCACTGCACACCAAAGCCACATAGCTGGGTTTGCAATTTTTGATTTTTCTGGAAAGCATTGAGACTTAATTTTTCAGAAAGTATGCATGCATTATATGCCCGAAGGAGACAGTTTAGAAGTGACATCTGGAAACTGGAGTATCAGCGTGCTAAGCACATGAGCTCAAACAAGAAATGCCTGAAAATAGGTAAGGCTTAAGCACGATAGACAGGTGACGATATGAAAAATAAAAGGCAAGAGGAGTATGCAGATCTTTTCGTAATATTTCATTGTGCTCAGAGGACATTGGCCTGATCCAATGATCTGGATTTCCCTCACACTGG
This sequence comes from Anser cygnoides, assembly GCF_040182565.1. Taxonomy (NCBI): domain Eukaryota; kingdom Metazoa; phylum Chordata; class Aves; order Anseriformes; family Anatidae; genus Anser; species Anser cygnoides. The sequence goes on along the minus strand of NC_089873.1, from coordinate 149,752,449 downwards.
AATCATCATGTGTGTTGTCTCAGCTGAAAAAAAATGACATCAGATCAAAAGAACAGACAGATGAAAAAAAGCAGAAGTTAAGAGCGGAAAACCTGGGAGAGAATTCAAGGTCAGTGGCACGACAACGTGTTCTGCGTTGCAGCCCAGAGCAGATGGTAGGATCTCCTTTCTCAATGTAATTTTGCATTTGAGGAGGCTTTCAAAAATTGACCAACAGTAACTCCCAGACCCAAAGAACATTCTTCTTAAAAGGAAGCTGACGTCTTTAATTTCTGCAAAATTCTCAGGAACTTTCTTACAAGCAACACAAACCCTAAAAACAGTGTTTGTAGTCGACACTGTAACATGCATTAAACCTGACAACTGCTTTCTTATTGCTCAGTAATGCTACCTGTAATGTCTGTAATCCAGGAGAGAGAAAGCATCAATCACAGGGCCAATGTAAGAACACAAAAACAGCCTATAGCTATATCAAACAATTGCTATAAAGCCACAAAATTGTTTTTTATTTCAAATAAAAAGCCACTTAACTAAGAGAGAAAAAATCAGTACACAAGACAAAGGGGAGGAGGGAAGGGAGAACAATGAAAAGCCCCAAAAGCACACCATACACCAGATTTGTGCCACGCCTGACCGTTCAAAATTGAAATTGCAAAGACTTTCAGATGCTTCCCCTTTTTGAATCCTGCGTGACAAGAGACAATGGATACTGTCTCCTTTCTCCTGCAAGCAGTGGGGGTACACTTATCTCAAGAATAGCAACTCAAAAGAACAGAGATGTACTAGGAAATGTGCTCAATCTAAGGTGTCACCAATTTTCCTGACATTCATTACAAAAGCAACAAACCTGCATAAAAATAACACGGTTGACACAAAAACACAGCAAGAAGAGATGCTACAGTGCTCTAAAGCTCTCTAGCTGACAGAAACTGGAGCTAGGGTATTTTCTCCTCTGGCAGAGTTCATTCTCCCTTGGACTGATGTCCAAGGTTACAAATCAAGCCTGCCATTGGTGCAAACACGACAGCAGACTTGACGCAGGGCTACTTGGGTACTGCGTGACCCAACAAAGCCCTTCACCACATAGGCATAACTACACCATTTCCAGTCCCAGCTTGCTTCACAGTCTGCTACAGTGTCTGTACTAACGGGGGGGGGGGGGGGGGGGGGGGTACCTGGAAGCGTCTCTGCACAAACCAACTGTCATATTACATGTATTTTTCCCTTATAAATGACTCCCATGGCTCCAAGTAATGAAAAATTGACTGTAAATACAAAAAGGTTCTGAAAACGCATAAACATTTATCAGAGATTAGCATTTCAAGTAATTAGAGGCAGAGCTGCTGCTTGTTATGTATGTGAAGTAATGCCATGTAGTCGAAATGGGATGAAGGCACTCGTGAATTAATTTTATACTTATCACAGCAAACGATCTTAGCATCAGATAGGCAGCGAATTTCATTAAGTATACTTTAACCATATTAGTAAGTGACTGTTTAAAAAAGTTGTAATGGCAATCTAGAGCTAAATTAAAAAAAATTGTCAGGGCTAACATGAGAGTCATATATACACACACTAATCTACAACCCCATGGTGGACAATAAGCAGTCCACGAATCTCAAGAAATCTGCATTTTTCAGACACACCAACACATGGTGAAACACCACTATTATTCTTCATTAGTTTAGCAGTGACATCTGCACTTAGACCATCTCAGCTAAGGATTTTCAAACAGTTTATAAAAAATGAGTTTCTCAATACGTGTTTAGAGTAAAACATTATTACAGCCATTTAAATGAGAAATAAAATCATTGACTTTTTCAGCAAGTAAGTTGCACTCTTTTAAAATATCAACTTACATAAAGCATCGAAAGGTTGATATTTTATGGTTTTTAGACAGCCTTCCCTCCCCTTCGATCATCAGGGGAACAGTCAAGCAGCTACTATACAATCCAACCACTGGACTATGTCTGAAAACGAACAGAAAAATCACATTGCTAAAAGCAAAAGGTTTCACTTACCTTTATCTCCATCTGAAATAAGATCTCGTTCTCCCTTTTGAACAACTGTCAAATTCCCCATGGCTTGGCTGAGTCTTAATACACATCCATGATGATCACTACTGTCTACGGGGTCTCTAAGCTACAACACAAGAATTCCATACACAGTACGTATTTTATTACTAGAACAAAAAATTCTAACACACGTCACTTCAGCATGTGTAGGGAAAAGAAAAAGCATCACCAGCAGTCTTCCCAGGTATTTTTATTCTATACCCATTGCAGTGCCAAAAATACCTTTAAAAGGGTCTTCTGTAAAAAAGAGCTGTTTAAGAAAATGCATTGTTGTGGCAATTATCCCCTGGAATAAAAACCCAGACAATGCTCATCTTGCATATATGAAACAGCACGTAATGTTTAGTCCAGTAATAACGTGTTCATCTATATAAAGACTACAAGACTAAACTTGCACATACTTTAATTGAAAAAAGGAAAATAGCTCACCATAGCTTCATACAGTCTACTAAACTCCATATAGTTTGGAGTAAGAATAGCTCGCTGGTAGCCTTGAATAATAGAAGGCTGCTGGGAAATAAGCCACAGTCCATCCTGCAAAAAACAGTAAGAAGAACACTTTCTCAATAGATTCTTAAACGTCAAGCCACTGAATGAATCAAAAATATACTTACAGCATCAATAATGATAGGAATTCCTTTGAGTTTCGATTTTTCTATAATACCCTGCAAGAAAAAATGTAGATAACTTTAAGAAGCTTGCTAATTTAAAGCTTGTAACATCCAAAATAAGTTCTGCATTTTCTTCCTGTCTAAAAGGTAGCTGCTGTACAGTAAATCTGGTCATATAAGTTGCTTTTTCAGAGTGAAATAAAAAATTCTGTTATGATCTTCAAAGTAAGAGAAGACATTTTTGTATCAACTGGTAATTTTACAGCTGCTTTGCTCTCTCCCAGTTTGAAGCAGTGACAACAGGGTTTCTACAACTGACACCCTGGTGTTGACATGCAAACAAAAAAAAAACAATCCAACTCACTCTCCCTGATCTAGAAGGCTATATGCTAACTGAAGTCATACACAGCAAACATATATTTCCAAATTAAAAGAAAAAGTCCAAATAAATAATGTCATGATAAAATTCTACCCATAACTATAGCACTAATCTTAGCTGTCTTTCTGATGATGCCCTCATTGCAGTACTCAAGTTCCTATACAACAAACACCCTGAGACAAACAGTACATAATACATGTCATTCCACTCATGACCCCAGAGGTTTTACGCCTTCAAAACAAAAGCAAAAAGGTCAAGAGAAAAGACTGTTTGCAAAACTGTTTCTCAGCAAGCAATATGTACCAGCAGACTGCCTGCCCTTGTTTTCTCTCCTAACAGCGCAGTGGCAACCAACAACTGATGCTCAAGCTTTTTTAATGAGCAATGAGCGATAATCAAGCTTTTATAATGTTGGTCATTACTAACTTCTGTTGTTGAAGCTGGAGAGTTTATCTCTTTCTTGTATAAGATAAGAGAGAGTGGTATCCATCCAGAAGTCTGATAGTTTTTGTACATTATTAGGCTTTTCAGATCAGCTATCATATGGCACCGAGCTCCACAGGTTATCAAGAAATTAGGTAAGGAGTAAGGAAGAAGCATTTAATTAACTTACAAGGTATTGAGTGTACCTCTGTTCTTGTATTGTGGTCAAAAACACAGCCCACGTTGCTTCCCATAAATTATTAACTATGGAACCTACATCCTCACTCCTACATGACTTTTTTTTTTCCAGTTTCAGCAGAAATGTTTCCCTTCTGTTTTCAAATGGATGACCAGAATCTAGCAGCATGCTTTAACCCAACATTACTTTTGTTTGCTTAGGCACTGTTTTCGTGTCGTAAGTGTGAGACTGAAACACTACCCACTGCAACAAGCCTGAGGACATCTCTCAAAACACAGCTGCAGCTAAATTGGAAGCCACTACAGAATATAAACCTTTCCATTACATGCACGCCCTTGCACAGGTCTCAGCTTGGGCTATGTTTCACAGCCCACCAGGTGTCCATCCTTCTTGGGGTTCCAGGGAAACACCACAAGTCTTCATTTATACTCAGCTACTTTAATTTTGAAGCAATAACAAGTTTTACACAACTCATACCATCCAACTAGTACTAAATTATTCAAATTTACAAATAAGTATATTTAACAGCTGTGCAAGGTTGGAATCTCAGAACATACCAGAATTAGTTGTGGCATATTGAAAACTAGGTAGCCTTTCTTTCAAAGATTTTAAGAAATTTATGAGATGGAGTCATTTCTTTATTCGTTAATATTAATCAGCACAGATGTGCACAGCTCAGTTTTCCTTCACAGAAACTGTACCGCTTTGCCCCTACTGTGTTCATTAACAATTACATTTAATTTGACTCGCTTGGTTATAATAAAATACTGCTGTGGATATGGCACCCTGTTTTTTTTCCTGCATAAATGAATGTTATACATCTAAAAGTCCAATTACTTCTGAACTGTACTAGGCTCTTCTGATTAGATATCACACCGCACTGAACCCCAGAGGTTAGCAAGACACTATGTAAGAAAGCTTTCAGATCAGCCCCCAGAATTTTTGACGACACAAATACCATTCACTGCAACCTTATTTTATAACCAGTTTTAATTAGACAGAATATTTTTGCTCATTGGCAGCTTCCCCAAACCCTTTCAGTACACTTAAATGATTGCTGTCCCACTTCCAATTAATATGAATCCTCAGTTTATTCCACTATGTCGGTTTTAGTACGCCAACCTTCCATGACGGTTTGTTTTTTAAAACCAAAAAAGATTTCCCCTAATGAAGCCTGATGCAAGACACAGATCTCAGAAGTCAATATCCATCCAAACGATTCTCCTAACTTCATTATGATCAATCCAGTGAATTAATTTGGCCAGATGTTTTCTGTTTCTGAAACAGTTAAGGTCTGGCTGTTGCTGTTATCGTCTGGCCCCTTTTCATGTTTTCTCACTGCTGTCATTTTGCCTAGTGGTTAGAATTTCTCTACATATCTAACAATAGGCTAAATCAATGCATTCTGAAGATCCACTAAAGATTGTATGCTTAATAATAATAATAAAAAAAAAGTGGAAGCCACAAAGCACAGAAGTATATGTACAGGTAAATTGCTTCTGGAAGGTGAGGTCACTGGTACATTCTGGAGAAATAAGGCATTTCTTCCTAATAATGTTTTGAGCTCCCACTTCTCTAACATGCCCTCCACAATCTATGAGAGACATCTGACCTCTACTCAGATGTAGTTAAGAAAAATCTACTGGCCAAGCAACTTTTGTTGTGTACTGAGTCTCTGAGGTACCAATTTCTAATCTAACTTACTGAAGCGATTATTGCTTTCTCTTTCTCTCCTTATAAAACAAATAATCAGGGGATACAAAGTTCTTTGCCTTGTTTAGAAAGCTCATTTTTTATTCCAAAAACACAAATCCAAAAGTAATTATTCTCCTTTCCTCCTGTTCCTTAAACCCAGACAGAAGCTGCTTGGAGACAGAGAAGGAACCTCAGAGACAAAGCTCTGGGGAGAGGAGTAACGTGGTAACCATAAAAACAGAGATATAAGCCCCCATAAGACAACCACCTTTTGAAGGACACAGCATTCATCGGAGAACCTCTGCTTCCCGTTGACTGGGGACAGGACTCACCTCACCTGCTGCTATTTAGGGGTGAAATGGCTCACCGCGAGAGTGCCATTGGCTTAGACACTGCATTTAGGGTGGGATGCATCGCCAGCAAACATACCTGTCCCTCCTCAGTTACCACAGAGAGAGGAGAGAAAACTTAATGCTCTGTTTCTAGACATCAAGAATTAGGTGAGACAAACCCTGCTTTTAAACACTCTATTACTGCAAATACCGCATACAATAATTACTTGAGTAAGAGGGGTATAGAGCAGTAACGGTTACATCCTCCTCTATGCGGGGTATTTTATTTATGGAAGCACAACGAATTTTCAGCCAAATCTGCCTTTTCATATTTGGCACGGACTTTCCCGTGTTAATACTTGCGGCATACAGAAAAATCTTCTCTGCTAATTGTATAATTAATACAGCTCAGACTAACTACTTTCGCACCAAAATGTATTTAATGGTTTCTAATGGGACTCTTTGTATGAGCGGGAGCCATCTGTTCACTTTTATCCCGTGTAACAATTACTTATATGCAAAAGGACATAGAAGAGAACGTTGCTAATTAAAACTACTAAGAAATGTTACCAAGAATGCACCTGATATCAAGTTAAGGCAGGTTTCCAAACGCCAGTCACATAATTAAACAGCATCGCATACAGGTATCAATGACAAAACCAAGACGTTGCCCCTTCCCCTCAAATGGCGTTTTGAGCATTAAGATTTTGGAGATTCTAGCTCCAAGGTATTCCAATGGACTACATTTCCTTACACAGAACCTACTACGCTGCAAAACCAGTGGTTCAGCTTGGTGCAGGAGAGGGCAGGAGCACGTCCTTCACTTGGGGTCTCACAAGCGCTCAGGGACACCCAAAATGAAGGACTGGCCTGACAGGGCAACCTTGGCACTGGTCACGAAGCAGAGAGGACAACAAGGAGAAGCAAAAGCGATGTGCTGCTGTCGTCCAGCTTCACAGCCTACGGCCAACTGGGTTAGCCAAGATATCGGAGACTGAAACCCAGACCCTTCCTCTGTGATATTCAGTGAGGCGCGAATTTCCATCTTCACCTTTCATACAGAGAGCCCTAACATTTTGGGGATTTTGGACAGCCCCTTGTCAGAGATACTGAGCTTTGTAGTCCTGCTGCACACGGAGAAGGCACCAGGCAGCACAGTCCAGGTGAGCCTCCACAGCTTCTTGCAGAACTCTGCAGTCAGTCTGGACACCTCCCCGCAAGCCCACAAACCAGCAAGAGCATACATACATGTCCTATTTACTCTGCCTGATTTAAACAGTGTACAGCCTGGCCCTCCACGGCTCCTCGGAAAAGACAATTATGCATTGTTTTGCCTACACCTGACTTAAATGTGTTTTCCAGCTTTTTTAATTAGATGTGGATTGGCAGCAGAATGCCTGCAATGATTTTCAATGTACTATCAGCCATATCGCTTCTTGTGGTTTTCCTGATGAACTGGTTTAGCTGCACAATAACCTTGGCCTTCGGTATTTGCAAAGGGAAGAATCAGGAAATTGGAGCCAATGGTTTTAACAGAAGATTGAATTTTAATGAAATAAACAGAAAACCACAAAAGCAGCATATGACTCAACATCTACCCCACAACAACAGTTAATTTTCACTAAGGATACAGCACAGTCATCTTTCTACCTTGCACAGGAGAGATATTGTGGGCAAGGTTTCCTTTACTGACACCAGCAGTGAACGCTGCATTTCCTAGGTCCCTGCAAAAGAGTCACGTCTTGGCTCACTCTTGGCTAAATTCCTTACCCACGTGTTCAAAAAGAAGTTCAAGACTCAGCATGCTGGATAGCACTGACCACGACGACATCCAAACACTTCGGTAAGCAGCATAATCTTGCCCTCAGCCCACCGAAACGTATTCTAGTGCAGTCTGCAAATGCCAAGTATGTTGTGAAATTTTTTGCTAGATGCTCCAAAGTAAAGACGAAATGTCTTAGGAGGGCTGTTAAGCAGGTGAGATCCTTTAAACAACAGCTTGCATGCCTACAACTTGCCAATAATCAGATTTCTAAGAGAGATGAGATGGGAGGCCCATTCTTTGAAAGCTCAAATACCACTTCTGAAATACTGGTTAAAAACCAGGCAGCTGGTTTTGCAGTCCAGCAGCACGTGCTGCTGACCTGACTACACTGGACTGTCCAACTAAGCGGGAGTAGCCAGACTCGAGGCAGCAACAATTCCTAGCTTCCGAGTGGCAGAGACATGCAAAAGGGAAGAACCTGGCACTGCTTATGTCTTGTACAACCATAAATGATCAAAAAGGAATAGCAGCTCCCTTTACAAATAAAACACTACTGGAAGTTGCTACTGCCTTCCAAGGGTTGGAAACTGCTGTTGAAATGCTTCTCTATTGCCTTGTATTTTCCACGTGGACCCTACCTACTCTCATCCAGCAAGCCCAGATCCATAGTTTTGCCTGGGAGAAAGAGATACAAAGGAAGAAATAGACAGAAATTTCCCTGTAAATACTGCAGCTGGAAATGTTTCTGCAGCCCCCACCTCTCACCAAGGTGCCCGGGAGTTAAAAACAAGTCCCACCCCAGCACACTGCATGCCAGCTCCTACAGAGAGGCACTAAAAACCTGAGGAAACATTTCTGTGCTTCAAACCTGGAATAATGCAGAGTTAGCATGGCCTCGGCTGCACAGAGGTCAGGATGCAGCTCTGTGGCAGAGAGGCTTGGAAAATGGGCTTGGCAAGCACGAGTGTGTAATCTTGCACAGCTAGAGGTAGACACGTATTCCAAGTCCAAGCTGTGCTCAAGGCTACAGCCACGGTTGCTGGGGGAGGGAGGTGGGAAAGAAGCTTCCCTAAAGAGAGGGGATTTGATACAGAAGGTTTTGAAAATTGTTAAAACTGGAGTTCCTCTGCTTGAGGCTCTTTGCATTGTCACCTTTGTGTCATCCACAAAGTGATACAAGAATTCACCCTCCTTTCAAAATCCAGCATCGTCAATCAGAATCTCACTTTGTAGCCAACATCTATATAAATTACCTTCAGCTAGCTTAATTGCTTCAGTTTTACTTTATAGATTTCTGTATGCGTAACTATCACTAGCTCATTAATCATTTTAAGCTCTCAAACCTTACGTACAAAATGATTAACTACTAACCACAACTCAGACCACCTGAATGAATCATTTAACAGAGACAAATATCCCTTCTTTGATACAAATAGCATCTTTATCTCATGGTTTCTGCTAAATTCAATTTAACTGGGTCTTTTGTCTTTTACCTCTATTATCATATGCTAGGCCCTCTTTTCCAAAATCAATTTTCATGTGCATAGAAAGTATTTCTTTGAAGCCAGGCAGACAGTGAAAACAACTCTAAAGAGTACCTCAGTACCTCATCAGGTGCTTTAGGAAATGTTAAAAGCTGCTGTTGCAACTAACAAAGCTGAAAATGCTGTAAGATGTTGGTTAATCAAAACTGTTCTGTTCCACATAAAAAAAAAAGATAAGAGTGATCCACTTCTGGATTCTCTTTTTGAATTCAAAGCAGATCAGTTGCTGACTTGGAAGAAAACTGCAGCTTAATGTCTGCCTCAATCATATGTTAAATTTTAAAAGAAGTGACATAATCGAACATCATGTCTGAACACACGAAGAAACACAAGAAAACAAAGCAAAAGCCTCTGAAGTGCTATCCCAGCTATGCAGAAGACAGAGCGCTCCTTTTTAGTTATCCCTTGCGAATTCATGCACAAGTAGATACCACTTGGGAAGCTGCATTTATGTATTCCCGTCCCTAAACCCATCCAAATCCAGTTTAAGCAATAATCCTGCTTACTTCAATCCAAAGTAAGAATGGTAAGTCAGAATAAATAAATGCACTGAGTTTTCACATGCTGTCTCATCCACTGAACATTTACACTCCCACAGCAAACTCTTTAAGGTTTCCAATTTATGGTTGGTTATGTTAATGTTAAATTTGGCTTGGGATATGCACGGTGAGCTGTTGGCATTTTGTCTTAAAAAGAAACAAATAAACTTAAGTTGAACTGCAGAATTTATCACTGCCAATTTCTTTTTAGTCTTCTTAGCTGAATACCGTTCAGAAAGTTGAAAAGGTATTCGGTGCCAGCATTTTGCTTACAAATGCTTTTAAGAATCAAAATCAAGTTAAACAACAATATAAGCCTGCACACAGAAAGCAAATAAACATCCCACTTCACCGTGAATGACTTTCATCAAGACCCATTACATATATTAGAAAATAAATTCTGCTTGCAAGCTGCATAAACCTGTATTTAAGGTCCTGTTAGCATATTTTCAAACACTGTTCTTCTAATCAAGACATTCGTGAGGAAGCCACAGAATACTAATAGTTCTGAGCATAAGCAGCAGTACTGCTCAGTGTAACCAACAGCATTTTTCTGCTTAGAGCTGGCCTTCCCAAGCTTTATCTGCACCAAAACCAACCGCATCATACCCCAGGAGCTGCCTCACCTTAGGTGAAGGTCTCCATGAATTCTGACTCTCGCCAGGCTGTCTGAAAGCAATGACTCTTGGCTAGTTAGAGAGTATTTTCTCACTGGATACTACGTGGAGGATATGCATCCGTCTTAGGGGTTGGGTGGGGGCTGAGAAAAATACACGATTTACAGATACATTTTCACAATGGGTGCACATACACGCCCTCTGTTTTTTGTCTCTGCAGTATCACAGGCGTTAAGACTCCATCCACCTCACCTCCTCCCAGCTGAGGGCAGAGGAAAAAAGCTGCACGTCCTCGGTGCTACTCAAGTTCCCTACGAACTGCTGAATCCCCGCAGCAGGAATCTCCAGAGGATTTTGCAGATGACATAAACAGGGCGGGAAGCACGTGCTCATGTTACACGTAGCGAAAAACTAAGTTCCTGGTAAATAATTTTTCTGCTAATTTGAGCCCGCACGAGCGGTGTTCCCAAAGAGTAACGCATCCTGTTGTTCACACTCACACACAGAGGTAGCTATCACAGACAACACTGATCTGACAACCACAGCATTAGCCTGGGGTGCTTCTCAGATGCCTTTTAATAAATACAAACAGAACCCAGTGTGTTTAGGTATCTGCTCAGATATCAAGAGGAAATCGCTTCCCAAAGCCCATGTGACAGATTTAGCTTTACCAGACTGCTCTGACGACAGAAGGTGGCTCCATACTCTGTAGTCCTTTCGAGCTTGTAAAAACCAGTGCAGATATAGCATACTGAAGCATCTGGTCCCTTTCTTACCACCTATTAAGGCTGTGAAGTGTTGAGTAAATCCTGAAGGCATGAGGCCCGAAGGGAGGAAATTAATCCACATCAACAAAAAACAAAGGCAGAAAAGCCAATACCTCATTTGAGGTGGGACTGAGAATCCACCTAAAAGGGAAAGCTTCCAATGGACTCTCTGGGCACGCTCCATGGAGGGAACCCATGACAATGACCCAAACCTCTCTCAATCCTTGCTAGAAGTAATTAAAGGCAAGAAATTTCCATGCAATCTTAACTAGCTAGTGATTCAAGTGGGGTGGAAGATGAGCTTTCTGAAATGTATATCCTAGCAGATAGCAGAGATCTTCAAGGAGAAAATAATATTTGAATGACTGTCTCACGAGCCTCAGGAGCTCAAGCCCTCATCTTGGGTTAAGGAGGCCTGGGGGGAGAGGAACAGAAGTATTATCTACCAACAGCAATGGGCAGAAACGGCAGCTAGGCAGGGCCTCAGTCAAAAGTAGAACCCAGGCTGGTATTCAGAACATTTTCTTGGAGCTAAAACGAAGACTGAGAATTGAGTAAGAGGAACAAGCGTGCATTTTGAGAACCCAGTTGATCTTGCTATTAATCATTACCTCTCCTGCAGGAGGAAAGCAAGCACGCTCTGCTGAAAACAGCCATCCACCTTTGCTGCTGCAAGACAAAACACAGGAAGACCGGAGTGGCCGAATGCAGGATTCACTGCTACCAGTTCAGGGGAAGAGGCAATGAACCCAGTGACAACGAAAGATGATTTCAATGTCAAAGTCACGCTTCGATTAAGGATAAGGCTCTTCACAAGGCTGAATGCTTTTCTTTGCTCTGCATTCATGCCAGGAGGAGAAGGGGAAAGGAGATGACAAGAGGCTGGAAACTGATATAGGAACAGCTAAGCCCATAACTTCCTGATTGCCAGGCAGCAGGCAGAATACAGGAACAACCTGAAGCATTAGGGAGTATCATCTACGCTCCCAAAGGGCTCTGCAAGGAATATAGTACTCCTTTCCCAATTCTTCTGAGAAACTGCACTCATCATCCTGGAAGACAGGAACTTGGTTGATGGTACAGGTGAGAACTCCCTTCGTTCCAAACTTGAGGCTACAAAAAAATCCACATCAGAGTAAGACCAGAAGTGCAATTATCATCCCTGAGATGGCTGAAGAAAGTGCTCTGTGGTGGGGACATACAATACGGGCACACCACCTCTTCTGTGTGAAATAAAAGGCGAACAGACAATAGCTTTGGAAATATGCTGCCTCTAAGCAGTGGCTGAGGACAATCCCAGGAACCTTGGCCTTGTCTGCACGTGACAGCTGAACTCTGTCTCAACAGAGTCTAAACCACCACCAGCCTGCATACCAGCTGAGGTGAACACAAAGAAGCAGTGGTAGTGTCACCATTGGCCAGGATCAACCACGGACAATGAAAAACACGTGGCCTTGTATTGCCTACAAGGAAGCTGGCTGTGGTAGCCGAGCTCCACACAAGATGTGGAAACAGCACTACTGAAGACTGAAGTAGAATGGGGAGCAGAGAAGATTCAACCTGGATGCTCCAAAGCTAAGGTGTGGAGCAGAAATGATTTTTTGTTTCTTTCTCTTTCTGGAGAATAGCCTGGAATGCTTATTTGCTCCAGAGATGGAAGGTCTAATCATGCCAAGTCTAGAGCTGCCACACCTGCATGGGATCCAAACAACAAAAAAGGACCCAACAAAAGCTTTTTTTAGCAGATTTTTCTGAACCTGCAGCTCCTGGTCCTGCAAACCTGTAACTAGGAAACTCCGACAGGGCATCAGACCTCACCCAGGCAACTGAGGAACAGTATGCAAGGGTTTTAGCACAGGCTCACACAAGAGGGGGGGGATAAAATTTGTTGAGTTAGCTTCTTTTAACAGGACTTGTGGACGGAATTACAGCCAAAACCAGACAATCACAGGAAGCCTACAAGTACGTATTCAGAGTGCCACTACGCTCAAGAGAAAAGTAGGAGGAAACCAATCACAAAGCGCTTCTTTCCATCAGACTGTTGAAAAGACCTGAAATGCCACACTGCAGGCACACGCTGCAGGCATGAAGCATGAAGGAGGCAGACGATATCATAGGGTCACCAAGAGAACAAAGGGTCCTGAGTGAGAAGATGCACCACCTGGTCAGCAAGCACTAGGGCTATTCCATGACAAAAATCACTGTCCTCCAGCCATATACCAGAAACTGCAGGTCGCTGCCTTAGTGCCTTGATTTCTCAATGCTCGGAAGAGAAAAGCAGCCCAAACACATGACTGTTTGGACAAGCACATTCGTTGGCAACGTGCTGGCACAGTTCCGACACGACCCAAACAAGAACAGCATCAGAGAGGTGACAGACGACTAGGCCTCATCACTTTAATGGGGCAGAATGAGGAAGAGGAGAAACCTCCTCCCGTTGTCACCGCCACTCTGATACAAACCCCTGAAACAAAAGCAGACACTAATCTGCATCTCAGCCCTGTATTCAAGTGACAGCATGCTGAGGTTAGCTTAAAGGGAAGAGCGAAAATTATATACCCAGTCAGCCCCTTAGAAGAGTTTAAAATAGCAATGCAATCATCACTTGCTTGTTTTTTGGAAGGTGAGGAGTGATACAAAGCTTAAAATTCACTGTTGAAGCAAGAGGGAGGCTCAGCCTTTCCTCAGCACAGAGAAACACCAGCCCTCCTCAAGCAGGTAACCAGAGTTCACTTGTCCCCAATTACATGCACTTAAAGCTTTTGGATGAATGAAGAATTTAGAAGATTATGGTTGCTGGATTAAAAAAAAGAAACACACCACAACTGAATAACTAATGAACACTTACATAATTATAGCGCAAAGAACTTGAGCTTTAATGTGGCTTGAAATTAACAAGGTCAGATCTACAGCTCGCATAAACATGGCCCTAGCATGAAAGAACTTCCAAACAGCTTGTCTTCATTGGCTGAGTTTATTTCTTTAACTTCAAGAAAGCTCAAACAGGACACCCAGGCTGAAGTAAAAGTATGATTGTAATTCACTAAGAAAGCAAAAATTATTTTTAGCAATGAAGAAAAAAATAATAAAGGAATCTTCCACATAATATCTTACAGATAAGAACATGACAGATATTTAGAAAGCCCAGATGGACTGAAGAAGCTTATGTTAGATCTTTTAGATATTCTAAAAAAAGCCTTATTTTCTTTTGTTTAAAGTTAATTTCCTCTAGGAAAAAAAAAAGAAGTAAAAATAAAACAAAAAGGAAAAATCATTGCTCAAATCTTTTTTTTTTCTGCAAAAAGAATTCTAAAGAAAGATTTCAAAAAACATCTTTGTTGAAATTTTACATTCAGCATCAAATTTGATTTCTTCATCACCTATAATAATTTTCTTTATTGCCACTCTCCAAAGTCATGTTTTGGTGTTTTTTTTTTGGGTTTTTTTTTTTTTTTTAGTTTTGCACCTCTATTTAGTTTTGCACCTCTATATCATAAAACAAACATTTTTTGAAAACAGAAGGAGAATTAAAGTAGTGAAGAACTACAACAGCAACTTTCTCTAACAAAAGCCTAGCAAAAATGCCCTCCATCAATCCCAAGGTATTCTGAATGTCTTGGATCGTGTGGTCTCCAGTCTCTTGCCTCCTCTGATTTGTAATTTCACTGTGCAACTGTCAACATTTCTGTAATTTCTATTAATTGCACTTGTTAGTACCACTGATTAATTCAGTAATAGTCCTCAGAATTCTTTTTTACATTAATGTCGCTCTAATTTTGTACAAAGTGAAATACGTACTTTGAACATGCAGAGATCTATTGGCAGTAATACAAGACATCGCCTGGAAGACTGTGTAAGTGCCTATTAGTTAGAGCACAGAGCTATCTAAGCTCCTGTTTTCAGCTTTCCACTAAGACTTGACAGAAAATAGGATTACTTCTTTATCCAGAGTAGAAATCTGCAACATTTTATAATTAAGACTATTATTTCTTATTGCAAGGGGACACAGTCCCTGTTCTTTGGCCCCTCTCCTTTCACAAGCTGCCAAACACAGCTCCTAAAATTAGAAACTGAAATTCATATTTAGGTTCTTATAGTACAGGTGCTCGGCACCTAAGAAAATACAGAGCCCTTCAGAGGTGCCAACATCTATTTCTTAATTAGCAACTTTCACAATCAAAACAGAAGCAAATCAAAACAACTGTGTGGGTGCCTGAACATAAAGTATCACTCTTCATTTTAATAATGAAGACCATAATTAACATCTGTAATTTTCTGTCAACAATATCCAATTAAACTCTTCCCTTTAAATTATAATTGCTACAATAAATACTAACCACTCATAAAAAATAAATATATAGCCTTCTTAGAGAAGTAAGTAAGAATGAACTACAGAAAGTATTTTATCACAGAGCCCCCCCCTTTCAATCATGGAAATATATTGCAACAATTTTACTTACTTTGTTAGTTGTTAACCAGAAACATCAGTGTAATCACATAGATATGGAATTGGTTAATAAAGTTCAACATGAAGACATAGAATAAAATAGCAGGAAACATATTACCTTTGCGTTCTCAAGTAGAACTTCATCTCTACCTAAGCCAGGTCCTATGACAACTGAGTGCAGTCGTGGCAACCACTTCTCCACCTCATAGACAGCATTCGGACTATCACTAAACAAAATTAGGGAAAAAAAAAAGGCATGTTCAAAAAGGCTTCATTTTAGTATTCTCAAAATCTGAGTTCCAGATGCAAGACAGAAAGAGCTCTCTCATATCCTGAGTGTCAGGCAATTTTATCCTTCAAATTACCAAACATTTGTAGCCCAGGAAATATGGCATGGTTGTCCAAATAGCTAAAATGAAACATTTCTCTCAATTCATTCCTTAAGGGATACCACATAAAAATGAGGAAATAATTACAAGTATCCCCTACAGCTATTACAAAATATTAAAAGAAAAAAAAAATAGAAGAAAAGGGCAGGGAATCAACAGTTGTTACAGTCTGTCACAGTTCCCTATTTAATGTTTCCCTGTAGAGATTACACCTTGGAGAGAGAGCCACCATCTCACAAGTGTATACTGCAGCTTGCTGGAAATTATGCAATTTATTATTCTGTATGGCAAAATGATAAATCTACTCGTGTGCTTTTTTTGTCTGTTGTTTCATAAGCATCTGTTCCAACTGAATTGCAGCCAGACTGTCCCCTTTCCCCAAAAGGCAAGAGAAGCAGCAAGCTGTTCACTACGGGTATCATGGGGTTGTAATGTTTAAGATCTCTGTAGTGTTTAGGTTTTGCCTGTGTTGGAAAAACGACACGAATACCCACTGCCAAATGCAAGCGCTGCAATCCAGCATTCAGCAGCTCACCAGAAACGTTTATTTTGTTTGGATCGGTTTTGTTGTGTAAATAGGTCAGAACATTTTGAAAGCACAGCTGGACAATGTCAGTAAATCCTTACTTTCAATACGGAGGGGAAGTTTAGCCTCCCTCCCCACCTCCGGCACAAGTGGCTGATAACAGACGAACATTTTAACCCAAGCACGGGGGGCAAAAGCTCCCTGCACGCCAAGCAAGGAGGTGCTACACGACAGCACTACTCAGGATATTTTCAGCCTGCGATACTTCGACAGAGCTCTGTTATTGCGGATAAAAGCCCCTGCATGTTTTTCATAACCGACAGCTGCACCGCTGGGACACACCACTCGGGAACAAGTGTTTAGCCCGGGTCTGGCAGAATCAGCAAATTCCACAGCGATTTCTGCAAGTGCCAGGCAGGAGCCAGAAGCTCGTGCAGCTGCACAAGCGAGGCGGCCTGCTCACGCCTGGCCGCGGCCCAAAGGCCTCGCCACCACCAAGGGCCGCTTCACAAAGCCCCAGCAGCGCCCGGGGCTGACGCCACGGGACACGGCTCTGTCAAAACAGCTCTGCGGGGTGGAAGTGACGGCCCACGGCAAGGGCAAGGGGGACGGCGAGCCACGTGATGACACGTGTCCCTTCAGGTGTCCCTGAAGCACCTTCCCCGCTAAGCGAGCTGAAGTCGAATTTCTGCTGGAGCCGCACGGCTCCCCCTCATCCTCTAGGCCACAGGGACACAGCAGCAGCTTGAGGATGTCCGAATCAGCGGCCCCTACTCCTTTCTACAACCACCTTATGTAAATACAGGCTGAAAACACAAGTATTTCAATACATATTTAACACATGTATCAAAAAAGTCCCTTTTTCTTTTCTTAATATGTGGTAGGTAGAACATCTGAAAATCTGTCTTTGAACCAAATTCTAGTAAGTGTCAGCATTTCTGAACGCATTTTTATTTATATATTACATATTGAAACTGGTTTTAGCTTTAGACCAGGAGAGGTGATCTATAGCAAATCCCTGCTTTCCTGATAAGGATGTTTGAAAGGACTGGATTCAAACCAGCTCTGGATAGTGGAAGACAAGTACACGAAATAAACGTTACTTTAAATAGAGCGAAGATTGTACCAAAACTTCCTCTGCAAATAATAAACTTTCTCATGCAAATAATCTCAAGGTATAAAGTTTACTAGTTTCTTTATATTCAGACTTCAAATAAGATAGTTTGGTCTCCAACCCAACTGATAATGTACGCTCTTCAAAACAAAGCCATCTCTTGGGAAATGAACAGTCCAACACCAAGCCACTCCTGCTCACTTTGCCCCTGGTAATAATAAAAACCTACTGTAGAGCTTTTCATCTTCAAAGCATTTTACAAACATTACGTTTCACATAACTCCTTCGCAATTCCGCATCGAGAAGCAACCCAAGGCACATGACGGGCCAAGAGATTCAGAATGGTGATAATGACTATTACATTGCAAAATCAGCTATTAAAAACATGCCGAAAAATATCTGATGGATTTTTATTCTTTATAAAAGGAAGCAGAACGAATACTGCCTCCGAGTAGCATCACACCAACCTCACTTCAAGGTACCGGATGCTCACAACAGCTGCAATTACGCACCTAAGGACACCTTATAAACTCTCCTGGCTCTGCTTGTCTGAAAGTGGAAGGGCTTATCACATCAGGTTACGGCTTAGTCCCACACACAGACATCAAAGTGGTAATATTTTAAAGCTGATGGAGTAAAAATGACCACCGTGTAACTTTCTTCAGGAAGATGATGAATGGGAATCATCTCCAACTTTCCTGACCACAGGACGTAGCACAAACAGAAACTCTTTCAGCTCTTAACAGCTACAGTCTACGCACAATACTTAAACATTCCCAAGATTGGTTTTCTGACGCAGAAGTCAAATGGCCCCTACGCTGTAAGGCTTCAGAGCAGGGTTAACAACCAAGCTGCCTACCAGGCACAGCCCCTGGACTGTAGTAATTCCTCAGCAAAGGAAGAAGTTGCTTAGGAAATGTTACATGGCATGGGCCAAAACCTTGCCCAGGATCATTTGGATAATTTGGCAGTATGGATAATAATGCTCAGATAACTGGGAATAAATACACCTTGGCTCTGTTTAGTTTACTACTGCAGACAAAACCAACATGTATTCTTGTTTCTCTGGGGATTAAAAAACAAACAAACACAAAATATTTCAGAAGTACCAGCACAAAACACAAATCATATCCTCAGCTGTTCGCTGCGTACTGTGCTCACAAAAATAACTGTTACTTCCTTTGTCCCTTCATGCCAATTGCTCTGCCTGATTCCTAACCTGATTTCAAACCACTCCATTTAATTATCGCCTCCACTGCCAAAGACATGCACACACAACTTAAATTAGCACCATTTTTTTAAAATATCTGTAAAGGTACGAGGTATAAAGATGATGTCCCCTTGATCAAAAGAGATGTAATCTTCAGGCTTGGATAGAGAGGGACTGAGTAAACAAGAATCAGTATTGTCTTTAGGGGTGCAGAGCCATAAGATAAAGAAACATGGATTTTTTCCAAAATAAAAATCACGAATGCAATACTCCTATTCCGAAGAGCAAAGCTAATACTAATATAAAAGTAGTCAGAAGACCTCTTGCAAGGCCCCAAGAAAACAGCATTTGAACTTCTGAAAAGAGTGAGAGAAAGAGCTGTTATCTTCCCTCATCACGACTTTGATTAACCAAAAGTTAGGGTTTTCACAGAACTACAGACTGGCTGAGGCTGGATGGGACCTGTGGAGGACATCTGGTCCAACCCCTGCTCAAGCGAAAGGAACCCAGGCCCATCTCCAGGCGGCTTCTGAAGGCCTCCAAGGAGGAGACCCCACAGCCTCCCTGGGCAGCCTGTGCCAGCGCTCACACAGCACAGAGGTGCTGCCTGGTGTCTTGATGGAACCTCTTGGGTTTCAGTTTGCGCCCACTGCCTCTTGTCCTGTTTATTTTCCAATTTTCTCGTCTTTTATTTCCCAAAATAAAAGTAATCTTACACAATGGGAATAATTTAGGAAGCTGAACTGAAGCAGTTACACCAGTAAACACGGATGGAGAACTACAATAGCACTGTGCAGATGCGTGCAATAAAATATTCTGGTGACAGACCACAGTTGTAGATTTGCAGGCAATGAACAGATCTTTAAAGAGCTACCTAATTTCCAGCTAACCACTATTACGTGAAATGTTGTCAGACACCATTTCGCAGGGAATCTAGATTATGACATCTCACTGTTGTTCAAGCAAGCAACTAACCAACAGCCTTCCAAAACCCAAAAGCTTTGTCAAAGTCTTAGCTTGTCTGGAGAACAACTGATAAAGCTCTGACTGCATACAGAAAAGGACTACCGCAGCATAAACACGAAAATAACATCTGCAAGACAACAGAATTATTGTTTTTCAGGCAAACAGACGAAGCTTGCATAAGCCATCTAATTCCTGTGAAGGCCAGTAGGCGAGGAAGAGTCTAAAGCTAGTGTCAAGTGTCAGAAAGATAACCTACTGTCAATCAATCAACTTTACACATCGTCCATTAGTCGAAGCAGAGGTAAATAAATAAATAAATAAGCAATCCTACAGTCTCACAGTGGGGCACACTGCGAAAAAGGGCCCCACACATGTTTCTCTGATCAAACTTCCCTTGGCTGTTAGTGAGAGGCTGAGGAGAGACACAAAGCCTCACTCAGCTCATGCGGAGAAGACTGCAGTCTCTTGGGAAGGGAGACACAACAGCTTTATCGCTTGCTTTCCTTGAACCTCCTCCGTAGACAGGACCAAGGCATGGTGTTCAGAATCTTGCATGTTTATCTTTTTGCTCTTTTCTCTGCCTTCAGAATGTAACTTTCATGGAAAATCCTAAAAAGGTATTAGTTTCCCTTCAAATTAAAACACCACCTAGTCTCTGAAATGGTGAGGACTAATTTTTTTTTGTGTGTGTGTGAATTACTGGTAGCTTTAGATAACTTCTACCAAACTAAAATCAGTACATGCTGAAAAAACATCCTCTTGGATTCCCACTCAAATTATTTTTACATACGAGAACTACACCGGTTTCGTTACAGTGCATATGACAGTAATTGCTGGATTCAGTACTGCAAAGTCTCCTTGTTGCCTCTTATCTAAACGCACAGCCTCACAGCCTTTTATATCTTTTAGTTTTGAACTGCTAATAAGAAAAATAAAAACTTTAAGCTTTTTGCTCTTCAGGACTCTTCTGTATTTCACTATCACACAATAAAAATTGAAATAAGACAGTTCTGTAGATCTTTATCTTGGTGAAAGCTCGCTGTAATAACCTTTCCAAAAAAAACAAAGAGCCTGAAAATAGATGGTGACTATTGCCCTAAGATCACCCACAGTTTCTAAACATCTTCCAGAGCAGTTTGTAACAGATATTTGATAGTCACCATCTGCTTGAAAGTCTACTCTAGCTGGTCACTGTCCAGAGTTGGAGAACACTTGACAGCTAGGGTCTGAAACATAACTCCAGTCTCCTGCCCCCCAAAACAAAAAGAATTTTGCTGTGTGCTGTATTTTATTCAAAGAGTGGCTTTCACCGAGTGATCAAAAGCCGTCAAGGCAATAGCTTTAAATTATCAGAGAAAGGTCTAAACACAGCAGCTTTCCCCATGAATGACAGTTACTGTCATTGCTTTCTAGAAGAGGGAAAAGGAACAACGATGAAAAGGTGCAGCCTTGTCAAATTTTACACAGAAACAAGAAACTGAAGCACAGTCAGCATGGGTATAACTGGGAGCTACGGAAATAGGAGATAACCACAAATGACAGCACGTACAGGAGGCAGCAAGACAGCAGCTTTTCACATTTGTTTTAGGCAGGTGGAACCACCTAGGTAATCTGAGAAATCTTAGGTTTGGACTTGGTAAAATGCCAACCAGTGGGACCTCCTGCTAGAGAAGGTCAAGGGACACGACTGCTGTCACCCGATCAACTATATGGCTCCTCACAGGAGAAGATATTTTTTTAAATTCTGCTCATTATCAGTGCACACGTGGAATGATTGAGCCCAACTCCAAATGCATTAAAATGTATCATTGCAAAAGTCTGTTATGTAAACTCAGACAAAGACATTTTAAGTGGGCAGTTTCAAAAGCCAACCTGGAGTCTTATCTTCAAAGATGAGAAAAAGTCTCTGATCTGAGGATGAAAGAGTTTTGGTTTTGTTTGTCCAAGCACTGCAGGTAATTATATTAACGTGAATCAAATGCTAGACCTGCTGACATTTAGATCCTGTCATGTTATACAGTACATCAAAAGAGCAAAAGACGGGACATAATGTGTAGCTCTAGAATTTAGGTAGTTATCTCAGAAAGATAATTATTAACTATTGTGGTAAACCTCGGGTGAAGTCATTATTGGAAAATGGGCAAATAAGATAGAGAGAGAGATTATTCTCCAAAGGTTATGTCAAAGGAATTACAAGCAAAACCAAACAGTGCAAAAAAATGAGCATAAAATTAAAATAATCATATATTCCCAGAGTAGCTGTATTTCTCAATGTTTAAATCATCGTTCTTGTAAATTAACTCCAAGTTTCCAGAAGCCCAAACTTTTCAGGCAGCATCTCTCAGCCCCTTGAATAGAACTGGAAATAACTGCTTGTTCTAGGAAACCTCACTGATCCCATGATCAACTCACGGGATCCAAGCACCTCCATCAGGCAGAGTCAATCTCAGTGATGACAGTGTGAAGTTGGTTGGATGCAATTAGAGACCAAAAAGAGGTATTTAGAGAATTAAGATTAGTATATTAAAACACCAAAAACAAAGTTCAGAAGACAAAATGGTTAATTTCACCTACCAGGCTGTTGAAAGATGCCTATATAGTGTTTAATCTGCAAAGACTGCACAGACGTTAGTTATTTACTTGCTACAACCTGACTAAATGACAGGGAGGAAAATGAAAAGAAAAAAAAAAAAAAGCAAAGGCCCTAATGAGGGAGGGATTGAATAATATTAAAACCAATTATTCCTTTTCTGCTATTGAATAAGCAGGCGTATGTGACAGGCTTCATTCAAATATTAACAGCAGGCAAGAACAGCAAGCCAGCAGCCAGGAGAAGCACTGGTGTCCCAGGTTCACAGCCAGAGACTGCTCTTTATATGCAGACACCACAGTCTTTACTTGCTCTGTATTCCACCTTCAAGACAGTGCGAGTGTGAATTACCTACCAAGGTATGTATTTGGAAAAAATGCCTTGGTTATCCTATCATACCTTTCGCATTGTAATAATGATGACAAAACCCCAAACATATTCCACAGCTGCTACACAGACACAAAAGGCTCTCATTTCAGGCACAATATCTGTTTCACCAGGCACTGGGCAGGTATGTTGTCAACACGCTACAGGCACCAGAGCCAACCACAGCCTCCTTAATAACAAACCTAAATACATTACATAAATGGGGTCACCTCTCTTACGCAGAGCAGAGCCTCATATCCTGTGAGAAAGAGCCCCAAAGGAGAAGAAGCTATCGCTTCAATCTATTTTCTGAGATTTCTCACACAGACATGACGACAGCACTCAAGGGCAACCTCATCCAGCCTCGTAAAGACACCACAAGTACCAACACAATTATTTTACGGCCTTCATCTAGAAATATCCAGACCTTCAAAGCAGTTCTAGTGTGTTTCGATCTCAATCATTACGAATGTAATACTACATCACATCACCAACGTGTGTTACAGCGATCCACCCCAAAAGTATCGTGATAACCAAATGTCTTGACTCAGCTGTTTTCATATTTTAGAGTTAATGGAAGCAGTCCTGCCCTATTAATACTCCCTGTAACTGACTTGGTAAGCAGAAACTGTCAAAAATCCTTCCAAACAGACTGCAATCAACCCAAACCTGTGATTTTAAGTGACAGAATGAAGCTGGGATGACAATGTAACTTTCCTCAGAATGAAGCAGAATTAAGATGTCCCTAGAAAAACTCATGCATGTTACTTTTACTATGTTGATTGATAAACAAAGTGACAAATTTTTATTACATTGATATCACTTTCTAGTTTACATTCTGCTCTTAAGGTACAGCTGATAGTCGAACCAATACCAGGAAGGCTTGAGTACTTCAAGTCAGCTCTCTACACCTGAGAAGACAAAACAACTCTCAGCCTAAACATGTTTTGGTGATTGTCAGCTGGAAAAAGGAATGAGATCCTAAGAGCTTCAAATAATAAAGAAAAGCAAATACCAATCATGCCTTTCTTCACTCAAACTCAAGAAAAATTATGTACCAAAGAAATCAAATCCCGGTGTCAAATAATAGCAGCACAGCAAGTATTCCGAAGGATGAATTTGACCAGGACTTAACCTGAGCACAACGCACCTGCATGTGTATGCTTCTCTTTCTGACATACAAAGATGCAGCAACAGCAGAGTCACTCCCCACAGTGATGTCAAAGATGTTTTACTACATCTCCCATTCTGAAGTGATAAAACATCTATAAGTTTTCACCTGGGATAAGGAGCCTTGCAACAACAGGGAGGAAAGGGACTAGAGCATGAGGTGAACACATCTCCTCTCTTTTATTCACTTGGCAGCATGAAGCGAAGAAACAGCAGCTTTTCTGAGTGAACTCAAATAATGTATCAGGAGCTCACTACCCATGATTCGCCTTCACTATTTTTTTCAATTTATCAGATCATGGACAAAATCAAGTAAATCAAGTAAAAACAAGTTAATACATACCAGCAACCAGGGCCAAAGATAAGCTTCTTCATTAATAGTAGCTGGCCTCAACAGACTGGCCAGCCTCAAGAAAGTTTCCTCCTCAATTTCAAAGTGAGAAAAAAAAATATTTTTCAAAATCCAAAGCAAAAGTTGAACTCTGCAATTAACTGTAAGACTTTCAGTAGTTCTGTCAATCCTTCCCAGTCCATATAAACCCAGAGATTTGGCCAGCTGGGAGAAAGGTATTAGTTCTAAATCTGTATTTTGTTTAAGGAAGATTTTTTTTTTTTTGAGAATGGAAAAATTACATGAGTTCTTCTGGACCACAAGAAATTTATGACCTGACACCTCAGACAGCTTCTCTGATAAAACTCTGTGGAAAAAGGAATATAAAACTATTGACTTTACAAATAAACTGTCTGACAAGAAGGTTGTAAGTGGGTTACTCAGTAGTATCTTGATCTTTCCAGGCCTATGAAGAAGGAAAAACTCTGTAAGATTACAAAAAAGTCCTCGTAAGAGGACTAAGAGGTGAACTAGCAGAATAAATTTACTCCTACCTTCTTTTAAAATATAGCCAGCTCTGTTCGTATAGCTCATTTAACTCTGTGATCACTGACCTATCAAGACAGTATAAGTTAACCCAAGACACGTATCCATGCAGGCTACTCAACCTGACCTAAGCCAAGGAATTAACAAAGGCAATATAAAAACACTCCTGAAAACAGTTTTCTAGAAAGTTCCAAACATTAAAGCAAGAAAGTCTGTACATATCTACAGCAAAGATCCATACAGAAAATGACTGCAAAAAAACTTGGCTTCTGCATTTCAGTAAGTTTTATCTTGTCTGGTTTTGTGTAGAAGTTATGGAAGGAGCATGCTAACACAGAAAACAGAAAAACAGCACAAAACGTAGATGGTGGTAGCAAGAGCGAGGCAGCTACGACCAAGACACAGTATACTCCACTATTCAAATACCCTGACTTCTGCAATACACACTTCTAGGTTCTCCACAGGAAAGCAAAAAGTCAGCAAAATTACTGAACTGGCTAGCTGGTTAATTTTTAATTAATGCTTTTATTAATACCGTCATTGCTGAAGGAACAATAATGCCTTTGAGAGAACCCCTGACTAAGAAGGAAAAGCTACTGTTGATAATATTGACAACTCATTGTCCCAAGAAATACAGCTCTCATTTTTAAGCTCAGGCAGTGAGGACACACAGAGCCAGGTGTTAAAGCTTCATCTTCCCAGATCCCAGGCTGCAACGTGCAGTTCTGGCTCTCCTACCTTCCTTCACACACAGGAACAGAGAATGAAGTCACGAGATAAAAATCACAGAGAAACTTGCATTATGGGTGTCTTTAGCATGGGACGTTGCACTAAAAATGAATCCCAGAAAGATCTGCAGCTGTGGCCACACGGAATTGCCCTGATAACACTGCAATGTTGGATGCCCGTTTTCATAACCCTCCTTCTGCAATCCTACTCAATCCTCACGTAACATTCTTCACATCCTTGAAGTGACAGACATATGCCAAGGACCTGAAACACAACTGCACGACTTCTAGCTCTCACACACCTCTGCTAGTCATCTTGTCACAGGTCAGCTACAGCAGCTCGAAGGAGCCAGAGGAGCCCCTACTTTCAGAGGTGTTTTTTCCTTAAGGTGATCCCCTTTGAGGCGAAGGCAGATACCCCTGAGAGGTAGCATCAGCCAAGTCACAGAGGAGATGATAAAATGTCAGACTTCTGGCTGTACAAAATGGCAGTTGAACCCTGGCAAGGCACCAAGTTGCTCAAACAGTGAATTGAGAAGTCCACAGGGCCATAATTATGATTAGCATAATAAGAGGGTGCTACAACAGCTACCTTGTTACTCTGAAGGGTCACAGAAAAATTATAACAAAGCAAAGTTTTAGGGAGGGACACAAAAGAAAACAATGACGTAGCTCGGAGGTTTTTACCCGGAGTTTCTCCCATGCGTGAAGCGTGGCCCGGGAGAAAGTACAAAGACTGTTTAAGAGATCAGGCTCTGAATCAGGAGCAGCCAGCCATGCTAACAGAACTCCAACTTCTCTTCAACTTATAAAAGATCATACGAACAACGTGACACTGAAGACAAAAGGATTTCACTGGAAAAATAGGCTGCTTGTGTAAATTTGAATTAAATACGGGCACAATACAGTCAGTCAGGATTTTTTCCTTTCTAACTAAAAAAGGCTATTTTCTCTTTTCTTCAAATGAAACAGAAGAGATAAAAATAACAGAAATTTCACTGACAAAATTTGAACATTCTGGTATTCGCATTTTTTCATTTTGAATGTCATATAAGCAATATTTACAGAGCCATTGATTCATGCAATTAGCCAGCTGTCTGGGTGAAATTAATCAGTTATAACAAAAGTATTACACATCATCATTGATTTTCAGACTTAATGCTATATGGATATGAAAATCCATCTAGATTCATCACACTTTGTTCAGGAATTTATAGAAGAGATAAAGTTTAAACTCAAAAGTTCTTTTTGCAAACAGAAGAATAAGAATTTCCGTTGAAATCTGAATAGCACAGAAGACACCGATTGAGAAATCTGCATATAAAAACCCACATATTTAGTAGGCACAATTTGGTCCCGACAAGCAGAAATGTTACTGTTTATACAGTCACTTCCATTTTTGATTATGCTGCTTCTGTTTTTCCTGTAAGACTTTTCCATTACCACAGATAGCACGAACTAAAAACGCTTCTTGCGAGGCAAGGTCAACTATTCCCATAGAAGGCAACCATACGCTGTATCCCAAGTGGCACTCACCAAGACAACCTAAGTTACAAGCTAATACTCCCATTAATATTTTCCATCTCATTTGTTATGATATGGTATCAGACAAAACATCAACTCAAGATCTGCCTTCTGGATTTTAGAGGCTAAAACAGCTGGACTTGTAAAAACCCTGCCCTGCTATCTTCCCCTTGATTTCAGATTCCCTATGTAAAATCCACAAAGTCAAGGGTTTTCTGTCTCTAATAAAAATAAAATTCAACTCTTGATGCCTGTCTGTTGACTGACCTCTTTCTAAGCACCTTGTTCTACAGACAGGAAAAAAAGCCACCATTAGACTGTAATATACTTCTTTGAACTGCTACGACTTCCAACTGTAGGCATCCCCATAAGGGAAATATTCTACTTCTCACACACCAAAATATCTCTACTGTCATAAACCTTTCCTGACAGAAATATCTGGCAAATATGGTTTTAAATATGTTTTTTCTAGCTTTGCTATGTACACCAATGGACTTTAACACACATGGGTGCAAGCTAAGCTCAGGGCCATAAAGGTAAGGCACACATCCTAAATCTCATTTACGGTGTTCATTGTACACCATCACAACACCTAACTGAAACAATCTATCCTGTTAAAGTTTACCAACTGGTAGCACATTTCAGAATACAAATTCAGGGAAGTGCACACTGATTTTCCAATTAGGACAGCCACTTATCAAACCTGTCATCTTCATGTTAATAAACCTTTTATTTTAGATAACAACATCCATTTATTCCCCAGCAGCAGCTGTGTATCTGATGCAAGATGCTTATGAAGAAACACGAAAATAAGTGCCCCCCTTGCCCAGTAACTTCAGGTAAAAGACTATGGACAAAATAGTGAGAGGAAACAGATACGCTACTGTTTAATATTTTTTGGACAGAAGAAGCAAGAGAACATACTCTATTTGTCTTTCAAATGCAGATTCTAAAATGCTGACTTGTAGAGAATCTTAGCTCTGGATTTTGCTACTGCTCACATTTAAATGCATTACAATCACAAAACACATGTCAGCAAGTAGTGGAAAGCAACATCTGATACTATTTTATAGTACTGGTAGTACTCTGATAGTAATGAAAAACTTCACAACTGATTGTTCTGCAACAAATATCTAACTGTTTTTAATGAAAGGACAAAACCAGGCTTTTTTTTTGTAATCTCCATCTCACCCATCCTGTAACTCAGAAAAAAATGACACATGACACAAACTAATCAACTGTCAGACTGAAATGTTCAAACTAGTAATCTCGACTTGTTCATTAAAATATATATATATATGCTCATTAAAAAGAAAGGTAAGTCACTTACAGGACTGGATGAACAATCAGCTCTGGACTATATGATTTGATTACTGTTGCTGCATCTTTGGTACAAAACACATGGGATAAATCTGCACCCTAAGAAAGAAAAAAATACAAATAGAATCATCAATTCTGTACTTAATAACAACTTAGTCATTCCAAAGATTATTCAGTAAATACTTCATCTAAATTCCTACTTCTTGGTGGTTGAAGCAAACTTTTTGTATTTTGTCTATTTTGGCTTATCATACCATGCAATGTTTTGGAGAAAATTTATACCATTTTTTGCATCTACCTTCCAAAATATTTTTTTTCTGTTTCTCAACAAAAGGATGACCAGAAATACAGATCTTGAACTTTTACTCACTTGAGCATTGTTTCTCATTTCAGATTAGCAAAGACTAAAACAGCACGTGTACAATAGGAAAAAAAGGCAGGAGAACATAGTTGAACAAGAGATAAGCTGCACTAGAGAGGAAAAGTAATACTGTAATATACTTGCAAAATAGAGCTATAACAATCTACTATTCCAGTCCTACCATTTTTACTCAACAGGCCAAATCCATAGCAGATAAAGGCTGGCACAATTTCAACAGGTTCCCTTCAGTTAAATAAAGCTGAGGAGTTTAGCCTCAAGCTCCCATTATGAACTTAAAAAATCCCAAGTACACTTAGTAAGCAGTGACCAGAAAGCCTCGTCTGCTGTTTGTCTTCCATGCTGCAATTTCACAAGGTTAAGGAAGTGTCTCCTCTGCTTTACTTCTACACATTTAATACTTCAAGCTTCTATGCAATTCTTAAATTTGACCCTATGGTTCATCCTATGCAGATGTAATGAGCTGTGACCAAGCAACTTCAACAGAGGACCTCCTAGTGTACTACTGTATTTGAACATAGTGAACAGAAAGCTGAGTGCTTTAGTATTTTATATAAGATTATTAAATGATATCATTTCAGTTTAAAATCCTTGAGGGACTGCATCTTTTGTGAGGAGAAGGGGAGAAATGCTTGCAGTGGGGGAGGAAATACCAGAATTGGTACATACTGAAACATGCCTTCAGAAATAAAAAACATACATGATGAAAAGGCAGTACTGAAAGTGCTGGTATACATATAGAATATGTGTATCTGAAAAGCATGTATATATTATGTAAGCATGATTTGTTTATATTTGTATAATCACAAATGTATTTCTGTAGTGTGCTGTAAATATATTTTTAGCCAGTTAATGTGTCACTAAAATCACTTCTAGGAAAAAAAAAAAAACATTGGGAAACACTTCTGCTAGACCTTATAATGTAAATAAAACATGCTACTAAAAAAAATGCATTAAATTTAACCAACTACGGTCAGACTTATAGCACCCAAGAATTTTATTAGCCTAAAGCTCTAAGTTTTGAAAGAAAGTTACTTCATTCAACACACTTAGCAAGTACGGAAAAAAATTCTGAAGAATTCTGACTGCCACACTGAAAATGTAACTTTAAACACTATTCTAAAGATATTTGAGAATCTATTTCAGCAAGTTTTCAGATTTCCTTTCTGAGCCTCTGATGAAACAGTTCTCCCCTAAAATATTCCGGTTTTTGACTTATCTCTAACTTTACCTTGTACAGAGGAAATACTTCCAAAAAACAGCAAGTGACACACAAAATATTTCTACAAATCCAGAACTAAGAATTTTCTTTGTTAAATAGAAGACCTTTTAGAACTCCAATTTCAAATACAGCACAGAGCAAATGCCTTTTAAAAATGGCGCTAAGCCAACATAACTGATGAAAAGTTCTTTTTGGATTGGTAGAGAACACGTACCGCTTTGAGAGCTGTAATTGCAGCAAAATATGGTGCTCCCGTGTATCTAGAATGAAATACAATTTAGGTTAGGAAGCACATTCATGAGGTTAGATAATCTGGAAATCACTCTGCCATAATGAAGTCTCAAATTCAAGGGCAAATCAAAAAAAAAAAAAAAAGCTCTCTCTTTTGTTTGCTGTCACAGACAGACAAAATCCTGCAATACTGAAGCCAATCTCAAACCTTGCTTTGATTTGAGAGGAGCCAGGATTTCACCTTAGACACCTGATCTTTTCACAGATATATTTATAAAGATCATGCCATAAAAAGCAAACTCTTCTCAGACAATCATCTTAAGAGTTTGGAGACAAACAAAACAATAGTTGAGCACTGTTTGCAAGCCAAGTCTGGGATCCATGACCTAGATCAATCCCATCTGGTTTTAGATGCTTAACTGAAGTACCTAAACTGGGACCACAGTTGTCCAGAATTCTCTTTATGAAGACTGAAAAGAAGAATATGGGCAGAATCATCCTCCAGAGGTGCCTACTTCTGCAAAGAGATAAGAATCTAAGCCCATTAGACCAACAGGGAAACTAACTCCTGGCTAATCAACCTAGCTACAACATAGCACATTTTTGCTCTTTATAATATGTTTATTAATGGCAGATCTCCAGCAGCAGATCTCTTTTACAGAAGATGCCACCTCTACTTCAAAAGGGGAAAACGAAAAACAGGAAGGTGTAGTCGGTGCAGTCGTTCATGCAAAGTATTGTGCAGATTACTGAAAGTGGCCAAGAAACAGAATAGAGGTTCTATTTCTTGGTCAGTACAACATTTAACTGATGTACACTGTATTTCTTTTTTTTTTTTTCAAAACATACTATTTCTATCACTCCAAAACATCATAAATCAGGATATTGATAGAATCTAGTAAACACCACAATTCATCAAAACAAAAAGCTCACAGTAACACAACATTCTATTCCTCATTTAAGAGATCCAGTTCCCAAGATACCAAAATACAACAAAAATCAGCTGTGCCACTGTCTTAGTCTATTCTATAACCTCATCATGCAATGGGAAAAGACATTAATACTGAAAGTAAAGTGCTAGGGTGGTCAAAAAAGACTGAAAGGGTAGACACAGACACAAACTGCACTCTAAGTTTCAATCACATTCATCACCAAAGTTTTGCATCACAACCTTGCGGCAACATGCTCTTTCATAAGCATGCATGGTCATGATGATGGACTAGTAAAGCCCTCTAGAAAATTCTCCTGTTTTAAATGCAAGGCGAGCTTGAACATCTTCCAGAAGCAGTAATAATATCCACAGCCTCTTGTAAACAACACCCAGATTTCTGTTTAACTTACTCTTGACATCCTCCAACAATGCCTATACGTCCATCTTGACCTTTATGCCTCTTTCCTGTTAGAGGAGGGATAACGTTGCGCACCAGTTGAAAAATATTCTCCATATCCTTCAGAGTGTGTGTTCGGTGCAGTGAAAAAGTTCTCTCTATAACTGAAAAAGAAGGAAAGTCTTACTGTAAAATATGTTCTTTTTTTAAACTAACATGAGCATTTAAGTACTCACACACAAATAAAATCACTCAAAGATATACAAACTGATGTACTTGTAAAAACCGAAAGCATTACCACCTAAAAGCCTTTAAAACACCGAGTAACTAAGGAAGGTGATCATTTTTAAAATGAATTTAGGGTCTGAGGCGGAGAACATTCTCACTGCTCACAGTACTAACTTAGAGCTCAAGTACAGAGAGAAACAACAGCCCAGAATAGTTATATGTACGCTTTGCAACTTAGAACTATCGTCAATCTGAAATCGCTTCCATAATTACGCTCAACTGAAATAGGTACGCTCAGTAAGGACTAAGCACATCCAGACACAGAGCAAGCACAGAACAGCTAAAACCACACTTTATATTTATACCCTACCTTATTTTCACTTCCCCTTAAAGACTTCCACATCTCAGCAGAATCAGGGCCTAACTCACTGCTCTTATTTTGGCAGGTGGCTACGAAGCATAATGAAAAGTCTTTCTGCAAAACTGTAATCCATTGCACTAGATGCAGCAAGCATTACAAAAATAACACAAGCAAGTTTTAGCTGTAACGCAGCTACTGATCTCTGCTGCAAGGTTACATTTGACACTACATATTAAAACAGCTATACGCTCTGAACGCTGTATGCTCAAATTACTGTTCAAAAGACTATGACAACTTAGAAGAAAAGTATTTCAATAATTACAACTAATGCAAATTAAAGTTTACCTATCATGGGACAAAACAGAAGACCAGTACTTACATCAATGATGTTTTAACTATAAATCGCAGTAAATACACTAAAAGAATAAACTCTTGTATTTCAACAAAACTCATTTACTGTACAAGTCTGTTGAGAAGAGTGGTTTATTTAAACGTTAAAATTTTACTCCTTCACTTTATCCATGTTTCTTTTATTCTTTTTTTTTTTTTTTTTTTAAAGATCTCCAAAATATATTCCAAGGAACTGCTGAATATTAATAGATAATTACATAAAAAATAGGTCCCACAATAGTCCTAATTTCCACTTGTATAAATTTAGTAATCCCACCCATGGAGAAGAAAGAAGAAAAAAAAGATGTGCCAGAAAATTTGGACATGAAAATGCAAAAAAAAGTAATAAGCAAGAAAACTCTGTATCTGCGCGCTATCAGCAGAAAGCATCTTTTCCTCCATCCTTCACAAAATCTAAACCTAAACCAGACACACTAATCATCAGCAATAAAATGCTTTAGTGTTCAATAATAATAAATACTCCTTGCTGATCTTTTGCTTCTAAAATTCTCGTATAATACAGGCATTCTGTTTCCACTGAGGTAAAAAATATATATATATATATACATATATATATATATATATATACATTCACTTCGTTTTGGATTACGGCCAATATAGCATTGCAGCAACCCCTAGTAAAACAAAACACTCATCTCCTCTGGAAACAGGGCAGATTAATTTCTTTAAATCACACCTCATACATTAACTGGTTTTCAACCACACATTAAACATACATATCGTACACCTTAGGAGGACTTGAGAAACTCCTCTGTTCCTTTGTTGCTGATTTTTGTTCATTTGTAAATATAAAGCGATTATGTAATAAACAAAAGAAAACTGAATTACGCTGAAAGAAATTCTTTGTGGAGCCCTACATTTACCTACATAAACACTAAGGCATATTTAGCTATCAACAACTGCAATCCTAACTCCTTAGAAGATGTGTTGCCCGAAGCTTCATTTTTAACATTTTATTACAAACGCTTTGTTACACCTTCACCATTTGAAAGATTAGAAACCTGAGTTTCTCATTACTACGGTTAAATATACATAAAGCATTTTTGCACAGTGTATTACAGCTGTACAACCTGTATGGTGAAATCCAGCAGGAGAAACTAGACTGCAGTTTCGATCCCATACAAATAATAAAACTCCTTCAACTTTTCGCAAAAAACATTTTAGAAGTAATGGTAAAGCCTTGTAGGTACCATCACCCCAGTTGAGAACCTCAAATGACTTCCTTGGAGATTTTCTAAAGCACTTTAGGTTTTCTTTCCTTTAAAAGTAAAAGCAGCATTTAAAACACAAAAATCCATAACCATGCTGTAATTTATCAACTGAAGTCTTTTGACATAGAGGATTGCTACTGACCAACTATCTGATCAAGAAGAAACACAACAGAGTCACCTAGCCTAAACCCCTACAGGCCTGAACACCCAGTTCCCGATCCATTTTACAGGGAAATGCCCGAATATTTAATGTAGAACTGAAAAGGTTTCAAGATCCTCTCAAGAATCAGAGTGTGCCTTTTAGGTTCTGATGTGCGGGATTATTATTCAATGCTGTGGGTTTGGGTGTTTTTTTTTTTCTTTTCAAACCACAATTTCTCTTTCCAGCAGTGTGAAACTCAGAATTAAAACAGAACGAGACTTGTTTCAAGACAGCAGGCTACAACCACTGGGTCCCAAGCTGACTCTGGTTTCAGCGCTGACAGAATACCCGTTTTCCTCCTGCCCATCAAGTCTACCTCCACATACAAAGAGACTATGATAAAGATAAACGACACAGAACCACAGAGCTTAGAAGTCTGTTAATGAATGCTAACATCTGATTATCAGCTTCTGGTCCACACGTAAGTTACAGAAGAAAAGGTCTGTGCATAAACACCAAGTCTAGAGTTCTCGCTTTGCCTTTTTCTCTAACATAAATTCAGGTCCCCAAAGAATTTATAGATGAACTGGTATAGAATAATAATATATGCCAGTATTTCCACCTTGTACTGTGTCTACTACAGTAACATGGTGTTTAATTAAAAGATAGGATTCAGAATACATATTTAAAGAAATTTATTTTAAGGCTGGACTTTAACATTTGACTTACTTGAGAGTAAGCAAAATTCAAGTCTTTTCCCAACCCTGGAAAAATGTATGCGTATCCTTAATTTCACACACTGAGTTAGTCCTGTTAATTTCAATAGCAGCAGAATTTCTGCTACAACATACCTGTTTCCACATAGTTTTCAGCAAACATACTACTTGTCTTTTATACATAAAACTTCTCCTAACTTCGTTTTACGGACATGTAAACGTGGAAAGAACTCCCTGATGTTTACAGGGTTTTAAAAGTGTTATTTCACTCAGAGTTTGTTATAACTAACAAATCTGTGTTATATAATCAGTACAATGGTGCAAGTGACAATTTCGTTTTACATCAGACAGACACCTTCACCACGGTATTAAATAGTTCCAACTACCTTTTATTTTGAAAAGCTGCTTACTAACAGGGCTTTCACATAGAACCTTTAAAAAAACATAGCTTTTATTTATGCTATAGAAGGAAGTACCTATCGGTGGAGAAAGTGCTGCTGTCACAGCATTATAATTAAAGTTATCCCCATATGAGCGATGGTTTGCCCTCTGAGGTGGACTCGCTGGTATAGACTGTGACCTTTGTGATACCGTAGAAGAAATTCCTGCCAACATCTGTCCCAACATCTGTAACATCTGGAGCTCTCGAGCATGCTCAGCTTCACGACGCTTGTCCTCAATTTTGAGCCTCTGCTCTTCGTATCTGTAAAATTTCTCTTCTGTATCCACGCTCTGTTGCAGGAATTTTTCCATCATTTTATCCAACGTTAAATTTGCATGGCGTTTTTTTGATCTTTTGGGCTGATTGAGAGGTGGAGTAACAGTAGGAGCGCTTATTTCTTTAAAGCCTAAAATAAGAAGAGAGAGGATTATTTTTCTGAAGGACTAAGAAGAAAGCACCAAAAAAATCTCCCTACGAGATGCGGACCTAACGTGTCACTAAGTTATTATTCTTCCTCAGTGAGAACTGTAATTATTTCAGATATTTGTATTTCAGAGTACCAAAGCAAAAAACCTCAAGCTTCTACAAAGTCGTAAAGGTAGCACGAAAATCACGCAGACGTCTTTTAATTGTTGTAGTACTAATCTTCAACAATGGGAGTCTTTTTGATCTTGTAAAAAGGTTTAAGTGAAGGCTATTAAACAGTATAGGCTCATTTGTGCATTGCAGGTAATTACATTAATCTAAATTGAGTTTCAGTCTGTTGGCATTCTGGATTTGCATTTCAAAAGAACATTAGTGTAAACAACCCTTTGATGGGGTTTATGTGTAAAAAGAAGGTTGGTTAAACGTCAACCAATTGGCTGATTCCTCAGTGATGTCAACTGCTGAAGACAGGTTCACGTTTGTATTAAAAACATGGCATTAATCTAGATTCAAAACAAACAAATAACGCTGCCCCCCCACCTCCACGACACACATACAGAGCTGGGGGAAAAGAACGAGAGAGGAAGGGGCAGGCTTTATCTACAGACTTCTCCTGTCTGCCAGCCTGCTGAAGTTGGAAGCAGGGTTTCCGAAACAACCCAAGCAGTTAATTACGTAAACGCTACCCCTAGCTTTCTGGCCCGTTTCTGCAACAATAAGCAGATTTTTCAGGTATTATCTTCATCGTCATCGTAATACTGCTTAACAGGACCGCACGTAAGCCGAAGGGAACGGGAAAATCCTCCGGCGAGAGGCGCTACCTGACGCCTCGCCTCATCCCCGCTTCCAGTTGGCTTCCCCCTGCTCAACCCCAACAAAACCTCCTCTCCTCAGGGCCTCCATCCCAGCGGCATTTCCCACCTGCTCCCCTCCCGGGCACCCTTGGAGGAGGGGAGGCGGCGGATTTGGGAGCGATGCAGAAGCGGCCGGAGGGGAGGCCGCCCGCTACTCACCGTCGCCCGGCGGCACCGGGATGGCGAAGGGCGGACACTCCACCTTGATGGGGTGGTCGGCGTACGAGGAGCACTCCCCGGAGTCCTCGGTGAAGTTGTCGCGGGGGGACTCCAGCTCGGCGTCCTCGTCCAGCTCCGTGTCGACCTCGCGGCTGTTGTGCGGCGTGCCCGGCGTGGGCGGCCCGCCGTGGGGACCCACGGGCTGGGGGCCGTCGGGCAGCGGGGCGGCGGGGGGCTCGGGGGCTCCGTCGGGGCCCCCCCTGCAGCTGAGGATGCGGTCCATCTCGTCGTAGTACTTGCAGATCTTGCGGGCGTGCCCGTTCTTCTTCAGCCCGTCCCGGGCCTGGTAGTACTGCCGCTTGAGGCCCTTGATGCGGATGCGGCACTGCTCCGGGGTGCGCTCGAAGCCCAGCTCGGCCAGGCGGCACGCCACGTCCCGGTACACATGGCTGTTCCGAAAGTTGCCGTCCAGCGCCGACTGCACGTCCGCCTCGCCCCAGATCTCCAGCAGCGCCCGCGTCTCCAGGTCCGACCAGAGGAAGCCCCGCGTGTTCGTGATCATCCTCGGCCGGCCGGGGTCACTGCAATGGCCGCGCACCGGGGAGAGGGAGGGACGGGAGGGGAAGGCAGGGAGAGGGAGGGACGGAGGGGAGGAGGGAGGGGGCTCAGTGCCCGCTCGCCGCTCTCCCAGGGGGCGCCTGCACCAGCCCCGGCCCGGGAAGCGCCGGGGAGCCGAGCCCCGGGACCCGCATCCCAGCCCGGGCCGCCGCCCGCACGCAAAACTTTTCCCGGCGCCGCCGCTGCGGTCACCTGCAAATAGGGGGGGTGGGGGGGGGAGAAGGGGGTCGGAACGGGAGGGGGGGATAAAAAATAAAAATAAAATAAAAACCCCTCCCCCGCCGCTCGCTCGCTCGCCCTCCGCCGAGAACAACGAGGAGAGAAAGGACGCGCCGCCGCCCCGCTCAGCCGTGCGCCGCCGCTCCCCCGCCCCGGGCTCCTCCGGGAGCAGCAGCAGGACGGCGGCGCTGCCTGCACTTGGAGGCCCTGCTCGTGGCAGCGCCTCCCTCCTCCTCCTCCTTCCTCCCTCCTCCTCCTCCTCCCCCCGTTCCTCCCCCCCTCCCGCCGCAGTGGAGCGCGGTCCCTGCACGCCCCCGCAGGCAGCGCGGCGACCCGCTGCCCGCACGGGCACAGACGCCCCGACACACCCCCAGCCCCTTGCACACCCCCCGCCCCTTGCACACCCCCAGCCCCTTGCACACGCACACACCGGGCTGCCCGCGGGCACACGCGCGCCCCCCGCTTTGTGCCGCCCCCCCCCCCCCCCCCCCCCCAGCCCAGCAGGTGAGCGGGCGCAGCGCTGCCCTCCCGCTCCGACCCGCGGGGCGCAGCCGCTGCGGGGACGCTCACACCGCCCCGTCCCCGCGTCCTCCCCCGGGGGGAGGCCGCGCCGCGCCGTGCCCCGCTCCCCCCTTACCTCGCCGCAGCGCGGGGCTGCCGCCAGCCGCCGCCGCCGCCGCCGAGCGCGCAGGCAAGCGGCGCACCCAACTCATGGGCTCGGCTTCCGCCTCCGCGCCGCGCCGGGGCCGAGCCGTGCCGGGCAGGGCAGGGCAGGGCCGGCCTACGCGGGCGCCCCAGCCCGGCTCCGCTCCGCGCCTCCCCGCGGCGCCCCGCGGCCATCCTGCCCCCCGCCGGCGGCAGCCAATGGCGGCGCGGGGCCGCGCTGAGGTGGCGGCGGCGCCGGTAATGGCCGCCCGCGGCCCGCTCGCAGGCCGTCGCCTCGGGGTGGGCTCCGGTGATCGCGGCTGAGGCGACCTCGGGTTTGCCTCCTCCGCCCGTCGGCAATTAAAAACGCTGCGGAATTACCGTTTTTATTTATGGCTGCCAGCCTTTGGAAGCTCCTCGCCACCCTCATCTCACCGGGCTTTTCGGGCAAACCTCCGATTTGGGAGCGTGATATATGGCGAAGTTTCTATCTATATCCCAGACACGTCATCTTAGAGCAGTATTCTTGTAATATTTTCTTTAAAACGCACCAAAGCCGGTGGAAATACCCACTAGTGTTCATCTCTGGTCCTACAGCACCTACATAGTGCAATACATCAAAATACAAGAAAAACTGAAATTTTTAGGCACGAGATACCTGAAACATTGAAGCTCAAAATAGTCATAATTTCTGCCCTACGCTTCTGGGTATTTCCAGCAAGACTGTTGTTTAATTTCTCAGAAAAGCTTCTGGCCTAATTAGAAGTAAGATACCAACGTCTCAATCAATATTTTGCTAGGATGAAGACAGACAACATTGTCTTTTACGTGTTTTTTTTTTTCTTTATATAAGGATGTGGACAAAAAATCTGCCAGATTTGCCTGGACCAAACCCAAACAAATGATTTGTGCCCTTCAGCTTTGGAGGCATCATTTTAAAAAGCCGTGCTGTCTGCAAACTGCAAGACAGACGACCTGGGCTTTTAATAATCCCGATTGAACAGTAACACAGGTACCGAAGCAGAAACTTGGATGCCTGACAAGCGCACTGTCAAGTTTTAATTTGTTTGCTGAAAAGTTACTCTTCTATAGGTTCTGGTATCTGATACGATTTTAAAACTAATACCGGGCCAGTGAAACTTGCCTTGTATTCAGTCAGCACAAGTAATGCTTTTTATCCTTTGGTTGTTTGACTGTACTGCAACCTAAAAGATAGATTTGATGGCTAATCATGTTTAGCTTTCACATGAATTCTAGCCCCAAAAAGAATTACCAGGCTGTTGAACACCACATTTCTTACACTCATGTTTTGATACCAACTGGAAGGATGAAGACCAAGTAGATTTCCTGTAACTCCGGCACCGATTTAATGTCCGGGAAAGAGGGGGAAATGAACAGTGAAGATGTCTGTTTTGATCCCATCAAGTATTTCTAGCTCCACCAAAAATATGTTTTGTGCCCCGCAAAAGAGAGAGGAAGAAAGATATAATTGTAATGTTGTTTTTCGTTGTCTTCTCTGGTTTCCTTTGTAGCAGTTTTGTGGAATCGGTGATGTTTCTGGGACCCAATTCTCAATTAAAGTGTAGAAGAAAACCTAAAGGTATCTATGTGCTTCCTGTATGTCAACTTTGTTTAGGCTGTTATATACCACCCTTAACATCAACTAATCTAGTCTCACCATACTTTAACTGTACATTAGCAAACGCAAGTGTAAAACCTTAGGGCAAAACTTTGCCACTCTTCCAATGTTCTACTACTCTGCATCTAACTCTAGTTAGATTATTTTCATATTGTACTGGCTGCCGTTTCTATACCTTGTACAGTGTAAATCCATAACTACTAGTGCCATCTCTGAGCGCAGCATCAGGACTGTTACTTAACTGGGGAATGAGGCAGGGAAAAAGAGCCATTTATAGAACTACAGAAGATAAAAGGTAGGTGAGGCAAGAGTTCACATGTCCAACAGAGAGAAAATGCAACTAAAAGAGGCACTGATTTCTTTAGGTAAATACTGTGCTTTTTTTTACTGAGTTCCTTTTCTGACAGGGCTGTCCATTTGTCTGCATGTTCATCTCTCACATGAAGGGAGGCAATGACTGTGCAAACTTCCCTTTCATACTTTGGACTAAAATCCTTCTTGCTTCATTGCTTGTTTCTCTGTTGCTGGCCCCTAGCTCTTGATGTCAGCTTTCAGTTCCAGCATTTTACCCCTTTTGTAGCTGCACTGTCACCGCAACATAGCTTCCTCACTAGTGGAATAATTACTGCAAAGGAAAGCTGTACATCATTGGCCTACCTGAGAATTTCCTACTCCTGCCAAAGCAGACAAGCAATTTGAAGTTTTACTTAGTAGTAGGTGGCCACGGTCGCTGACAGCAGTTGCTTGCTGGGAACAGAATGTATATACGTAGATGGGGTGAAATATGGGCTGTAAGCTAGATGTACAGACCCCCAGATAGCGATCACTCTGGACCATTTTTCTCATCTGCAGGCTCCTGCTGAATCTCCATTCACAACTGCTTTCTGTTTCAGATCACTTTGTGCCTGCTCAGTCCTTGCCACTCATTTGGATTGTGCAATCCTGCCTGCCCAAGCCATTCCAAGGTGAACGTGGACAGCAGATGGCAACAACAGAGCTTGCGACATCCTTTGATTGCATTCTCCATTCAAATAAATGTCAACCTGTATTGCAATCACCGTTTTAGGTCAGAAAGCATATCCATATTAATAACTGCAACAGAAGTTTTAATTGTTTGTGTGGAGTGAGGGAATGGAGGAACTCAGAAGTAGTAATTAGCTTGGAGCTACCCATAAAGTGTGACCTAAGATTTTTGTTGTTGGAATGGGAATGTGGAGGCACTTTTCACCGTGAAAAAGGTGAAAAAGTCAAAAGTCTTTATTTCATCTGAATGTTTACCTAGTTAAATATTAGGGTTGGAATTGATAGTAGTAATGGAGAAGGCAGTAACGGTGTAGGTGTTAAGATAAAGAAATAAGGGGGCAATTCTGCAGGTGTTATGATCAGTTAAATTTACTGCCATGAAAGTGAGTGGAATGAGCATGTTTTACAATAAATGTTGTGGTTTTCTTAGTACAGGACAAAATAGATTTTTATACAATTTAATTTTAGTCTCTTAGTTTTGATGTCTCTCTAGGCTGCAAAGAAACTAAATGTTTTTAGTTGAATAAGACAACCTGAAGCTACAATTATTCCTGGCACTATGCTTCTGTGCATTCTTATATACAGGAGAGAGGACAGCAGCAAAGTATTACTGACAAGCACTTACTAAAACAGAACATACTTTGGTTTGCCTGTAACATTCACTAAACAGGAATGTCACATGGCCTGAAGAATGGAAAGGAAACTGTAAATGGGAACAAATATACCCACACTCGATTAAACAGTTTGTAATAATTTAGTCTCTACAGTTTCAGTAATTCTTCATATTTTTTACAAGACTGGTACAGATATTTAGACATATTGAGTATGATAACATTTTGAATCCCATGCATCACTAGATAATTTTTGTTTTATACAAAGTGGACAGTAAGAACTTTTCATTTTGCTAAGTGTTAATGGTGAAAAAAGCAGGTAACAAGGAAACTGTAAAGAGAGTATTTCTGTTTTGTCCTCTCTTAGAGCAGTAAATAAGAATGACCTATGCACTGCAGTAAAAGTGAAGATGTTTTTTTGTGGGCTCACCCAACTGATTCAAAAAAGTTCCTGATACCTGGTGCAAACAAGCATACATACAGTTGCATGACTCTTAAGCAACATCCAAAAAGTTAAAACAGTTTCTTTTGGTAGCCTTCTATCATGGGGTTACAACATTGGTGGATAAGGGACAGGCAACTGTCATAATCTACCTGGACTTGCGCAAAGCATTTCACACTGTCCTGCACCACATCCTTGTCTCTAAATTGGACAGACATGGATTTGATGGATGGACCACTCAGTGGGTAAGGAATTGGCTGGATGGTCGCACTCAAAGAGCTGTGGTTAATAATTGCCTGGATGGTCGCACTCAAAGAGCTGTGGTTAATGGCTTGATGTCCGGGTGGAGACCAGCGATGTGGTGCTCTTCAGTGTGGGAGTGTGGCCATGGGGGTCGACAAGCACCATGGTTGGTGATAACATCAGACTCTTAACGATGAGGCCATCAGGAATGTAAAGAGTTTAGAAGGAACAAAGAAGGGTGATTCAGGAGATGCCTTGCTGTCTTGGACTGCTGATTCTCCAGCAGTTAAGACATCGAAGTTGCTGGGTGTTTGCTGTTGCCGTCAAAGTTGTTGACCAATGAATAGTGGAAAAGTACTGCTGTGGGGCGAATGGTATAAGCAGGGAATGTGTCCTCAATAAGGGAGTTGAAGATATGTCCTCAGTAAAGAGAGCTGACGTTATGTCATCAATAAAGTGGTAGCAGTTACTGATCCTTAAAGAACCGTGGTGTCTGTGCCACACTTCAGGGGTCAGTACTGGGACCCGTGCTATTTAACATCTTTGCTGGTGACATGGACAGTGGGACTTAGTGCACCCTGGGCAAGTTTGCTGATGACACCAAGCTGTGGGGTGCAGTCAGCACGCAGGAGGGAAGGGATGCTGTCGTGAGGGACCTGGGCAGGCTTGAGAGGTGGGCCTGTGCAAACCTCATGAAGTTCAACAAGGCCAAGTGCAAAGTCCTGCACTGGGGCCGGGACAATCCCAAGCTCAAATACAGGCTGGGCAGGGAATGGATTGAGAGCAGCCCTGAGGAGAAGGACCTGGGGGTACTGGGAGAGTCAACATGAGCCGGCAATGCGCACCTGCAGCCCAGAAGGCCAGCCACATCCTGGGCTGCATCAAAAGCAGCATGGCCAGCAGGGCGAGGGAGATGATTCTCCCCCTCTGCTCTGCTCCTGTGAGACCCCACCTGGAGCCCTGCATTCAGCTCTGGGGCCCCCAGCACAAGAAGAGCACGGGAGTATAAGAACGAGTCCAGAGGAGGTCCATGAAGATGATCAGGGCCTGGAGCACCTCTCCTATGAAGATGGGCTGAGGGAGTTGGGGTTGTTCAGCCTGGAGAAGAGAAGGCTCCAGGGAGACCTGACAGCGGCCTTCCAGTACCTAAAGGGGGCTACAGAAAAGCTGGGGAGGGACTTTGTCAGGGAGCGGAGTGATAGGACAAGGGGGAATGGCTTTAAACTAAAAGAGGGTAGGTTTTGTTTGGAAGGGACCTTAAAAATCACCCAGTTCCAACGCCCCTGCCATGGGCAGGGACACCTCCCACTAAGATCAGGTTGCTCAGGGCCTTGTCCAACCTGGTTTTGAACATCTTCAAGGATGGGTCATCCACAGCTTCTCTGGGAAATCTGTGCCAGTGCCCCTCCACCCTCTCAGTGAAGAATTTCCTCCTAACATCTCTTCTTCAGGCTGAGCTTGATAGCTTTGCTTGGGTATTGTCTTATCAATTGTACATACATGAAAGTAAACCCCTTGCACAAAACACAGCTTTCAGCTTTCTGCTTCTTTGAGAGAGACACAGATACTCAAAATGATGGACAGATTTGTAAAGTATAAATTGGTTTTACTTTAACTGACACATTTCACTTCAGCCTGGGAAACACATAGTATATATTGAACATAACTGCTAGAAGAAGACTACATGCTATATCCACAAAGGGATTTGAAAAGGGATTTGAACACTGAAGGTTTCCTCTTTCAGGTACCTTGCTTTCCTTCCCCCCCCCCCCCCCGTAATATATTGCTAGTCATCTCACAAATCCAGCATATCAAAT
This sequence comes from Anser cygnoides, assembly GCF_040182565.1. Taxonomy (NCBI): domain Eukaryota; kingdom Metazoa; phylum Chordata; class Aves; order Anseriformes; family Anatidae; genus Anser; species Anser cygnoides. The sequence continues at coordinate 149,708,909 of NC_089873.1, read as the reverse complement.
TTAGTGGTGTCCCCAGGTGTTCCTGGAGACTTTGTAGTAGCTTTCCCCATAATGCCCTAAACCTTGCATTTGTTGTCAGTCGCAGATTGCTGCATGCCATGGGTGTCTTTGCCTCCAGCTGCTTCTAGAGCTCTGCATAATCTTGTTGCTCAAAGGGAAAAGCTGTAGTTCTCTTTTCCATCTATGAGAGCTCTTCAGGTTACATATTCCTGAGATCTCATATATGGAAAATATACTCCAGTCCTCAATATGTCTTCTCTTCAGTATACAAGCATATTATAATTTAGAACGTGTACCTGAATTTGATTACAGCATCCTTTACAGGAAAGTTAGCATATACGTGTATGTATTATTTCATTCTCTTGTTGCCACAGCTGTATAAGTGCAGGGCTAGCAAAAATTCATTTTCTTAATGCTGAGGCCAGCTCTAAAAGTTTTATTGGTATAATTAATCCTACTGGGGGAAGGGAAGGTCATTTAAAAATAAAAGCCAAAATAGGGTAAAAGTTTTAGGGTGCATGTAACTGTCGTTATAAAGACAACACATCAGAATGATGATTTTCCTTGCTATATGGGAATAACTATCCCAGCATAAAGCACTTTTATACAAATATAACCATAGATGTATTAAGAATTTGAGATAGGAGGGGAATTTTATTACTTTAATCTATCGTGATAATTTAAACGGTACCTGTTTCTGACAGACAAGCCTCAATTAACCTATGGAAATTTTAAATTACTTCATTTGGCCAATGATTTTCCACAGAGAAGCGCTTCCCTTCCTGTGAAGTAAAACAAACTTTTCAAAAACACATTTCCATTTTCTGCCCTTCACGATCATTAACACCTGTCCCAGAAAGGTGTACTGTGTCGGTGAATAGCGTTCTGCTGCTAGTACATTTGCACAAAGAGTAGTTAATGAGGGTGCAGCAAAGACCGGGAGGGGCAGGGATTTAGTGTGTAAATGTGGGAAGGAGAGTGTTGAAAGATGGTTCCCCAGAACTAGGGCTGACAAATGTCAGGTGTCCAGAAAGCTGATGTGTGGCTGGAGAGGAAGGGAGGTGGGTAGCTGCTCAGCCCGTGAGCTGCTGCTGCTGCCTCAAGGTTCACAATAGAAGTGATCAGGCAGCCCATAAAGCCCCTGCCCATTTCCAGGGTCATCACTCCTTACTCCAACTTACTCCAACTACCCTCCCTGCACTGTGCTCTCCCACTGTCTTCCAATGCTTTCCACCAAAATTGGCCTTGATCACAGGTTAAAATGAGATTAATCTCTTGGTGAGCAAAGGGGAGAGGTCTCTGCATGCCCACACAGAAATCTTGTTGTCCGTGGCCACCCCGTGGTGCTCCCCAGCTCCAGAGCCTTTCCTCTCCCTCTGTGCCTGGCCACTCAGCCCCTTCCCTCGCTGGCCATGCTGCCAGCTGGCTCCAGCTTCTCCTGCCACACACTGAGGCTGGCCACTTTGGCCTTCTGGTCAGACTCTCCCCATGCAAGAAATGGCTCCTGCTGCAAGCAGTACAGCAGAAACAGCCCACACTTAACCAAAATCCACCCAGACAGGACCCTGATGGCAGGAAAAGATGGGGTGCATGCAGCAAAAAACAGGTGGTAATGATTGAAGTGTCTTGGGATGCTGAGGCTAGACCTCAGCTAGGGATGCAGAGCTCAAACAATTGGCAATACCATCGTTTATCATCTTCAGTCTGAAGCGTCAGGTGAACTCCTATCACACTTAATACACCTCTTCAAACCCACACTCACTTCCTTAAAAAGGAAGAGGGCTAAAAGCCCTTTTCAGGTACGCCTACTCTGCAAATAAGGCCCCCAAGACCTCTTACCTTCTCCCTTCTTTACTTACACATCCCACTTCCTCTGTCTAGAGCCCCTAACTTTTGCATCCCCACCCTCTCCTTCTTTTCTGCTGAGTACTGCTGCCTCACTGCAGTGCACGGTTTGTTCCCTGCTCTGCATTTGTATTTCTTTTGGATATATACATCTTTTTATTTATATATACTTTGGAAAGCGGATCCCAGCCCTATGTTGAATGTGAGGGAACACCTTGGAGCGCAGCAGGCGCGGCGGCTGGGCGCCAAGGCTCACACACTTTTACAGGACTGCTGTGCATTTCCATACAATACACTGCATGTGCCACAGGTGGGCCGTTTCCGCAGGCCACAGCAGAGGACCAAAGAAATAGTCTGTAAGCTGCCTTCGTCCCAGTTGTCAGGTGGTGAGTTACCTGCTGTAAAAAAAGTCTTTTAAGGCACTGCCTTCCAAGTGGCCGTGAAGGCTTCCTCCCATTATACGGAAAGCAGATTATTGCTGAACTTATTTGATCCACTCCCAGGGAGCAATAAAAAACACATTTTTCTCAGTAAAAATTCCATCTGGTCTCTGAGATATATTGGTATGGCGAGCTTATGCCTTCCACCTTTGTTGCTCGCATTCCCCATCCAGTCACTTATCAGTTCATCTGTCACAAGAAGCAGAAAGATTCCCCTTGCACAGACAAAAAGTCACCTCCCGGCAGCCTCTGGTAACTGGTCCTGCATCTATTCTGGCAACTGAAACAGCATGATTTTTTAAGGTTGCAACAACCTGAAAAGACTTTAACAGGTTGTCCATTCTGTTCAGGCGTTCAGAACTGTTTCTACGAAGAAACTATGGGGTGGGGAGGGAAAGCACAGGAAAGAAAAATTAATCACCTTTGTGTTTTTTTTTTGTTGTTTGTTTGTTTGTTTCATGCGAGAGCTCTTTTGTAATGCTTCACAGCAGAGTGAGTTTGCTGGTTAGGAAAATCAGCAAACTGAATGCTGTTCTTTTGAGATAAAATCTGATGCCTTTCATTTGCAGCTGTGCACACAGAGTCTTAATCCACCCGGTGTTTATCAGGTTCAGAAGCAGTTTTATCAAATTCACTGAGGAAAAAGGGAGAGCCACAGGTTTGGGCCTAACTCCACTCCTGATACCTGTGGGTCAAGCTTGAGACCTCGGGTCTTTCCTCCCCTCCCTGATTTTATTAAAGCTGCTGACCGGTTGCAATTCATTGCGATGACACAAGCGACACAGTCACCTTTCAAAAGCATCACGTTATTTCCAGATAAAAACCATTGAAGAGTATTATCATTCTGGTAAATATTTGATGGAAAAAAAAATAATACTGTTTATCAGGTTTAACAGATGCTTGAGGTTATTAGTTCTTCTGCCAAGCGTATGCTTCTGCATGTGCTTCCTCTAACCCTCTTCAGCGGTGCCCTGTTTCTGTGCCCTTCTCCCTCCCTGGTTTTTGTCCCGTTGAGCCAGAACTCACTACTAATTTTCTTGAGGGCAGAAGGTTTCTCAGGCTCTTTTACCCACCATAAGAATAATGTTAACTACTCTCCAGTGATCCTGCGATCTCAAAGATACAAAGGATGCCTATTGATGCATTAGCCTATGAACATCTCATGTGTGCACAGTCTGGAGATATAGACTTTTTTTTTTTTTTTTCCTGGGCTTCCAAAGTCTCACGTCTGTTACAAAAAGGCTCTTAGCCTATTCAGTGTGAGTAAAAAGACTCAGAATTGGAGGTCAAAGTGACAAAGATGACCTAATTGTGGAGGTGTGGGAGGACTGTTTCAGAGTAGTGGAAAAAGTGGAAATAAAGGAGGTCAAATAGTTTCAGAAGATGCTTCTGGCTGAGTATTTTTGCCAGGTCATGAGCTGTGACGGGAAATATGGAGTGTAATTCAGCTCCAGATTGTAGACCTCTAAATTTAGCTATTAAATGTAGGTAACTGCCTGTGAGCCACATACCTAAACTTCCATTTCAAGGAATGGAGATCAAGTCCTTAGAGTTATTGGGGCCTGGAGAGCTACTGAGCTCATCCTAAATTAGGCATCTACCAGGCCAGTCAGTCAAAGACCCACTCCTGCTGCTGCTAAGGTACTTCTTAAACTTCGTCAAGTCTCTTTGGCACTTACCCAGATACCTAGGGTACCTGAGGATATGCTGGGCTCCCTGAAGCCAGAGGAGCCACATGCAGCCCTCTGGTAACTGTGTTGGCAAGGGGAAATTATGTACCCTTTTGCCCACACAGGAGCACGCCAGATGGTTGGGACAGCTGAGCGTAATGCATCTTTCAGCGCAGGCCTCCTTGAATGTCCCAAAAGGGCATGTCCCAAAAGCTGCTCATTGATTTGCTTGGTTTACATGGCAAACACAAGAAGGAGTAAACATGGCATCAGCTGCCCCTGGAAAGCTCAAGGGCTTCTTCTGTTCAGAGTCTCTCAGCCAGGCTGACTGATGTGGCTACGGGCTGGAGCCGTAGGAGTCAGGGCTCTTTGATAAGGGTATCCAGATATGCAGCCACTCTTATCTGCAGTAAACAATATTAACTGAAAAGATGTGGCACGACAACCCTGGCACCGTATAGGTATGGAGTATGTATGGAACACGTAGGGGAGAGTAGAAACAAATTTCACAGCTCCAGCACTAACATGTATAAGCTCACTCTTCTTACAAGAGAAAGGGCACTCTCCTCATGTATTTCTCTTTTATCTTACCCTCTGCTCAGCCTAAAAGGTTAAAAAACAAGCAAGCAAACAAACAAACAAAAAAACCCACAACCAACCAACCAAAAAAATCCCGGAGAAACCTACGGTGACGTTATCACAGCTTATTCTTATCTATTCGCTTGCTGCCTTTGCTAACAGATTACAAATCTTCTTGATATATTGCACAAGGAGTACAAGAATTTAACCACTAATGGATTTTCACAGTAGAACAGGAGTACAGAGCATTTCTGGAAATACTGTGTGTTCATGCAGTTCAGCAGATATTAAGAACAGACACCATCAGCTAACGGAAGAGGATATACGCACAGACAGCTGACTTGCACTTCATGGAGAAGTTTTTGGTCCCTCGCTGGTCATTGCACGTTCCCTTCACAAGCTGTTCCTGGTGCGCATTGGCTTTAAAAGCATTGTCAGCTTTGTCTGTGCCACCGTTTTTACACAGTCATGTCCTTCCTTGCTGTTGTTAGGCTTCTGTTTGCAACTAAAGGCTGTTACTTCCATCTGCTCTGGGCAAAAATCTGCTTCTGAAAGACTCTCGTTGTCCTTTGGCAGAGTGCCACAGAAACGTTTCTCCACAAAAGCAGTAGCTGTCGGTTCTGGATTTTAGGGACTGCAGGATCACCTTCAACACACAGCAGCACGCCGTTCAATTAGTTATCATCAGGTCCCTCCCAGGAGATGAATTTTCTGGGCCTGGACACACAGAGGCAGCCCACTGTTAATGCAAACTTTGATCAGCCCAGTAAGTGGCAGCGCTATGAATCTTCTCCTTCCTTTGCTCTCTCTTTTAAGCAAGAACTCCTGAAAGAGAAGTGATTCCTCTCCTGTAACCCATATATATCACGGTGCTCTGCTGTTCACCTGACAACAGATCCCCTCGCTCCTATGCCCTTTGTAATCATTATTGACAGTGCAATTCTTCTGATTGTCAGTCAGATTTATAACTTGGGCATTGCCTTCAGGTTGAACTTTGTCTTGAGTTCCTTCCATCCAGAAGAAGTCTTTAGTTGTCACAATGGGGGTGACAGTACTTCCAACATACCTGCAGCATAAGAATTTCAAGTTCTTTGCTGGAAAGCTTTGAAAAGCACGATGCGTTCACTGTTTACGTGTTTATGGCATTCTTCTCCCATATGTGATGGCTGAATGGGAGGAAGCACCAAGCATGCTTGAAAATGAAGACAAGGATATATTTCATGAGAGAAAAGAGCAAAGAATAAATTAGGGTTCAAAGATAAGCTGATGGAGAGGAAACGAGAAACTAATAGAGGACAAAAGCTGTAAGGATGCAAACTTTAGCTCAGCAAGTCTCTAAGCTGCAGACTGGGGGAAGAAAGAGAGGAATCCTCTAAATTTCTAGCTTTCTAGCTTGGGTACTGAGCATCTCTGGGACTACACAGGTGATTTTGAAGAGTGTGAGATAAGGTAAATATGACAGAAGTCTTGCAAGTAGCGTTAGGCATTTGCACTGGCAAATGTTTTGGAAACTGCACTGGAAAGTAATGGTCTCTATATTATTTTCCCTAAATACACCTACTGACCAAAATTAGGTCATCAGTATAGATGCTGTGCTTCTGCTATCAGGACAGAAGAGTGAAGGAAACTCAGCACCTCTTGCACTACAGCCCTTTATCCCTGGAAGTTCTCTGCCTTTGCAGCTGCTCACCTCACCTCAGCCTTTCTCAATACTTTTTTTCTGCTCATCTGAGAACCATTTGGGTTATCCTTAGCACAGGTTAGAAGTGGAGTTGCTGAGATCTTGTGTTTTTTTTTGTTTTGTTTTGTTTTGTTTGTTTTCAAGTTTGGAACTTTTCCTGTTTTGTAATAGAATAAAACCTAAGGGTTGGAATCTTTCTAATAAAAGGAAATACTGGAAACAGTTGTAATGGATCATTTTGGAGATACCACTTTCCAACTGCAAAATTCCCCCTACCCCCAATATAGAATAAAATAAGTTTTGAAACAAACATCACTTACAGTGAAATTCCTTTCAGCTAACTCTTGTAATTTAAAAGGTGGCCTATTCATCTAAAAGTCAATCTACTCATTCAGCTCTGGATGGTTGAATCCAGAGAGTGGTTCATTTCATCCCTTAAAAATAGATAGGCATTTACATTTTCTAAGATCAGATTGTAAGTCCTTTAGGATAAGGCTTCAATTTTTTCTTGACCTTGATATCAAAGTGGTGGGTCATGTGTACTCCAAGGTATATCCTGGATTTCTAGACACTGATTGCACACATCAGGGGATTTGTTGGACTACATCATTGCCCCCTCTGTTCTCATGTATCTAGATTTTCCTTGGATTGAAAAGAGACTCTGGGGAGGAAAAGGAGCACAACAACCTGGCTTTCCCCCTAGTATGCAATCAGTGTAGAGACAGTGTGTATCTGGACCCAGATGCTCTTTAATCTATGACAAATTATACCAAATACTTAATCTATGACATATCCTACCAAATACCCTCTTTTTATATTTGTTATGTAAGGATGGTTGTATTTTTTGAGCTGTCAGACGTGGTATGCAAATCTGCAACTATTTTACAAAGCAAGTCAGAAAATCCAAGATGGGGAAGAAGGTAATAGAATTGTGTTCAAAGGCCTTTGACAGCCACTTCTGTCTTGTTACTGTGTCTTATATTAATCTCTTAAAATTTTAGGATGTTGTTTTCATATGTCTTTTCCCCATTTATTTCTGGAGAATACTTATATGTCTCTATTGAGTTGTTCATGGGTCTGTGTCTGGTCTTCTCATGATTCTTCTCATTTTTAAAATGTTCACCAATAGCTTTTTTTTTTTTTTTTTTTCTCCAGAAAAATAGCAGTGTGTGCAATAATTCACAGGCACAGTGAACTTCAGAAAAGCTACTCAGGTTTCTGAGCTCTCAGTTTTAATGCTGTCTGTCCCTTTAATGTCAGCTGAACACTTATTACTGATGAGAAGACAGCTGGTTGCTCAGACATGGATGTACAACATCTGCTGGCTGCCGTATAAGCACGAGACTTGGAACAGCTTCCACTTACTGTGCACCTGACTTTTTTGAAAATGGTCCAGTTTTTGTGTTTGTGAACTGATTTTGTGTCTTTATTCATGGGAGGGCTTCTCCTCATCCTTTCTTTATCCATTCTTGAACCTGTGCCACATCATCTGAAAATAAAGATTGGAGGACAGCACTTGGTGTTTAGCTTTTACACGGTTCTTCAAATATTTCTTCAGTTAAAACAAAAAATAAATGATTTTTGGAGTGCCTGCAAGCCTCTGTGTCTCTTTGTCTCACAGGTGGCAGAAGTGAGAAAATAAAACACCTAAATGTTCACAAGCTTGGAGCTGTGGGCAAGGGGCAGCTAAAGAATCTCTGTAGGGGTGAGGAGCCTCTGGTTCCGCAGCAGCTGATCTATGAGGTCTCTGAGAGGAAACAGGTAGAGCCTGTGACTAGTAAGTGTAACAGACAGTTGAATTAAAACAGCAGCACTGGAATCCACTCACTCTAAAGAAATGTAAAGAGCACCTGGGTCTGTGATTGTAGTTAAGTGATCATCCAGCTAGGAGAAACCTCTCCAGGGCTGTAACCGGTTTTAAGAACGGTACCTGTCTTGCTGGAGGCTTTAAGCAGAAAGCCATAAGACAGTTTGCAAGTATTGAAAATGCAAATGTACAGATGGTGGCTTTCTAATTCTGTGAATTGCTTTCTTTCCAACACACAACACATGCATGTCATCCTGTGTTGGTGTGAAATATGCTCGTGCAGTTTGCTAAAATCATCCTTTACATCAAAGGGACAAACGGGGAGATGGGAACTCTATTTACCATCAACACAAAAGTAAGAGGGGATGTATTTACTTGCTTATTTCCATTCCATCTCAGTCATTTGGTCATGACAGAACCTGCATGGACATATGCGTTCACTGAGCGGGTGGTCAGGCACTGGGACAGGCTCCCCAGGGCAGTGGTCACGGCACTGAGCCTGCCAGAGTTCAAGAAGTGTTTGGACAGTGCTCTCAGACACAGAGCTGGGTTTTTGTGTGGTCCTTTGTGGAGCCAGGATTTGGACTTGATGATCCTTGTGGGTCTCTTTCCAACCTCGGATATTCTGTGATTTTGCAACTTTGTCAAGATGTAAGAGGATTTGGTGATTTTTAAGGAAAGAGGAAAAATGTTATTTCGGGTTTCAAAGATCTGTACAAGAGAGATTTTTGTACTTCTTTGTTGAGGCTTTGCATTTTGGCCCCTTGTTGAACTATGTTCATTGGATCATTGCCTAAGCTCTTTCCAAGCAAAGTTCGTGAACAGTGCCACGAAGTGTTGGCCTTTTTAGGTCTCTGACTCACCTACACCAGATCAAATAGCTGTGGTTATTTGCACTATAACCATTCAGCAGCTGTCTGCTCCTTCTCTATGCTAAGGAGAACAGAATTGCTTCTTCTGTCCAGGCTACTATAGTCAATAGGCCATGTTGGCAAACCCAGTTCATCCACATTTTAGCTACGATAAAGTCTGAACTGAAACACTTCAAGTATGTGCTTGATTATGCTGTTTTTTTTCTGCGGGGGTGTGGATGGACAGGACATTTTTTTGCTGACTGTAGTGTCCTCACCAAGTCCCTTCTACACAAATGCCTTGTGAGGAAATACGGACACACCAATCTACATTTTTGATTGTAGACACAAGAACAGAACTCAGTTGCTTTAATTTAGGTGTCAGAAGGTAAAGTTTTTTGCCTCAGATTCTCATTGTAGGCTCCTTTTATAATCAACGACCAAGCAAATGTGCCATCAAAGATGATATGCGTCATCCTAAAATGAAGGAATGAAGGCCCATGAAAAGTTAGGCAATTGAGAGAAAGGTCCTCTGTTTCCTTCCATCATGCTTAAAGAGAACATAGGGTACTAGCTCAGTCTTTTGCTATCAAAGTTGGTGGCAATAATTTAATGTTTGCTGTACTGGACATACCTCTTTGGAGGCAAGAGAAGCAGAACGCGAGTCTGAAGGCATACAAATAAGTGTCAGAAGGGCTTGGGATAGACATTTGCAGTAACCATCAGGACTGGATGGCTCTCATCAAGGAGTGATAACAACTGACTTGTTATTAAATACCCACAAGTGATCATCTCACATACATTCACCCGTGCTGCGATGAAACCCTAGCCCTGCCTAACTCTAGCCCTAGAAATACCAGTTAAGTTATAGATATTTTATTTTTGCATTATCCTGAACAGAAATACTAACAGTCTATTTGCTCTAAAGAATTTCCAGAGAAATACCAGCCAATCTATTCTTATTACTGAGAATAATAATTAGCAAATATCGAGAATGACAAAATCTTTAGATGCTTATGATTTGAAGGCAAGTTAACGTCTTTCATGAGGATGAGTTCTGACTAATTTTGTGTCTTTTCTTTTGGAAATAAATGAATAAAAGAAGGGATGAAGAAAACCAGGCAAATAAATAACTGGCTGAACTTTCACACAACAGGCTGTAAATGAAACTTGAAAACCACGGGGTGGGAGGAACTGTTCTGTCATTAATCAAAACCTGCAGGAGAAAGGAAGCAATGGATAATAGTATCAGTCTGGAATGAGGTTAAATCTGAATTGTTCCAGCAACCAGTACACGGAAAAGTTTCAAGTGTACTGTCATCAAACAGATTTAAAAAGAACTAGCCAAGTACCTTAAAAAAGCACGTATATTTAATTAGAAAAATGTTATAGTTCTGAAACATTATTTCAAGTTGGAGATTAGCAATTTTTTTTCTCAGACTTCACTTTACCCAACTATGCTGCAAAATCTCCTGACAGTGTTGTGCTGTTCAAGTCTCATAGAGTGAAGAAGGATCCAGTTTCTTCATTCAAATCCCTGGAATACATCCATTTGCTAAGTTGCAGGTTCTGCATTTTTTGGTGTCCACGGAGTAGGATGGGAGTGCAGCTGGTCACAGTTGCTCATGCTTTATACCTCTTGACATATAAGAGCCTGAAAAAAGGCTGTGAGCGTGCCATCATGGGTATGCTGGCTTGAACATTTGGCCAATGGCATACAAAATGTAACCCCTAATGTGCAACCCCAGCAAGTAAAACACACGGTACTGCAATACTGCCACAGAGAAAAAAGAAAATAACCCTTAAGGTAACACTATGTTGTGGTAAAAATCTTATTCCAGCTTTAAAACTTTCTCTGGACTTTTGCATAGGTTCACCACCCACTTTTTTTTTTTTTTTTTAATGGGCTGGTGGTAACAGAAGCTCAGCAGAACTGCACAGGGGATCTTATTCACTGAACAGTTGCACTGGCCAGGTGGTCCTGTGAGGTTGGCTGGGGACACAGAAGCTTCTTTTTACACTTTCTAGGAAGTGTCCGGATGCAATTAAGTGAGCCAGGAAAAATATCTGTTCTTCATTCCTTGGAAAGCTGAGGTACTACGGAATAAATGCTTCGGGTTTTCCAGAACACACGCCTAAAGCGGTTTGGTGGAGAAGCATGACCAAACACAGACAATGCAGTACTATGTGTTTGGAGGGGTCAATGTAGGGGGGAACGATTCCTGTAGTGTGGACACAGCCTGAGGGTGCTTATGGTTGCCTTCTACGCCACAAAGATGTGGGAGACTCTTTGTCCAAACTCCCAGAGAGTCTCCCACAAAGAGTCTGTCACTCGTAATTTTTCCACACCCTGCAGAAGCAGCTTCATTCATCTCTCCTCCAAACTGTCCACTGGAATCGAGTGGAGAAGGTCTTGGTGTGGGCTAACTTGTGGTAGAACTGCTACATTGCTCCCAAGGATGAGAGCAATTGGTCTAACTTGGTTGGACACGCTCTTAGCCTCATTTCAATCCCGTTAAAGATGGAGTCTTTATCTCATCCATTCTTTTTGCACGCTTCAGGTCTTCAACACTTGGAAACAAAGTGGAAGTAAAATTTAAGGAATATGATCATCATTTTTTTGTTTCAGCAAATTGTGAGTTTGTGTGTTTCAGCAAATTTCACTAGAGATTGTGAAACAAAATTTTGAAGACCAGGGCTTATTATTCTCCTTATTGGAGATGTGAACTGAGAGATGAAACAGTGAAGGAATATGAATAATAACAAAGAAGAAAGCCGCCAATCCTAAGGTTTTGATCAGGCAGGCATATTCCCAATGAGTTAATGAAGACTTTGCAATAACCCTTTCTTTCTTTCTTTTTTTTTTTTTTTTTTTTTTTTTTTGCCTTCGGCTCAAAATGCCAGCTGAATGAATCAAAATTAGGAGTGTTCAGCAGAGCAAAAAAATACTGCAGAGAACTGCTCCTGCTAAAATGAATAGAGATATTCTGGAACCCACCCCACTCAGATGCATAAGCGGATCTGTAACTTCAGCTATCAAAAATTCGTTATATATGTAGCTTGGGGAGATTTAACAAGATGTTTGGAAGACGGACAAGTATAAGATAAATGAAAAACAAATTAAATATGTTAGTTACAATATCATTACTTCATTTTGCCTTCAGAAAGTGACATGTATGATTTGGCTGAGCAGACATACAACAGTTTCTTTTGATCAGTCTGAATTACAACACGTTTTGCCTGCTGCAGCTCTCTGCTACTCCTTTAGCAGCTCAGGTTGCACACAGTTTGATTAATGTACATGGTTTACATTGGGGTCATTTTTTTCTGTTACAGCCCCACTCATGATTATGTAAAAAGAGATTATCTATTCTGGATCAGAATTCACTTATTAGAGAAACACACACACAGCTTTTTTATTTTTATTTTTTATTATTTTTTAAGGGGGAAAAAAGAAAAAAAGAAAATAGAAATAGAAAAAAATAGAAAAAAGAAATAGAAAAAAATAGAAAAAAAGCTCTACAGTTTTAAAAGAAAATAATTTTGAAGCTCATCACTTTTATTATTTCATAAATATGTGAATCTCTATTGGTCTGGGGAGCAGAGAGACCAAAACTAGAAATAAAAAGAAATAATTATCCAGAGTCTCTTGCAGAATACTGACTTGATAGCTATAAATTTTGCCTGATGGACCAAAATATTTTTAATAGAGCCTGTCTCATTAGCCCTACAAATCTGGGGATCTAATTTTAGGTATCCAAGTAAAAACAGTTATCCTGAACTATTTATTATTTTTTATTTATCCTGAAGTTGCCATCAACCTATTAGAATGAGTCCAGAGGACGGCCAGGAGGATGATCAAGGGGCTGGAGCAGCTTCCTATGAAGACAGGCTGAGGGAGTTGGGGTTGTTCAGCCTGGAGAATCGAAGGCTCAGGGAGACCTGACAGCGGCCTTCCAGTGCCTAAAGGGGCCTACAGGAAAGCTGGGGAGGGACTCTGTCAGAGAGTGTAGTGACAAGACAAGGGGAATGGATTTAAACTAAAAAAAGGGCAGGATTACATCAGATATTCAGAAGTTCTTTAATTTGAGGGTGGTGAGGCCCTGGCACAGGCTGCCCAGAGAAGCTGTGGCTGCCCCATCCCTGGAGGTGTTCAAGGCCAGGCTGGATGGGGCTTTGGGCAACCTGGGCTGGTGGGGGGTGTCCCTGCCCATGGCAGGGGGCTGGAATTAGATGATCTTTAAGGTCCCTTCCAACCCAAACCATTCTGTGGTTCTGTGATTTATTTTTTATATATTTATACATTATATTGTATTGTATTGTATTGTATTATATTATATTATATTATTTATTGCAATTGGAGTGTGTGCAGTTAATTGACAGAATATAAACAAATGAAATATTATCGTGCTAATATATATACACCACTGCTAAAAGACATAGTCTGATTCCAGGCTTAAAAAGTTCAATTATCCCATTTCAATATGGAAAAACCAAATCTTGTTTTGTAATTTCCCAAAAGCTCATAAAAAATTTAATTTCATCCAGACTAAGAGATGTTTTGATTGTCATATAGACGTATCTCTACTGGCTTCAAAATGCCCCACATAAAAGTCACTTAACTTTCAGAATTTCTGTAGTTGCTGCATTGAAATTATTCAGGTTGTATAAGCATTTACAATACTGAAAATCATGTCAGACTCCATCTCCTTGAAAGTAAGTCAACTTTTCAGCTAGTCACTTTATTTCTTTATTTCTAATGTCTTATAAGAGTGCACTGTATTACTATTACAAAGAAGTCTTAAGCCTGTATTCAGTTAAATCCAGCCTTTTGGCTACATCTGAACCTTAAGTAAAGCAAAGTATCTGATTAAGAATCTCCTTTCTCTAACATTTTCAGTCATTTCCTTGAATGTCTTAAGACTGTTTCGAAAGCAATGATTTTTCCTGTCCTGCACTTTAACGCAGCAGAAGTAAATGTGGCTCTTCTTTTAATAAACCCTTTACATGCAGTGTCACTGATAAATCGAAAAGAAGATGCCTCACTGCTGGGAAAAGCATTTCTAACCAGCCGCAGATAACAGGGTAACACTCACCGTGCAAGTGCTGCTCCCATGCCCAGAGCTGGCAGAGCCCTGTAGCAGCTGTAGAGAACTTTTTTACTCAGCCAGAGCAACATACACCATTAAAATACGTTTGAGAAACCACACATTATCATTAAGCTTAATTAAAGATGGGGAAAAAAAAAACAGCTAAAACTCTCAGCACCACAGTTTGCGTCAAAGGAGATCTGGAGATTATTTTTGCTTCCAGTTGCTCTTTCTTTATTTTGACTTCTCTATGCAAGTTGCGTATCCAGGTCTGGGTTAAGACACGAGAATATTTCCACCACGGCTAACTCAGAGTTATTTGTATGCTTCCTTAACATGCAGATGGCAGTATTTTTTCATGTTGTCAGAGTACTTGGTCCGGTCAGAAGGTAATTTCTGAGGTAGGTGAGGAAATAAAACATATGGGCATTTTGTTACTACAGACGCACTGATAGCGTGCGTGACTGTAAGTCGCAATTTGGGAAGTGGGGGATGTAGAGGTGAAAAACATCGCTCGACTGCTGACAAAGTATTTGAGAGCTCACGGTGCCTTTTGGTCCCAGCAGCCTATTTCAGTATGCCTGCCCGTTCCCGCAGGCTGCGTAGGGTAACAAAGCGGGGGAACAGGGCTGAGTTCCTCTTCCCAAAGCCACAAAACAGTGCCAGAAGTGAGGAACAGAGTGTGCTTTAAAGGAAATTATTCGTTTTCACCTCTTTAAGGGATGCTGTCAGTCTCTATGCTTGTCAGAAACAAATAGCAAACAAGTTTCCCGGAAAAGTGAGTGTGATCTTAACAGCGTCTGACTGCACACGCAAACATTTTCTGAGTGCAATGACATTTCCATTGCTTTTTTATGTAAAGCATCCTCAGGAAGAGTACTCTGTAACAGAGAACTTGCTGTAAAAGTGAGGCCAAAAGAAGACTGAAGGGTGGAAATCCTCTCATTCCAGTGCCATAAACATGGAGGTGGCTGTTCGCATCCTGCATGAAACCCAAGGGATCTTGCACTCGGCGCTGTTCAGCGTGGCATCCATTTAGAAGGGGTGTGAAGAGGAGCCTCACGCTGGTCCCCAAATCCCCAAACAGTGGCAGTCCCTGTGCTGCCATGACAACCACGAGCCCGTGGTGGCTGCCTCTGGATGCTCATGCACACACCTGAGCTGCTGGCGGTGGGGTCTGGGACTGACCCCTTAGCATCAGCTGACCGGAGCTTCTTCCAGTTCAGAGACCACGAGAAGCCATCTCCACTGGGCTGGTTATTCCTGTCGCTGCCTTAATGGTACTTTTCTGACTAGTGGTACCAGGCTATTCTGGGAAACAATGAATCAAATGACATTTTTATCCACGGTCTAAAAAACCCTACACCCTCCTTTGTCTCCCAGTTCAGCAGTGGCCCCTAAACCTTTTCCTTCCTAAGTTCATGACCATTCTTGATTATTACAGTGGTCGACTCTGGCCTGTGACAGGGAACAAGAGCAGCAATATCCAGAGCATGTCAGCATCTCAGCGTAGTGTGACAGCAATACAAATGGTTTGTGGGCTCCTGCTGTGACTATCCAGGGGAAAAAGCTCTCAGTCTCCACCATGGTACCCTCAAAGATCTTATCAACGGAGCTTTTACAGAGGGTGGACAACCTGGGCAATCTCAATCATAAGTCTTCGTCAAGTATTTCTTGCTGTGATAAGCTTTCTCTTTCATTCATGGATAGGGTCATTCATATTCAGAGCAGCAGTAGCAGAGCTGTACCCAAATAGGATAAAAGCTGGTCCCTACTGGCCATGGTGTTCCTGCAGCTCCATGATGCTGTTGTTGGGCTGGGTGAGGGGGGTTAAAATACCCAATACTTAGAGGCAGCCAGTCTCCTGGGCCCTCGGAGCCAAGGGGCTCCCCAAGCTTCGAGCCCTGTGCCTGTGGGGCTGGCCGCCTCTCCTCTTGGGTCATGGCACATGCTTTGCCCTTAACTGAATGGCTAGCTAGCAGTCGTGGGGTTTTCAGAGGTCAGATCTGACTCTGTAGGTTTGCATCCAGGGGTGGGTCTGTCCCACCTCTCCTCACTCGCTTTCCTGCCAGCCCAGCGCTCCAAGCACACGGGCTCGCAGGCGCGGTGGAAAGCTCTTCAGCTTCCAGGCTGGATTCCATCAAAGTCAGACAAACGGCCTTATTGTGAGGGCCCTGCACGAGGTCACAGGTGTAGCATGAATTACCCCAAAGCCAATTTATATTTGGGACCTGGTGTCATGCTTAAAAGTGATTCTACAAGAAGAACGTCAGAAAAGTGTGTGCAGCTTGGCTGTCCCCCATTGTACCACTGAGAACCATTGGGACTTAGAAGGCAGTTTATTGGCACACTCACGTTAGAGAGCAATAAATAAAACACTTTTTCCAGGCAACCCAGGCAACCAAGCATCAAACAGAGCATCCCGCACTGGGACCCCCGCGGGACCCTGGCGGAGGAGCAAGCCCTCGATTATTAATTAATGATTACCGATAACGAACGAAAAAAAAAAAAAAAAAAAACCAAAAAACCCCAAAGCCACCCTGAATAGCGCCCGGGCAGGTGCGCAGGAGCCCATAGGAGAATGCCTGCTGCCACCTCGCGGTGCCTGGCCTGGAACAGCAGCCCAGCCCCGCTCCTCCTGCTTCTGCGGAAAGCCCCACAGAGAAATCCCAACACCCCCGGAGGGCAGGGACCCAGGGCTTCGGTTTATTACAGGTGGCGTTTTTTTTAATTATTATTAATTATTATTTTTTTCCCCTGCGCAAAGGCTGTTTTCGCACCCTCCTCTTTTGCTGCTGCCCCATACCCCGGGGTTTCACCCTTTAGAAGGGGTGAAGTCAACGCGACCTTACGCTGCTTCCCCTGACATCAACTGCCCAGGTGCCCTCATGGCCAGCAGTAGTCACCTCCAGAAATTGTCTTCTGTCTCCTAAACTCATCTGTGACCACACATGCCCCAAGCATTCACGCAGCATGTTTTATCCTATAACACAGATATACATGCAAAGCAGATAGCACATACTACTTGTTTGACAGAGGTGATTTTTGAAAAATGATGTCTAAGAGAAGTGATAATTACTTTTTTCTTTGTAGGAGCTTGTTTCAGAAGTAATTCCCCCAGCGTAGGCTGTGGCAGTACTGCTGGTGTTTCTATACTACTTGGTGTTACCTGCAGTCTTGATTTCCCTACTTGTCCGGATAAAGGCACCTGTCCAGGTTTGCTGTGGCTCCCTCCTGTCTGAACATCAAGTTTTCTTATACGTGGTAAAAAGGACAGCAAAAGGACATGTATGGTGTTTCAAGCTTGAAATCAGGACAAGAAATTTTAAGCATCCAAATTCGGCATTAGCGAGATGCTCCCATGCCCCATAACACAGCCGTATTCTGAATGTCCACTTGTGCTCGGACCAGTTTGTGTTTCAAGACACGACAAGACAAATTCACAAAACCCCCATGTGAAGTCCCCCATGTGTGGGACTACGCACCGACTTACGTTGCAGATTAGCACAAAGGGCAGTGGCTGCAAATCTCTTATAAGTGCAGAAAGAGCATTTCACATCACCACCGAGGAAGTAAGGGTCACAGTCACCGGACTCCCATGACTTTGGACAAAACCCTCTGTGTGAATTGTAAGCCATCTACCACGGGTGGCATGTGTGAGTGGAGAGCTCCCGCTTTCAGCTTCTGATAAAAAAATATTCTTAGTCAGAGGGAGGAAGTTGATGCAACACATTGAAATCCTCACTTTCTTAGCCAAAATAGAAACGCCTCTGTGGGTATGCCTACATTGCAGCCAAATTCACGACTGCAGCTCCAAGTAGTTCAGACTATCATAATTGCCACCC
Organism: Anser cygnoides; assembly: GCF_040182565.1. Taxonomy (NCBI): domain Eukaryota; kingdom Metazoa; phylum Chordata; class Aves; order Anseriformes; family Anatidae; genus Anser; species Anser cygnoides. Next base: position 149,691,101 of record NC_089873.1, on the reverse strand, counting down.
ACAGACTTCTGCTAGCAGTAGTAAGGGGTAAAGATATATTGACTCAGTTTTCCTCTCTCTGACATAATTTGGGTCACATGGAAAGCATTTTTTCCTTCTTCTTACTTATTGGAAAAGGTGTCAAGGAAATGACCTGGAACATTCAACCATGAAACTACAGTATCATGTGCAAATTTTTGGCTCATTCCAAATGAATATCTTACTGTGCATTTTTAAACAAAAACATCTGGGAGTTCAGAAGTGAAACACACAGTCTCAAAGGAAAAAAAATTCACAACAGAAATTAATAAAACCCCTACTATATTCACCTGGCTTGGCCGCTGACTTATTCTGTATTTTTGGTAACCTCATATAGCCAATCTTGTTAAAGTCATTCAAAAACAGTGCAAACGGTGCTAGCTTTCCCCCCCACTTAGTAACTCATTTAGAGAACAGTATTTGAAGAGGGAGATTTGATTTTCTGGGGTAGCGCTGCTCAATTAGGCATCAGACTGTGACAGCTAAAGTATTTTTATGGATCAAAAATACAGCTAACACATGAAAAACATGCTCGAAATGCATACCGTCAATCAATGTAAAATAATTCACCCTGGGGACACCTACAAGACAGGGTCTTCTAAAAGAGGCCTTCAAAACCATCTGTCTTCATCAGTTGTGTAGGTTATGCCTAAACGGTTTGGTCTGGGAGCGATGAGGAAGGAATGTGGCTGACAGGCTGAAAGGAAGCACCTGGCTGAGTGCTGCAGCTGAGAGCGCTCCTGAGCAGAGGACCTGGACTTCAGGGCAAGGTTTCCCATGCACCCACGGCCCAGGTCAGATGCAGACATAGAGAAGGAGGTGATGAATTTAGGCAGCCTGGTTCATGAAGCTCCTGGCATGGTACCTACAGTACAGGAACCCTTTGTGGGACGGTTTCCATTGTGAGGAAGGCTAGAAAGCTGTTCTAATGTGGATAGACATTGTCAAAATGGAAGGCTAGACTGTTACTCCCTCAGTACACACTGTTGAACAGTTACTTCTACCACTACATTTGCTACTATATTATATTAATGCAGTTAACATGCACAAACAGTCTATGGATAACGAAGAGGCTATTTTTTTTTTTTTTTCTGCAATCACAAACTTAGTTTGTCAAGGTCACAAGTCACTTTGCTCCCAGGCAATAGCTGGTCTCAGACTGTGACCATACCAGCCTCCATTTACTGGTTAATAGTTAATAGTTTATTTCAAGCGCCAGATGAATTCTGGGTCAGGACGCCTGAAAACATCTGAAGGCTCAGAGTTAATGTTTATTTTAGCAGAGTGAAAATATGAGCCACTTATTTCTGTAGCCTCTTGTGATTAGATTTTATTTCCAGCGTGAAACAAGTGGGGCGCAAGCAGCCACCTGCCTTGCCAGGGAGACCTAATAAAAGAGCTGAACAGAAAAATCCCTCAGAAATAGAAGACCAGGTGGGAGGAAGCTACAAAGACCAAAACAATAAGTTACCACTGCTATCAGATAGTGTAGGATATAAAAGACCAAGAGCATTAATTCACACTCTGACATTCTAGCATTGATCCCTACAGCTTATTTTATTTTATTATTATTATTTTTTTCATTTCTAGTTTTAAAGGAGATTTAGAAGATTTTAAAGTCTCTCCAAACTGGAATGATACTCCACTGATTCAGTTGTCGGCCCTCCTGCTGAAAATCTTAGAGGGTATTGCTTCTTCAACTATCTCCCACAGAGAAAGCGGGTAAACATCTACCCTCATGCAAGTTTTTGCAGGACCTGTTCAATTCTATGATCCTTAAATATTATCTCTACATTTCTTTGCTTAATTCCGCTGTATATTATCCTACTTTCAAAAATCCACACTGCTTAATTTCTTCTTTCCTTTTAGCTATCCGCATCACGCATTCACAAGTTTTATGACCCTTCCAGCTGATAACTGAGAAGCTAAAGGGCACTTACAGATTGCTATTCAAAAACTCAAAAAATAAAGCTTTGGACAGTTGGTAGCAATCAAGTGGCTCTAGTTTGTACTAGAGATGAGCTAGTTCTGAATCCAGGAGCCCTTTGTAGCCCCTTTCTACAGTCAGCTCCTACCCTGACCACGCTACTAAATCTCAGCTTCCCACAGAAGGGGCCAATCAGTGCTTGTTTCCACCTAAATGCCACAGCTTTCAGATGGATGCTTTAAGACAAGCCAACCCAAACTTCAGGTTGTGTTCCTTAGATAACTGCACAGGTTTAGGGGCTGCTTCATAAAACCATTCCTTTCACAGAGGTGAGGATGATTCAAGTTCAAATATGTGTGAAAATACAGCATGCGTATGGATTCTCTTGCCTGGTATGTCTGAGAATTAGGGGTTTGGGGACTTTCTGATTTCCATTACTTACTTTGTCTAACCTTTTTTTAAACTTTTGGCTTCCACAAGGCAAGCAGTTCTGCAATGTAATTATGCACTGAGAAAAAACAACTACTTCCTTCTGTTTTAAACCTTCTACCACATGCCCTCAGTAGTGCTAGCTCCCCAGTAGTTTTTTTTTTTTTTTCACCCTTTATATTGGCAATTTGAGAGCGGAGGCAGTGAGATAAATGTTTTACCTGGAGAACAAATTCACTTCCATTCCCTGGATTGCCTATTTTTTTCCAGTTTAAATAGACCTTGAGTTTCAAGTTGTCACGGTTCTTGTGACAAGAAAGGTTTATTACAAATCTTTCATGATCACAAAATGTACTTAGAATGAATATAAGTACATCGTGAAATTGCACGCCATATCCATCCAAACACAGACTTTGACCTAAAGCTTGCTGAAACTGATGGAGTTTTTTCTTACCAGCTCTGAAGAACACAGCCAACAAGTGTTCTTTGTGATTTCTCCATTTGTGCAAGTTTTTTTTCCTTTTGTTACTATCCACTCTCTGCTTGTCTAGGAGTTAGCTAATGCATAACCCTAATAAAAACCTCAGGGTTTGAAATCAAGGACATCCCTTCCTCAGTGAGTAATTTTAGCATATGCTTTTAATGTTTGTATGCATATGCTTAGATACGCTTTTAACTGTTAACAGTATTCTTAAGAGCAGAGAAAATACTTCTGACCAGCTGACCGGTAACAGGCTATGAAATGAGGCCCCAGCCTGAGAATGGAATATAATATTCTGTATTTCCTGATGTCTTTCAGCCATTGTGGATATTCCTAGTTATTTTTCTTTTACCCATTTCCATTCTTATTTTCCATGCACATATTCTATCATGAAGCTTTCATTTTACACTGTGTATCCTCTCTCTTCACTTTTGGACAAAACCTCTTTTGTTTCACGTTTTAATTTCAATTATTTCTTCCATTCAGTTTCATTTGTCTATGTTAAATTAATTTTTTCATTTCTCCTTTTTCTGATTTAAGAATAGCAATCTTGCTATGTTATTTTATAGTAATCTCCTCTGAGCTTTACAGAATTACTAGCGTCTTTATTGGAATTAAATAGGAATGGGCTCGCTCCAATAATAATATCTTCCATTAACATCTCCAGTGTATGCTAGAAGTGTTCTTTACTTTTTGTTATTTTTACTCTTTAAACAGACCAGCTTTGACACAAGCAGGTGTTTGAAGTCAATTAGATTATATCGCATTAAATCTGGAATGAGTTCCACCCAGAACTTCTGCTTAAATTAGGGGTTTAGTTTAACTATCAACACGCATAGCAATTTCTGCAACTTCCTTTCACTTGCAGAAGTACAGAAAAAGACGTTTTCTTAAAAAAATGTTAAAAGGATCCACTTAATTCGCCTTCTATGAAAAATTATCTCCTAATGGAGTGTAACTTTTTCCTCAAGCATTTTGCTTCTTAATCCCCCTCTCCCTTCCTTCTTCCACTCAACTTTTGGACCCAAAATTTTGTGTCCCAATGGACCCAACTTTTCTCTCTGATTTGAGTTACTTTCCCTGGGTGTGAAGGGAGGCTGGGATACCTTATACTCAAAAGCTTCTGGAACCGATCAGTGACGTCAGGTCAAATATGGAACTGATTTGCTCCCATAAGTGATTCAAGCAACGTTGCGGTGAAGTTGGCCTAGGTGTAAATCAGCACAGAACATATGGCCACAATTCTGCAGTGCTCTAAAAATGAAAATGTCATGAAAATACTGTGTATTACTAATAATTAAACAGCCAAAGAAAGCAAAGTGCAATTATGTTTACTTCCCAATTGGCATTTCTCTCATATGGAAAAAAAAAGCAAGCAAACGATTTTTCAAATCATACTTTCAGCGCTGAAGCCAGAAGAGGAAGTACCAAAGCAATTACTTCAGCAACTTGCTTGTATAAATGAAATCGCCAGCAACAAGTTTCATTTCTAGGTAATTTCCCAGGCTCCCAGGAAACACAGCAGAATCTACAGTCTGGAAAGATGTCAAAACAGTAGCATGCAATTCATCGCAGCTCAGAAACAAAGTGCCAAAAAATACACTGCATGAGCAATCATCATTTGTATCAAATTTTCCCATAGCAGAACTACATAGAGGATAATTGTATTATAACAGCAGAAAGAAGAAAAAAAAAAGTTTCTGTGTCAGCTGCAAACAGTAGGCACTGTTTGTCAGAGGAGATTTAAAGTTTTTTTGCTCTTGAATTTAGAGCAGGAATATGTCTAGGTAATTAGATGGGAGAATATTTCTTCTGAGGTGGCCGAAGGTCTAATTCCATCACACTTATTTATATCTTTGCTATGAATAGTTCCATTGATCTCAATAAGATTTCCAGTGGGGTCCTCAAGGTGAGTGATGATGGAAAATTTGGTTATTGAAAAGAAAGGGCAAAAGCAAAATATTACAGTTTTATAAGATTCATTAACAGCAAATTCATACACGCTGAAGTGGAAAATGCTCCAAAGACTGACACAGAAAGGAATTCCAAAAAACAGTGTGATGTAAAGGGATGCACTCAGGAGTGGCGCATTTTATTGTAATTATAAATACACAGTTAAAGACACAGAAGACCAGGAAAAACTGAATGAGGAATCTTTATAAAAGTTCTCTACAGGGTTTTACAGGGTTACAAAGGTAATGGTGTTATGCTTATGCTGTGTTTGAAACTATTTTGATAAACCTTAAAGTTTTTTTAGTAGGCTTTAGTGCAAATATATATTGTCTGTAGTGAAATTCCAACAAACTAGGTATCAATCCAATTATATTTACATATTCAAAACCCCACTTTGATCATTCCTCTTTCTCCTAATCTCCTGTCTCTTCACACATATAGCTAAATCATTAATCTCTTTATACTTCTCACTACATTAATATTTCCTTTCTAAAAAATCCTATTATTCACCAAGATCTGGTGCATTCCTAACCCAAAGGCCAGACCCATGTGGATGAAGCACAAACCCATGAATGGCTTCCACGATTTTAGGAGAAATCATTGTCATAAATTTAATTTCACAGCGATCGCTTCACACTTTGAAGGTTACCATGTTATCTTTCTATGTAAAAAGAGGGCGGCTGTTCTTTCCTGCCAGATTCAATCACATCCTTTTGACCTTTAGCAAGTGCCCAGAGGAGAAGTCACACTTACCGCCGCATGCTGCCCGTCTGGGTTGGGAGGGGTTCAAAGAGGAAGGAAAAAAGGGATCAGAGTGACTCCTCCAGCCCAGAGGTGAAAAAAACAGTGTAGCAACACGGCTAGAGGCAGGACAATGCCTAACTGCTGACTGGAGTTGGGTTTGCCCTGAGGCTTAGACTGTGACTGCCTTCAGTAGTCTTTTCAGCCCAATCAGAGCAATACAGACAAGCCTGGCACCACATGAATTCTTCATAGGGAAGTGTGGTGACTATGGCTCAGAACCTAAAGAAATGACTTAAAATCGGGGTAAAGCAATAATATGTGTAATACGCATGATATGACGGTATTGCAAATAAAACCAAAGCTTTTCTGAGCCCTGCAAAGCTGTATTGTGAAAATAACGTCACATTGAAAGGTCACAAGCTGTATTCATTTGGGCTCATGTGTCACTATTAGTCACTGGGCTTGTGCCATCTGATTCTGCCAGACCTGCGCTCAGCTTCACGTCAGCGTGCTGCTGCTGTCTACGGGACGTCACATACCTACACCTTAGACCTTTTTATCATGAACAATACACAATAATCTTCAAGGCTTTATAGCCACTAGAGCAAATTCTGTTTTATTGTCAGCAAACTCACTTGATTGCTTGTATGATGCCGGAAAGAGTAAAAACCTAATAAATCTTTTTATAGGCCACAATTCTGTAGCTTCTCGTCGGCGTATGGACATCCACAAGCAGTGCCTTGTTAAATTCTAGGAGAATAATATAATAATAAGGTAGGCTTGGATTGTCATGTGATGATGGAATCTGATTAGACTTTAAAATGTTGCAGTCAGAAAACAGGAATCTAAGGAAAGGTTGGACATGGTGCTTAGGGACATGGTTTAGTGGGTGACATTGGTGGTAGGGGGATGGTTGGACCAGATGATCTTGGAGGGCTTTTCCAACCTTAATGATTCTATGATTCTGTCCCAAACTTACATGTTGTACACTTACCTGAACTGCTCGCTTTGTGATTACTTTGAATCATGGTTTCTTGCTTTCTGACTGAGGCACTGATTCTCTATTGCCATGTGGTTAGGTCAGTACACCCCTGATTTGGTGAGCCCACTGAAATTCAGGAAAAAGGTTCTTCCATTCTTGCATTTACAGACTGGCTATTAACATCTTTTTATAGTATGCATTGCAGAAAGTGTAGAAAAACTAGTAGTTCATTCCGAAGGTAACACATGTCAACCTATCGATGTGATTTTGGTGAAACGGAAGGATTAGTAAGGAGACAATTAGGCAGGGTGGTGAAGTGGGTGCAGCAGCCCAGCTTCCTTCACCCTGTGCCAGCTGCTGACTGTTCACAAACTCATACTCCTTGCTGAAGGAACCTGATCTGAGTCCTCAGCTCACAGGCTAGAGACTAAGGTGAAACTAATTTTCACAGAAGGCCTGGGTGGGGAGTTCCTCCTGGGCCCCTATTTCTGTCTGCATCTCTAGCATCTGAGCCTCAGGGAAGTTTACTACATCTCAGTGACTCTATCTACGGCTGAAGCTGCCTCATGCTTTTTATTCAAGACTTTCTTTTCAGATGCCTGTAGCACAGACAAATTGTAATCATTCAAGTCAGGCTCTTCCATGACGAGGATGTCTCAGGCTGGTTGACTCACCTGCCTCGTTTTCAGGTCACTGTGATTCAGACACCCACCAGGCAGAAGTAATACAGCAATACGCTCGTTCCACTGCTGTGACAGAAAACTGTCCTGCAGCTGAGGTGCTCTAAGGGCTGCGTGGTTTGGAGCGGGGCCCAGAGCAGGCACGTCTTATGAGCTGCCAGGCTGAAGGGACCTGAAGCTTGTTGGCCCCGACTGGGGGCTGCCTCATCAGCCTCCTCCATGCTGCCTCGGTGCCAATCTCCTGCAGATCACAAAAACAGCAGAAAAATGCTCATTTTCATTTTTGAGTTGTTTTTTCATCAGCTCCTCAAGCCTAGTTGCTCTGGCGAAGGGTAAAATGGAAGCCAGAACCAGCACAAGGAAAGGAAAAGGAAAAGGTGAGGGAGGCAGAAAGGGGACTAACTCTTGATTTGAAGTGTGGAGCAATTTTCCTCAGTTAGGGAACCTAAGCCGTGGGCTGATCTGTGAGGTGAAGAGCAAGAATCTAGTCTATTTAAGGATAAACACACATGCAGAGTAATGCAATGCAATGAATAGTTCTCTTAGGCTTTGCAGAGAGTGCCTTGAGAGAGAGCTGTAGTTAGGGCTGCCCAGGAGATGAGGAGCATGAATGTCTCTGTTTAATGAGCATGCACACTCATTTGCTCCTTTTGATAAAAAGAAGTCATAAAGGAAGGCATTAAGCACAAACAAAGCCAGATATTGCCATGCTTCAAAACCTGCTAGCTGCTCGTAGTTCTTGCAGTGACCTCATGCCTCTCAAAGAGGTACAACTCATAAACCACTGGAGAGCCAGCACGTTTTGAAGATGAGGAGTAAGCCTTCCTTATTGCCCTTCTCTTGTGTTCATAAGACACTGGATAACTGAGGTACACACCCCTATTGTATGGATTTGTCTGTGTTTAAAGAGCAGTGTGTTTCTGTCAGCAGTTTGTACCTCTTTTGTCATCACAAACAGCCCCATTCAGCTCCCCCGTGATGTTTCCACGAGGCACTCTCTCTGGTGGCGGGGATTCAACATCCCAGAAGACAGAGACGCTGTGAGAGGAGGAAAAAGAGACACAGGTGCTGACATCACTTGCTCAGTTTGTCCCCAAAAGAAGGTCAGCTCAGCAAAAATCAACCCTGTTCTGCGACAAACATTTCACCCCATGTGAACTTACAAAATACTGGCGGCCCTGAGACCAAACGGGGCCCATGGGCAGGACAACGTATATAAATACCTACGGAAGGCTGGCAAGGGAACAAATAAACAGGCTCTAATTTTCTCCTACAAAATTAGGCATCTTTAATACCGCGGGAGACTAGAAAGGTTGAGTTACCCTGATGCCAGTACCATCATTATTGGCTCAGATTTTTTGGCTGGCGTACAAGGCTGACGTTCCTGCTCTTGAGGGGATTTTACTGTAGCGCAGAAATTGGTGGGAAACTTCAATGTGTCGGCCACCTCTGTAAGCCGGTCCAAGCATCCGAATTCCAGGACATCTGGAGACCAACCACGGTGGCCATGTCGACACTCTGTCAGGAAGGCTAATGAGCAACCTCACTGTAATTAAATGGTGTCCTCAGGTGCTCTAAAATTAAAAACAAAACAAACCCCAGACAACATGTACAGCCTGCATACATGTGCTATTATCCAAACCGTAACGTATTCCATATGCCTTCCTATCAAGTAACTTCCTACATTCTTCAAGTCCATACTTACCACCTTGGGGACCTCCCAATAAAATGCAGCGATTTGGGGAAATTATCTTGCAATAGGCCTATACATCTGAGGGCCAGAGAGCAAATTACAGGCTCCTAATGTTTTCCCAAATATCTTCACATATGCTCTGTTATTATCTATATTGCATTACAGTGTATCATGACCTATTTGACATTAACGACATATGACTTACATCGCCCGCGGAGGACTGGAGAGCATTTGTACAAAGCGATGTTGGCAGTCACAGCCACATGCACTGCACTGTGCCTGGTGGACCTGTTCTCCTGAGGTCGATGGAAACTCAGGCTGCTAAGGTCTTCACAACCTTCAGTCCTCGGCTTACCTCAGGAGCCCTTCTGCATACCAGGAGCCCGGCCACATTACCAACTATTTTTCTGAAATCCTCCCAAGGGTCTGAAACAACATGCAGTACTCTCTGATCCTATTTGCATGCCATTGTTAGCCTGAAATGCTCGTGCTGAAAAGTGGAGGGTCACAGGTATCTCTTTCAGGCAACTGTGGTAAACATCTATTAAGGACATCACGTTCTCTTTTTATAGTACATGTTATTTATTGACAAAACCTAAAATCCCGGTTGCTTTTTCACCCTGTTATTGCATCTGTTTTCTGTCCTAACTTTTCTGCACCACTGTTAGAAGCTGTTGGTACCTGTTTTGGACAACCAGAAAGAGCTACATTTCAGCAGTACATCGGTAGTAACTCAAGTACAGCAGAACCTTGGTAAAGTACAGAAATAATTATTTTAAGTGCTGTGATTTAGTAGCGGAGGCAGTGCTGTAAATCAATAATCATACTTAAGAGTTTAGGACTTCTTTTATTACGCAGACAGCAAATCAATGCATGAGGTAGGAGTAAATATACTGAGGATCCCTTCACTGGTTCAGTCCTCAGGGGGCTAAACTCTTTGATATTGGATTCTCGTTCTCTGACCTGGTGTCTGCCATTTCAAGAGCATAACTTCCCTGCACCCTGCAGTTTGGAACAGTATCCACGCAAAGAGAGCCTCTGTTCTCTCTGTGTGTCCACATAAGGGACCCAGGAAAGGAAAACAAAACAAAACAAAACAAAAAGCCCACTCAAAAACTAGTTGCTTTGCTCCACCTAGAAGAAGCATTTTGAGTTGGTGGGTTTCTTTTCCCCAGCTTTTGGATTACGATGGGAATCTAGGAAGGAAAACAGGAATCAGAGGTGAAGGTGCCACAGCAAACTACCGCCATGCAACGATCAGAGTGAAATAAAGCCCACCACATAGTGTTTCACACGGCTCTGAATCACATTCTGCATTATTATTTTGGAGTCTCTTGCATTTTTTAAAAGGATTTAGGAACCTTTCTGTTCGGGTATCTCCAGAAGTTTGCTATCTGGAGGGTATGTAAACCTGAACTGAAATTAGGTATCTCCGGAGGCAGCTTAAAACGCCTATCTGGGCAGTAAAAGCAGAATAAGCAGAATTAGTGGCACGGCTTGAATTTAAAAAAAAAAAAACACTGCTTTTTTAGCAGGTTTACTGTTTCAACAAAATCTCGATGTTCTGCCATGAGCCAGGCGGCTGTGAGGACGCGTGCCCCTTTACTCCCCTTCCCAGTGTGTGGGGGCAGCCGAGCCCCGGGTAACTTCTCTCAGGGACACCCCGGAGCCGCCTCCCCTCTCCCGGCCCCGCTCTGCCCCGTTTCCGTCCCGCAGAAAACTTTCCCCGGCGGCGGGGAGCCCGCGGCCGCTCCAGGCCCAGGCCCGGGGCCGCGCAGCTCCCGCCCGGGTCCCTCCCCCTGGCGCCGGCGGGGGCGGAGCGGGGCCGGGCCGGGCCGGGCCGGGGCAGGAGGAGGAGGAGGAGGAGGAGGAAGAGCAGGGGCCTGGGGCCGGCGGAGCCCCGTGTCGGTGCTGCCCGCGGCGGGCGGCCGCTGTCCCGCGGCGCCCCGGCGGCGCCGTGGCCGTGTCTGTGTGCGATGAAGAAGCCGGACGGGAAGGTGGTGCTGCTGGGGGACATGAACGTGGGCAAGACCTCGCTGCTGCACCGCTACATGGAGCGGCGCTTCCAGGACACCGTCAGCACCGTCGGCGGCGCCTTCTACCTGAAGCAGTGGGGGCCCTACAACATCTCCATCTGGGACACGGCAGGTCGGGGGGGGCTCCGGGCCGGGGGGGGGGGGGGGGGCGAGCCTGCTGCGGGGCCGGGCGTCCCGGGCTGCGGGGACGTGGCTTTTCCTCCGCCGGGGGAGAGGAACCGCCGGCGAGTTGGGCAGCAAAACTTCTTGGTAGCTTCCGAAAAAACCGACTTGTGCTTCAGAAGGGACGTGTTTTATTGCGGGCTTGTTTCTAGAAACCGGACCCCTGTGGGTGGCTAGCGGTGGGCTGTGCTTCAGCAGAAATATCACCAAAGGCTGGCTTCACCAAGATGACTTCTCTTATGCTACTCTGCTTTTGGTTTTATTTTTAACTATATACCATGAAATAATCCCTCCCAGGCTTTATTTTCAGGTTCGAGAGCCCCGTTTCCAGCTGCTTGTTCTTGCTGCAGCTTTCTGTTCGTTGTTAGCTGAGGATTCGGGTCTGAGCTGAGAAGCTGGAAAACCTCCAGAGACTCTTCTCAGTGAGCCAGGCAAAGCACCCAGGCGATAGACGCTTTCCTTGGGGCTCAGAGCTTGTCTCCTTCCTCGCAGCTGGGGTTCCCTCTGCGCCCCGCAGCAGGACCGCTTCGGGTGCTGCTGCCCACGCAGCGCCACGGCCGGAGCTCCTGCGGTTTCCTGAGCCTTGGCAGGGCGTCTGCAGCCCGGCTGCCGAGGCCACGCTGGTGAAATGTGCCGTGCCGGGAGCCGTGTCTTCCCCGTTCTTCCCCCCTGTTGGGAATTAGCCTTTCAGAGGCAGGCACAGCTCCTGTAGGGTCTCCCTGTTGACTTGGTGCTCCTGCAGAGCGGTGCGAGCTGGCAGGTCTGGGCTAGGCAGCGCTGGGACCCGTGGGCTGTGGTCGATGTTCTCGTTAGTCTCCTGAGAAACTGCAGCTCCCAGGGCGCGTGCGTGCTTCGTTTCTGGTGGAGAAGTAGTGGACCTTGTGGGTGCTACAACTCTGTTGATGGTGGTAAGATTAAAAAGCCTGTGTGGGTTTTGTCGTTGTTTTCTGTTTGTTTTTATGGTCCTTGTGCTTTTGTTGGCCACGACATGTCTGCAGTCCTTGGTATGTGGCTATTATTTCTCTGTGGTGTCACTGTCATACCTCTACCAGATGAGTGCCAAGTAAGCTTTGAATTTTTATAGCAAGGAGGAGCTTAAAATTCAGCTCTGTGTCTGTTTATTAACCTGGCATTGCTTACTACTGAATTCTTACGAGGCAGTTACAGCGTAATCAAATACAGATAAATTGTTCAGTATAACTGTGTATGCACAGATCTATAGGAGAATCCAAAAGAAAAGATCATCCCAGAGATTAAAAATGCTTTAGCACAACGACAGGACAAAAGTGTAGTTTGTCATTTGCACCCATTTTACCCAGCTAAATACCGAGGGCCAACGCAAGGCATGTCTTAGCAGCACAGTGCCCCAGCAGCCCTTCACACCAGTGCAAGGGAGCAGTTTGGAAGGTTAGGGCTAGAAAACGAGGGGTGGCTCGGCTGTAAATGCTGCACAAGCTCAGTACTCCAGCAAAACACGCAGTCGCACAAGGCGAACTGGAATGTGAGTTCTGTTTAAATTTTTGTAGTTCATGTTATATTTAGTATGTGAATGTATGTTTATTTTTGTTTTGGCTTATCGACATTTTTCTGGGCGCTGCTATCTCCACAGAAGTCCTCTGTATTTTATGTTCAGTCCAGTCTGGATGTTTGTTATTCTGAAAGGGGTTAGGCAGCTGCCTGTAATAAGGTTGACGTTAATAATATACTGAAACTTTTTTGCTTTGTTTTTACAAGATTAGACTTCAGTGATTGATGAGCATCAGTAGTGGCGATGGATCAAAAGTTACGTATGTGTGGATATCAGTACTACCTCAGTTCAATTGCTGACCCTCTGAATTATTTAAAACATACCATTTTTACTCATCTCTCTGTTGATCTTTCATTACTTCTTGCTCTAGAAATATCTTACCGTTTTTCAGATATAAGCGAATCTGTGTGCCGGTGTGCTTGGAGTGTATGTTGTTGTGTTATCACTCAGTAAATCACAGAAGTGCACACCTCACGTCTTCTGCTAAGGGAAGTCTGAAGAGCAAATCAGCTATTCTAGGTAGGACTCCTCTCTTGGCTGTGCATTCCCACCCATCCTTATCCTGGAAAGATCAGCCGCTTAGTCTAATCTAAGTCTTTGATATTCTTATCCACAAGTCTCGTAAAATGGGTGTAAAGAAGTTGTCAGACTTGATTTTTTTTTTTTTTAATGTAAATGCTCACAGCGAAGAACTTGACGTTTCCAGTTTTCCAATCTGATGATTATGAAAGAAGTTGTTTGGAAATTGCGTTCAACTCAAGGAGGCAAATAAGCTACACAAGGAAGAATACTTGGGAGAAGCACTGTGTGCTTGCCTTGTTTTTTATCCTCTTTCTTTTCTTAGCCACCTACTTTTGACTGTTTTCTCCATTGTCAGAGGCTTGGCTAGATGGCCCTCATGTCTGACCCAGTGTGGCAGAGCAGAGAATTGTTTATTAACTCAGATTCTCTAGATACAAACTATATTTACGTGTTTTCTGTTTGAGTCAGTTAATTCAAAGGAATTAAACAAACAAAACCCTATGTGCTTAAAGTATACAAAAGAAGAGGAAAACCGTCAACTTCTAGTGTTTTTTTGGAGGACTAGTCTGCTAGAGGGCCTTAGTCTCTAAACATCTGAGCGTATGCCTTGAGACCTTCCTAGCAGTGTGTCTGGAGCAGTACTTTTCAGACCCAAGGAACGTAAGCAGTAGCATCAGCCAGAGGAACGTTCTCCTTGAAAAGAATCGGAGGTTGGAGGCTCAAGGGTGTCAAAGTGTGCGTGTGTCTGTCTTCTAGGCAGCGCTGACAGCAGCTTTGGAGTAAACCAAAGCTCCCTACTGGGTGTTGGTGGTGTGCAACACCATGCTAGTAGGTTTTCTCTTCTCTCTGGCAGCACAAATGCATGTTGAAGCTCCGGGTCTCGGTTCTGCTCTACCTTTAAAGGCGCGTGGTGTTCTCGCTTAACAATTCTGTGGAAGTGTTTTGGGATTTCAGGCGTGTTTTCTGATGCCTTAATATTTCAACAGGGAAAAACTTGTTTGTATGTTAGTTTTCGGTCTTTTGAATCAGACGTTTGTCTGGTGATGCCCCCAGAAGCAAGGTTTCTTAACTATTAGTGATCAGGATCCATTGTGTTGCTGGCTTGGTATCAAAGCAGCAGGCCAGTAAGTTAATCACAAGTATTTAATAAAATTCACTTGATGATGCTGTGACTGCCCTTTAAGAAAGAAGCCGGCTTTTGAATTTACCATGCGGAGAGTCATGCAGCATGATAATGAACATAAAGGTTAACTGGGAAAGTGAGCTTCCTTTCTTTTCCTTCCTCTCCTCTTTAGCTAGCTATCTGAATGGGAGAACTGATTTGACTATCTTCTGTGAGTATTCAGCTCTCAAAGAAGTAGAGCATAACGGTAGCAGTCTACAATGGTGTTAGGTCCTTCACTCACTTCGTCTTTGAGCCTCTTGACTTTGCTTTTGGAAGCGGAGGTCTACAGTGGGAGAAGAGAAACTGCAGATGAGATGGTTACTTGGGTCATTCAAAGCCCAAGAGGACCCTGAGGCAGGTGGGAAAGCCTTTCTAAGCCTGGTGAAAGAGTGGCAGAGTAGCAGCTGAGGTGGGATCTTGATCAGTGTTTGAGGTATGTCTGAGGAGGTTGTTGGAGGGGTTTAGAGGATGTCACCTCAACAAGAGTCTTGGGCAGCAAGGCTCATTCAGTGAGTCTGTGTGCCTGGCTGCGCTCAGGAGGCTGAAACTTAACAAGGTAGGAGACAAAAATCACGGAGGATAACATATCTTAAGTTTGTTGCCTGTGAGTCATGCTCTTGGTGGTAACTGGACCCTGAGCTGTCTGAATTTTTGCTTTTTGCCTCTGGGAAAATTATCCTGCAGAATATGATGTTGGCCTCTGCATATGATAGCTGAGGACCAGCGCCTTCATGCATAGAGCGTGGCTTCCCTGTGCGTGGTTATAGTCCCCACATCTTGAAAAGGAAGCTGTCAGAATGGAGATTCAAAGAGACGGGGTGGTTAGCTGCTGAGAAAAATCTCTTGTGTATTTGGGGAAACCAGTGAAGAGAGTGCACTGTCACCGAGCTCTGTATCTAAGCTCTGTGAAGCAGGTTCAGAAGCAGGAATAAAGGTTTAGCTTTCAAACGCCCGCAGAAGCATAGTTTTGTTGTTGTGAAACGTTGCACTAAGGGATTTTTCTGAAACGAATCTTTTCTGAGAAGAGCAGAATAACTTGGGAGGTGATTAAAAGTATGAGGAAACAATGAATTGTACAGAGAAAGTCCCAAAGGAACTTCTGTTTTTTGTGTCCCACAACTTGAGAATATAGTGATGCAAAAGTAAAGTCAAAGGTGACAAATTCACTGCTGCTGACAGAAAGTGCTTTTTTACACAAAGGCAGTAAAAAAAATTGGAAATGGCTTGTCACAAGGAACTGTGGGGAAGGAAACAAAAACGTGAACAACACATGGGGGACAAAATCTACACATTTTCTTTATACAGCTATGGCTAACTCACTTTATTGAGGGAGGATTTTGTTTCTAGTGAGTATTTTTTTAGTACTGACTCTTGAGGAGGCAACCTGTTGGGGAGGGTAGGCCACTTGTTTGCTGTATTTGGTACAGGCCAAGATGAGTGTCACGTATGGACCTCTCTGGTAATTTCTCCGTTCATACTCCCAGGTTAAATCCATGCTGTGTGTGCGCTATTTAATAATAGCATGCAAAGTGACTCCACTGGTCCAGCCCAAGTGGGAAACTGCCTGATGGTTCAATACGACTCTCTCCAAATTGTATCGGTAACCTGGGATTTGTGCCTGGCTAAAGCTGACAATGTGTCACGCCACTACATTGCTAACGTTCATCAAGCCGTAGCTAAGGTTTGTGGCTTTGGAGTCCTCAGGAGCACCTCGACTTATGTGACAAAAGTTGTTCTTTGCTTTCTACTTTCAACATGGAGTGGGGCCTGAGTTTTAGAGTCGTACTGTAAAAGAGTGGAGGGGGATTAATATAACTGTTTTCAAGCCCATCTAGTGGAAGGGAAAACAAGAATGTATTTGTCTAGTCTTTGGTGCATGATGCGTGTTCTTGTCATGCTGTAAAATTCTGCTTCTTGGCTGTGGCTGTTACGAATGAGTTTGTACCAGTCCTTGAATTGACTGAATACGTCTATCTTCAAGCCATGTTTTAAAGCCCCAGATCCTAGGTTGAAGCGGCGCTGATAATCTTTGTAATGAGGAGCTTGTGCCTTTGGCATTGCATCCTGTCTTCCCTGCTTACTGAAGGAAGAGGTGTATTTTCCAGATACCTCTGTCAAAATTGACTTGGCAGCTGACAAGTTAGTTTAAGTGATGACTGCCTGCTTAATGACAATACTGACAAAATGTATGTGAGAGGGAGGCATAAAAGAGAGAAATGGCTAGTCAGACAGTGGAAATGAAGTGGCAAATTTGCTTCAGAGTTGCTGACAAAAAGTGCAAATGTATGGATATTTATCTTCCTGGTGGATCAGAAGCAAGGTGGGAAAAACTGTAGAAAATTTCAGAAGGATGGCCGTGGACTGAATTATTTGCTTCAGTAAATTATTCTGCTAGTAGGGTGTGTGTAAAGGCTTAAATAGGTATTCTGTGCAAGAAAGCAAGTCATTAATGCCTTGTTGTGCTCTTCATTTTGAGCGTAATATCTGTCAGATGCATACCTGAGCTGTCTATGAACACTCTTTCAACTATTTGGGGCTGGAGGGGAGGACATAGGGATGGACCGGGACGTGACACTCTTTTTTCCTTGCATCATCCTCTGTCTAGCTGGGTAAACAGTGGTGTGCTCCTGATGCTTAGGCTAATTTGAGTATCAGTACTTCACACTGCGATCATGTATCGTAGCCTAGTTGTTTGGTGCACAACGATTATTTGGCACAATCATGCATTGAAGCCAATTGCCATGTGAGCTTCCGAGTGTTTTTTTTTTTTTTTCTGTGGCAGTGTTTCTCTGGGTGAACTGAAGGTGAACTTGGTAATTCCTTGTCCGAGTCACGTTGTAGCATTGCAAAATATCTAAACAAGTAACCTTTGTTTGGGTCTCCGCAAAGAAAGACACTGAGACTGCGGCGGGTACGTTTGGGGATGTTAGAAATTATGGAAATAAAAAGAATCATTTTCTCTCCCGAGTCTGGCTGATTAGCTTTCTTCTGGGTGAACGTTGGGTAGGACATTCTGGGATTTGATCAAAAGGTGTCAAAGTTGCGATATATTACTTTTCCTGCTCTGCTTCTGTTATATTAACTATAGCTTCATATGCAGTGCCCGAAGATGTGCAGGCCTAGGAAATGAAGTGATTAAAACTTAGCTTACGTGAGTGCTACTGCTGAGAGCAGAGGTGGTCAGAGGAAATGAGTTTTGGCTTTTTATTTTTTCTTGTCTGAATTTGAACATTGGCTCATTAGAGCAAAAATACATCTTAGTCTAGTTTGTAACATGGTGGACACTTCATGTACAAGACTCCAGGAGGAGACATTCAGAACTTCCAATATTCAAACAGGTTAAAGTCAGAAATTGCCTCGCTGTGAATTAAAGCTTCCCTGCTTTCAGGTTATTTCTGTTTGTTATTATTGAGCCCCCCCTCTTCAGTTCTTTCATTTTTTTTTTTTGCCTTTTTCTGTCATGAAAATAACTCGTCACATCCTCAGTTACAAAGAATATCCTTTTTTTGTGGTCTCCAGGTTAATGAATTGAAGATCGGAATAATAGTGTTCAGTAACCATTAAGTGTCTGATGTAGATACCTCTCCCTGTTCCCACAGCATGTCCTCTCCCCAGTTGATCCAATGGCATTTCTCCTTTAATTCATTATATATTTAATATTCCTAACCACTGTTCTTGTACGTAGGACATTCTTACTGAATAAAGAGAAAAGGTGTTTTCCAGCCATCCAACTGCTCTTGTATACTATGCTTAAAAATAATGGTTTTCAGTACTGCTGAAATAGCAGGGTGTATTTGTTCTACCATTTGTAGCTGATGACTACTTAACCTTAAATGTGTATGGTTGAATATTCAACATGACTTAAGTATTTGAGTTTTTATTCTTCTCTTAATTATATCATATTCCGTAAAGTGAAGGGTGGCTTAGCTGGGCTTTCAAGTAAATGTTGCTCCTGTAAGAATATATAAACCAGACATCTCAAAGAAACAGTTTGTGAGGTGGGGCAAGGTAAATGAGTGTAATACGCTTTATGAAGAATGTTAAGTAGAAGGTGAGTACATTGGAATAGCCTTTAAAAGAAAAGGAATGTCTAAATTTTGAACATTGGCTGCGTAATAACTTCTTTAAATGGAGACAGCCAGCTTTGAGATACCTGCTTACACTCATGTTCCCAATGCACTAAACTGCGATGGTATAAAAACATACACGTGTGGTGGTGTGCCCTGGCTGAAGTGACCTTCAGTCGAGCTCTTGCTCCCGTGTCCCGAGGGGTTTGGGCTGGCCGACTTCCCCGTCTGGCTGCGCAGGTTACGACACTGCCGGGGCTGCGGATGAGTGCGGTTCAGTGCTTTATGCCATGAAACTTCTCAAAGTTCACTTTCTGTTCTTCATAGTGAGGTCTGTCATCTGGATGTACAAACCTGGTGCTACTCTCTTATTAGCTCTCGTATTTGGAAAGAAATAAGGCTCTGGGTTATTTAGATTTTTTTTTGTTTATTATTTATTTGTTTCTATTCTCCTGCTGCCATTTGCTGTCAGAAACAGCAGAGATTTTGGTTTATTCAGAAAATTGGGAAATTACACTATCTGTAGTGATTTATGGTTTAAAAAAACTACACAAAACAAACAAACAAAGAGTCCTATGTAATTTAGTCATCATCCTCCAAGCTTTGTAAAAGGGATCATCACATCTCTTGGGTCACTGCAAGTGGGACACATTTTGGAAAATAGCTGGTATAATGAGACTGATTTTTATTTATTTATTTTTTCCTGAAAAGCTGTTATAGACTGCTTATTTAAAAATAAATCTTTAGTTTCATGAAACCGAAAACACCTCAAACTACTCACCCCTCCCTGGTCCCTGCCTGTGTGCCTGCTGCTTATTTTTATGAGGAGGAACAAACGCTGTCTTGGACTCTCCTTAGGATGTGAGCTTTCCCTCCCACAACAGATAGCTGTATGTATCATGTTCCTATTGTTTCCCTTATCTCCTATCCCCTTTTAGCATTGTATGCACTTCCCACGTTTTTCTCCTCAGCTCTTGTTTTCTGTTAAACCTTGGAAGCCCAGTGGCGGTGGACTAGTCGCTGCCTTCTCCTCTTTCTTGCGGCAGAGCGCTTTGTGACCTAGAGCAGCTGCCCCCTCTCTTTCTTAACAGTAGAGGGGGAAAAAAAAAAAAGATGTAGCACATGCAAATCTGCAGTCAGTTCCCTTTCAGTAAGTGGCTTCCCCTCATGGCATGAAGGTTCAATGGATGGACACCGCACAGTGCAAGCAGATTGCTCCGCGTGGCGTATGCTCTGTACAAGTTCAGAACTGAGCTGTTTACAGGTCTTAGTGGTACTCCCTTTGTGCCAGGCTGGGGAGCATTAATAAGACAAGATCAGTTTTTTTTACCATGCCTGTTTTGCGGTTTTTGTTTCTTTAATCCTTGAATTAATGCCTCTACACAGTGAATATTAAATATGCTCTTAAGAGTGCAGGCAGAGAAGCAAGAAGTGGAACTGGAAGGGAGAAGAAGTGCTGGAAACTGAAAGCCACGTCTTCATCTTAGTCAGCAGATCTTCTGAAAACCCAAGCGCCGTGTTCCGTGATACGATTACCCAAATTCAATAAACCTCTCCTGTTAAATCCCAGAGGCAGCTGTATGTCTGGCATAATCTCCTGTTCGTGGTACTTGCTGAGGACAGCCTGCCGGGTCACCAGAACTTCCTCCTGCTTCTGACAGACAGCGGCTATCCAAGGGCATCCAGTGAGGGAGACTTTAGCTGAGTCAAAGCTGGTGGCAGCTGGTAATGAGCAGAAGCAGTTGTGATTTTCTTGTGGATACGTTAGGCCCGAATGAATTGCCTGTGTTCCTAGTTGAAAATCTGCCTGAACTGATATTGAAACAAATCATTTAAAAATAGTCTGTTGAGTGGGCCTAGGTTTATGTCCCTTGTTGCTGATGCAAGTTGGTCTTCAACAAATGAAATAGTAGATCGTTATTCACTTTGCAAGATCCGTATCTTTCATTCTGCTTCTGCCCATTTAGCAAGGTTTTACTGTTTTTCAAATTGCTAGTGAAGGCTAGTCAATTGAAGTGTTAGAAACCAGGAGTTACTTATAGTTATCTACTACAGCATGGCTTCATATCGCCATAAGATAGATCAACCTTAAATACGAAGCACTTATCAAGTACCTGCTGGGGCAGACCATCTTTGGGTGCTTGCTGTTGGTCTGAGAAGGTAACTTCCTAATGTAGTTCAGACAACTCTGTTATTCATTATGTGTGCAGGAAGCATTTCTCAGTTTTAAAACATGTGACACAAAAGGTCACTTCTGACCACAAGAACTGCCAGCTCTCAAATGTCTTTGTGAAACCTGGTTTCTATATTTTTTTCAGAATCTGAATGTCTCATTTTGTAGACTTTTTTTTTTTTTTTTCCCCCAGTGGTGACTGCCAGCATTCAGCTGCTGTTTTACACTAGCTTTTAAAAGTTAGGTCACTTGGAAATACTTTAGCCCTCTTCTTCCTGTCACCTAGTCCCAGTCAATTTGGAAAGCTACTGGTAAGATAAAAGACTTATGGAAGTAATACTTGAAGTGCAGCCTAGGTATGACTTAGCAATTAATTTTATCTCCAAAAGGAACCATGGCCAATATATTCAGGGCACATCTGGCCCTTTCTGTATGCCCTAGAGTGCCAGTGTCTGTACTGAACAAAGCCATGTTGTTGTTGTGGGAGAACAGGATGATCTCTGGCTGTGGGGAAGGGTAGGAAAGTGTAACCGGGTTGCCCTAAACGTCCTCCAGGCTGATTACTGAAGGCTAAAAAACTGCTGCTTTTGGTATTCTGGTGCTGTGTTGGAAGCACACCGGAGATCCTTGAAAATGTCTGAAGCCTGAACTTTTTTCAGTGTCTTTGTGGTTGGATACCTAAACTTAATCCACAGGGGACCTGTTTTCATTAGAGAGGTAAAATAGTACATAGTTAAAGTGTTGCTGTCCTTAATTAAGATGTGTTTATTAAGTTTATGGTATTTCCTCACTCAAAGAATGGTGTGATGTAAAATATTGTAGTGCCTTGGTGTGTACGTAGTCACTCGTCTTCAGAAAAACTTCATTGGAAATTTTGATTATTAAAAGAAAAAAGGCCGTATAAAGATGACTAGGGTGAAAGCAAAGCATCTAATGAGGAAGCTGAAAAAAACTAAGTAAACTTAAAACAGTAATAAAAATGAAGAAAAACAGGAAGCATTTCTCATTTGTGAGGGAACAGGCAGATGCTGATTGCTAACTGTCTTTGCGGAGAGCAGGAATGACTAATAGTGTCAGAGTTTCAGAGGGTTTACTGATGTACTTTTAGGAGAGCAATCTCAACCCCACCCATCTCTGATTTTTTTTTTTAATTTTTATTTTTTAATACCACACCTGTATCAATGTTTGCTTGGGTGAACTGGAAGCCAAGTTAACTCGCCGGTTCCGTATTGAGCAATATAAAATATCCAGCTCGCCTTGAGTGACCTCCAGGGCCCTGCAATGCTGGCTGAACTGTACTAAAAGAAACCTGGCCCTGCATTCCTGTGTGAGCTAAGGACCAGCTTCTCTCTTTGAAGAGCGGACTTTGGGCGGGATTGCAGGCTTTGAAGTTCTCCTTTCTGGAGGTAAGGACCTGGTAACAAGCTCTGCTTAGCAATTGCACGCAGAGGCGGGATCGTCTGCAGCGCCCGTTCCTCTGTGGAAAGAAATTGCAAATTTAAGGAAAAAGGATCAGATTTCAGGTACTGGAAAGGAAAACAAGCTGCTTTTAGACTTTGTCCTGTGGAAAATTAATTGCTTTTCTGTGGGAGTGACTTCTGTGAGGTGATGAACTGTGGTTCCAGAGGGTGTTATGGCGAAAAGGCTTCTTGCACAACCCAGAGCTGAGAGTCTGACGTGGCCATGGTGGTTTCAAAGCCCACTTCACTTCTGTAAGTGGTCTCTTTGTTACCTTCACTGAGCAATAGCTGGCTTTAAGCCCTGCTGCTGCAGTTAAGGAGTTGGTGTTATTGCTTCCTGCAGAACTCTTCCAAAGTAAATCCAGAGGTTATTTTTTTCCTCCTCATAGTTTGCTTCTAATCATATCTCTCCTTAAGCTTGTCATCTGCCGAATGACCAGTTCTTCTTTTAAGTAGCAGTTTTAAATTGCCTTTTAAACATAAAACTTCAGAAGAATTTTACATCGATTCTTACATTTTACTTTCTCAAATTCAAATTTCTCAATTCAACCTTGCACTCCTGCTCACACCTGTACAGAAGCTTGGTGATTTTAATTCTCTAGTGCTCTGCCACATATTCAGTAGGGGTGGTGTTGATACTGGAGTTCTGACACGGTGTTTCCTCTTAGAATGATAATGTCACACAAGTCTGGCATCACCTCATTTATTTTGCCAGACTTCAGCAGATAAAATGTCTTCTTCTAAAACATCATAGTTATGTAGGGAAATAGATAAATACCGGTGTCATTTTGTCAGGTTTGTATTGCAGATACTCTTGAGATGTGCTTGCTGGATTGGCAGGGCTAAGGTCATTTTTACATTTCATTTACAAGGCACTGTACTTCAAGACAGATGAAAATATGTGAACTGCTTGAAGCTTCTGGGGTTATTTTCTTCTCCTAAAAAATAAGCGTGGATCAAGAGAGCTAAATAAAATAGGTGGTTTGAAAAAGAAAAAAGCAAGTCTCATTTAGCTAAACGAAAAAGTTACTTGGGGTGGTAGAGGTGTCAATGGGATCTTTAGCTGCAATATATATTTATTTATTGGGGTACCTATTTATATATATGTTCGCTTACTGGGATACCCAAAGTTTTTGTTGGCAAAAAGCATGCTAGATACTGTGGTTAGGAGCATTCTTCCAAAACGTTTTGTGTTACAATAATACATGGTTTAAATTTGAAACTTTGGATAGAAAGCATACTGGTAGAATAAAACTGGCCTGTCAATGGGACTTTGATTTTGAAATTAAAATTCTTGTGAGTTCAGAAGTTTGGGCTTAGTTTTAGTAATAGCAGGGTAAGTTTTGATTTACTCTTGTCAGCAAGAAAAAAGCCCACTTGTACTTAAACAACAGAATAGATTCCAGGTCATCTTTTGTCCCAGAGAAGTTGAAAATAGTTAATGGGCTAAGTCTTGTAGATAATGGGGATCTTCTCTGATAGTATTTATTGTCCCTTATATAGGAGTTATGCAGCTCCTTTGTCTGGTGAAGGCATTCCTGGTCAGATACCATGAACATGCATTTAGTCCAAAGACAGTCAGTTGACAAGTCCATCTACAAAAAGACTATTGCAGTTAAAAACACGCAGACTAAACAAATACGTGAGGTTACAAATGAATGTAGACTAATGGCCAAGCTGGATTTTGTTTGCGCAACAATACGTGTTTTGTTGCAAGGTCCCTTGAGCTGGTAGCAGATGACAAACCGAGCTCTTGATATTTTGTGGTGTCCCACAGCCCAAGAGCTGTTCTGAAGAATATATGAAGTGTAGACATGAAAGTAGTGAAGAATTTAAGTAACCAGGGAGTGGCAGTGACTCTGTGCTACAGTATTGGTTGTATAGTAAGGCAGAAAGGTTGGAGAAGAGAGCTACAAGCATGGTAGCATGGCTTAGAGGCAATGGTTAAGTCATACAGGAGTAAGTTTTAGTGAAGAGTAGTTTTTTTGTTGTTGTTGTTTTATTTATTTATTCATGTGCTTTACTTTATTTTATTTTTTTTTGGAAGAGGGCACTTTGTGAAGGGCACTTTGTCTTATCAAAATTCAGTCTGAAAGCTGAAATACAGCATATTAATCTGTGGAATATTAACTCCTCTTTCTTTGGTTATTTTATGAAATACAGATTCTTCAGTCACAAGATGAGGGCTGAGTGAAATTGTCATCGTTGTTATGCAGGAGATGAGACTCAAATTAGGATTACAGTCGCTGATCTCTGGCTTTACTCTGTGAATCTCTTTTTATTTTTTTTCTTTTTTTTTTTTTCCCTCTCCTCTCTCCTTCATTGTCTTGATCTCCTCCAACCTGTAAATGGGTCTGTCTTTGGGAACTGGTAAATGGAAGTCTTCATTGCTGGTTATGGAATGAAAGTTTTCAGTGCTGGATTAAAAAAGTTTCTGGCTGAAACTTATTATTCTGACTGAATAATACGGGATTTCAAAAGATGACTGAGCGATGTTTACTTTATTGAGGAGTGAGAGAGAGGATTTCATCTGCAGTAACAATTTTTTTGGATACTTCTGTGGCTTGGTATATTCTGAAGGAGGTAATGGTGGATCGACCAATTTAAGTTGCTAGTTACCTGGTTTTAGTTTAGCTGCCTTTAGAATGAGAAGCTAACCAACCAACCAACCAAAAAAATAAATAAACCCACCAAAAAATACCAAACCAACCCCAAAGCAAACTTTAACTCATTTTCAGTTGTGGACTCTTTAGGTGTGTGTTGGGAGTTAAGCCTATGTCTTTTGAGTCATTTCTTTAGCACCTTGGAAAAATGTTGTAACAAGACGTTTATTTTGGAGTTTTTACTAGTGTGTGCCTAGAAAGATAACCTTCTCAGAGGGTACAAAATAAAACTAAGCCTGTAGCAGAAGTTCCCATTACTTTTTGTTGTTGGAGAAAAGCATATCGCAACAAGCCATCATCTTCAGATAAAACTCAGATCATCTTGTAGATCATTAACCAAGTCTTAGGGTGGTTGGCATGTGACTCATAGTACGCTATGCTGGCATGATTCTTGCGTAAATTCTCAGTGTGCTATTTGTCCTACCAATAAAAGGCCCATTTAAGTGTACTTCTTTGGAAAAAATCTTCTATGTGAATTGTGCCGAAATATCACTTTTGAAATGCAAATGGGATTGATGTTTTAATAGCTATTAGGCAATCAGTTGAAACTGCTTGACCAATGGGCGTAGTTCAAGCTTGATAGTGGATGCTCATCTCGGAAAGGATGGAGGCATGAAGGTGTTTATTCCCCTGGTCGGTCAGGGCTGTGCTGTAATCACTCTGGGAGCATAGAGCAAAAAAAGAAAAAAGGAAACAAAGCCAAAATACAATGATGAGCGTTTTTTCCTAATGAAAATCATAACAGCGGAAGGAAAATAAGGACAATTGCAGCTGTTCATTTCAGCTTGCTGTTAAGGTGACTTTCCTTTTGGAAAGGCTGTAAACCAGGAATAAACTTGAATCTCTAAAGAAATATAAGGAGCGTTAGCAAAATTATTCATCCTCTTAAGGAAAAGCTCCTATTTTAGAAGGTAGGTGATGTGGCTAGAATTTTAGGACAAAATCTTTTCCCTATTTCGTATTTGACAATCCCTTCTGAAACACGCCCTGCAAAATTTATTTATGGTATATCTGTTATTTTTAGTTTAGTTATATTTAAAGGGGAGGAGAAAGAAGTAGGCAAAAGAAGTCAGGATAAAATCATTTTTCATTAAACGTATTAATATTCCTGGGTATATAGTGTAATGAAATTTCCATTTTCAGAAAGTAAAAGCCCCATTTTTCAGATGCTTTCCAGTATCGCTGTCTTCCAGTGATTCTTCTTGTGTGTAAAGACTCTGAATTGGTGCCTTTCCCAGCCATACTGGTGGTGATTACAACTGGAAAAAAAATGAATTCATATGCTGGGTTTGTACTGGAACAAGCAAAAAGAGTGGAACTTCCTAAAGGTTGCAGGGTGTTTTTTTTCTATATTTTTATAATGCTGTTTAAAAAGTTGTTCTAATATTTGGCCTGCTTTCTATATCTGTTTCCATAGTAGAGAGTAGAAAAAATGTGATTTGTGTTTTTAGCGCCCTTACCTAAAGCGGGGGAAGTACGTGGCTTGCTTTTCTTAATGCAAACTGGTAGTTCCTGGTGTGGACCAAATAGCTACTTTAGGTGTCTGCGAGGATGCTGGTTTTGTTACTTAAAGGAATGGAAATAAAGGACAATTTTTATTTTATTTTTTCTTTGTATATTACATAGGAGATGGAATCCCCAGTAAATTTGCTAGTAGAGTAACGTTTGGTAACTGTAATCAATATTGGATTAGTGGGAATGGGAATTAGTGGATGGAAATCATTTTTTTTTTTCCAAATACTACCGTGTTTTCCCCTCTTATTCCATGGAGACTATATTAATATCTGTTAAATATTTCGGCATAAATTTGCAAAGTTACCCGCCAAAGATAAAAGATGTATGCTTCTTTAATTGCATTTAAGAATTAAGTAGTCCTTCAATTGTTCATCACTGAATTTTTCCTCTTTTTGATTCTTAAAAAAATAGGCTTCCTAAAAACAGAGTTTATGTGTATGTTTGGATATGTTTTTTGGATCACTGATGGTAGTTCAGCGGGCTTCTCAAAAGTATCTCTTTGATATTTTTATTTACATAGATGGGTGCAGCTTAATCTCTCAAGATAAAAGCCATCATGTGGTATCATAGCTCATAAATCTGTGATTATAGTGTCAAGGTATTCCTGTTTTATGAAAACTATTCTCTACCTCCAACTCTATAACTGGTTGGATTCTCTTGAGTAAATTATCAGGCTGTTCAGGCAAAACTAGATCAATAAATGGAATATTTTAATATTTCAAAGAATTCTATTCTGTAATCTGCCAGTAGATTGTGTAAGAACTCTGTATGTGAATTCAATGGAGACTGGCTTAAAGTGGGATAATGTAATGCCACATCCAGATCAGGAAAATAACCTTTTCCTTCTGTATAGTAGTGCACTGAGTTCTCGAGGGCTGCTTTTTATTTAGATGTCACTAAATTAAATGTATTTGAAAACATCTTCTGCTTCACTGTTTATAGTTAGTGAGGCTTTTCTGTCTGTGATGAATAGTTCAAACATATTTTGTTTTTTTGAATTTGGGACTTGCCTCCATTTGAGTATTGTTCTCTATTTTCATGTGAAGATACTTGTACTGCTTGAAACAAACATCCTGCATATACTTCCTGCCTGGACGCCAGCCTTCAGGGCAGTACTGGAGCCCATTCAGTGTATTTCCTTTATTTATAAGGCAGTATAAATTCCTAAATGCTATCAGGCTTGAGGGGTTTTAAGTAATTCATAGCTAAAGATGACGCAGTGGATAAGTTGTAGTCCTTCTAGTCTTGACTTTTTGTGTCCGAGTGAAACATTTGTTAACGGGGGTGTGATATTTGTAGTAAGATAATTAAAGCTGCCTGAAGGACAGTGCTCAGGTTGATGGCGATTTCTTGTCTTGCCTAAGCGAGGAGTGAGTGATGGCTCTTGCTTGTGTGCCTTTCTTGCTCACACTGAAGGGCTGTGTTGCAGAGAGCTTTACAAGCCTCAGATGCTTCGTGTTTGTAGAGTGGGGACATTTGCAGGGCGTTTGGAATTTCAGACTCCTTCAGAATTTGGCATGTTTGTTCTTAGGGCAAAAATATAGAGATTTAGGTGAGAAGACTGACTCTTTTGCCACTTAAAATCTTCTTTTAATATGAGACGGATACTTGACTTAGCAACTGAGAGTAAGTTACATCTGGAAATGCAGTAGGCTTGTCCCAGCCCTATACTACTACATTGAGGTTGCTTTCCTGACTGTTTGGTTCTGGCAATTTTTCTTAAGAGAGATGTACTGAAGAATTTTTCTTTGTTCATTCAACCAATGCAGCTGTTATTTTCTTTTTCCACGTCTAGCTCTTTCTACTTTACAAGATGAAAGTGAAGCCCTTTGGGTATAAGATCAGGACTTTCCTATGTTTATATTATGTTCTGCTTTGGCCAAGGCATCCGTACACTACATCTTAATAACTTAAGTAGGTTCTCATGAAGTAGGGCACAGTTCACACCTTGAATGTTGATTACTTTCTGAGTAATGACCATAAACAAAATAAATGTTGTCTTGATTTTTAGTAGAGCTAGAGGTCAGTTGCACTCTGAAACTTCCATGCACCCAAGTATATTCTCTTATATAGCATTGTAAATGTATAATACCAGGTAAAGACGGAGCGAAAGTGAATTTTCTAGTTACTCAACATTAAATGGTTTGGTGTTTTTTATTTTTTTTCCCCTCCCACAAACTTTTATGCTATGGGGAATTTTGTCTTGGAGCAAAACCAAATGTTGGCATTTCAAGTGGATCGGGAAATCATGTATTCAAGCAGCTTCTGGGTATGTAAAAAATTGAGCTCTTCACTGTTCTCAGGCTCATTTGTTTCCACTAATTCCTACTTATGTCCTCCATGCTAATCCTTTGTGATGGAGAGCTTTATTTTTATCCCCAGGTAACCACAGGCATAGTCCAGTTCTTCTTAATAGAATTCCTGGCTTCAAGGGAAATGCGTTAAAGCTGCCTAGAATGAATAAATATCAATATTGAACAGGAAGTGAAGAAGTCAAAACTTTACAGCCCAAGTCACGTGTGGGCAGGGGAATTTTCCTGAAGCCTTCAAGGACCTTTATTGCTTGCTTTTTGATAGTCAGCCTGTGTTTTGGTATACGTGTGCAAACAGAAATCTCAGTTTCCAGCCAAATTATTTCCCCTAATGTCAATTAAAGGGTCATAACGTTACTGGTCTGTCTGCAAACAGAAGGAAATGCTGTTTATTAAGAAGGAGCTTCTGTGTATGGTCTTGTGATGACATGGATGGTCCTACTGAAGCAAATCAAGAGCATCAGGGTCACCCTGTGAACCTCTGTCTCGCTGCAGCTGAATCCGCGTTTCTTTCTAGTACTGTTGTCTGTGCTGTCTCATGGGTGTCATACTTTGTTGTTTTCTTTCCTGTTTTGGCTATCTTCTTAGGGCACAATTCCTGTCTAACTTTGCATGTGCTTGGATTCAGACTCTCTTTTAAAAGAGAACTAGAATTCAGAGGGGAAAATCTTGGTGGTGCCTCGTGTCTGTGCTCATTCCTCCTGCTTAAATTACAGCGAAAAGCCTGGGAAGAGATCTGGTTTTATGGGCTGTCTCAAAAACTTTCTGGACAATTTTGCACTTGCGTTTATTTTAAATACAGTACTAATGTACTTCTACCACTCACCTTTGTGTAGTTTTCCACACTACGTGTTTACTTTAAAAACTCAGAATTTGGGACTGTTTTCAGACTTAGGTATCAGAATAACATCACTTTTTTCAGTATTTTCGGGAAGACCTTTTTAGCTCTTCAGTGTTCAAGGTGTTATGTTCCTTCAGGACTTAAGGTAACAGTCTGTTTTGCATTCTTCTGTGTGCTCAGCATTAAGAGATTTAAAACTCGTTCTTCCAGTGGAAGATTTCTTGGAAGTGTGTGTGGGAAGTCATGTTTAGAAGCTGCGGTGAAATCCTTTGCAGAGGTGTTTGGTAAGGAACAGATTTAAATCTGGCTGGAGGAAATTTTTGCTCTCCTAAACATCAACAGCAACTTCATAAGCTACTTGGGGTCTCATCCTCCAGGGTTGGTGGCTAGGGACAGAGCTCCAGGAAGCAGCTGGGGGCAGCTGATCCCATGGCTGGGAAGGGAAGGGGAAGCTTGGTCAGGCTGTGGTCCTGTCTGGAACAAGCCTTCAGGTGGGCTGCAGCCACCCAGCTGCAGGTCAGGGTGCTGTAAGAGGCTGGCTAGGTCAGAGCCAGGCCTTCAGTTCTTGTCTTAGCAGGCTTTGGAATCACAGAATCATTAAAGTTGGAAAAGACCTCCAAGATCACCTGGTCCAACCATCCCCCTACCACCAGTGTTGCCCACTAAACCATGTCCCTAAGCACCACATCCAACCTTTCCTTGAACACCCCCAGGGATGGCGACCCCGCCACTTCCCTGCGCAACCCGTCCCAGTGCCTGACTGCTCTTTCTGAGAAGAAATGTCTCCTCATTTCCACCCTGAACCTCCCCTGGTGCAACTTGAGGCCATTCCCTCTAGTCCTATCACTGGTTACCTGTGAGAAGAGGCCGACCCCCAGCTCCCCACACCTTCCTTTCAGGTAGCTGTAGAGAGCAATAAGGTCTCCCCTGGTCCTCCGCTTCTCCAGACCAAACAACCCCAGCTCCCTCAGCCGCTCCTCACAGGACTTGTGCTCCAGGCCCTTCACCAGCTTTGCAGCCCTGCTCTGGACACGCTCCAGGGCCTCGATGTCCTTCTTGTAGCGAGGGGCCCAAAACTGAACACAGCGCTCGAGGGGCGGCCTCACCAGAGCTGAGTAAATCTAGCCTTGCTCATTTATCAGACTGGCCTCTTGCAAGATCTGCTTTTCTCTTCTTTTCCCTGTGGATTTCTTACAAGCTTTAGGGTACTGAGGTCCATTTGGCTCCAAATTCTTTGCTTATGGGAACCACCACAGAATTCTGAAAATGCTTCTTGGCTGTGCTGCTCCTGAGTGGGTGAAGACTCCAACAAGATTTCATGTGCTTGCTGGAAGAGCCTCTGAAATAATAATGGTGCTGCAGATGATATGGCCATAGGGATTTTGAACTGCTATAAATAAGGCAAAACATAAAGATAAAAAGAAAAACTGAAATTAGTTACGGTCGCTTGGCTTTAAAAATTTCCCTAATATTATTCTTTTGTGGTTGATGTTGTTGTTCTTGCAATTCCTTTGATTGCAAATTATTTGATACAGTTCTGTCACTCTTCCCTGTTGCCTTTCTTTTTTGCAAGGGTGAAATTGTTTAATCCTTGGATTCGGGGTTTGCAGTTTAATTTAGCTGACTGTGTAAAAAGGCATGTTGTTGGAGCGGGACCAGGTCCTTCCAGACAAAGAAGTAACTGGTCCTAGGAAAAGGATGGCTATCTCTGTAGTAAGTTTTTTCACAGTAATGTCTGGTATTATTTGACCTTTATTATGTTGACTGAGACCTTGAGGATAGTTGAGATTCTAATTTAAATTCATTGCATGGTTTTGGGGGGGGGGGGGTCTGCATATTCCAGCCCCTGAGTGCTACCAGTGGTCTGCACAAGGAGACTGTGCAGAAAAGTAAATTATGCATTTTTCTGCATGTTTATGTAGATTAAGATGTGTGGGTGAGCAAAAGACTGTCCATAATTCCTCCAATATAATTAATCCCTTATGCAAGGAAAATTCTTTCTGCTTTTTACTCTTTTCAACAATATGTTAGTTGTAGAAATAGTCAGTTTGTAGTTAGAATGTAATTGTGTCATGGTTTATATTATGCTGTGCAAGATTAGATTAGCATACAAATTCCATAAAACAAGCAAGCGTATTGTTCTAGCACTTGGTTCTGTACCAAATGGTTTTGGGGGCTGGATTTTATGGCTTCAGCATCTCAAGTGGGAGAACGAGGAGAATATATGTTCCATCGTGGCTTCCAGACCGCAGTATAATCGGGATTCTGATGAAAACAAAGTAGGTCATGGCACAAACTTCTACAAAAAAATGGAGATTTCTAACAACTCACTTGCAGTGCAACTGAAAGAACAAATATGAACGTGAGATTTGAGGAAAAAGTGTGAAAGTACTCACCTCCTCCTTCCCCTACACCCCAATCCCCCTTGCCCTTACCTAGCATAACCAAGCAAAGGAATCTCTCTTCTTTTCTTTATTCCCCCTTATTTCTGCTTTCCATATCACTGGTTAAAGAGCATCTTGCTGGAGGAAAACAAAAGTTACACAAAACTGCACAGATGAAGTTCTCCATAAAGTTTGCGTAATGCTTTCTCAAAAGCAGTTCATTGAATTTTTGACCTCTAAAATGTGATATAACAGCAATTTCCAATTATTCACTGTAGGTAAGCATTTAAACTACTTGCATGCTTTTTTGATGAGGTATCCTCATTTTCTCTATTAAGAGGAAGTAACCCAGAGACTAACCAGAGAATTTACAGACATCCATTTATACCCTTTTTCAGTCATTCACCATTATTTTTGTTTTGACTATTTGATTATTATTTATTATGAGTATTTTTACTCATACAAAATTTTTCACATTTCTGGGCATCCACACCATCTTCCTTTATACCTCTTTATATTTTACTCTGCATGTTTTTAGATTAATTTCTTTGGCAGTTACCAGAATTTTAGTCAGTGTTGAAAGATTCGTATGGATTTCATATTTTAGTTCTTTTTTCCAGTATTGTTTTACCGATGCATTGATACCTTTGATACTGATATACTGATACCTTGTCTCTCTTCTGACCACCATGGAGTAGTGTCCTGAGGTTTCTCGAAGGACTGCCTACAGTAACTCAAAGGTCTATTTTAAATTTAGTTCCTGATGGGAGGTAGGCTCTAAGTTACCTTCATCATGTGCATGTTCATGTGGCAGATATGTTTTCCTAATACACACTGACCTGTATCTTTTGGCATGGATTTCTGCCTTTCCTGTTCTACAGTCATTTGCAATGATTTCGTGATACTGTAACTCTTGGTGGTCAGTAGCTTCCTGAAAAAAACAACACACAAATGTAACCAGATCATTTCCAGATTTTCTATAAATGAAGGCCCTGTGCGAAGAGAGTGTATGAAAAGAGTTGATAAATTATGTTAAATGTTCAAAAGAGTGTAGTTGGAGTTGCATTCTTGGCTCTTTTTTATTTCCTTTGTTCATTCACAGTTCTGTTCTGTAGTGACTAAAGGCTGGCTCCGATGGCTATTCAAAGTCTCGTGCATTTAATCTTTTTCTCAATCAAGTTTGGGGAAGAAAAGTGAAGGTGCTAGAGCAAAATTCCCTGTGTTGTAGATGTTTGGGCAAGTTGCATTTCCCTGTCAGAAAAGAAAACTCTGTCTGTCTTCAGTCTCATTTCCCTTAGTCCCTTTGCAGCCACTGAAGAGCAGTGTTTCCTTCCCAGAGTTTAAGGTAGAATCAGTTTTGTCTACCAAGAAACAAGTCAGAAGGAGACCATTGAGGCTTAGCTGGAAGTGATGTGAGGTATTTGCTGAATGATGAGGAGGAAGAAATGTTTTGCTATTAACTTGTGGTTATTGAGTGAATCAGGACAACTAAATTGAAAGGTAAATTACAGTTAAAGTGAAGTTAGGGTTCATTTGTATCTGTTTAATGCCCTAAAAAGCATAAGTACTTATGACGTGACAGATGCATAATAATATAGACCATATACAGAAGTATTAAATGACAAAGAGTCTCTTCCTGTAAAGCTAATGTACCTGAGAACAGTGGACATGTAGCATAGAACTAACTTGCTTGTGAAAACCTTCAAAACCTAGGAAGAAATGGTCTTTGATCCAGATTTCTGTACTGGGTGTACTTTGGAAAGTATGTACGTACTCGGTTTGTACTGAGTAATAAATTCTAGCAGAACTTGACACAATAGAACTTACTTTGTGTTTATAAATGGTTGAACATGTGGAACGAGACATCTGTGGATGCAATCAGGGTAGTCAATCATGTGACATAAGCCAATATGTAATTTTTTTTTTCTTTCTGCAACTCTGAATGCTTTGTCACACTTGCACGGTCACTCATCTTTACAGATTATCTGCTGTGAATCAGAGTGTGCAGTGAGCTGAGCTGTTCCGTGGCACGGTTGCACTCTTAAGGAGAAGAAGGAGGAAAAAAACTGAAAATGCTAAAAGTAGCACATTTTACCTTCAGCGCTCCATCCCATCTTGTGAAATTGGCTTAAAATTTCTTAGACTCTTTCACTTGGTTAATGACCTAGCTTCCGCTACACTAACTTCTCTTGTGTTTAAACCTTTGCCAGGACGGGAGCAGTTTCATGGCCTTGGGTCTATGTACTGCAGAGGAGCAGCTGCCGTGATCCTCACATACGATGTGAACAGCCTCCAAAGCCTGATGGAGCTAGAAGACAGATTCTTGGCGCTGACGGACAGTGCAAGTGCTGACTGCATTTTTGCTATTGTTGGAAATAAAGTTGACCTCACTGATGACTGTGCTTTGCCACCGGATGAAAATAGACCTGAAAAGTCTGTTGCCAGCTGTGGCGCAAAGGTGCGAAAACAAGTCCGTGCAGAGGATGCGATTGCGCTCTATAAGAAGATATTGAAATACAAAATGCTAGATGAGAAGGATGTTCCAGCCGCTGAGAAAATGTGCTTTGAGACCAGTGCAAAAACAGGATATAAGGTGGACTACTTGTTCGAAACTGTGTTTGAGATGGTAGTGCCAATAATTGTAAGGCAGAAAGCTGAGGGGCCACCCCAAACTGTAGACATTACTGACTACAAGCCAGCAAAAAGGACAAAATCTGGTTGTTGTGCCTGAAACATTTACGTGATGTAAGAAATGGGAGGGACTGTTCACTCTAGCAGACTGAAGACTAAGAAGTTCTTACAGTTCACCAGAAAAGAAAAGTGAAAGAATAAATAGACTGTAATGGTTTATGTGGGAGAAGGAAAAAAAAAGCCCCACCCACTGCCAAGTCTCCTGAATATTAAATGTTTCTGGGAAACTCTTGTGTATGAGAATATGAGTGAAATTATGGAGGAGGACTTGCCAGTTTCCAAGGGCTCAGAAGACAAATTGTGTTAGTATGTTTGGTAAGGACAATCATTTGAGCAGTTTTGAAGGAGTCTTATTTTTAATGACTCACCATTTCATGTTGCATATAAATGATCTATTTGTATACTCTATGCAGCTTTCAAATGATTATCATCTTTACCCTTGTGATTCTAACTTTGGAAGATTGAACACACGGTACTTTTTTTATTCTTAAAGAGAAAAAGAAAATCCAGATATAATTTATATTTGTAGCTAATAAAGTGATTACAGTCTTCTTATGTCAGTTATGACACTGTAAGATTCAGAAGCTGTACTATTAAAATCACTGTGGATATGTACTCTTCGTATGGAGACTTTATTAATGTGAATTCTAATGCTGGCATTCATGTATTAACAGGCAGCATCACAGATCTTGCTGCTTTAAATGGAAGTTGCAGGAGGAAGTCTTTTCCTTCATTTGTCTCGTGTTGTTTTTTTATGTGGATAAGCAAAGTGGTTTTTTTTTGAGAAGGAAGGAAAGAAACAAGCATGATACCTCTTTATGGTGACTGATACCACAGTGTTGAAAATCTGGGTTCTTTATCCCTTCCAACTCCTCCTTGGCTATGCCCAGGCAAAGCCGCATTTTTGATTTTTATCAGCTGTGTTATTCTACCTGGAGGGAAGTGAGAACTGGTGTTTTCTGATTTATAACAGGAGGAAGGGAAGAGAAACTGCCTGTTGTACAGTAGAAAGGTGCACAAAGGAACACTAAAGAGGTGCATGGTGTCTCGTCTGACTGCAGTAGAGGAGGGCTTATTACTTCATACTGCTTCTAGAGCTTCCCAGCCCTCCCAGCTACAAAGAACTCATGCAGTGGTGCAATATCTCACACTGAGACATGGTAACCAGAGAGAAGATGGTTAGTAAAAACAAAACAAAATGTTACTACTGCTGGGGGAAAAAAACACAGGTTATGTGTTTCCAGTTCTGCAAGTTCTTGTGTAGGGTCTCCTTCATCTTCCTATGGATGCTTCTGGCTTCATTTCCTAAAACTAAGAGGTTAGTTGTTTATATGCTTTGTCATTGCCTTTTTCTGTCCCACCCAAATCATGGTTGTATAGTACATAGGAAGACCATTTCTAAATAGTAATAATTTTGTTTCTTACTTAAGTATATCTTAAATATTTTTCCCAAGTATGTTCTCTTGAGCAGTGTAGCTTCTTTGCAGCAAGTTGAAGGTCAAATAAGCTTTATCTGCTGCTTTCAAGTTTATGCAGAGTACACAGTGGGGAAGAATGGCATGTGAGAAAAGTCTCAGTCACGTTTAAGGGTTATCTCTTGGTCTTGTTAAAGGTTTCCACTTTAACACCTGCCAATCTGTCAGAGACTTAATTGTGCAGGCTCTGGTGTTTAAAACATCAGCTGTATTCAATTAAAAACTTATTAGTTTTTAACAAAAATTCGAGACCAATACCAAGACTTCTTTCTGGATTGGGAAGAGACAAAAAGGCTTGCTTGATCTTGTTTGTGATCAAAAGCAATCTACCAGCATGTCTGTGAGAAGTCTGCCACTGGCTTTGCTGCATTTGGTGACAATTGAACTTCCAGCATGCAAAGGCTGTGCTGGAGCCTTTAGTCACTTGTTGCAAGATGCTTTACACCCAGAACAGGAAAAAAAATGTTTGTAAATTAAACATCTAACACTTCATAAGGTATAGATACTGAAAATTCAATTGCTCCAGCATTTTATTCAGAGGAGATCTTAAGGAATTCCAACAATTTTTCCAAAAGCTACAACCTAAGAATTTTTAATGAAAGGTTTGAAACAGGAAGCAGTGCTGTATGCAGTACCTTTGCCCAAAAGGCTACAACTGTCTGGCATGATGTTAATGGCTTTTTGGTGTTGCTGGCTATTGTTCCTTGAGAAATGCCTGGGCTACGATGGGTGGTCAATCTCAACCTGTGGTGGACAAGGGGGTTGCACAGCAGAACCCAGGAGACTCAGTAATGCATGGGGATTATTAATAAGAAGTTAAAGGGAATCTGGATTATTCAATGTACACGCTAGTCCCATTTCTTCACTACTTCCTGAAGTCAGATTGTGCCTTCAGGCAAAATTTGAAGGTTTTCTGGGGTTTGATATAGGAATTTTTTTTAGTAGTAACTTAAGCTCTGCTGCAGTTGAGCTCCATTTAACAGCACAGTGTTGATGCTCTGCTGCAGCAGTGCCTATGTTGTCTTCATGTCTGCGAGTGTGATCAGAGAGCATGGTTCAACCCTTGATGCTGAAGTTGCACAAATTATTTTCCTGTTCAGTGGTACTTCCTTATTTTATCAACATAGAATGTTTAATACAATATGGCCTGCTCTTGTGCTTCCTACGTGTCCTGCATAAATTCATTCATTTCCTTGCTGCTTCTGGAGGAGCATCCTGATATCCCATTGCTGCAAAAGGCATTTTATACACCCATCCTACATAATTTTACTAGAAAAATTTTGCTTGGCTTAATGAGGGAGAGGAGTATTGAAGCAGCAGCGCAGGAACTAATGCTGATGTGCATGTGTCCTAATTTTTATTGTCTTAATAACCTCACAAGCTAACACGTGCACGCATAAGTGGTTGTAGGAATAAGTGACTGTTTCAGAAAAGTGAAATGATTTGGGAGAGCCGCTGTGCTTACACGGTGTGAAGGGGGTCGTAGTTGTAATGAGCCCGGGGATGCCACTGGCACAGAGGCTGCAGTGAATGCCATTGCCTGTGGTGGCTGATGGTGGAAGCAACAGGGAGGGCAGGCATCAACTGCGAGGCCATTTCTGCTGAGGTGGCCTGTCCCTGCTGCCTGAGGAACAGGCTGGAGAGCTCAAACACTACTTGCTTGGTGTCAAAAATTCAAATCCTCTGAGGGCTGAGGCAGTACATTGCCATGCCTTCTGGGACACGTCTTGGCTGTGTCCCTATTTAATGTCAGCTTTTCTGTGTCCTGCCCAGTGTGGGGATTTCCCCTGCCCTTCCAACGTTGCTTTCCCCACTAATAATTTCAATATGAGGCCTGGACTCAGGCCTTTCATGGCTGCATGGGGAGGCCTCTGCATGAGTGTTAGCAGTGGTGTATGAAGCTCTGCTTGCCCTGACAGGGAGGGAAGCTTATTTTACAAATATTTATTTTTTCTGCTCTTCCTTGTTATGTTCGGCCAGATTATGTGGAGTGTATAAACAGTGAAATAGTTGCTATTTTTTTGTAACACCACCTGAATGAGAGCTATTGGCCTGCCCGTGCCAGCCAGGCCAGGCTGTGACCTGCGGGGTAGGGCCGGATGGCGGGCCAGTGAGGGTGGTTTTACGGGCCTTGCCAGGCGGCTGCCTGTGCGCTTCGGCTTGGTTATGCCATTGTCCGTGTCGCGGTGGAAAGCACAACACCATGAAACCAACTGCATTCAGACCAAACACACGGTAAGTGTGTGTCTTGAAGGTGGTGTCAGAGAGAGGCCAAGGCAAGGTTTCAGTCTCTGGCAGCCAGATAAGGTGCAGCCAAACCCATACAGCAGTCAGTGACCACGCCGCCTCTCTGCTGGCAGCAGTCTGATAACGCCTGTTACAGGGTCATGTTTACTGCCTGCACATTGCTGATTTTCTGTTTCCACATGCCTTGGACAAGCCCAATCACAGTGTGTGGGAAGACATGGCAGATTTGGTTAACGTAGAGCGAGAAATGTTGGTGTCAGCTGGCCAATTGACTTCACTATAGCTATGCCGATATGCTGATGCACCATTACCTATGGAGGGGAATATAACCTTGCTGACCTTTTCCAGGCTCAGCAGCATGTTATACTTCAGGGTATTTTCAGACAGTGAAGCGTAGGACACAAGCAGCATGCTTTGAAGCAAAATATTTAACTATTAGTCAGAAACAGGCAAAAAACTTGTGGTTTTCACATCCTAGGCTGGAGTGGTATGGTTAAGTGAAAAGATTGTTTTGAAAAATCCTATTTCCTGAATAAAAATGTTTTAACTTCCTGGGAGTAGGTGCATCAGGGAGGCAAATTTATCCGGGCAGTGTTTCGGACAAGGCATTTCCCCTGCAAGTGCTGTGCTGTG
The DNA here is from genome assembly GCF_040182565.1 of Anser cygnoides. Taxonomy (NCBI): domain Eukaryota; kingdom Metazoa; phylum Chordata; class Aves; order Anseriformes; family Anatidae; genus Anser; species Anser cygnoides. The sequence goes on along the minus strand of NC_089873.1, from coordinate 149,652,320 downwards.
CTCCAAGGTAGCTGGCAGGCTGAAACCCTCTGGCTGCTGCAAGCATCCCATGTGTTCATGTGTACTTGCTCCCTCCCCTTCCCAGGCAGTGAGTAAGCGTTGTTTGGAGAAACTTGTGTATAAGTACATGGACCTGAAGCACATGACGTACACAAAGAAAGTACAAAAGTTCACTGCTATGTGGCATGTTTTTTTTTCTCTTCTAATTTCCTGAGTGCATTTCAACTCACCACTGTGCTGATGATACTGTGCTGAGCAAACTTGCTTAGAACAGCTTTTGAGAGTCAGAAAACTAATAGACAACACAGCTCGTGGGGAAAGACCTATCTGCTGAGGCTTTTCATGCAAAAAAAAAAAAAAAAATTAGCTGTATAGGAAGATTATGCAACATAGCAGCCATTGAAGTCAAAATAGTTAGCTGTTGTTGCTGACATAATTGTTTTTTACAGGTTTGTATAACCTGTACTTGAATTCTGTTGAAAAAAATTTCATGTGCTGCATTGCAGGAGTTGCACACTATAAAAATCACAAGTGATTTAACTGGTCATCCGACAACCACTGATGGCATGGAAGAGGTAAATTGATGATTATGGGGTGTTTGTTACTGCTGTGTGTAATTTAAAAGGATTGGCAAATGTGGAATAGATTTGACTAATGTACACTGCAATGTTTTCAGTTCTAGGTATTTTATTTGGCTGAAACAAATACCAGTGGAGTTAATTTGTTCAGAGGCTGCCTTTCATAGCTACAGTATGGCCAGAAAACTGATTTTAAGCTCATGTAATTTCTCACTTCATGGATATATCTAATTATACGCACAACTAATCTCGGCTAGAAACTGTGCTAGCTCAGAACTTTAACTGAAGTTACACTTTACATTTTTTGCAGAGGTAACACTTGTCAAGTTTGGTTAATGTTGGTTTCTTGAATGTTGTGGAACATGAATAATACTTTGCTTTAATTTGCAACATCACAATTTATTGGCTTGAATTCCTCTTTCTAACAACAGATGAAATACTACCATCTCCACAGTTTAGCTTAACGGAGAAATTTTAGAACTGCACTTCCCTTCTGGAATGGTTTAAGTGCCACAAAATGTATTCCTGGTTGAAGAAGTAGAACGGAGCATTACGGTAATGCTTTTATTTTTCTTTCTGGCTTAGGTGCAAACAAAGTAATTCAAAAGAGCAGTCCACATGCATTTTTTAGAGAAAAAAAAAAAAAAACCCACTGTTTACAAAATGGCAATCACCAACAAATAGAGGAGTAGAAAAAAACAATTTTTATTTATGATACAGTGAGGATGGAATGTAATTACAAAACCCAATAAACACCTGAAGCAGGAGTGAACAGTCGAAAAATCAGTTGTCGTTGTTATAGAAGTCTCTTCGATTTCAGTTTTAAGTGTTTGGGTATATAATCAGACTATGTCAATGGGAAGAGAATCATTTGCAACCGTGCTTTCCCTCCCCCATCTTGTAGTGGTGACAGACAGCTTTGGGTTAAATGGCTTCTTTAGAAGGGAAGAGCTATCTGTTGCGGCCATTTCTCAAGCCTGGCATGCAATGACATGGTTCTCTATGGAAAAAGATTGTGCCAAATAAATGCTGTGCTTCCTTCCTCTTTGCTTTTGCAAGGAAGGATGCGTGCAGGCAGATATGCTGGTCATCACGTTGCCACACGTCCCCAGCTGCCAGGACCGCATGCCTCCAGGCAGACAACTGGCAGGTCTGCAAGTTTTGACCTTCAAGGTGACGTGGCATTGAACAATGGGCTTTCCTGGAAGACCTACCCCACATGTGACAGCAGCTCCAACAGCACATGGGTAATGCCTGTTTGTGATGAGTAGCCTGGTTTCAGAGGGGAAAAGCTGCAATGCAAAAAATACTCGGTGCTGTGAGTAACATGACACAGATCAATGTCCACAACACGGTGGAGCGGGAGACTTTTGTAATGATCCTTTGGCCTGGAGTATGTCTAGAAAAAAAATGCCAGACTTTTAAAGTAATGTGCTGATCTTCATCATGTAGTTTCCTAACAAAAACAGGAAGAGATGTGCATTTTCTGGTTACTCTTTTTGGAAGGCCTGTGGGCTTCTCTGCTATTTCCAGTGATTAAGTGCTAAAGAGTGGTGAATCTTAAAAAAAAAAAAAAAAAAAAAAAAAAAAAAACACAAATATAAGAAAAAGATGATTGTTCTGATTGTGTGTTTGAAATGCCCAAGCATAAAATACTGTCATTGAAGTTAGGTTTTAATGCTGGACATGAGCACCTTCCAGTGTACATTTTCAGTACTTTGCTAGGCTTTAAGGCTTAGTGTGATCACAGTGTGTTAATTGTTTGAATGAATTGTAGCTGCTAGTGTTTAGTGTTGTGACAAATACAGTTAATAGAAAAGATGCATACGTTATCCTAAAGTAAATGCAGTGGGTATCTGACCAAGGTATTCATTTACTACTGAAGTTTTTGTGTTTCAAAGCTGAGTATTTGTAACATTTGGCAAATGACATAATGTTAGACTAGCAAAAAAATATATATACTGTATAGTAGGAGAACACAACACTAGGTTTGTGTGTTAGACTTGATTTCTGTTACACGTAATTTGCTTTTACAGACACTTTTAAAATTAAATTTCCATTCAGCTTTTGAGGTAATAAGTTAAAAAAGCACCAACATGATTTATTCAAATGTCTAAACATCATAGAAGGTTTCACTGTACAAGAAGTACAGGATAAGCAGGTTCCTTATACTATGAAAGACTTCTATAAATTTTTCATACAGACTTGGCACCTGCTGATATGGCTTCGGATGAGTCCTGCCTTGAGTGTATCTGCTGAGGGCTTGCTTTGGAAGGGCTGGTCAATCGTAGTGAGCCAGAAGCTGTATTTATTTGCAAAGTAATGACAGGTTCCGCGTGCGCCGTTGCATTCGATGAAAGGAGTAGCTCTGAAATCTTCCAGGCAGCTCCCAGGAGAAACCAGCGACTGTCCTCCACCTTCATCACCAGCCGCAGTGTGCTAAGGGAGACAAGGAGGGCAGCGTTCAGAGTACAACCTCAGGCAATGCTGTCAAAAACTTACGTGTGGGGAAAAGAGAAAAAACACTGGAAGTGCTCCTGATTCTTAACCCTAGAGCAGACAGAAGGCTAATCCTGCAACCGTGTAAGACGTAAGGGTTTGGCTATCCTTTATACAAAAGAACAATCTCATATGCTGATGCCACTTCTGACAAACATCTTTGCTATAGCCAGGATTTTCACTGTTTCTAGTCTTAGACCTGGAGAATCATTTGGGTGAGGAGCGCTCTGGCACTTCAGCCAGTTCTCTGCTCAAAGCAGACCCAGCTTCAGAGTTGCACTAGGTTGCTGAGGGCATAGTGGAGTTGTTGATAACTCCAAGGATGGAGTTTCCACAATCTCTACGGGCAGCGTGTTCCTCTGGTTGCCATCATTAAGTAGAACTTTTTTTCCATATAGCTAACTTGAATTTCCCTCATTATAAAGTCTTATTTACTCTGCACTGCACTTAAGGAGCACTATGGAAACAAAAAAAAAAGTTAGCTTCTATACAGATATCTTCCCTCTATCATATATTCATTAACAGCACATTACAACAGCATCATGCACCTTTAAACCACTCAACTGTTACCTTTGACAAGTACTGCAGTAACAAACTGAATGTTACTTATGTTCTGTCAAAGGGATCTCTAACAAAACAGGCATTTCCCCAGTCCCTTTGAGGGCTGTACAGCTGCATATTTAAGTGAAGTTGCATAATTTTCTGTTAAAAACTGAAGGTATTTGCAATACAAATGAAAGCAGCTGGAAAAGTTGCTAAATAGTTTTGTAAACGTGGGAAGAAATCTGTTGGCCTTGGTTTATGCTCAGAGGCCCGCTGTGTCCATGTAAACGGGTAGCACAAGTGGCCACCTTTTAATGGAGTAAAGGATCTGATCTCTGATCGGTGTTGCACGTTGCTGAGGCCTTGGATTATTATTTTTTAAACAGGTCCAAATTGCAAGATGTGCTAAGCTATGATGTTTTGGAGTGTAACCCTTCTAGCATCCTTCTGGATAACAAAGCTGGTAAGAAGGGCTGAACTGTTAATAGTTTTGAGGCCTCTGCAATTGGAGCTGGAAAGCAGCTGGTACAAACTGCACACACTATCTACGCACTGGCTTGGGAGCTCGACAACCTTAGGGCAAGGGCTGTGGCCTTCCTATGCTCAGCGTACAATCTCCCGCTCTGTGCCTGTAATAGCTTCTTGTTTGCTGGTCAGGGCTTCTTATCCCTCGGTAAGGCTGGCACTTTTTAGGAAGCATTATAGTTCAGTGCCCTCTCTGCACGAAATCTTCCCAACTTTTAAGGTGGTTTGGGCAGGAGTCCACGCTGACTCCCTTCAGGATTGTACCTTAGCCAGGGGAAGGAGGTAACAAATTTAAGCCAAGAAGTAAAAGAACATGTACTCTGAAATAACCACAAGCACGCTGTACTTCTCCTTCAAGAGTTGCATAAGAAGCAAAAAAATGTGTATGCCAAACACGTCGTTTGATCTGAGCGCTAGATGGGAAAATGTGAAAGCTTTAATCTTCTGAAACTCCTCTCACTGTACGTTCCTTGGTGCTGGCAGACTTTGTCCCTGCAAAAGCTTCTTGCTAAGGTGACAACTTTGCCCTTAACAATGCTGAATGTTTACATGGGCTTTACAAACAATTAATCCTTGGAGTTCCTGTGAAGTAACTATGAGATCCGTATCGGGGCTTTTTGGAGAAGCAAAAGAAAGGTCAAACATAGGACTGGACAAAAATTGGATCTGCTTTTTCTCAAATCTTTTTTCTAGAACTAAATGAAAAATATCCAATTTCTTTTTTTTTTTTCTTTCTTTTTCTTTCCTGAAAAGTTGAAGCTTTTGGAATGCAAATAATCTGCGGGAAGGGTTGACTACAGCTATTCCATGATGTTTACTGCCAGAAAAATCTTACTCTTTTTTCCAGCCTTGTTTACTTCATCATTCAATCCAGTATTTAATGCATGAACACAACATGGACATATTGTTGCAGGTTTTGACCCTAGTGTGCATCAAGCAAGTCAGATAAATTACTACCAGCCGGATCATTCACTAACATATTCTAGGTACTGTTCACTCACTATGTTGAGTCCTCCGGTGCTTACATGATCCCTCTGTACAGTCCTGCTCCCACAGGTAGCAGTTTGGAGTGAGCCAGAACAAGAGGTGAAGCCTTTCATTATGTTTTACACTGCACACCCAATGTTAAGCTCTTCTGTAAGATCCCATTTCCTAATTATCTTGTAATCACAAGATCTAAGAGATCCTTTGAGCAATCGGATATGCAGCTCTGTTCCTGCCGCCATTAGAGGTATAACACTGAAGATTAACTTTTAAAACAACAGGAGGCTGTCTCTCTTTCCAGACTAGATGAAACACTTTGGCTTCTAAGTGTCTACCAAAAATCAATGATTTTCAGTTTCTAAACGAAGGGGAAAAATGTCTTTTTTTCCCCTCCAGATCAGCCTCTTAATAGTGATGCTCATCAGTAATCCCCACTCTTTTTCTAGCTGTAAAAATGCTCCGTAGGTTACTGCCTGCAGAGCGCGGTTTTACTTGGCAATTCACAGCTGTACCTGTGCTCTGCTCTCAAACATTATTTTGTACATAAAATAAGGGCTCCAGATGCTATTCTGACAAAGAGGCAATTTTCTCTGCGGTTCACAGAAATTTTGCTTCTCACTCCTGTTTCCTAGAAACAAGTTTCCCAGGATGTTGCATAGTTTTGATGTTACTGGAGCTACGACAGAGCAGCCTTCCCAGGGTCTAAGACATACTTAAAGCCTAGTGCCACACACAGTGTGACGCTGAAGGACAAATACCATGAGGAAGGAATATCCAATCCACAAACTGCGCCAGCCTTCAGGGCAGCGAGGAATAGAAGCTTCTTGGCTATGGACAGCAATCGCCACAGCTGGGGCCTCACAGACTGAGCAGCGGCTGATATATGGTCTAATTTCTTCTTCTGCCACAGGCATCATTGGGAGAGGTGCTGTAGTCGAGAGCCAGTAGGATTTATCATTTCGATTTGCATAATAACAAATATCCCCCGGGTTACAGTAGAGGAATGGCATTGTACTGAAACGAGCCAAGCATGAGCCGGCCAGCCCTGTTAAGAGAGGAAAAAAAAAAAGAAATTATGGCAATCATTTTTGCAGAAGACAATGCATGTTTTCAGTTTATTGCTCCTTCCCAAGCGTGTGTCAGTAAAGCCTTGCAGTCCATAATGTGTCACCGGCTTTCCTGTTCCCCTCAAATGGCACTAATGACTTGCAAAGTCTCTCTCACGGATACACTATGCAGACGTGTGGTTTTTATCTTCTCATTTTGGTGCTTCCTAAGCCTGGCTGTTGAAGTCCCAGCTTTCTATAAGTAAGTTCTATTTTTTTTCTTCTTCTTTTCAGTCAGAGGGATGGAATTGCAGCTGCTGCCAGCAATACCTGCACGTACCTAGGTCCTGGTTGTGTGCTTTCTCTTGCCCTTCGAAGTACAGGAGGCTGTACCCACTCCAGAGTTTGTTCATGCCGATCGGACACATCGGCTCTTGGTCGGACTGGCTGTGCTTCACCAGCAGGTAGCCGATGCTGACGCTGCGACCCGGCATGCCTGGCAGCCCAGGGCTACCAGGGCGGCCTGGCTGGCCTTAGGTGAAAGAGGAAAAAGAAAATAATACAGCTTAGTTTGTGCTCCCACAAGTGCTCTCATGCTAGCTGGTATTTCAGCTGAGCTGCCCATGAACAAGGATTGATTGCACAATAACTCTTCTTACAGTAAGTTATTGTTAAAAGAGATGTAGTTCTAGGGTTAAAGCAGTTGATTTTGAAGTAGGTTGGTGCTGGATCATCATGATCAGAGATCAGATGATACATTTCACAACCAGAGCCAGGGAAAGTCACATATAAGGTTCTGATAAACTTTAGCGTACTTTGTGCAATACAGATGCACATCTTTTTTCCTTCAGAACATTTTCTTGGTCTAAGAATAACCAATAGCTTTTGAATTGCTTGCATCTGCTTTATATGGTTAAAACTGCAAATATCTTTTGGTCTGTGTATTTAATAGTCTTTCTGCTCTTTGACTGGATAAAGACGGGTATTTCTTTCACAGGTACATTCTCTGAAACGTTGTCCATGCAAATATCACCTATGCAAACATCCATTTCTATGAACATAACGGCTAGTAAAACTCTATGCTGAAATAATTGGAGAAAACCAACATGAAAATGCACTCGGATCAAAACAAACTCATTCACGAGTGGACTGCCATCTGCAGCTATCAAAACTTATTTTGAAAACGTTGCTTTAAGCTACCTCTGTTAAAAGTTAGCTGTGCCTTGTGAAGAAGTTGTGAAGGAACAAGCAGTCTCTCTCCTCCCTCCTCCCCATCCAGTGATACAGTAACTACAGAATAATTATGGCACTGAAATGGGAAAGAGGGAAGAAGTGCTGTGTGACATCTCTTACCTTCAAATCCCACTGGGCCTTGAAACCCCATTGCTCCTTGTTCACCTCTGGATCCAGGAGGAGCTGGAATGCCACCTCTGCCCTGGAGCCCTGGGTCTCCAGGTGAGCCTCTGAAACCTTGCACCAACAACAGTTATGAGCACAGTGGCTGCAGAGATATCAGCATGCTACTTGCTCTGATAGCATGCGCTCTACTTGCGCGCGTTCGGTCCTAGCTGCCAGGTTTACCAATTTACACTAAAAGCGATATCCCGTGGTTTCTGCTCAGGCAAAAAGCACTAACTTCATCGGAAAAGGCTGCTAGAATCAAGACAACACGACACCCACAACCTTCATCTTTCACTCTTGCCACCACCACGCATCTCTGACAAGGCCATTAGCAAGAGGTGCACTGTGTCTGGTCCATGTATCACTAACACTACGTCTCCTGGGCCAAAAGCACACCCACAGGGATGTGTGCGTTTCCACAAAGGACTCCCACTCTTGATTTAAATGGCTGCATCTATATCTGGCATTGCTTTGGCTGAATGTTGTCAGAGTTTATTCCTGTTTTGCTTAAGTTCTGAATGTTAGAAGGGGGAGGAAAGCCAAGCCCTTGGCTTTGAAAAACCCAAATTTGACTCTCCTTTCTGACCTGTAGGATTTAGAGTTGAAGAGAGCCAAAGCAGTGCTCTGGTGACCTCTCTCTGCTAAGGACTACTGAGCTTTCGCTCCGAGTGTGCAATTCCTACCTGGATCGCCTGGTGGACCCTGAGGGCCCATATCTCCTGGGCTTCCCTGAGGTCCTGTATTTCCACGGGGACCTGGTGAACCTTGCTCAGCAAACAGCCTTGGAGGAAGAGGCGGCAGCCCAGGAGAGCCTGGAGGGCCCTGAAAGCCTGTGACAGGAGGCAAGATGAGACAGTTTCATTTTCCTTAATATGCTTTCATCCACAGACACATTGCTGTTACTTGGCTGCGTATGTGAAAGAGGGACCGTGGTCTACAATTCACTACCTTGGGTATAAGACATATTTACGATCTTGGAGGAACATATGTGAGGATTGGGATTGTCTTTTCTTGGACTGCACAAAGATAAGCAGAAGGAAATGAATGGTGCTACTGCTTCCTCAGTTATGATGTAGGAGGTTGGGATGGTTTCCCCAGACAGCGGACTGCTCTCTGAGGCAGAGCACCATCTTTTGGTGGGCTTCTGGAGACACAAATACATGATGGCATAGATATTTCTAAATATCTAGTATGTCTACTCTGCAGACTTATTTTAAGTCAACAATTTTTTCTTTTTTTTTTTTTCTCTGAAAGTGGGTATGATTTTGGAATTGGCACCTCATACAAAATAAATTAATTACAGCAAAAAGTTGACTACTCATGTTAAATTCAGGCACCCCATCCCCTACAATTTTCCATGGGTCGCATGGAGTCATGCAGGTGGGAAAGGACTGAGGAGGCTCAAAGCAGGGCCAGCTGGATCAGCTGTGTGTGGCTGCAAACTGTTTAGAAAGGAGCCATGCACCTGACTGCACTTACTCACCAGTTAGTCCTCTGTCCCCCTTGGGTCCGATGGGTCCCAGATCACCTGGAAATCCTACTGTGCCCATAAAGCCGATGACACCTTGCTCACCCTTGCGACCTTTAGTGCAAAAAGACGTACCACGTTACTGCATTTCAGTACAGATGATATAAATTCAGAAGTCATGTTATTCAAGCTGCTGTAGCATAGGGGGTTTCCCCCTGCAGATGATCAGCATCTCCCATCCTTACCTTTTGGCCCGGGATACCCGGGAATCCCAGGTCTCCCTGCTAATCCAGGATCACCTCTATCTCCTTTTGGGCCAGTTTGTCCGCTCACACCTGCTTGTCCGCTTTCTCCTTTGCTTCCAGGTGGAGCCGGTATTCCAGGCTGCCCCTGTAGTCCTGGATAGCCTGTTTAGAGGACATTCAAGCTGTTATCTGTCTATACTGCCTCAATACCTGGGCACAGATGAAAGTAACAGAGCTATCTAATTGTATCCCATCAGGTTTTATTTCCTCAATTTACGCAAGGGGCTCGTGCTCAGTTATCCAACAGACGTATTCAGCACTCCTGCTCCTGCTCTCAGCCTGGCATACCCTTCTGCTGCAGTGGCAGAGGAATCAGAGCACAAAGCTCCCACAGAGCCTGGTGTCATCTCAAGCAAGATTTCAGCAGCAGTGAGATGCCTGCTGAGATGCGGCCTTTGGTGAGCTATCCCTTCCCCAGCAAATGCCACACTTCACTAGGTGCCGCCCTGCTTTGTCCTAAATTCTCCGAGCAACTAGAGGGAAATCAGATATCAGCAAATACCTGACTCGGCGCCAGGTGAGGTGGTAAATATGCCAAGGACTTACTGTTCCATGTACTCTGGTGCTTCAGTTGAACACCTGGATACAAATAACTACTTCACTCTGTCTTGGCAGTTATGGGAACAGCTTCCTTTTCCAGAAGTACCTATTTTCTGAAGCTAAACCTGGCAGGTTCCTACTTCTGCTGCCTGAGAAGAGATTTGAACCCTGTTTCCAAGGGGAGAAGGACTTAGTAACTAGGGTTTTCAGTGGGGCATCTCCCATGCGGCCTGTTGCAGTTGGATCAAGTGCGGGTACTAATGCAAGATGCTTACGGCAAAGAGCCATGCCTATCAACATATCAGGTGGCAGATGGTCTTCCTGTTCTCATCCCACTCTGCTCACTGCTTCTGTTTTTATTTTTTTTAACCCAATGACTGCCTGGGGAATGGGAATCAGTGTGCAGAGTAAGGCCAACTAGCATTCTAGTCACATCTGGAAACCTAGGTACTTCATTGGCTCCACAGCTAGTTTGCCTCCTGTAAGTTTTTGCTGAGCTTACATTAAATTTCCACACATCATAGAGATGATAATGGGACACCTGCAACTTCTGCTACAAGCGCTTCACAGTGGCACTGAAGTTTGAAATGATTGTGCAGTCCAACAAGCAGCAGGATCTTCAGCTTCTAAATACACAGAGCCACACTGCAGCTCTTTCATAGGCATGAAAAATGTAGGCTCATAGAATGAACTTTCAGAAAGAAGAGCGGCTAATGCTCTCCTATCTAATTTCACATAGGAAAATTCTGTGAATGATTAAGAAAGGATTCTGCAGATTTGCATGTCTGCCACAGATCTAAATTTTAAAGTAGAAAGTTAGCATAATGCTTCTGAAAGTTTTTAAGGGAATTTTGGATGATCAATTAAATCTGTTATTTGCATGAAAATCAAGTCCTTCCATTAAGACACCCTGCAGGAAAGGCCTTTGGCATCAGAGTTCTGTCCCTATTATTTTTTGTGCCATTAGTTGTGTCTAACAATTATTCAAGGAGCATCGAGCCATGTACTTCAGTGTTGCACTTAATAGGGATATTTTACTGAACAAAGATTGCAATAACTACTGCCGTTGCTAACTTTCTACTTAATCTTCTGTGTTGTCTGAGGGACACAAGGCATGAATTACCTGGCACTCCGTCCAGACCTGGGGAACCTTTATCACCAGGATATCCTGATATATTTGAAATCCCGGGAGGCCCTGGAAATCCATCCTGCCCAGGAATGCCAAAGGGTCCTTGGATCCCTGAAAAGAAGAGAAGAAATAATCAGTACTGCAAGGAAAATGCAATTATAAGGACTCACCTTTGACTACATATAAAAACGGGATTTTCAAAGTGGAAACACCTGCAGTTCCCACTGATTTTCGCTTTTTTTTTTTTCCCCCAGATGATATGATGTGGAGGTTTTTCTTAAAAAAACAAAACAAAACAAAACAAAAGCCCACAAATGCTAGTTCTGTTTCAAAGCTCTCTGGATAGCTAATTGCATCTCACGGTGTGGAATGCTAATGGTTTTGCATCTGCCAAGTAAAATATTACTTCAAAATAAGGAAGTTCTCAAAATATCCAAGGTATATTGAAGCAGACGAGAAAGCAGCTTTGTTTTTCTGTGTCCTATTGAATCAAGGTCACAGACACTTTTTTTTTTTTGGTGGGGAGGAGGAGGTCAATTAAAACCAAAAGTTCAAATCCAAGGAAATTCTCTATAGATGGAAAGTGTTAAATGGCCAAAAATTTGCCTCACCTTTTTGCTCAAAATTGTCCTTTTGAGTACATGTAAGTTGTCAGGAAGCCATAAAAACCCTCTTGTTTAGTCATGTAAAAAGAAACTAACATATTTAGTTCCAACAAACAGGAATAAAATAAGCCAAAAAGCTATTTCTTGCAGGGCTTGGTACCAAATCTCTGAATGGTGTTTAAGAAGACACAGCATGTTAGCAATAATAAACTAGAGCACCAAAGAACAGGCATTCAATGACACAGGTAAAAGCAGTAAGTTGTGTTTTTTTTTTTTTTTTTTTTTTCTTTATGTATATATATCTGCCAGGCCTTTTAGAGCCAAAATGTTGGAAAACTTTTGTAAAAGAAAAAAGTAGTAGTTGTTCATCCGTAACATCAGTCTGGTGACTGTGATGGAAGAAGAACTGGTGGTGAGCCATACTGAGGTAAGTGCTGCCTGCTGTAGCAAGGTGGGTCAGAGCTGGAAAGCCGTATGCTTACATTGCACAAGGGTGATGGTATGAGTAAAGAAAGCACTGTGCATGGAAATAGAGCACAGGAGTGATCCCAGGGAAAAAAAAAAATCACACGTTAATGGACAGCGAAGCTTTCAGAAGAAAGGTAAATATTGAAGGATTTGCAATGCAAAGAAAGAAAGAAAAGCCATAGTGTTGGTGTAACTGGATCCTCTTTATAAATATTTTGGGAGATGGTGGCTGAGAGCAGCATTTGCAGCGTGCTGAGCTCTGGGTGTGCTACAATGGGCTGCTACTGTGGAGAAGGACCCAGGCTGCCCAGGAGGAGCTAGCTTGTCCACTTGGCAATACACAGTGCTGTTTCTGAGCAAGGTTTGGCTAAGCAGCAGCAGGAACTCCAAACAGTCTCTACTATATCACTGTCTACACTGTATTGCACTTCATGACATCCTTAACGCCCACAGCTGGAACAAAAACCAAGTAGATCACATTCTCCAGGATACAGACCTGGAACACCTCTGTCTCCCTTTTGACCCGGAGGGCCTCGGCTGCCTTCTACTCTGCTCTGCTCTCCTGCTTCTCCTTTGTCACCCACGGTACCTGGGAAGCCTGCAGAGCCATAGCCATCTGGACCTGTTGTGGAGTAGTTCAAAATTAAGAAAGGTTTCTGCATGTAATAACATATCAGCATGCTAACATACATGTAGAGAGCATGAGGATCTACTGAATACATGAGCCTATAGTGACTCATTGAAAAAAAAAAAGGAATAATGGAATAAATAAGTAATGCTCATAATGGAATAAAATGGTCTTGAGGATTTGACTTTGCAAGAGTAAAGAAACTATGACTTGAAGTTGTGTTCTAATTCATCTGTGTGGCAGCACATAAAGTGTGTGAAGTGGTTTGCCAGTGTCCACAATGAGGTAAATTCCACACTGGGCTTTATAGGGCACGGTTAGGAAAGTCCCATTGCAAAAATCTCACAGACCGAACTTGCAGGTAACACAATGCACTACCTGTGAACCAGCAGAGTAAAAGTCTCATTTACCTGGTGATCCTGGCAGTCCCTTTGTGCCTGGTAAGCCGTGCAGTCCACTGATTCCCCTCAAGCCAGGCAAGCCTGTTTTAAAGTTATAGTCATCATTATTTTAATAGTTTCTATCAGTCTGTATATATATATCTCAGCAGAAAACTGAAAAGCTTGAATAAATATGATTCTTAAACTCTTTCATATCGATTCATTGCAATAAGCTTATTATGAAATACAGCACTCTATGTTTTTTCTTCTTTGATTAGCAATTGTGTTATTATCCAATAAGCTCACTATGAGGTATTTCTTAAAATATCTCTGATCTGTCTGGTAGCATGCCATTAGTTCCAGTCCTGAGACCACAATTTTGTTAATAACCGTTTATGCTTTTCCAAAGTCTTCAAACCAAGACAGTTATGGGATAATTGTACACTCTAAATGTGATTATAATGAAGCCCTCTTCAGGAGAAATTCACCGTGGGTCATTTAAAAATAACACACCAGTTAACAAATGTCTAATAGCTGTCACTGCTGGTAAAATGTACCACATTTTTTTGTACCTATCAAAAAGTTAAGCGTGATTTTAAAACTAGATGCGTACCATCTAGTTATCAATGGTAATCAATGGCCAGAGTTCTGGAGGACAATTAAACTTTCACAAAAATAAGTGTCTGCCTGTCTTCACTGTCTATAAAGGCAGCCTTCAAAACCTTATTAGCTTCGATTTGATGCAGCTTCAGATAGATGAATCTCCCTAAAAATAGGGCAATTTTTGGCTGTACTGTAGAGAAAAATCTGCTTACTTCATACATTAAGGAGTCAGGTGGCAGACAATGAGATTCTGCATCCTGTGATACAAAAAGCTTAGTTATAAACTACTGCCTTAATTTTGATAGCAGAATTCTGCCTGAGCCATAAGTCAGACGTAAGTTACTAAATCCATAAAAACACCTGTGGGATCAGTTAGTGGTTTCTGAGGATGATGGAGAACAAATATACTGTTTGCTATCTAATGCCACATTATAATATTCTAATACTGTATATCACCACTCTTGCTGCATTTTAAATATCTTTTTGCTTTTCTTCTCTGCTGTCATGAAAAATGAAAATGTTTCTTGAAAACTGCTTTCCTGGAAAAAAGAGAGGAAGCTCACAGTCACTTAAAGTGATCTTAGTAGACCCCAGTCCTTTAGAACCCACGAACTGCACGGGTCTCCATTAATGTTTCTGGACTTTTTGAGGAACACGTGTTTACTAGAGCGAGCTCTGCCACTGTGAATTACAAAAAGCCTCCTTTCTTCTTCTTCTTTACCCCAGAAGAACAACAGCAAGTGCTCACACTGAAATGACTGAATAGCCAAAGTTGTATAAATAAATACCTGCTTGTCCGGGTAAGCCAGGCCAGCCGGGAGTTCCCTTTTCACCTTGAGATCCAGGTGTCCCGGGGCTTCCTTGCTGCCCTGGGGGGCCAACCAGTCCCGGCAATCCTACATGACAATGGTGAATCATTGTTCGTGAGTGTCCTTAAAAGCCAACAGCCCAAAACACTGCCTTGTGCTACCTTCATTCTCCCAGGCAGCAAAATGAAGGCTCCCCCCACCAGTGTCATTGTGTGACACTGCACTATACATCTGAGCGGAGGAAGTAAGAGAGAAAAGGTAGGACGGGCAAGGTGAAACAGAACAGTTAACTGCAAATTTCAGGTTTCTGACAACCTCAGAAATATAGTGGGCTCCTCCTATTAAAATGATAGTTTTACATCTATTACCAGTTACAATAAGTAATTTCATTTATGTGCACCTCAGTTTCCCCGTCTGCCCAGGCTTTCTGACTGGAAAGCTGATCAGACTAGTGCCATTTCTCATTGAGGTGCCTACCAAAACAGCTCCAGTCTTGGATGGAGCTTCTAAGCCCTATAATTAAATGAGACATGTGGAGCAACTGCTCTGAAGGAGCATTTTCATGATCATCCTGCAATGAGACATGTTCCGTAAGTTGCAAGTTTATGATCCAGCCAGAGCCAGACCTCATTTCAATTTCCTTGTATTCTTGTACAGTCAGCCAAGGAAACTGGCTCAAAGGTTCCCTAACTGGGTCCTGTGGGATATTTATTTCATTTATGGCAGAAAAGAGCATGGAAATGCCCACCTCCTTGCCATATTGAGGCAGCATTAGAATACCTAAGTAAGCCAGCAATGCAACACTTTGACTGGACACGATTGCTATAAAAAAGGAAAAACTGGAATAAGGTAGAGTTATTCTTTTGAAATTTCCTCTTAATAAGTTCTCCTGGGAGTTCCATGTCCTTTTTGCTGCTCTTTACCAACTTACAGAACGATCAACATTTTAAAAACTTAATGACTTTCTTTCCAGAGAGTAAGAGTTTTTTTTTTTTTTTCCTTTCTCTTCTCATCCAGTTTTATTCTTTGGTTTGTTAAAAAAGAAGAATATTTTACCTTCTTGTCCCAAGGAGCCAGGGACACCCTGTGTGCCCCTGATGCCCTCAATGCCAGGGTTACCAGGCTCACCCCCTTCGCCTTTTTGTCCTGGGCCTCCTCTTAAGCCTGCAAAACGAGCAAAAACACATTATTCTCTCAGTAATCTCTGTATGATAAAAGCTAACCTGTGTAATGTGAAGTTGGCTACTTGATGAATCCTGATCTTGCTGCATAAAGACATTCTTCAAGTCAGAGTGCTTGGATTGCCTGGGAGAACAAATGCTCTTCTACAGTAGGTCAGCCAATCTGTCATTAAATTTGTTTTTTAACAGTACTCCCCATATTATGTGGAATAGGACACCAATGTTCAAATGTGCTGAATGTACAGATAGCTCAATAGCTATCTGTAGCTGTACAGATATATACAGAGCTATACAGATAGCTCAAATTTGAGATAGCTCAAATTTTACTACATTATCTAACCAACCCAATAAAAAATAAACCTGATTCTGCTATCCCCTCTTACATAATTATGGCCTTATATTCCTCTTTTGTCACCAATGGCAAAAAAAAAAAAAAAAAGGAAATGTTTTACTACAGCTGCATGTGATTGATGGTTACTGCCATAACTGTACTTTCATTTGAAGAGGTAACCATAGCACATATTCAAAGATGCACCTCTTCAGGAGCTCAACAGTCATCAAAAGCACACAGGCTAAGCTCTCCCTCCTTTCCTTTATGGACTTTAGTACATGAAAAATTTTACATCCAGAATGACTGTGAAATGAATACCTGTTAGGCCTGGCACACCGACTTCCCCTTTAAGACCTGGCATTCCTGGTAAGTTTATAGTATCTCCCGGCTCACCTGTTTCAAGTGAAAAAACAAATGAGTGGCAAGGCTTCAACTTAAATAGTATTTCCTGATGTTTTGAAGGAGTTTGGCAACTTCCAAGGCAAAATTCTGCAATAATTATCTTTATAAATAAAAAGAAGAATAAGTTAAAGGAAGAAAAACAGCCTCTAGAACAATGCCTTCCTCATGCCCCCCATGGATTTATACATGTTACATGAAATTAACAATATCAAACTTTTCACAGCCTCTCACATTTACAATAACATACTGTAAGACTGTACAAGGACTCTTTAAGACTGAAGACCCCACAGAACTTCCTGTTGTGCACTTGATGATTAATGAACACAAAGAATGCTCAGCTAAGAGAGCAAACTCACCTATTTCACCATGGGAGCCAGGAGTACCAAAATGGCCTGAAATTCCTGGGACACCCTTATCTCCCTGTTATATGATTGAAAACAGGTATCAGTTAGTGATGATAGGGATTTATTCAACCTTCCAAGCAGCATAGCTTAAATATTGAAAAAAAAACCACCTTTAAATTCACCTTTTTGTTTTGTTTTGTTTCCATGGTTCTTTATAAGTGGAATCATTTGGTTGAAATTGGTTAAACCAAACCAGTGCAAACCAAGTCACAAGCTGTGTTTGCGAAGTCTTAAATTTGAAATTGAGAGCATCATGTTGCACATATTTGGCCCTGCATCTCGTAGTACTTAATTAGGAAGAAGTTCTACTGAAATCTAAGGGCATACCCAACTGAGAAAGGAGCAATATTTTTTTGGCTCTATTAAATAAATTATATGTGAGAATCTACTGCCAGGCCTTTTGCATGACTTCATTTTTTCTCAATGTAAGTTATTTTGCTGCCATAGTGAATCATGGTGAATTGTGCTCAAGGAGCTCAGGTTCTTATACTTCTTACTATCAGGTGAGTGACAGTGAGCAATTTTTGGCAGTGGCACCATCAGTAGGAGAGAAAAAGAAGAGTAAATGTAGTGCTGAGAATATTTTTTATCAACAGCTATGGTAACAAAACCAGGCACCTTGATGGAGCAATCTGAGTCCTTATAGGCAAAAAGCTGGCACCTGAAATTTGGATGTCTCCTACTGAGAAGAGGAACGACTGTGCTTAATGAACATTGGAGGATCAAGGAAAATGATTTGGTCTATTTATTCCATTTTTACTGCATTTTAATCTTTGCGCTGTAGCTGCTTGGCACAATTTCAAGGGGTGAATGCCACTCCCTAGAGAAGCTGAATGCCAGCAAAAGGACACCGTGTTGCCACCCATGGGCATGTACTCACCCTGCCTCCTGTGCTGCCAGGGAAGCCTCTGATGCCGGGAGAGCCAGCTGGACCAGGATACCCTTTCAGACCTGTCAGTCCTTTTGCACCAATGTCCCCCTTCACACCCGCCACGTAACTGGGGTGCCCCGGAGACCCGGGAGTTCCTGTCTTACCGGGGAGGCCTGGCATTCCCTTGCTACCTGCAGGCGGGGAAAATAAAAATAAAGAAGACTTAAAACACTAGAGCAGGGAAGGACGATATGGAGTTGCTTGTGTGGAAGAAGTTTCATGGTAGCAGCCTTCCCTAAACACAACGTGCTGGCACAACAGGGCAGCACACACAAGTGGCATAAACACGAAGTGCTTTCTTTCGGTTTTCTCTCCACGAAACTCAGCTGTGAGCTCAGCTTTCCTTGTCAGCCTTGTGGGCTGCAGCACAGTGGTGCATTGAGCAGAGAATATTTTATATGGCAACTGAGAAAATACTTAGACACCGATCAATAGCCGTGAATGTGCTTGCTTTGCTTTGTCGTGACCACTGACCTTTCAAGCCGAAGAATCCCTTGGTGCCGGTTTCTCCAACATCTCCTTTTTCACCTTTAACTTCCATCATCATGCTAGGCTTCAGCTTTGGGGGCTCTCCTGGGGGACCCTGTTCCCCACGGTCACCTAGAGGGTAAGAAAACAACCATATTTTTAAAAGCTAGTCAGCGGCACTGTGCTGGAGAAAGCAAAAACGGAAGAGTGAAATTAGCAAAAACGGATTACTGGATAACCTTGCACAAGCTATGGAAAACCCATCTGCATAAAAAGTTGTCTGCATCAATACAACATGTCAGCAGAACAATTAAGCATAAGAAAACATGAAAAAAGAGTTAAACCTTTTGTACGTACTATTCTGGGGATCTGGACACAGACTCCTCTGCGACAGATAATTTACCTCTCAGCAGATCAGTTATCTTGTGTTCATAAAAAACAAATCACACTGGAGAAAGCACAAACAAGTGGGTAGTTCCAGTGAAAGGGAAACACTCAGATAAACAGGGTAACGAGGTGTCTGTCTCCAACCTGACCATGCTCAGGATCCACAAAGCCCTCCTTGAGCTTAAAATCCAGGCCTCTCAGCCAGAGGCCCATGTGTGAAATAGGTGGAGGAATGTCTGAGCTAACCCGGCTATGTCAAAAATGTGTTGTCCTTGTCTGTGCACCCTTGCAAAATAGTTCTCCAGATGTGAAAAGCAAACACTGGTACCACCCATAAGCAAATACCTTTAAAGCCTCGTGCGCCCTGTGCGCCTTTATCGCCCCGAGCCCCGAATGAACCAAATTCTCCTTTGATTCCTTTGATTCCAGGTCTTCCTTTCAGGCCGGGCATGCCTTTGAAACCATCAATGCCAGGTGAACCTCTTAAGCCTTTAAAGAAAGAAGGGGAAGAGAAGTGTTACCTTGCTCAGCTTTCTGCAGACTAAGTAAATGTTAGCTAGTAATGCTCAACTAAAACTGTATGAAAACCTCTCTGCTGCAGTATCTACTTCTGGGTGCCTCGATGCCTAGAGCAATGTGCTGCTTTGTATTAGGCACGCAAGCTCTCTGAGAGGTAGGTACCTAAACAAGATCAGGGCTTCACTCAGTTTTGGAAGTGGCCAGAACTTAGAGTCATCTTCTGAAAAATCAATTCAACACCTGTCCTACAGCTAGAGAAAGGTACTAAATTCCATACAGGATTTTCAGTCAACCCCTTTTTCTGCTTGCGCAGACACAATTATAGGGCATGCCAGTCACAGACCTTTCCCAACAAAGATGACTGCACTCCTCTTCTAAACAAGAGGATGATGTTTTACATGGGTCATGCTAACAAGCAGATGATTGTTCCTCTCAAACGAGAGCTGATCAGCACTTCAGAGTAATCTTAGGAAAAAAAAGTCTTAGTTGAGTCTGATCTTTCCAACTGATGATATTGCAACATGCATTTTTAGGTATGCACCCCCTCTTCAGTTTTAGTTGGCTTCGCATGGAGTTGAACTCTGTTGAAACTCCCTCTGTGATGCAGACGACTTGCATTAGATATAACACTTTTGTGGCTGGCAAGTGTGAATCTCACCTTCTTTATACAAAAAGATTAGTATCCTGTTAAAATTCAACATTGAGGTCTTGTGTCTGGCATTGCTCAGCATGCAGCGGCTAACTTTCAAAAACTTTAAAGGTTTCGAGAAACATCTCAGATTTCACTGAGAGCTGGTAGGACTGGGACAAAGGAAAAAATTTGGAGAGAGCAAATAGTAGATACTGCATGTTCTTCAAAAGAAGAGATACAGCAGCCATTGCCCTTCAAAACAGGGCTGCACGTCACTAGCTAGATTTTCACCGAGTACAACACAAAGGAAAACTGACAGTGATTCTGGAATACGTAAGGCCTGTGACCATAACTCTTCTGTTTTAAAAAGGTAGCTCAGCAGAGAACGTGGCCTGTTCATTTCAGCACAGAGCAGCTTTAAAGAACATCATTTCTCTCAGTGCAGCTGTTCAGAGCTTACCTTTATCTCCTGGAAAGCCATCCATTCCACTGATGCCAGGGGGACCAATCACGCCAGGTATACCTTGCAATCCTGGGTACCCCGTTTCACCTTTGTCACCAGACAGACCTTTCAGGCCCACGGGACCAGGAAAACCTTGCTCACCATCTTCTCCTCTTGCACCTGGTGGACCTGCCGTGTGAACGTGTGAAAAGGGAGATTAAAAGCGTTTGGACATACACGATGATTTCACAGAAGGTAACTCAAGAGGGAGAAAACTGCTATCATACCAGCTTCAAGCTGAAGGGGAAAAGTTTGGATTTTTTTAATCAAAGAAGTTCAGAAATGATTATGAATGTAAACCAGTCTTGCTACCAGTCTGGTTCAATACTCACTCCCAACATGACCTCCCCCTCCTCTTCAATTTAAGAATAAAGCCCCTTTTCTACAAGACGACTCCCATTTGGTTGTTCTGTTCTCCCAGTCTGCCACTGGAAAGCTCTGGCCTGGCCTGGAAGGTGGCTACAGAAGGAAAAGCAGCAGCTCTGCCAGTGAGGACCATCACCACCCCCACGTCCTATTTGTGACACCGGCATGATTTGCTGCCACAGTACCTGCGCTACCATCATTTCCTTACTGGGAATTAAAGCCTGGCACGTGCCACAGTCCCAAGATTAACTTTCCCCTTGGGAAACCATACAATTGCCCTGCCACAGAGAAGTGGGAGGAGAAAGTGACACAGGACAGCAATACTTCCTCACCAAGGGGTCCTTGAGACCCAGGTCCGCCGTCAGGCCCGGGGTTCCCTGGTGGGCCTGGGAATCCATGTGTTCCTGGTGATCCTGGCAAACCCATCAGACCAGGGAGACCTTGCAGCCCTGGATCACCTTTGGCTCCTGGCAAGCCTGGGCTACCATCCGCTCCTAAAATACCATAATCATGCATTAGAGAGCATCAGTATCTAGAAAGCTGATTATTATATGTAACTTCTCAAAGCAGGCATATGTGCACTGTTCTTTCAGGATATGCTTTTCCTCTGAAAATTAGTGAGAACAGGAAAAGTGAATTAAAAGACTGCTAATTAGTTTTTCAATCATTGATAATACCAGTACTGATCTCAATATTTGCATTAGAAAGGTTGATAGGCTCTTTCCAGTTGATGGAAGTAATTTGCTACCAGGTGGATCTAAACAGAGTAGGTGTCTTCCATTTCTAACTCCAATAATTCTGTAATTTCTGATCTTTTCCTTTTATCACATATATCTTTGTAAGAACTCAACTGAGCAGCTGACCAAAAGACAGAATCAATGTCTATATCTTTTCTAAAATGCGATAGGCAGAAATGGAAAAATTGAAGGCTGACAGTGGGTTCTTGCTTTGTGTTATTGTTCAGAACTTTTCATGTAAGGTATCTTTATAAGATTCATACAAATTCCTGAGCAAAATGGCCCTGATTCTACACTTAATGTATTGGGTGAAAATTTACATCTCTACAAAATAAAAGCAGAGGTTTTAAAATGAAAGTAAAGCCCTTCAAGATTTAAAAAGTAATGCACATTTTCCATTCAGATTAGAGAAGCAGTAGTGTACAAGACCTTAAAAGTACATGACACTTAAAATCCAGGCCAAGTGGATCTGTTTGTCTTTATTCTGATTTTACATCAGGGTAGGCCCATAGACTTGAATGTAGTTAGATGTGCTTTATAACAGAGAGAACCTAAATGGTCACATACAGAGAGTTTTCTCAACAACAACAGACTACAGACTTTAGTTCCCCGTTCTGAAGGGCGAATAATTTAAGTGGCACAGATGATATAAAGGACTCACTAACTACTTCATATAAAAGTAAAAAAAAAAAATAAAAAAATCACAAGCCTTTTCTTTTGGCTGTTTGATCAGAACTGTGAAATATATAAAAAATTGACAGACTAATAATGATTTTTCTTTTTACTGTAATTATTTTTTATTACTGAAAATTGAATTTTACGGAAATGCTAAGAAAGAAGGTGCAGAGTCACATACTTTTTTTTCCTTTTTCAGTCTGTGTTTTCCCTTGAATTTCTTCTTGTTTTCAGAAAAATAGTCTAGAGGCATTGTCTGCCTTTTCTCAGACTTTCCAAGTATTACCACAGTGCAGCAGAGCTGCCTTTATTCTATCACTTCACTCCATGACTCTGCTGAAGATGAAATCAGCTCCCCTCACTTCAAATAACTCAGATAAAATGACATGCTCGTCTTTTCCTTTTTAATTTGTATTGAAAATCATGAGAAGAGTCTCCAAAATAAGTTCCTGTGATATACTTCTTTGCTTTGAGCTAGTCACACAATTACTTCTCCTTCCTCGCTTCCAGAACAGGGCAAGAGAGTAATCTGCAGTCTTAAATTTAACTATATGTCCAACTGCTGCAGAAACTGTGCAGCAAGAGATGCTTAACTCCCACAGGTCCTTTTGAAAGTCCCCCACTGAACTCAGAGAGAGACGAAGTCAGATTTTGTAGAGAAGCTATGATTTTCTCTGTCTTCTGTAGGGACAAGACATGTTTTTTATGTTCTTTAAAATAACAAAATAAAACAAACACCTCATAATTAAGAATAAATACATAATGCTATCGTTTTCTTGCTCCAGAGTGTGCAAAGATTGATCAGGTAAAAGAGATGATTAACGTGTTATTAAACATTATGTTCTCTCAGCTAAAATTTACAATTTCTGATGTGAAGCAATCTACTATTCGGCAAAGCCACACATTATCTGAACATTTTCTGGTGTGGGAAGTAAGCTCAGTATTATGCATTATGTGAGTGAAAAGTCAGGATAATTGACTACAGTTGGAAAATCTAAAGAGTGTGTCCGAACACAACAAAGGTGAGCAAAATCATGTTCTTTGGTATCCTACTGCAGCTGATTTCATGTAGTGCAGTGTGAAGAAGTGTTGGTCATAAGCAGTGGATCTCCAGAAGGCATTTGGAGGAGTCAGGTGTTTTGGTAATAGGCAAGGTACATGGGGAAGGGGTGAGAGACCCTTTGATGCTGGGGTTATGGTACCTCCAGTGCATTTTGCCACGGTCTCTTATTACTCTCACTTATCTGTAGTTTGGCTACACTTATACCACAAACATTTCTATATTTGAAGTAGCCGTTACCTCTAACTCCTGGTACTCCTTGATCTCCAGGTGTGCCTTTCAAGCCAGGGAAGCCGGGCAGCCCAGCATCCCCTCGAGAACCTGCTGTTGCTCTCAAAACTTCACCAGGAACGCCCTTCTGTCCTGCCAGTCCTGGAGCACCAGACTTTCCTGTAAGGCCTGGGTGTCCCTGTAGTCCAGGTAGTCCATTTGGGCCCCTGTCTCCCCGAGGCCCAATAAAACCTATAAATAAAACAGGGATTAGGCATCACAGCATCCACTATAGATGTTGCAGTGCAAATCCTAGATACACCAGATGGGTCATTGCCCCTGCTTTTCCTCACACATCTCAAAGGACCAATGCCAATTTCTTCAAACTCTTGATAAACCATTGCCACCATGCCTGTCTTCCACCCTGTTGGTGAATGACTGGGAGGGAGCAAGTCCCCATTCCCACAGATGATGGGAGGAAGACTGGGAAACTGGACCTCATTGTTTCAAGTGCTAGTAATCTGCCTTCAATATAAACAGTATAATTTATATTAATGCTGGAAAGAGTTAAATAGAAACACTAATACTACTATTTTCTTCATTTCTGCAATCATCATTCTATTTCATCTGGAATCTGAAATGTCTTATTACTGAATTCCCTTATTTCTACATCAACTTCATGAACTGTTGTATCTGTAATTTTGCACTATAAAGCAGGTTGAAAAAGGTTGAAGTCTATATTACTTTTCATTATTAGAGAACCTTCAGAAAATCATCTTGGCTTCAAAAAAGACATTTTTTATAATAGCTTATTGTTTGATCATGGAATGGAAGATAAATGAAGATGGATCTGGAATAAGGTGACAGTGCTCCTGTGACTGTAGCAGAGGTCATAAGTACATAACGCATGATTAATTATTTCAAGATACCTGGAGGACCTGGCAATCCTTCCCGACCTGGATCACCTCGTGTACCATTGAGCCCTGGGTATCCCACTGGGCCTGGATCACCTGGGAATCCTCTTGCACCTTTAGCACCTAAATTATACAAAAGAAATTAAAAGAAGTGATGATCTAAACAAACAAAATAGAAATTTGCATGTAATGTAAGCAAAGGTAGTGGTAAATATCATAATTATGTGTCTCCACGTACAAAGATAAACTTTAAAAAAATATTATGGGATTACACTGTACTCAAGATCCCAAGGATAGATCAAAACTAAGTGCTCTTACAAACATGGATTGAAAGGACTGCCCCTGACTTTAATTATAATGGAGACTAGTAGGGTGAAAATCATCAGTTTCATAGGCTTTTGGAGACCTTTTAAAATAATATTTTGTAATTAAGCCTTTTAGCTTAAGGTTAAAAGACAATGTCAAAGGAAGAATGCTCAACAGTAATGGGCACAGGTGAGATAATGTTGGAGGAACAATTTTTTCCCTTCCCTGCTAAACTGATCACAGGACAAAAGCTGACTGGTTTAGATAACCAGAAAAAGAAATGTAAGGCTAAAGGTTAGATCTACTTATCCTAGAAACTGAATACAAATTAACTAGCCTACTTACTATTTTTGTAGTAGTGCAGGTTTATAGCTTATGTAGAAAAAGAAGGGCTGTGCCCTGAAAAAGTGTTCCTCTGGCACTGAACTCATGTTCATATTGATTTATCTCCTGAGAGGTAAAATGAGACCTCGCTTCCTCGTGGTGTAATATTTGACATCTGGGTAAGTGCAAATATTACTGTTTCTTAACATCACAAAATCTGGAAGCATTTCCTAGGATTCTTTTCTCTCTGTTATGTTTATAAAACTGTATTATTTGTGTATTTTTTCATGCAATAATTTTATTGCATAAGTCTCATCAATTAATTGCATTCTAAGATCCAGACTTCTGGTAAAGTTCCTTTGAAATAATTCCCATGGAATGCCTTCTTTCTCTCCCCTCCCTAGCTCCTTGAACTCTTTAAGTTCCCAGCTCAGGACTGAAGGTCAGGAACATGCTTTAACATTTTAAGTGTTGTTGCTTAGCATCATCACGAATTACAAATCATTTATTTATTACACTGAAAGTAATAAATACTCTGACAAAACAAGGAAAATATCACTTGAATTTTGATATTTCTTTCCACTTTAGTTTTCTGAATTTCTGACTTAACCATTGATTTTTGCAGTTTTAGCTGGTCTCTGTGTATGTGTGTGCAAAGCAGAGAAGGAAACCTTTCAAAGGCCAGAACTAAAAAGCACATAAACAGCCTATGCAGTGTGAAAAGCATTTTCCCAGTACAGTACAGGACTATTGTTCTCTCTTATATGAACAATAACTTCTCAGAAAGCAATTTAAAAGAAAAATCCTAGGCTTTCAGGTCTCAATGAAAAATTCTAACACATCTCTTACCCAAATGGCATCTTCATCTTGTTTCCCATCTGTAATAACTGACTTTCATTTATTCTGCTCATTATTGTTCTAATTAAAAAGCCATGTTAGAGAAAGAAGGCAGCAGATGGAGAATGCATCCGCTGCTTACCACGTATTTCAGTAATTCAATACGTGATGCTAGCTGGTGTTAACATGTTGTGCCAAACAGCAGTTAAGAAGAGCTTTTATTTTAGAACAATGTTTACTTTGCAAGCATTTTATTTGTACGTTTGCAACAGAAAACTTAAGCATCTTATTCAACAGCAGTTATGTAGGTCCTGAGACTACTGAATACCAGGACGTAACTTAGGATGGACTGTGCATGTTGCCAGGAATTTCAAAGGAACACAATAACATGAGGGTGTGAGACTATAGAGATGACTTTTTGCTTGATATACTGTCATCAGCAACTAGGACACTGAGATACTTGATTGTTTATAGCTGAGCTCCATCCTGGCTGAAAAGAAGGCAGGAAGTCTTGAGGACAAAACCACAACACCCTAAGCAGATAATGAAAATACTATAAAGGTGTTGGTACTTTTGTCAATATGGAGAATGTGGGCAGGAATTATGCCCCAGGAAATCAGACCAACACAGCTACAGCGACAAGAAACTGAAAAGATGTAAAATATGTCCTGTACCTCCGAGTTTTCCAGTTCCAGACCTACCTCCAGTTGAAAGGAAGAGAATGCAGCAGAGCTCTGCATTCTGATCAGCAAGGGCCTTTTTCCAGTTTTTGGAGGGCAGGAAGGCAAAATAAGTCTTAAGGTTCATAAAACATATACATTGATGAAGATAGATTTGTTAAAGAGTTAACCAAAGCTACAAAACATAAACCACACAAATCTGCGATTGCAGCATCACCTGCATGCAGCCCTCTTAGAGCTAGCAGTCTGACTGCATTCACTGAAAGAAAAAAACTGCCAAGTTCATATGAAGGAAAGAAGAAACAAATAATCCTACTTAGAAAAAAGTTATGAAGATGACAAGGAAAAGAGTCTTCAGAAGCATTGATCCTAATGCCAAACTAAAGCCATTAGGACTAAGGAAACACAGATCAGAGATAGTCGTCATCTTTCAATAGAGATAAACCACTCCCTTTTAAGATCCATGAATTTGTTATAAATCAATCCATGCATGCCATAATAAAACTTGTGCTGGGAAAAAAAGAGGTTGACCTTAAATGTTATAGTCCAGATCTCTGATGTTGCCTGAAGCACAGAGGGAACGGTTCAGAAATGGGTACATCAAGAATTTTACATTTCCCAAACTCTGAATAACCCAGTGATTTTTTTTTTTTTGGTCAGCTGGTGACAGACGTATTTACTAAAAAACAGGTTTATTGCTTAGGCTGTAAGTATATAAACTTACAGGAACTTATAGTTTGTGGTGCTGGTCAGAAATTCCCTCTTCAGGTCAATGCTTATGATTGCTCCTCACAACTTGTCTGTGGTTCTCTCAGTTCCCATCTCACATAGTCCTTCAGACCCTGTCCCCATGCCCTCTATGTTTTGGAAAGTGGTGGGGAACCTGAAGTGCTGCGAAGGCCCAGGATCACCAGATGGTCCTTCTGGGCTTGGTTGTGGACCAGCTCTGCAAGGAAGGCACGTGGTGCACCAGATAGGGCAACCGCATTGCATCAGACAATCTGGCCCATCACACCAAGCCAAATTAAAGAGATTAGGCTCGCCCTTGCAGAAGGGACTCTGTATATCTCATGAGGAACAGTAAGAAGCTGTCACAGTCCTTCATTGCAACTCTTTATTGCCTTCCTCTCAGAGGACAGGATTTTCCTTGTGAGGTGCCCAGTCAGCTTGGAGAGACCTCAATACACTCTCTACCAATAAACTTGTATATTTTCTCTCTTGACTTACTTGCATGTGCAGAACAGCAAAGGGAATGTGCTTTTTTGCCTTCTGTTTCATGTCTGACGCACGTTAACAAAGGCAGAATTGGTTTAGGAATGGTGCAGCCACCAGGGCTGTGTGCTGCTTAGAACCCTCTGCCTTCTTCAGGTCAGTACTTCCCTCCACTGCTACTTCTAAACTTTAACTTCCTAAACTTCTGACTTTACAGGTTTGGCAAGATCTCCCTCAAAACACTGTGTATATGGGAAAAAAAGGTGAAGGCAAACCATTACCTGTGGCTCCTGGCAGTCCTGGCTTGCCCTGGGACCCCTTTGGTGGCCTCACGCAGCCCCCACCTGCAAAGAAAGATGGTTTGTCACACCATGTGTGCTCACACGCTGCCTCTCACCAGCTCTGTGCCTGCAGTTCAGACAACATTGTCAAAGCAGGTGAATGAAATTAATGGGCAAAAGCCTAATTTTGTAAGTTTTATTCTTCATTAAAAAGAAAAGAAAAAACACAACACAAAAACATTGGTTATGGGTGGCATTTTCTGGGTGGCACTCAAGTTGAGCTCAATCTCAATAATTTAATCAAGAGCTGCTCTTCTGCCTGTTTTACAGAGCCTATGGTAGCTGCTCTATTTAGGCTGGCATGGGAAAGCTATTCCAGGACAGCTGATTTATCAGAATAAGAGAGACACTTTGTTTCCCTGTTGGCAGTTTGTACCCCTGAATAAACCAAGTCAATTTTTGGTACAACTGAAGGTTCTTTAAATGTCAAGTTGCACTGAAACTCATTACTCAAAGTTCTTCTTCAAAAAAGTTTCTTAATTTCTCTTTGGTATTTCATTTCTGGGATTGTTGCTATATATTGAATGGTAATCATTATTTTGTCACAATAAACACTCAGGAAAAGTGAAACAAAGAACTTCTGGATGGCAGAGGTAAGACTGCAAGAATTTTATAATACTTTCAATTTGATTCAATTACTTTCGAGCTACATACTGTATATGCATGGTTATTTGTGACCTGAAGTTCAAAAAATTTACAATTAAGAGTATCCAAACCAGTCATCAGAAAGAACTTATCAAGCTATAAAGAGTTGCATAAGACTAAATATGGAAATATATTCAAGCCATTTGTATGTTCAGTACCTGACCATATTGGTTCAGTTCCATCTCCTCTAGAAAAGTCTTCAATGACCTGCCCACAGTCTATGAGCAAAGAATGGGAAAGGATAGTTATCATTTAAAAGCGGAAAATCTTAAAACATTCTCATTTCTAAACAAAATGTATATTATAACATCATATAAAGTGTTCTCTTTTGTATTATGCATTGGAGAAACTACTTAAAACCTATTTGCTGTAAAACACTGGAACTCTCTGTCCACATATTAATTAGAGCTAGACTTGCAACCTAAATTTTCAAATTAGGAGCCTATGTGTCCCATGCAATATGTGGGGTTGGCAGGTTCCTGCCGAGGCTTTCATATTCTGAACATCCTTTCATATGCTGAACATCCTGAAGTCAAACAAAAATACTCCAAAACTGAGCTTTTGTGAATGTGAGAGGCTCAGAAAGCTGTGAAGATACTACAAAGAGCTCTGAGGGACAAACGTGATTTTCTCTGCTCAATTAAAAGATGATGTTGTATGGGGTAGACCAGACAAAATCCCCCTGTGAGTCATCTAAAGGCGATACATTGCTCCATTGCCTCCAGCTATTCAAAACACAAAAGACTTTACTTGCTGACACCAACATGTTCACTTATGCTGTTTCAATACTTTAAATGAAACCAATAAAACTACTGGGACTTCTGAAGTATTTCTTTCTATTTTTTCTTTTTTTTTTTAAAGATTTATGGACAACTAATACAAGCAATCACTTTTTACCCATATAATCCTCCACCAAATGCTAACTTTTCAACACTGGTGCCATACACAATTTAGAAATGATCTTCCATAGATTTGATACAAGACAGAGTCATCTTTCTTACCTAGTTGGCCAGGCTCTCCTGGTGGACCGGGCAGACCTGGAGGTCCAGGGCTTCCATCTGTTCCATGGTCACCTGGAGGACCACGGTACCCTTTTGGACCAACAAATCCTTCACCTGGCAGACCCGTTTCCCCTGGAAAGCCCTTTGGGCCTAATTCACCTGGATAACCAGGATCGCCGGGGAAGCCCCTGATAGTATCACCCTGTGGGAAGTGAATAGAGATGATCACTCCTAACTTTGCTGAGAAACAAAATTCAAACATAAGGTACTCACATGAATAACATCTTACAGACAGCTATTCCTCCTGTATTGCATCCAAGCTCTTTATATCAACATTGCAAATAAAATATATTTGAAATTATCATACATTAATTTAGACCCCACAACACCAAGGGCATAAGAGAAACTCTCTTAGAAGGAGCATTCCCCTAAAAAGGATGGCCAATGAAGAGCATTTGGGCAATATGTGTCACTGCTGTGGACAGCCTTATTGCCCTTTCTGAAATGCCTTGAGTAGATTTGGGGAAACTACATGCATCACTAATGATGAATTAGGGTTAGTTCTGGTGTTGCATTTAGTTCGTACATCTTGAGAGGTGCTGACGTAAAACTGTGCTCAAATGGGCTGGTTCTTCTTGTTCTGCTACTCTAGTGATGTTACTGCAATGCTGAATTCACATCTTTAAAACATCACTGGAAAATGTTTCCATCCACAGAAGTAATTAAAGTACCATTTTTACTGGCAGTATAACCCACCGTGATCCATACTGGATGAAATGGCTCTAGCTCATCCTCAGATATGAGGCAAGAGCATCCCAGTGGTCCAAAACATTTATGAGATGAGTCACTCTTCTTTTGCCTACAGACGGATCTTGGAAGACCAACTGAGACTACGTGTCTAACTTCTTGATGGCTACAGTTACTTAGACGAGGTGCTATCAAAAGCATATATGACAACATGACCTACGTTTTGAGGATGTAAAATTGTACTGATTTTTGCTTTTAACTCCCTCAAATCAAATTATCACACAGAATGGGTTACACAATGTTGGATAACAATAAACTGCTAATTATCACAAACTAACCTCTAATATCAAATTGGCCTAAATGAGTTATATACTACCAGTTCTTTGCTTAAATAAAATGAAATAAAAGTGAAAGGTGGCTCCAAAAAACCTTGAGGGTTGGTTTTTTTTTGTATATCAATAACCAGCACAGCCAGTTTAGTTTTGCATCTTTGTGTGTGAAGGACAACCTGGTGATCATAACTCCTCAGAATTAAACGCATTAGTAATTATGTGTACTTACTGGAAGGCCAGGCTGTCCTGGTAAACCATCTAATCCATCTCTGCCTGGAAAACCATCTCCCCCTCTGATACCAGGAAGCCCAGGATCTCCTCGGATTCCTTTGGTGCCTAAAGTAGACCTTTCATTGTAAGACTTCTCTCTCATGAAAGATATAAATAATGCAAAATACAGGTGACAAGAACTTTTACTCTACCTTTAGTAGTTATGTAAAAAGAATCTCCCTTTTCTCCTTTTGGTCCTGGAAATCCTTCTTGACCCGACAATCCCTGATGTTACACACAATGAAAAAAACACACAAAAGAAACAGAAATTCTTAAAGAATAAGTATACAGACTTGTATTTCCACCGTTCTGCTTAAAAACTTTTTTAAAAAACAAAACAAAACAAAAAACCACCAACCCTCCTTAAATTTTACTGCTTTTCTGTTACTCTCTGTGTATGGTTTCCTCTCCCGTAATCCCATTCTTGTGTCTGAATCTTTATTAACATGCACAAACTAGGACCGAAGTCTGTGTGCCATGGTAGGGTGCTTCTGCATGAGGATGTCATTGGGAGACCTGTGGCTTTTCGTAAGTTCGAGTCCTGTAGATGACTGCAACTGGAGAACTGCATCAGTTCTCCATCAGTCATTTTTCCCTATCTTCCTTTTACTGAATTCCAAGGCAGACATTGAATGAAGGGAATTCCTGGTGCATTTATTTTTTGTTTAAAATACTCCTTTGCCATAAATTACTTAATACGGTATCTTTTGCATCACTGTCTGTTACTGATATTCTCCAATCTTCTCTGAAAAAGAAAAGCATGGTGGAAAAAGCATTGGTAAAAAGCACGTATGGAAACTGTATCTCAGCTGCAAGTCATCTCAAGAATACAGGTTCACACTTCGTAAGTCTAAAGGGGGAGACCAAATTTGAGCAAAAGGATCCTGCTTTACCTGTATGTATTTTCCAGCTACAGTGGACAATGAAGCCCCATCTATACACCCATGCAGAGATGCTTCTTTTGAACCTTGCTTTATATAGGCCAAAAGAAAACCCAGGAACTTAATATGATGCTGAATTATGTCATTGACTATATAACTGCAGAAATTTTCAGCAATAACACTGCATTAATACTATGATGTTCACTTTGCTATTTTTTGCTTTCAACATTTAGATGTGCATAATGCAATTTAGCACATAACGTGTTTTTGAAATGGTTTACAGCTGTTTCTAATTTCTCTGTGTCTACAGAAAAGAATGCCCATTGGTTGGGATAAAAATTTATTTTCGTTAAGTGGACAAAGACCTGATTTAAATGAAATGTATTTATTATCTGTACATGAAACTTACTGAACAAACTCAAAGAATTATGCAGTCACTTCTGTCTAAGAATATGGACCAAAAATAACTAAGGTAACTTGTTTTATGTTGAATTTGTTGCAGACCAAAAGCTGAGGTAAGGTGCTTTGCTGCTGGGTGATATTTTGCTATAATATGACATGTCTGTGTATGTCTTAATTCGATAGAATTCTATGTCTTAAATTCTGGAATTCTGGGATTTCTGGAACAGAAATCATTCATTTCAAAGGCAAAAAATCTTGCAAATTTGAAAAATTTAACCAAAGTTTCAACACTGAATGTTTCAAAAATACTTTTGCCATTTTTTTTCACAATTCAAAGAAAACAGAAATTTTCATAAAAGTATTTTGAGTTTTCAGAAAAAAGTTTAACTTTTTTTTTACAGCAACAATCAAGCCAATGTTTATTTTACTTTAATTCTAAAAAAAAAACAACAAAACAACAAAATCTAGATAGTTGCAAGTGAGTTTGTTTTATGTTCAGAAAGCCAAAAGCACTAACTGAAAGTACTACGTTGTTATTATTAGCAAAGCACTCTTTTCAGGGCTGTTGACAGTGTTTTTTAGGAAGACCGTATGTATTTATAAACAGGAACCTTACATTTAATCCGTTTGACATATGCATCTTATTAGAAACAATTTGAAGGAACTACTGAAATTGTTACCCTTCTGGCCAGATCATAATCAGTACTACAGCTGCTTGAAAGTGTTTTGCTGAAACAGCTTTGTTTAAATGGAAAGTATATTTTGGATTATGTGGAAATCTTTTGCTCTTCTCAAAATATTCCATTTTAATCCCCATCCTAGCATCTTTTGGCTTTCAGTATTTTGTAGCAATCTGAAAACTATTGAGGCGGTACAGAAAAAAGTACTTTTCATCATTTTTTTCCCCATGGAGAATAGCTGTTTTTAATTTTTCAGTAGGCATAAAAAACTGCGTCAAAGAAACAAATATCTCACTTTTGCTCCAGGGTAGCCAGGAATACCATGTGGACCTTGATCACCAGGTTCTCCTTTTCTCCCTGGCTGGCCAGGGGTTCCTGGAAAACCAGGCGGGCCAGGGGGGCCAGTGGAGCCCCTTCGGAGTTCATCACCCAGAAGGCATTTACTGCAATCCCCTTCTTCGCCTAAGGACATGGATTGGAAAGAGAAGAAAGAACACTCTGTCACAACAAATACACTTTCAGCTGTACCCATTATATATATATGTACTTGAAAATACTTGAGCAGTTTATCAAATACTTGGGAAAAGTGCTTATTTTTTTCTTATAAGACACTAACACCTTTACTTGTGTTAGCCTCAGATCAAATTCATCACTCCCTGAGTGTGTCATAATTCAACTTAACTAAAACTGAATACAATAGAAGTTTTACACAGTAAATAACATCAGTTATTTATATTTATACACAGTAAATAGCATCATAACAGTAGAGCATCTTTATAGTTACGTATTATAAACTACCTTTGGGTCCTTTTTGTCCTCTTGGCCCAGGGTAACCTTGTGTGCCAGGTCTACCTGGTGTCCCTTCCTGTCCTTTTAATCCAAAGAGAGAACCTAGACGTGTAATTGAATAAAAAGATAAGTTAATGTATTTTAGATTTACTTTTCTTGTTTCCTCCCTCTTCAAGATGGGCTGCATCTGCCTTTTTTTCTGTAACCCTTAATGCCACTGACTGTCTAATCCAGCTTGTTATTTTTGTCTTGTCTTGTCTCCCCCTCCTCACAGCTTCCCAAACCTATTCTCAGTAACTTCCGTTTGCTTGTTAACGGTCCCTCTGCCCCCTTACTTATCCAAGCTTCATCCTGCTTGCCTGTCTGTACTGACACAACCACCTACTCCAACAGGGCCATTCGCTTGTCTCTGCATTCCTTAACGCTGCTTGCTTTCATCTGCTTGCAAAGAATCCACCTTTGGTATTGCTCAGCAGGGACAGTCCCCCCAGACCAGCTTTGTCAGGCTTTTTGTCCCTCTGGCCATGACTGCACTGCATGGCTGGAGCACTCCAGTGACCAGGAACTGGCTGGAGCACATGTATTTGCTTGGCTGGAGACCAGCATGAGGGGTTCAGGGAATGTGTATGCTCAGACCTCATTTCAGCATGGTTACAGGACATGGCCTTGACACACACACGGCCCCAGGACCCAGGTCTGCTATCACAGACCTTTGTAACTTCTTCCCAGCCCCCTACTCCTCATTGCTTCTTCTCCTGCTACGGTGGATGATTCTTTCCATTCTTTGGTCTCTTACACCCTGAATTCCTTTGCTTTTATCTCTCAGCACAACATACTTTGCAGTACCACAGACCAACTGTTCTGGATTACTTCCTGCAATCCTTTTCTCCACTCCTGCTCCTGCACTGCAGTGTAGTGCTTTTCACAGAGGCACAACACAGTCTCAGTCAGAAGTGGCAGTGTGGTGCTTTTCACACAACCTCAGTCAGAAGTGGCCTCTGGAGACCACCTGGTACAACCTCCTTCTCAAAGCAGGCCCAGCTTCAAAATCAGAGCAGGTTGCTCAGGGCCTTGTTCAGCTGAGTATCTCCAAAGCTGAAGCATCTCTCTGGGCAACCTGTTCCAGCAGCTGACCACCCTGATGGTGGAAAAGGATTTCCTAATATCTAAGCAGAATTTCCTGTCGTAACTCATGACCTTTGCCTCTTGCCCTGTCACTTATACTCTCGGTGTGTCTGGTTCAATTTTCACTGCGACCTCCTAAGAGGTACAGGAAGATAGCAGTAAGATTTCCCCTTAGCTTTCTCTTCTCCAGGCTAAGGAAGAAATCCAGTTCCCTCAGCCACTCCTTCCATCTCACACGCTTTAGCTCCCTAAACATCTTGTTCATCCTTCATAAGACTCCCTTTACTATGTTAGCATCTTTCTTGTACTGGTGAAGATCAAAAAACGAACTTTTCCACAACTTCTCATTTTAACCTCTGTTTGCTAAACTTACTATTTACAGTCAGTGTTCTCCATTCCAGACCCTTTTCAATCTAGCTCTGATCTCTTGCATACTTACTGGGACACTCTTCCCAGAGTACTAGCACACATCTTTTGTTTGAAATTTCATCTGTGAAAATTATTTTTACCTGAGCAGAATGCAAGCTTAAGCATGTCCATATCCCTCCACCAGCCCAAAGCAGACTTCTTTTTCAATTTTTGACAGGAATGTCTAAAAATCATGCAAACCTTTCTTTCATCAGTGACAACACTTCTACCCTATGTGTCTCCCCACCACCCGTTTTGTTTCATTCCCTCAACCTACTTTTTCACTTTGCTTTGCCAACAACGATCTTTAAGATAAGCAATGGTGTTCCCATGAGTTCTCCTCACCTCTCTTCTTGCACTTACCGGGAATTCCAGCAGGACCAGGAGGACCACGGAGCCCTGGTTCACCGTGCTTACCCGGAAACCCGGGCGGGCCTGCCTGATAAGCAGGAGATCCTAATTCACCTTTTTCACCTTTTGGTCCCATTTCTCCAGGTAAACCTGGCTTATCCGCATCTCCTGAAACAGAAGCAGAATTGTTCAGAACTCAGAACAATTTCTTAACAATGCTGCACAAGGAGCTGTAATGTAACAGAAGGGACAGTTCATGCAACTGCACGTAGCATGCAAGGAAAAATGGAGACATTTTAATGCACAGAAAAAATAGTAACCGCACTTTTCACTTGAGCAAATCAATAGCAGGTCCTGAAGCAAGGCTCTGTCATCATCTCTACTTCAGTTGTTTTGCCAGAGCCCTCCGGGCTGAAGCATGAACACAAAACACACTTCACAGTTAGTTATCTACTACTCTGCACCACATATTTCACCAAGTGCACATGTATTTTCTCCATCTCAATCCTGTACCAGTTAAAATTTGCTATAAAGTCTAGTTGTTGGAACAACTGTTACTGAGGTATTACCATCAGAGAATCCAGGAGGACCAGGCAGCCCACGATCTCCCTGCTCTCCTGGTTCTCCGTGTAGTCCAGAAGCACCCGGAAAGCCTGGTTCACCTCTTGTACCTGAAAGATATCCCCAGTTCCACAAAACACGTTAGTGTGATGCTGTTTGTGACCACAAATGCTGACTTGTGGTATGCTGCAGACCGCTGCTTACTGCAATTCTCAAAATGTTAAAATTTTGAGAATTTTTTTTTTTGAGAAAAAGAAAAAGAAAGAAATTTCCTTTCCTTGGAAGTTTTGGCCTTTCCGAACTTTTATCACTTGATGTGATTCTAGTCTGGCCACACAGAGCCAGGACAACTCTGCACAACAGCTGACAGCAGGCACAACAAGCCTAGTGAAAAGATCACTAAAGAAATTTATCACACAAAGGAAAAAGACAAATCCTCTTCTATTCCTCAAAGATTCTAATTTTTGTTTGTTTTTCTTATTTTTTTTTAAACACAAAACATTAGGTTAGATGAATGAGCTGCCAGTGCTGCATTTTATCCAGAGACTCTGAAAAAGGACACAGAACACAGACTCTCCCTTTCTTCCTTTTACTGGACAACAGTCACGCTTTTTTTTTTTTTTTTCTCTCTGTGGACTCAGGAATGCATGGATGCCTTTTGTATAGCAATCCAGCTTCAGCAGGAGAGACAAAGAAGCCACCTTGTCTGCAAAAAGGTGATTAGTGGTCTCTCTTGGAAGGAAATTATACGTTCTGGAACAGCTTAGCAAACCAAAGTTTCTGAAGGAGTTGAATTCTCAGGTTTTCATTCTTTTGATCTGTGTAGCAGGTGGTAAAACACGGCTAAGATGAGCAATCTAAGCAAAAGAGACCTACCTTTTCTTGGAATGTGGTATGGAACATAGACAGGGGGTCCAGGAGGACCCATCTCGCCCTGCTCTCCCTGTTAACAGAAGTTGAAGCATCGCATTTAAGCACATTATTCTGAAGATTTTCTTTTAAAATTGAAACAAAAGCCCACAAAACACAAATAAACAAACTTCCAAAAACACTACAGAAACTTTTAAGAAATCTGAGACGTTTCAAGTTAACAAACAACGTGACTAGTTCTACAGTGACAACAAACTCTTTGATTGTTATTACATCACAGAGAAGAAAAAGGAAAAATACACCTGGTTTATGGCTCCTAACAAATGAAATTAAAGTAGTACCTTGGCTCCTCTAGGACCGTATCCACCTGGTAGGCCATCAGGTCCTGAAAAACCCTGTAATACACATAAAAAGGGTTGACTTTTCCTTTAGCAGAGAGACAATAAAATTATTTGGTCTGCAGCAGCTGGCTTCCTCTGATGTTACTGTGAAAACTATGCAATAGAGTTGAGCAGCTTGCTTCCTAGTGTGTATCGATTCAGGTAATACTATCAAGTCTCTTCGTGCTTTAATGTTCCATCCATTGGACCAAACCTAGCTCCCATCAAAGGCCAGAGGAACTTGCTGTGGCACAGGTTCTGGCAATGGTGCAGAGGGATGGAGCACCTACACTCGCACCATTCCCTCGGACACTGCAGGGTGGGAGAGGAGAAGGAGGATGTCCTCAGTGCAGGTCAACCCTGAGGAACATGGGCTGGGCAGCCAGAACATGCCAACCTGTTTCACCAAAACTAAATGAGTCTGAATCATTATGAGTGCACTTATCTTCACTGGAATGCAAACAGCAAGCAACAAAATAGCATGAAGTGCACAGGTCCTCTTTGCTGTTTTCCACGCAGTTGTAGTTGGTTTGGCCAAAGAGAGGTCCCCTGGCTCAAAGAGAAGAACTTGGGACCACCCCTGAACATGCCTTCATCTACCTCTCCTACCCCCAGGCATGCTGTATCCCAGAGAAATTTTCTATCCCTACCTACCACAGAAAACATTTCAGTGTCTAAGGTCCTACCCACCTCTCTCACTTAAAGTGGTTGAAACCCCAAGTGTGTGCATTAAAACACATGGTAAAACACAATGCATCCAATCACAAGGACATATTTCAGCTGCTGCAGGTGCACAAAGAAGAGTGCAGATTTCAGTGATGCAGATACAGAAGAGATCAGAACCTGTGCATTTTACTCAGTTTCTTAAAATCCTTTGTTCTCTATAGAAAATACCGGTATGTGCTCTGTGAAAGGACTGGGGTTAAAAAGGCGAGCTTTTAGTGGAAAACACTGGCCAGGTCCTCAACTGATATCAACTAAAGCAGTTTCACTGAAGCCAGTAGATCTATAGAATTCACACTAGTTAGATTATTAGCCAGCATTTTTAAAACAGCATCTCCCAATTCTCACAATCGGAACAACTCCTACATGGAGCATGAATTTTAATAGTATATTTACACAATTTTAAAGCACAATTCCACTGCTCTCAGCAAGACACCATGAACTGAACCATAGGCATCAAGGACCTTTCTGTAATGGCAACTATACTGCAAACTATCAGAAAAGGAGCATTAAGTATCAGATGTAAAATCTCTTTACGCTAGGTGGAGCTGGTGGTCTAGAAGTGAAGCCAGCAGCTTCCTAATTAACTAATACTTCATGTAATGTGGGCAGGCAAGGCAACTATCCTCTCTTTCTTAAGAATCAAATCATTCAAAAAACAACAAAAAGGGCATTATTGTGAACAGCAAACCGACCAGCCTATTCATAGAATCACAGAATCATTCATGTTGGAAAAGACCTCTGAGATCATCTAGTCCAACCTTTAACCTAGTATTGACAAGTCCACCACTTAACTATGCTAATTAGTACTACATCTACATGTTTCTTGAAGACCTTCAAGGATGGTGACTCAAGCACTTCCCTGGGCAGCCTGTTCCAATGACGCACATCCCTTTCAGTAAAGAAATTTCTCCTAATATCCAACCTAAAAAAAAAACACAACAGAACTATTCCTTTCCATGCATGTCCAAACCAATGTACATTTCACTAAAATTGCTGCCAAAATTTACTTTCAATAAAGGGAAGCCATTGACCATTTCTGACCAAAGTGGAAACCTAAGTTGAGGTCAATCATTTGGCTTTAATGGGTTTTGCATCACTCTCCACACATGTATTACTGGTAGTGTATTCCCTGCCACACCACCAAGTTTTGTGATCAACTGAATACCTGCACAACAGTTACTTTTATTGCTTCATGTGCTTTATGTCCCATGTGTTTCATGTTATTATTGTTGTGCCTTGGTGGCAGGACAAATTCATAAACCTATTAAAGATGGAGAAGCATGGAAAAGTCATGCAGTTCATAGTTATTTGAATACTTCATGGAAGTGATTTCTAATGCTGACTGAAGAAGCCTTTTTCTGAGCATAAACAGAAAGTATGAGCTCTTACTTGTCTGACACAATGCTATTTTAAATATTTGGGTGTGTTTCCATGGGGACAGAGATTTAATGGTGTATTTATCAGTTTCCTTCCTTTTTTTTTTTTTTTTTGATATCCAAGATGTAGCATAGACCACAGATCTCAGATCTCAGCCATGTCTGTGTGTCTGTGGAAAGCTATTCAAAATAGTAACTTTTTGCATCTAAGAAGAAAATTATAGAAATCATGGTAGCAGTAAAGGAAGCAATGAAAACAACAAATCCCCACAGCACTTTTAAAATGTGCTCACGTAGAAATGGAAAAATGACCTTTAATTACAGGACCATTTTTTTTTCTCACTGATGATAAACTAACTGACCCAAAATTACAATGATAGATGAATCCAGATGATGCCTGCTAGACTACAGTTGGTGGAATTACAGGCAGAATTTGCCCTCTACACTTTACTTTTCAGACAGATTGCCTACATGTGTGTTGGAAACAACAGACGTGTATGCAATACTCACTCTTTCTCCACTGAGTCCCGGAGAGCCATCGATACCAGGCAGTCCCTATGAAGGCACATTAAAATTAATAAATATAAGTAACATCATAACAAATCTTTTAAGAACCATTATTATTTCTTAGCCAAAATAAGTTTGACAATTATTTTGAAGCTCTAAAACTAGCAGTCAGAGTTCAGATACTTTTCCAACGTGATTCACGTATGCTGCAAACAGGAAAGATCTGAAATTTACTCCGGTATTAGATTTTTATCTTCTCTCTCTTAATTGGGAGATTACAAATTGACCATGAAGATTTTGAAGTGGCTGAGATTTTAAAAAAATATATGCTGAGTACTGTTCTTAGTTTAAGCACCTGTTTAAGCACCTTAGAAACAGTGCCCCCAGAGAAGCATCCATAGATGCTACAAGGTAGTAGGATTTATTTTATTTATTGTTTTCTGGGGTCACTGGAGTCAAACTCATGTTTGTTGAACACAGTTTGAAGAGAGCTAAGGTGGAAACGGTGAAATGAAGACTACGCTGGGGATCAGGGAAGGAACCGTGGTGAGCGAGCACAGGTTTGAGTGAGTGATGCATGAGGCTTCCCCGTAAGGGTGTAGCCAAACCTGTGAGTCATGTGGGCCCCTCCTCCTGTTACCATTTCAAAATGCCATTTTTCCTTTCCTGTACCAGGGATTTCAGAGCTTCCCATAACTTGGAAGACATGGGCTGAAGAGCTCTCATGGCTGTCGCTTGTTAATCTAAGTTTTGCTCCTAAAGGCAAAGTCTCAGATTGGACTTGCACATTTAGCAATACTAATTTTACGTTTAAGGATTGACTCACCCTTTGTCCTGAGAAGCCCATTACCCCTTTTTCACCTCTTTCACCAGCGTACCGTATACCCTAGGAAACATTACATTCAGTTTAACATTTTTCTATATAAAGTGCAAAAAAAAATTAACAATTTTATGGAAGCTAAACAGAAGGAAAAAAAAATCATTGTAAAACATGCATGATCTAATTATAGCTGCATGTGAAAGAACCAGTGTCTTTAAAGTAGAGTATAACATGCTTGCTTCATTACAATAGCAGGATCAGACCATTAGGCAGAGGACAGGGTTTCCCTCCTATCATCTCCTCCTTCTTTATTTCTTCTATAACTGTGTCTCTGAAGAGAAGCCAAAGCAATTGTTCAGCTATACAACTAATTAAGCAACTCAGCGTATGCCCAAATTATAGCTTTAGAGAACGATTTGGCAAATACAGGCATGCTACTATTAAAAAAAAAGTGAGAAACATATCTGAAGCATATCCCACTCTGCTACATCAAGATAAAATCTGTGGTTTTCCTAATAGAGTCACAACAAAATTCTGCATGTATAAAATCTGACCATCAGCTAAAAATATGACTAGGAAGTGCATACGGAGGGCAGCAGGGCTCACACCGTAGCTTTCTGCCATAACCTCATTGGGAAGTTAACCAGACCATCTGAGAAAATAAAGCTCTGCAAAATGCCCAGTGAGGCATCCCAAGTTGGTGAAGACTGTATTTTAAACCATTCTAGGAAGTAAAAGAACCACTCAATAGCAAAGCTATTTGGACAGACTAGAATTTGCATGTGAATTAATTAAGCCACATTCGGTCAAGTTTAGTTGACAGCCCTAAATGATAGAGCAACACATGGGATAAACTCTCAGTCAACAGACCTATGAGGCCAAAAGTTTGTATGTGCTGGGCAGCAGACTGAGAAGGATTGAGAACATTTCCTTACATATATATTTAATGGGATTTAATGTAATTTTTAACATAGCAGACCATCAGCAGTAATGAGATTCATTAATAGTTAAAGCTAAAATTTAAAAAAAATGTGTGAGGGAAAACTGTATTTTGGTAAACCAGCAAGACGAGAACAACAGATTGTGCTGTGGAGTTCTTACGTATCACGTTGTTGTTTAGATTTCCTAAAGCATCAGAACTGGTGCCCCTGTTTGTGTTGCTCTGTATTGCACCATTTCAGCAAAGAATGCACCAGTATTAACTCTGGTATTATTTGTCTTTGTTGTTCTCCACTTGACTTACTGGTTGTCCAGGTTCCCCTTTTGGTCCACGTTCTCCTCTTTCACCCTAAAAATGAAGAAAAAGTGTTCAGATATGTTAGGCATTCCAATTTACATTTTATTAACTTTTTTACAACACGAAGTTACAAATCTTTTTCAAGAGGAAACCCACCACTCTTACGTTCTTTATTTGTACGTTTATCATATGAAATGCATCTTTTCTTTTCTTTTCTTTTCTTTTCTTTTCTTTTCTTTTCTTTTCTTTTCTTTTCTTTTCTTTTCTTTTCTTTTCTTTTCTTTTCTTTTCTTTTCTTTTCTTTTCTTTTCTTTTCTTTTCTTTTCTTTTCTTTTCTTTTCTTTTCTTTTCTTTTCTTTTCTTTTCTTTTCTTTTCTTTTCTTTTCTTTTCTTTTCTTTTCTTTTCTTTTCTTTTCTTTTCTTTTCTTTTCTTTTCTTTTCTTTTCTTTTCTTTTCTTTTCTTTTCTTTTCTTTTCTTTTCTTTTCTTTTCTTTTCAAGTTGCATTAAAATATATATATATATTTCATAGTTTTTCTGAAAATGTTTCTAGGAATATGAACACTGTAAGCTATTTCCAGGCTTGTTCATAAGATTCCTGGGTGATGAGTGTCTGGTTAATGGCACAATAAATAAATCCACTTTCTCCACGTTTTACCTATTGCTTATCTGTGAATTGTCTGATCAGGTATGAGAATTCCTCTTAGGATGACACAAATTGCAACCTACTCACAATATTGTCTATATCTCTAAACTGACTACAAAGACTGTCCAGACAGGTAGCTCACATCTCCCCTTAGTCGTGGAAATTCCATCTTGGCACCAAAGATATTTTTACATCTTTCAGTATCACCAGTTTACTTATATTTCTGAAGCCATGTGAACTTTGTAGCTTCAAATTCAGAACTGAAAACTACTGGTCTGGACATTGGTGCTCACCATAGAACATACCTATATGAGGTATGACTATCTCTGCTCCCAGTAAGAAGCAACAGATGAAAACAGATGAAAATAAACTGTATCTTGCTGTAGAGGATTTCTCCAATAGTAAAAGCACATTTGTACAATATTTTAGTTTTGATAGTAGAGAGCTCTTAATTCCTCTCACATTTTGCGAAAATATTCTGTAGTTACCTTGTGTTTGTCAGAGGGGACACCCATCAGTTCTCTTGTAGGAAGCCCGGGTGGACCTGGTGGACCTGGGGGTCCCTGCAGTGAAAACGTAAGGGTACGTTTACTAACAGTTACAATATCTCGTCAAGTTGTTGATCAACACCGGTTGATGAATGGAATGAATGATGAGTAGAAAAAGAGGGATACAGATTTTCCCCTGCTAAGAATACAGTTCTAAACCTCTAAATAAATTGACAGCAAGAAACAAGTTTACTTTGTGCTGGGATAAACATAAAGCAATACGTGCTCTTTCCCTGTATGCTTCCAGAATAACTGTAAAGGCTATTGCTTTATATAAAGTAGTCTGGCTCTATAACTTTTGGAAATGTCACCTCTGATTTGTGTTGGTGTAAATGAAGGCACAGTTAGACCAAGACTAATGTAAAAGTT
This sequence comes from Anser cygnoides, assembly GCF_040182565.1. Classification (NCBI taxonomy): domain Eukaryota; kingdom Metazoa; phylum Chordata; class Aves; order Anseriformes; family Anatidae; genus Anser; species Anser cygnoides. The sequence continues at coordinate 149,608,722 of NC_089873.1, read as the reverse complement.
AGATGTAAAAGTTAGTTCAGTTATGACATTTGTTATGGAGATTATCAAATATAGCTTTCAAAGCTATATTCGTTTGCTTTTCTATTATAATTATGTAATATAATTGCCAACTAAGAGCGTATTTAAAATAGATTCCTTTATCAATAGCAAACAACATCATCCTGTCCTGTAGTGATACTAATTCATCAGTTTTTCTTTACCTGTTCGCCTTTTTCTCCATAGAAGCCAAGGCCCCTGTTGCCCTGCAAAAGCAATAGGTCAAGATTTACTAAAAGTACAACCTGGTTTTCTAATGTAAAATTTAAATTTAAACACGCTGAAGGGCCTTTTCAGACTTAGAACTCCGTAGAATGCCACTGCAGAAGAGTAACAAGCAATAATCTAGTTTTACCTCAAAGTATTTTTAGAGATTTAGAAGTATTTTTATAGATGTAAACATCAGAAAGATGACTCTAATTGAAATCTCATGTTACCAGTGCTTCTTATAACAGACTTTGAGTCATTCACTAAGTAATGTTGTGAAAAGATCAAGCACTTCTTTTGCAAGTTTTTTAATGGAACCAAATGTTAAATAAAAATACCTAGGTGGGTCAGAACAATTAACATATTTTTTTTCCACTGAGATATAATTGAATATTGTGCAGACTGCAAGGATTCTCTGTTCATGGGAAGCTACTGTGACTACAGTAGCAAATTAAATCTGGCTCTAGAACTGGTTTAATCGTTTCAGGGCAGCCGATCCCAGTGTAAGATTAACTTCTTGTGGTATGCAGCCAACACAGAAGGTCTTGTGCTACACAGCCTTTGGAGCAGCCTGTGGTTCTTTATTTTACTTCCTCCAAGTGGGTCTTGGATAAACCTTTATGACACAAAATCAACATGAACAGCTTTGAAACAAAGACTTACTTGTGGTCCTTGTGGTCCTGGGGGCCCTGGTGGTCCCTAGGGAAACACAATATGCGAGAGCAAGTTACTTGTCACTTTGTAATCGATGCATGCGGGTCAGTTACTCTATACCAGAAATAAAAGCATATATTTGGAAAATAGTGTAATCCTTAGTGCTCAATGTACTATTCTTGATACATTAGCTGTGTTTACTGATCTGAAAAATACTCTCCTAAGTCATACAATAATCTTTCCTAACAGAATAGAAGTCTCTCAGCTTAGACATAATGAAATTCTGGTTTTATATCAAGTAATAAGAACTTGCGCTTTTGGATCCTGACTTAGTAACATTTTAACTTCATACCTAAAGTTAAACACATCTTTAAGCACTTCACTGAACTAGTGTCTTGGTACTGCATTGGTGTTTAAAGGGTGTTAAACTACCATGTGTGTATATCAGATTACCAATTTGGTATTTTACAGAATGAAAAAGGAAGATGGTGGGAAATGAAACCAGAACAGACATAAATGCTTGTCTTACAATAAAGTCTTGCAAGAGCAGTAAGTAAAGCTATTAATTGGACAGAAAACCTACATTGCTTCAGTCAACTAGGGTAGTTAATAGGCTCCAAAGGGTTCTAAGCATTAAAAACTCTGTCAAATGTGGGAGAGGTGGGGTGAATAAGAAGCACAAGCTTTTCAGAGAAGGAGATTGTGAATAAGAGGAATAATAAAAGCGAGACAGCTGTCAATGGAACTGTCCACCTGCTGAGCCCCAAAGGGGGTACAATTTGGGTTATGCAACATCAACCCAAACTTACAAAAAACAAGATCATGACAGTCAGGTGAGACCTAAACTTATATATGTCTCCTTTGCTATGTGTCTTTGTGTAAATACACAGTAGACTAGTTCTGACAAAACAATGTCTAAATCAGTTTTGGTTAGTCAAGGAGTCCGTGAGCCATTGCCTAATCTACAGGGCAGATGCACTGTGCGGGCATGCTGCCATCTGGAGGAGCCACGTTTGCCTTCATGTGGGATCTAGGACTCGAGGATGAGGAACAGTGCAAACCTGGAAGCATTTCCCAGGTCCCTCCCACAGGTCAATCACAGTTTCAGAGATGATAAAGATAGTTTGAACCATTTCGTTAATAGTGGAGATGGTGGGTATCCATCTACTGTGGCAGAGTGTTCAAAAGAGACGTTGTGATGATTGTAACCAGAGGTATGTAGTCATGAGGCTTAGAAAATGCATAGTTCTGTCACTCCTTACATCTTACATCCAACACAGTGTCCTGGGAATAGTAGGCTGGGTCTCCTGTGTGAAGCTCATGAAACTAATGGGTTCACTCTAGGAACAAAGTAAGTAAAGGACTGAGAAGATTTCCTTTCAGGAGGTTCAGAGGAGAAAGATAAGATGCAGCTTACCCCCAGTGATAAAGCAGACACTGCAGAAAATTAACTTTGGAGAGGCTTAGCATGCTGTGAATTTAGTCCTAGAATTTTATTTTATTCTATTTTATTTTATTTATTTATTTGTGGGGGGGTGGGGAGGGGCTGGGTGTCCCTGAAAAAAGGTTATGGAGGTCGTTTGTAAGAAGCCCTGAATTTGATTTTTTTCCGCCCCAAAATTAGTGATGTAGAGCAGGTCTGAAGTAAATGTTGACAAATAAAAAGACAAAAAAGTAAGCAAGTGCTATAAAGTTTCTTACAGGAAAATAAATCAAGCCTAAATAAAACAAAATATACTGAATTTGAACATCTGCTTTTCACCCATAAAACCATTAACCATGGTAAACAAGAAATGTAGAAAATGATATCTGTAGAGAACACAATATTTCCAAAGAAATAGTCAGCGCCATTTGTCAACTCCAGTGCTGTAAATGTTGACTTTTGAAAAAAAAATACTGAAAAAAAGTTTAAAAATAAAATGGTCTTGTAAAAACTAATAAAGAAAATTATCTATTCAATCTCCTGTAGGAAGTATGGATAGCTGATAACCACATCCTTTATGAGAAGAAAAGATGACATATTTAGATCCTGATATCTCAGTGTAGGGGGCTGTAGATACCTAAATGGACTGCAGTCAATAATCTTTACAAAGAAGACTCTTTCAAGGAGGTTAAAGAAATACAATATAAATCAAGAGCCTCAGGTAATACAGGGTGAAAGAAAGTATACTTTGTGCAATACTCATCACTGTAGAATCAGTGTCTTAGTACTTTTTTCAAGGTTTTCTATCCAAGGGCACCTACTTGCTATTTCTAAATTCATTTTTTCTCTTCATTTGCTATGCTACAGTTTAACATAATGAATCTTGCTGAGATGATTCTTTCATTAGGTTAATTTCCTACAGAAAATATTTTAAGCATACTTACTGGTCTTCCTCGCTCTCCTCTTGGACCAATAGGTCCTTGAACACCCAATATACCTGGAGGTCCCTTTAAATTGAAAAAAGAAAATACCAAAACATCAATTCATGTTGTTTTGATATCAGTTACTGTTGACACTTTATCACATTTGCTATACTACTACTTACTGGAAAACCACTGAATCCTGGATCCCCAGGTTCTCCCTAAAGAAAACAAAGAAGTAAAAAATGCAGTAAATACTATACACAAAATTGAATAAAATATTTTCTTATTAACTTTTTCTTATTCCAAAAGCTATTTAAAAATCATAGCATATATTCCATATAAATCCTTATGTACAGATATATTCAATGAATATTTTGAGATAACCTAATGTGTTTTATCATGGATTGATTTTATACTTTCTCTATACAGTATAGTTACATACAATATACTTGGAAGGTACAAAGATGGCTAGTGAGGTTAGGGATCCAAACTGCAAGGCTGAGATGGACAACAGGCCATGTTTAATTCCTTTTTGAAAGACCCATCTAATCAGTAGCTTAATTAGGGATACAACCTTAGCTGAAATGTACAAGTTGATTTTTCATGAGTTGCATGGGAATTACCAAATCGTTTTGATTCTCTTCTGAGTCACTGAGAAGCTCTTGGAACATACCGTTTTCAGTGACCACATATTTTAACTGCAGTACATGTTGAAATGTTTTTGGAAATTGGATCCAAAAATGTTCTAGTGCAAAGACCTTTCGAGCCCATAAATAATACAGTATTCAGTCCAGACACCTTCAATCATCTTAACTTTTATTTATATATATATATATATCTAGATAATTTGAGTTTAGTTAATGGAATAATCTGTGGAACCAAGTACTTTTTGAAATGAATACAGGTGCCAATATCTATTCTTGACTATAAATACTTGAGTAGTTCTCTAATTACTACTAACGAGCAAAGAGAACTTAAAAAGTTTCTGAAAGGAAAAGATTCCATTAAAAAAAGTCAAAAGAAAAATATATTTTGGCATTCATCACTGGCATAAAATTTACTTAAATGAACTTAGCAGATTCCAGTGCCGAGTACAGCTCTGATGCATCTTTGTACTTAAATTTGTCACAGTTTACACTCTAACAGTATATGTAACCACTTATCATTATCTGATATTTTCAAATTACACAAAACTATACATATGAGAAAAAGACTCAAGTGATCACAAAAGTTTTTAGGATTAGATAGAGTAAGGGCACCTATAAGAATACTTGAGGGTTACTAAATATCTAAATAATACATTGAAGCATATATTATCACAAGTCAACCAAACTCCTACATGGAAGTTATACAGAAAGAATCATAATATTAAATGGAATCATTCAGTGGAGAAAACGGTGAGAAAGGAATGATTTTACCAGGAATGATATACGGTAGTCATCGAATAAAGAGGGTAAGACTTGAACTACAACATTTGCACTTGTATTTAAAAGTACAATGTTACAAACCTTTTAAAATCGACATGTTTATGTCCTTGTCCAGTACCTCTGCAATCAACCTGCAGACTGGAAGTCCTTGCAAGTAAGTGAGTGGACATGTCCTCCCTGGATATTGGATAGGCTTTGCTGTAACCAGAGACAGCAGAAGCCGCCTGGCAAAACCTACACAGAATTTAAGTGGGTCTCTAGGAATGCGTCTTCCAGAATGTAAGGGAAACTCACTCTCCATCACCTGTTTTAAAAACAGTACTGAGCGTTGATCGAAAATCCATCAGCTCGCGGGAGTGACACACGTACCCGGTAACGGCTGGCAATGTCTGGCGGTAGTATGTAGGGCTCCCCCTTCTGGCCCTTCGGCCCTTGGACTCCCTGGATGTGACCGAAAAAAAAGGAAAAAAGTAAGCTTTCATATCATCTGTGAATTCATAAACAGTTACGAGTAATGCAAAATATCTGTAAGGTTTTTCATGAGCATATATGTACCACTGTTTGAAGGCAGAGACTATGTCTAACTCTGGAAAGTCGTGGTTTACAAACAAAGTATAAACCCTTGTGGTACCCAAAGGAATGGATTTAAAATACAGGGGGAAGAATTCCCTGTTACTTAGGAATGATATTATGGGATGGCACCTGCCAGATAGAGCCGCAGCTGCACCTACTCAGGGCTGACACATGGGCTGGTAAATCAAAGAGCTCCACTGCTCATTGCAGCATGATCCTACGTATCATGCTATGGAAAGCCAGTATGTTGGGCATGGGTAGGGAAGGAAAATGTTACTTTCATCAGGAATTGTGAGTCTGATATTCTTTCACTGCTTTTGGATAAAGCTGTACAGGATTTCTTGAAGCAACCTCCCTGCAGGACCTACATGATAGGTATAGCAGACCTTCTAGCCCTAAGTGTTACGAAGCTCATCTGGGTAGGTCCACAAGGATGCTGCACTGCGCCAAAAGGGATCTCTACGAAGAGGTGTCCCATCAGTTTCTAACACACACGTGCACAAAATGCAAGTGCTTCAGTAATGATCTTCACTTCATTTGCTGTCACCTACTTACAATGGTACCGGGGAAACCAGAGAGTCCTGGAGTTCCTGAGTCGCCAGGGTCACCTACTGTCCCGTTACAGCCATCATGACCCGGTTTCCCCCTTGATCCTGGCTGCCCTGGATGACCCTGTTGAGGAAAAAAAAAGTGTTTATCTATCCATCTGTTTCTAGTTTTCCTTTTCCTGTAGTCACACAGTATTTAGACATTCTCACATTAAGCCCAAGACTTGGATCCATGGGAAACTATGATTTTCAAAGAAAGAAACAGACAGTGCCTTTTTTTAATATAGCTGCAGCTTGAACCAGATGCCCCAGACAGTATGAAAAAAATGAGTAGTGAAGGACCTTTCAGAAAGGGTAGGAAAGCTATGTTCAATGCAGTCTCTGTTAACCAGAGAACTAAGCCAGATGAGACTGCTGTGCAGGGAGCCACCAAGAACTGAGATTGTTAAGAATTTCAGTGATTCACACTGGAGGAGTGGGAAGAAAGGTTCATTACTGGCTTTGAACAGCTTCCAAGCTAGGAAAAAAGTCAGTGATGCCTTTGGAGCTAGGTTGGGTGTCATGATGAAGCTGTAAGTACAGAGATGGGAAGAGATCAGATGGGCTCAAACTAAGGGCACTGGGGGTACTAAAGAAGCTCCACGTTGAGCCTCTGAGATGCCTCAGGAAAGCAGGAAAAAGTTACTCCTGCCTTAAAATGAGTTTCCATTGCAGTGCCTATGTTCACCTCAATTGCACTTACGATTGCTTTGCACTGGGATTGATGAAAAGCTAATCTGCCCTTGAGCAGCTTTCTTCCAGGGGGCTCAGTCAGAAAACAAACAAACAAAAAAAAACAACACAGAAACTAACATAAACAGAATAATTTCTTCCTTCTTCACTACCTAGAGCAAGGGCTTTCTTTTTGCTTCTGCTCACTTTCTTAGAAGAAAATGAGATCTGTCCATGCCCTCACCTAGCTCCATCAAATACTCACATTCCTCACTCCAAAACAGACCCAGGTTTGCCACCCTCCTCTCTTGGCCTTTAGCCCCACATCCCACCACTTTGCTGTTACAGTTCATATATGTGACTATTTGCCTTCTCTTCTTGCCATGGTCAGTGTTGTGCTTTGGCCTAAGAAAACTGGTTGGAGAACATAATCAAGTGAGAAGTGTGGAGGGCTTGAGGATGCATGCGGGTTCAAATGGTATCTGAAAGCATTTATCCCCCACAATGCAATTGCAGAGGTCATGGAGGCAGGGCTAAAAAAGAAAACTTGTTCAGGTAGCAGAAGCGGTCCAGCTATAGTAACATGGAGCTTCAGAGGAGAGTGATTTACTTGCGGGAAGACAGAGCACTGAGAAACAACTCAATGATGTGGTGGGGCAAATGAGATCCTTGGCTACAGGAGGTTTCTTCTTCCTTTAAGAGTGATAAGGAGAGAGAGGAGGAAGAGTGTGTGAGAGAAAGCCCTGAAACTTGATACAGAGCTCTTCAGGAAACAAAAAGGGTGAAAGCAGAGTGGATGTGGATGTGTGGGTTGCAGAGTGAGGCCCCGGTGTCAGGGAGCACTACAAAGGAAACCCAAGCCTGGGAACTCTGTCCAGGGATTCCAGTGACTCAGATTTCTTTGTTATTTTATGACACAAGATGTAAAGGAGTGTAAGCTGGGAAAATGCTGTGCTGTGAACTTTACCCAGTTTTCCTCTTTGAATGTTTCAGTTTCATGGACCTGGACAATTTGTTCAAAGTTTTTGAGATAAATAGTTTTTTTAAGACCATCTCATGCAAGCTGTATGAGATATAAACCAAGTAACAATGGTTAGTATTCTTACATGTATTGGTCTTTCTATGTACTTTATAATTCTGAAATAATTAAGGCATGACCCACTGGTGTCCTTTGCTCACTACCCTAGGAGATGTAGAGAACTTATCTCACAGCTCTTTCCTACAAAAGAACATACTTAGCTGGGTAACCTCCAGGGACACAAGAAATTTCCTTCCGTTTTTGTCCCTTTTTACAAGGGGATTTCTCCAAAGGACAAAGCAAACGGACCTTAATTATCAGAGGGAATGAGCGGGAGCACAGATTCTATTCTTTTGCTGTGCATCTGCAGTTCCACTTACTTTAGCAAATGCCCTTAGCTTAACAGCGCGTACGTGGCCGATGCAGAATTCAGCCCAGAGACTTTAATTAAAGTACAAAGGCATTAAACCAGTCTGCAATAATTGCAGTTGGTAGTTTCTTAAACATGAGGTAACCGGATACTTACAGGAACGCCATCTGCCCCTGGGAATCCAGTGACTCCTCTTAGCCCCTAGAGTGAAACAGCACAATTAAAATGATGTTCTGTCTAATATTTTGCTCATTAGCTAAAACATCTGATACTCAAAAGTTACCATTTCTCCTTTGGGTCCACTTATTCCTGGATGTCCTCTTTCACCTTTGTGACCTTTGGGACCTTGCACTCCTGGGATCCCCATCAATCCTGGTGGTCCAGGGAACCCCTGTGATCCAAGGAGTCCTGGCTGGCCCTGGTAAAAGTAATAAAAAAAGCATTTATTTAGGAACAGTTATGATGTGTGAAGCTGGGTTAGTTATCACTCCTGCAGTGTAGTCAATCTCTTCAAGAGAAAATAAACAGAAACTCTTTTCATTTCAGTAGAGCAGACTCTTTGATGAACGTCATCTGGAAACACCATACATAAACTCCAGCAAAGTGACTACATTGTGCATGACAAAATCAATACATGGAAATGAACTCACAAATCAATATTCACTATTCAAACATTCACTGCTACTCCATGGAAAAAGTGTTTTGTCTGGAATAGGGAGAATGACTTCTTGAGAGAAGGAGGCTGATACTGAATGTCATGAATTTCTGCCTGAATTTCTGCCTTTTTGGGATGGTATTTCTATTTAACAGTGGAGCCTGAAAATGATTAGACAACACACCATTAGGGTGTGGCATCCACATAGGTTGAAGTGTCGCATGTGGGTTTCCCTGTCATTAACAGTTCCCTTCCAGAGCTGGTTTGCTAGAACAGCCCTAATGACACTCTTCAGGCCACTTCAAACATTGTTTAAAAATAATTTTCTGTTGACTGCCAACATCACAAGGCTCATCACAGGGAAAAAAAGATCATTTTGAAATGACACAATGGTGGTTTAAATAATGGGGCTGTGACAGTATGTCTGAGATCCGTGAACCAAAGTATTTGAAAACCATTCCAAATGCAGTGTCACCAAGGCACATATGTTTTGTATGCTTTGTGGTACTCACTGCACTAATGACAGTAATAATAAATTGACAGTCTTTTCTGGAGAGAAATGCTTAAATGGCACAAAGCACCATTTAACAAGACATTCTAATGAAGCAAATTCTAATGAAAGTATTTTTAAAATGCAATTTGATTTTCACAGGCCATTCTGCAACATCATCAATATCTCGCAAAGCAAGAATTATAGCAAAACATGAACAAATAGGTATGTATTTATACAAACAAATTGTTAAAAAAATCAGTATAAAATGTATAGTGTAACAGCATTAAAATAGTGTAAAATATATACTATCCCATCTTCCTACAACAGCTTACTTCCTTTTCCGCTCTCACCCATGCCTGGAAAGAAAGAATTAAAAAATGAATGGAATCCCTCTCCAAGAAATGCAATTGTTCAACTTCATTTAATGTCATTGGGATTGTCATTGAGAAGTGAAAGAAGGCAGTTTAGGGACTTGAAGAAGTGAACATGAAGATACCCTAATCCTAACTTCTTTGTATTCAGACAGCAGTAGTCAAGCTAGCAAACATTGCTTTATTGATTTTAGGTGAACTTTTGTTCTCCTATTAAAGGATAGGCCCACTTGTGACACAGTTTCAAAATGCAACTGTCAACTATCCAGAGAATCACAGAATCATAGAATGGTTTGGGTTGGAATTTTTAATTATTAAATTATTATGGATTAATAATTATTAAATTTATATTATAAATATTATATTATAAAAATATTATAAATTAATAATTCCAAATTATGGAATTATTAAAAATAATAATTAAATCCATGTTTCCCAATATTCATGGGGGATGTTACATACACTATTGCTATTGGTTTCACTGGAGTTAGTGGATTTGGGGGAGAATCATAGATCGCAGAATGGTTTGGGTTGGAAGAGACCTTAAAGCCCACCCAGTTCCAACCCCCTGCCATGGGCAGGGACACCTCCCACCAGACCAGGCTGCCCAAAGCCCCATCCAGCCTGGCCTTGAACACCTCCAGGGATGGGGCATCCACAGCTTCTCTGGGCAGCCTGTGCCAGGGCCTCACCACCCTCTGAGTGAGGAACTTCTTCCTAATGTCTAATCTAAACCTACCCTCTCCTACTTTAAAGCCATTCCCCCTTGTCCTATCACTCCACTCCCTGACAAGGAGTCCCTCCCCAGCTTTCCTGTAGGCCTCCTTTAGGTACTGGAAGGCCGCTGTAAGGTCTCCCCAGAGCCTTCCCTTCTCCAGGCTGAACAACCCCAACTCTCTCAGCCTGTCTTCACAGGAGAGGTGCTCCAGCCCTTTGATCATCTTCATGGACCTCCTCTGGACTCGCTCGAATACACCCAAGTCCTTCCTGTGCTGGGGGCCCCAGAGCTGAACGCAGGGCTCCAGGTGGGGTCTCACAAAAGCAAGGCAGAGGGGGAGAATCACCTCCCTTGACCTGCTGGCCATGCTTCTTTTGATGCAGCCCAGGATATGGTTGGCTTTCTGGGCTGCAAGCGCACATTGCCGGCTCATGTTGAGCTTCTCGTCAGCCAACACCCCCAGGTCCTTCTCCTCAGGGCTGCTCACAATCCTTTCTCTGCCCAGCCTTATTAGTGCTTATCTATCTGTAGTTAAATTTTATATATACTGTAGTTGTCTTATTATCATAAACTGTAAAACATAAACCATGACTGAAACATAGCGTACTTCTGGTTAAAAAGAAGAAAAAAAGCCCATCGTTTTCCATACCATCTTTTTGGAAAAAAGCTGTCACAGTATTTTCAGTAGTTTTTTATATTTTAAACCCCATTATATAATATCAAACCAGTCCATACCGAGAAACTGAGATAATCAAACAAAGTACAGAGCTCAGTGCATTTTTTTTTCTGGGAAAAAGACTAGGAATGAACCAGTATGAAGTGTGAATTACATGTGCTTCCTCAGGGACAAGCCACCAGTATGGATCCCTGATGGTGCTATACCAGTATGATTAATTTGACAGAACTGGTGGGTTAGGTGCATTACCAAAGGACACCATGGACTATTGTTTGAGCTGACACCACAGAAGATGATCTCTCCTGTACTTACAACCAAGCCCGACCTCATACAGCTTCCCTACTTGTAAAGCAAGCCTGCTCTTGGGGACTATTACCATTTAGAAGGCCAACATATTTCCATTTTTGAATTCAACAAATTGAGAAAAAAAAAAGCTTATATGAGTACATACACAATATATGATTCCTGTTGGCAGGAGGCACACACATCTGAGCAAGTGGCAGCTCATTTCCCTACACCAGTCACAGCTGGCTACTACAGATGCAGCTTTCTCCACATAAGCAGTTTTCAGTCTTTTAAAATCAGTGAATCTCTAAGTTATCCTATGGAGGTGCAGACCCTTGTCTAGCCATGTTCACAACAGCCATACTTTTCTTAGTTACCTGCCTCAAATGGAAAGCTGCTGATTAGAAGCACTAGAATAATGATTTAAATGGGAACTAACAAGTTCATTAGTGTGAGCTCCAAGGTCAGGAAAAAGAAGCCTTTTCTGATGCCACTTCTTCTTGACTTTAACTTCTTGACTTTAAGTGCAAAGGGATTGAGTGAGTACAAATGAGTGTATACCATGAAACAGCCTTTTTTTGGGGGGGGGGGGGGAAATAACAGATATTTCATCCATTCTAAAAGATACACAGTTGGCTCTTTTTTTTTTTTTTTTTTTGTAGAACATTATCTCAGTATCTATTCTTATGCTCTTGCATAAGATTTTTATCTAGTTAAAAAATTCCATCACACTGCAAAATTTTAAAATCTAATTAAATACTTAAGCTAGTTTATCCTTCCCCACACGTACAAATCTGGAAAGGAACCTTTAAAAAGGATGAAAAGTATCTCACACATCTGTGAAGAACATAGAAAAATTACTCAAATTCAATTTTAGGGATTTGAGTTGGCTCTAGTTTCAATTTAATCTTGAGAGGTTCTGGGAAGAAACATTTCAGTTCCTTCCACAAAGAAAGTAAACCATGGATTCTGCATACTGAAAAGGTCGTTTCATTATTACATTGAAGTAAATGAAAGCCAAGGGAGGTCAAACCAATTCCAGAAGCCACTCACCCACCTGAGACATATAAAATGCCTTTTTAGTTCATACCTGCTTACATTTTTGGGGCAGCAGATTGCAGACAGAATGAATGTAAACTTTCAGTTGTAACTTTTGACAAAATGCTGGTTATGGTTGTAATTATTGAATCTGTGCATAGCTTTCTGCAGGGAACTGTAATACTCCAAAGCCGGCATTGCATGGGACACAGTTATGTCTCTAATTCATATACAAAATACCACCCCTACTGTTTGGGGTTGCAGTCCCATCTTTTTGTCTGGTAGGGAGGAAGAAGTAAACAAGGAGTGGAAAATGAGGAAGAGAGCAGGGCAGTGCCGGTGTCCCTTCCCCATGCTTTCCTGGTTATTATTAAATCACTTGTTTGTTGAGACACTTGGGTGGACTATTTAATATTATTTGTAATAAAGACAAGGTAACCAATCCTTCTGGGACTGGTTCATCACGAGGCTAGAGTCAGAGCTGGAGAAGTAGTTAATATTATGACAGTTTGTGTAGTTCTTCAGCCAGTTAGCATCTTGGCTTGTTAACTGGATTAGCTTTATTAACCTTTGTTAACTCAGACTTGTAAGCTTTTACTCTACTTTCTTTATGTTAAATCTCTTGTTGAACAAGTATGTCCCCTTTTCATTAGCAAATGACCTAAGAACATGTGCTCTTTTGCAAAGGTCATTAAGGAGATTTAAGCAAAGACAATCAGTTTGAAAGGTTCAGTCAAATAAAACATGACTCAATTATTAGAGTCCTGAATACCCCTGTGTGAAATATGCCATGCATGCTACTACTCTGGTTGTGCTCCTGGAGGTTCAGAAATCCTAGAAAATTCTCCAAAGCTGTGAAATTGTGTCTGGATTAAATTTCCAGGTTAAAAAAAAAAAAAAAAAAAAAAAAAAAGAAGAGGTAAGCCTACGGGAATATGCTGTACCTGGCTGTCATATTTTAGATAACTCACAAAGCACTTTCTCTAGTGCTCCCTTTTCTTACCTGACAAAGCATTGCAGAAATGTGTTCTGGCCCAAATGTATCTCCAGAAGAAGGCTTCACATTTTGCTGGGGGGCACTGGAAGTCTGCCAGCATCCAGAGCATGGCACAGTTGCCCCTTTACTGCCACTAGATTTACAGGCTGGAGCTACAAGGCTTATGGGAACATGTATTACATGTATTACATGGCATACTGTGGCAAAGCAACTCACAGGGAGCATGTGAAAAGAAAAGGAAAAAGGGGGTGGATGGAATATCTTGAAGACCAACAAGGAGTTTTACATTCCTTTTTGTTCTTGTACAGGACTTCCTTTACCGTTCGGACGCATTACAAAGCTACCAATGTCAGGATGCACTCCTAAATAGGCAGTCCCTGCTCTGCTCTTCCTGTGACTGCAGCTGACTGGGAGAGGTCTCGCACAGTCCCCACGGCCAGCACAGCCATGTGCAAAAGCTATTTACAGGGAGGAGCAGAGGTCAGAAATTTAGGAAGCCTGGAGGAAATCTTCCCAGAAAATATTTGCAATGTTGCATATACATCGTCCCCTGTCCAGTGACGCGCATGAAAGAAAACACTGTCAGGGTCGTCATTGAATTTAATCACTGCGTTTTGCAATTCAGTCCCAGTGGACTTAAGAAGATCCTGAACAGACTTTTAGATCTGTACTAAATGTTCATGTATTGCAGCTTGAACTTCAGTTTTCAGTTCTTGTAAGATCAGTCAAATGAAAGAGAGATGTCATGTTGCAATACTTTCTTTCCTTCTAATTTACTGTGAAATTTACACTGTGGAAACAAAACTGGTAGAGGAAGGTGTGCTGATTTTGAAAGCAACCAGTTTTGGGGGGTTCTATACAAATAAAGGCATAATGAATGGCAGTTCCTGCTCTGAAGGTTTTAAAATAAAAGACGTTCATCATGAATTGCTGAGAAACCTTTTACCAGTGTTTAGATACAAAGAATGGAGAAAATCAGTGATTTGCAATAATGAAGAGAGAGAGAGAACCAGAATTACTGCAGAGCTTCACGGTAATTGAGCCCATTTTGCTGTATTTCATTACAGACTTTTATTTTGCAACTGCTTCTGGTATATGGAATGTGATGATTCAGTATTCCCCACATGAAAATGACCCTTGTAGACCATAATTTATTTAATAGTGGACAAGAAGAAAGGAGGTTAATTCCCTGACATTTCAGAAAGGTCATTTGTGAAAGGACAAGTTCGCTTCCTGCGGGAAGGGGGATCTGACCGTGATGGACAAGCGTGAGCTGGGACTTTCGCAAGAGGGCTTGCTCTCGCACGGTCACTGTAAGAATGGATGGGAAAGGGAAGCGACGGCAAGAACCTCGATGCAGCCCCGCTAATGAAAGACAGCAGCAAGCAGAACAGAAGGCAACTCACCAGGGAATAAAACCAGTTAGATGGGAAATTAACAACTTCTGAGCTGGTTTAAAGTGCTAATCCAGGAAAAGGCATTCCAGAAGGCACATAGGAAAGAAAGCAAGGAGAGAAGTGTCTGGAGCATCCATCCACACTGCTGGACCAAGCATGGGAGCGGGATGCTGCCCCATAGGTGGCACCAGGCATTGCCTCCGGGCGCAGCCATGCAGGTGCAGCTGGAGCTGTGGGCATTTCTTGCATTTATGCTCTGAATCTGCATCTTGCTGTCTGTAACCAAGTGGTTACCAGCATTAGGAAGGGGTGGACTTCTGTGATCTAACAGGAATATTGATTAGCAAAGGAGGCAAACCTTTCTTGTGTGCTTTAAACTGCTGGGTATTCAATGCTAAAACACAAGAGTAGCACTGAAAGACTCAGCAGGCTTTAAAAAAAAGTATATTTAAATATGTACTAAATGTGGTTAGATGTACTAAGTATGGTTAAATATGGTTCAATATGGTTATTTCTATTTTGAATTTCTCTTTCATTATATTACAGAAGGTTATTTAGCTGAGTTTCACATTCTAGCTCATTTTCTCAGAGAAAGCTTTCCTTCTCATTTGTTAAAAAGCTGTTTTATTTATATCAAAAATAAACAGAAAATTACAAAGTTGACTTTAAGTTAAAAATAACTGAAAAATGAAGCCAGTTCAGCCTAGTGGCATGGTAACAATTTGCTGCTCTTTCAACTATATTGTCTGGACATGCGACATTTTCTCTCAGGACAGTGGCGACCAAATGACATTAATGTTAATTCCAGAGCAGTGATTCAGCTTGCAGAAGTTTTTTTTTTTTTTTTTTTTTGGTTAAGGAAGGAACAAACATTAAGTCTCCTTAAGAAAGAACTATGAAAGAAGCCACAGTCCTTTTCTGTAGTCAGTAAATGAAATAATTTTGTACTGTTTTCTGTTCCCACGGTTTGATCTAATTTGTGATCTTCCAGAAAGTTGCTATGTCACCCAAGAAGATAAAACATGCATAAAAGAAAATAAGTGCTGGAATGTAGGTCAAGCACTCAAAAGAACTAGTTAAAAGTTTCTTCATGTCACAAAACACATACAATTACATGTCAGAAATGCTTTCTGTGCTTTGCAGAGCTGCTTCAGAAAGAATGATATTGGGACCATGTCAATGCTCTGTTGAAGATAAACATCGGAAAGGACAAATCTAGACAAAAAAAAACTCACGAGGATTTCCATTCTGTCTTCAAAAGATCATTATGTGGAGGAAAGGAGAAGATATAGGCATGAAGTGGTGGGCAAGAAGGACGTGGTGTTTTTTGTCTGCAGAGTCAGCGAAGGGAATAGCTCTGAAAGTCCAGAGTGTAGTTGCACAAGTTATGAGGTGGCAAGTAAGTTAAGATTTGTGTTTGCAATGCACCAGGTGCCTGTGGAGCCTCCCAGCATTCATGTTCATACTGTGCAGTAAATGGGAAGTACCTTACCCCATCACCACTGAGAAGTCAGCTGCAGTAAGGTCAGCGCGTATGCCAGCGCTAGCGGTGGAGTGGTGGCTGACAGGCTGTAAATTCACATCCTGCTTTATATCATGGTAATTTAATGGCTTGGAAATTTAGAAACAGAATTGAGATATATTAGCAAATATATCTATCTGGTGAGCACGTTCTACTGAATTATGTGACAGGACTTGAAAGGCCTTGAAAGGCATCATTTTTCTAAACAGGATTGTATTTACTGAGCACATGTAGTCATTTATCTATCTACATTCAGTGTAGTCAGCCAAAGCTACATTCAGGCAAGGGTGAAATCTTATGGCATGATATATCCTAATGCAGACATTCAAACTAGGCCAGATGAATACACACTGAATGTGCCCATTTTAATTCATTGTCTATAAAAGGAGCTTAGGTGCCTAGCTCAAATATTGACCTCCACATTGTTGCTTTCTAAACTGTGCAAGAAGGTAACACCCCAAAAGATCAATTGCATATTTGATGGTTAGGATGAAGAAATAAACTTGAGCATGATAATTATCTGCTTGAAAAAAGAGCTGGATGTAAATGCAATAAATTTACTGAATTTGGCAGGTAGTGATGCAAAATAGTGGGATTTTCTTGGAAGTTAGAAATGTTTCAACTGACCAGATGATGACAATGCCATGTGCTCAAGAACATATTCACTTATTACAACGATATCATCTGGCGACTACCTTACTTCCTTTCAGGCTACTCAGATACATGTTTCTTTTGGGCTCCTAAGAGTCACGTAAGTGCCACCACTTCTGCATAGCTTCTTAGCTCAATTTCTGTCATCTTTATTCAAAGCATACCAAAATTTCTGCTGACATCAGGCTCTGCTAAAGTTTTAGCTCTAGCTGGAGGGTAAGGGGAAAATCGTCACATTTTAGAAATATGCAGAGTGAGCAGAGCTGGGGCTGGCCTGACACTGTGGCAGGTGCTTTGGGCTAGTGTGAGGGTGGAAGTGTGATGAATGGAGCTATTCATTTTATGTTGGTAAAATGAAGAGCATCAGTCTCACACTGCTATAAAACCAAAAAAGAAAAAAAACGAAAAAAACCCACACACTTATATTGACATGTATGTGTTGTCCCCGAGTTCCAAATAAAAGCTTTCTCTAAGATAGAGTTAACTACGATAACTTAGAGATGTTACTTGAAATGAACTTAAACATCAGCAGTGAAGTTGAGATCATGAGCTAGTGATGTTTTACAGAGCAATAAAATGGCATTGATTTATCCTTGCAAACACTTATTAGCATTTAATTAATTGAAGAAGGCTACTTTTTAGTCAAACAAAAAATCCACCAGAGACAAAAAACATCTTGCCAAATTTGCTCTTCCAACCAGACAAATATTAAGATGCAGGGTGTGGAGCAGGAGGAAGCAGGGAACTCCCATTTACTTCGTGACAGCTGCTGCATCATGCTTATATAAAAGGGCAGAATTTGGTCATGGTACCTATCAAATGTTTGACTGAGTATTTTGAGGGACAGCAAATGCCTCAGACATATTTAGCACTATGAGTGTGTTTTCAAAACAGAAGAAAATTCTGTTCATTCAACATGGATTTTGACAGGATTACAAAAGCCAGACAATTTCCAGGGCAAAAATGCAATGTGTGATAATTCTTCAAGTCTGCTAGCATCTACATTGACATCTTTTTTTTCTTTTTTTCTTTTTTTTTTTTTCCCCCCACTCATTTTATTAGGATCATTGTACTAGAATCAACTGTTTTTTATGCCTTTTACTAAATCACAGCCCACATCAAATCCTAAACCTTGCATAATGGAGGGAGCTGGCGCTCCCGTTTTGAGTAGCGGCACAGTTGCTACTTGGCCAGCCAGGCTCCTAGAGACAAGACAACAAGCAGCACCTGCTCTTGTTGGAACATTCAGTAATAGACCCGAAAACTGATCTGCCAGCCCAATTGTTTTCAAATGGCTTCTGGTGGTGTGTGTGGGAGTGTTCTCAAGATCCCCAAATTCAGGAAGTTTGACACAGATGTTTTCTGTCAGTAGGCGTTGGAAGCACCAATAGTAACATCTGTTCACTTTTCAGATTTGTGAGAACATTTTTTTTTCTGTCCAAAAACCATTCACTGTTGAAATTTCTAAATTGTGCAACTGGCCAAAATGTTAAGCTCATTAGGCTCCATGAGTTTAAGAGTATGTGAAAATTAAAACCCCTGCAGGAATATGCCAATTTTTCCATTCTGTGCTCCTCTTCTGCTTAGACAAAACCGTAACTATTTTTGTGGTGGGAACAGCTATCAAACCGACTTGATCATTTAAATGCAACTTACTACTAGCTTCTTTAGCTGTAGAAAGAATTTAAATCCCTTACAGAGGCTGTGACTGTTTTAATAAATTCTGTGCTGAGATACCCTCTCCACACGGGAGCCCTGAATGCACTCTCCAGCAGCCAGCATAGGGGACTCATTGCAGACCTTAGGCACCTTCATACTGCAGTCCTGGGAATTTACAGCTTGGGATGGTCTCCGAGTTCCCGGGAAGGCCAGATGACTGGCTCTGAACCACCAGGAAGGACTGGGGGCTCTGAGGCAGATGTGCGCAGCACTCTGAAGAGCTGCTGTTGATACAGAATAAGTGACATCTATTTTTCTCTTAACGCTTCTGTGGCCAGATGGGGCTCGTGAGCATAGGGTGCCGTGAGATCATCTGAATGGAGCTCGCACAGTTGTTTTCTCTATATGAGTTGCAGATCTTGATGTTAGTGTCAATGAGGACAGTGTACAGATTTCAGCAACTGGGACTCTATTGAAGCCTGATGTTGAGTCAAATTATGACGAAGCTACATGAACCTTAGGTCTTCCATCCAGTGCATGTGGCTTGCTAGCATCACAAATACTCTAACACCATCACTTTGATGGTGAGCCTGGCTTCATGCTGGGCTTGTCTCCAAAAAAAATAGTCAGTGTAGTCTATGAGAGGTCTTGCCATCTTTAGGTAGTAAGTGGAAATACTGAAAACTGTCAGGTCTTTTTTTATATAATACAATTAGGTTTCCTGTCTTCTGTATGCACAATATTTTTATAATTTGACAGTACTACATCAAGCTAGATCAACTAGATTTAGGGAAGCTGAATGATCTGGGGAAATTATTATAGCAACTCATTTCTTGGAGAAGTCTCTGTAATCCCACTTTTTTTTAATTATTATTATTTTTCTTGAAATCAGGAAGAAGAGTGAAAGTATTTTCCTTTGAATCTTAAAAGAAATAGTTCCGTATCACCTAGCTGAAAAAATACTCTCTTTGTGTAATGTAGCTTGTGATAGCAGTCCTGAAGATGGACAAGATTGGTATATGAACTTGAATAGGAAGACATAGTTCTCCAGATCCATTATGAAATCTAATTTTTCCATTACGTTTGGTTTGAGGTAGCCAAGTGTGCCCACACATCTTCTCTAGATTCCAAAATCTCGTCACTTTGTGGGAAAGGATGCTCTGGAGAACATCATCAGCAGACTGTTCTACAGCTGTTCATGGAAAAAGCCTATTTATTATTTCAAACATTGATTTCAAAAACTACTGGAAAGTTTTAAAACTTTTATTGTAGACAATGTGGGCTGTGTGGCTGTTTCACCAGAGGACTAGAACAAGAATCAGAGCAAACCATTCTTTTTGATCCTTTATTCCTTTTCTATCTGCAGATACTAAAGGGAGTCAAAGTACTATTAAACTATAGTGGCAAGTTACTTTTTCTTGAAGGAGGTACTATTAGTTTGACAAGCCCTGGAAAAAAAAAATAAGGTTGATCTCTAACTGGTAGCAAATGCAGGTAATGTTTTACATTAAACAGAAAAGCCTTCCAGACAAGGAGAAACAGAAGAAGAAACCTTCACATTCCACAGGAATAACAGAGATTGTTAGAAAATTTGTTGTGACTACTAATCTGGGTCCCATCACTGGGGACTAGTTTCAGGCTTCAGTGTGAGGAGAGCATCTTCAGTATTTCAGATTCTGGTTGTGGAGTGCCTCCAAGCTTTGTTAAACTAGTGCCTTCCTGGCAAAAAAAAATATGATGTGCTAGCAGTATGAGTTGTGTCAAATAAATCAGTACTGTGTTGTCTTCATGAACTTGTGATAAAGTACCTCCATAAAGTGCTTCCATCAGACTCATAGGAGAGACTGCATTTATTGACAGGGAGCTTTGAATTGCTGGTGATGAAAAGGCACAACGGTGCAGTTCACAGGTTAACCGTAACCCTGAACCTCTGCTAGTTTGCCTCTTCTGCTTTACCCTTACTGCTACAAGCAAGGATGAAAGAATTAAGAAGTAAATAGGAAGCTATTCCTCCTTTCCTAAAAATTAACTGATCCTGAAACACGTGTCCTAGATTTATAGGTCCTGGACCCACTGGGAATGTGAAACCTGAACTGCCACCGGCAGCATCAATCTTCTGTGTTTTTGACAATAACAAATGCACTTCATGTTCATCTTTATGTTCATGTGGCTCCTCTGGACCTTTGACCTCCCTCCCTGCTTTCTCCATTAAAAAATTTTCAACTCTAATTTTCTGACTTCCTCTGCACCTAGGAGAGCTTATAGGTTTTATTTAGCTGCTGAAAAGAGACAATGCTAGCTCTTCTACACAAGCTAACACCTGTATTTTATATTTCCATCTTATTTATTTTGGTTTTATTTTTTATTTTTCTTATTTTTGTTAAGAGCCAAAGAACACTTGTTATATGAAGCACACAAACTCTGAGCAGTATCATCACTGAGTGCCACAGCACTCAGTACAGACTGTCGTCATGTGGATGGTCAAATGAGTCACTACAGCATAGAGATCGATAACCCCCAAATTATATGGAAAATAACCAAGGCTAACTAATAACCTGCCCTAGTTGACCCTGCTTGAGAGGGGTGGTGGTGATGTGCACCAGATGATGTGAAGAAGTCTCTTCCAACCTTAACGATTCTGTGATTCAGAATATGTTTGATGTCCAGGATCCTCTTTGAGGTCCTGTAAATTAGCTCTTTACCAGATCTACTGTTTACATTTTTTCAGTGCTTAGATTTCTTCTTCTCTGTGATGTCTGCAATTTATTTTTTTAATGTCTGTGTATGTATTTATTCTCCCCTTGGTTTGCTGTCTTCAGATCTCTGTGTATCTAACATAAGCCATAAAGCCTTCTAGTTTCTTTAAAACCGATAAGGGGTCATTCACATGAGGCACTATATTTTCTTCCTGTTAAACACTGATAATTACTATGAACTGCTCAGGTAAACTTCGCATTATTAGCAAAATCAAAGACATAAGTTTGTGACTATCTGCCTGTGGATATAACAACCATGGGCTTGTTGCAGTATGTCTATGTGCATGTGAGGTCTCACACATTTACAGATGAGAAAACCTAGGCTTCTGGTTCTACAACAGTGTAATAATCTTGGCTAAAGCCCTGCCTGTCACTCTAAAGACAGTACTGCTTTATGCGGAACTTGCAGTTCTGAACTAGATTGTAAAAACTCTCTGCTGCTGAGTTACATGCTTCCACAGTACGACATTAGCAAGCACTCCTAAGAGAAACCTGTCTTTTTTTCTCAACATATACTGATTATTTCATTACTTTCTGGCATAAGAAATAACTGAAATAAAGTGCATCTAAAAGGAGAGATTAGAATAAGACTCAGAGAAAGCAAGACGATACAGATTTTCAGCTTTCTGTGCATGTTTCTGAATTAAGCCCATGCTTTTCTTCCTACTCCTGTGCCACCCCCAAACAAACAAAAAACTCACAGAAGACTTTGGAATAGATGCATTAAAAGGATATATAAATGGAATATAGATGAATTTGTCTTAAAAAGGATGAAAGAATTATGAAGGGATACATATGCAGCAATAAATGTTGTATTAAAGATCAATGAAAACTTATTTCTTGTCGTGCCAGCTGGTTAACCCAACTGCAATGAAGAAAAACTGTCTATTTGCATATTTTTTTTGGTCTTGATGATTTTTTCTGGTTTCTGCACGTATTAGATACCTTGAAAAGATGGAAATAATTCTAAAAGAATAGAGTTTAGTAACCCCATGGGGATTACACAAGTTAGGAAGAATTTTAATGAAGCATCATAGAAAAAGCATTGGCATTATTAACTATGATAGAGTGTGGGCACACAAAAAAATCAAAACTATTTCCTTTCAGCATTCAATAAAAGTATTTTACTTCTGAAGAGAACAATCATTTATTACAATTTCCCGATTAATTTTGGTTATTTATAAAGGTCTGTCTAGACATTGAGATGTGGATGTCTTAGATTTCAAACTATCACAGAAATTCAAAGTATTTTATTTATTTTATGCAAAATGGTTATGAGATTTCTGTAGAAATACCTCTTAAACTGAATTTTCCCCAACAAATTAACATCTTAATACACAGAAAATCTGGAAAAAAAGGTGAAATGTACTTTGAAAATACAGAAGAAATGGTAAGGAGATAGATTTAGCAAAAGATTAGAATTAGGATACTGCTTTTCAGCTGTTTAGCTAAGAAACTTGCTGTTTCATTCAAGTCCTATCTTAGAGATGACCTCAATCCCCAGTTGAATATCCAACCTTTGACAGTTGAAATTAATGAAGATTTGAGAAATTAGTTAATTGACAACAGGACACAGTGTTCTGCACAGCATCAAGAACACTACTGCCCTAAACCACTGCTGATGGAACAAATAAATGAAACTGAAAAATAAACCATCTGAAAGTAGTTGGATCAGGCTTAGGGCAAGGAGAAAGAGAAATGGTGAGGAAGACCCAGGGAGGAAGAGCATGCTGTGTCAGCACGAGAAAGGCAGGGATGCCTTGATGCAGCCTGGACTGGCAAGCCTTCGTCTCTGGCAGGATTTTTACCACCTGTACTGTTTACTTGTGTTGTTATCTTCTCAGTGGGAAACAGTCATCACTCAAATTCCATCTGCATTCAGTCTCATCAAATTGTTATCATGAAGTTATAAAAAACCAGCAACCCTCCACCAGGTCTGAAGCAAAGAATTTAGAAGTCACTGCCAAAGCATGGGTGCTTGAAGGCTCCTCGGTTCCCACAAGTTGGTATCTCCTTCAAACATTATTACCCCAGAGCTGTTTGGTTAACTGTTTTCTTCTAGTCTTTTCTGCTCTGTGCTATTAATAAAGCACATACGCTACTTTCCTTTATGTATTCGTATAAGGTACAGCTATTAATTGCTATGTTTTTAAGAAACACAGCTTTCAACTTACAAAGAGAAATGAACAGTAAAGCCTACCCTGATTCCTTTCATTCACTATGGATGAACAAATTAGTAATACTAAGGAAACATAAATTGTTTTAGGAAAAAAATACCTAAACTGAGGCAAGAGATGCTCCACAAAGTCACGCCAAGAAACATCGTCATTTTTAAAGCCATGACAGCCACGTATCAGCCATTAATCCTATTTGGAAATGTTAGAAATTATACGTCTAAGGTGGAGGAAAGTTGAGAAAGAGAGGTGAAGTTACATGTAAACCACTGGGAAGAAAACTGGGAAGAAAATTGATGGAGATCCCAGAACTTGATGCAGTTCAAGTACACACCTCCATCTCCCACAATAACAGTGCTGCCTTTGAACCATGCTTCAGTTTTTGAAAAATGCAGACTTCAGATGGAGTGTTCACTGGGTAAAACAGGGTATCTACTGAGAACAAAATAAAATATAGGTAGATTTTTTGTTTTGTCTTTGCTTCTTTCTGCATTGCTTTGTTTTTTTTTTTACACTCTCCGTAGACTAGCAGTAGCGAAACAGTAGTAAAAGTGTAACTATTTTATTAAAGAAGAAATTACTATAACTTTTACTTTCACCTTAACAATTTCTAAGAGTGATTACAGAATAAACAAGAATAGCTACAGGCCTCTCATTCCCCAGAGAGCAGCAGCAGCACCCAGGAGGTTTGGTAGGTGGAGCACAGGCTGTCAGTTTTGAGAGATGTCTTTTCACAGCAATAGGATAATTGAGTTACCTTGGCATATATCTGCTGGACAGAGGCTTGAGACTGGGCTGCACTGAGTTAACAGCAGTATCACTCCCGTGTGATGAAATGGAGATGGGAACCACACTTCTAGGAGAACCCTTCCCTCCAGTCAGTGGCCAAAACCTCCTCGTGCTCACCTCTCTGGAGTTAGGAGGGAGCTCTCCTTACCCAGGTGGGTATCATAATCCCTATGACACCTCAAAAGAACTGCAGGTCTCAGACAAACCCTTTTACTTCTGCTAGTTTGGTATTTGCTAATTATTTTTATTAGACTGCTCCATAAGCTTCAGCGTCAGCAGCAATCCTTCAGCACACAGATAAACAGGACTTCTTAAAATTTATGGAGAAAAATAAGAAACGGGCTTGGAAGCATATTTCAGAAGACGTTTTTTGTGCAGATTTTACAACTTCATAGAAGAAATGCTGAAGATATGTGCTTAGAAAATAACACAGTGACAAAAATATAAACATGAAAAGACTAGCTATGACTTAATTTAAGACTTGTTGAATCATGTACTAGCTAAAGCATGTTTTCACCATTATAATTTAAAAAAATCTAGACATTTAAAACACACTCAGCAACACAGAAATGCATTGTCCCAAAGATATGCTGTGAAAAAAAATCATCCAAATCTTTGAGATTAAATATAAAATATGCAAGCATGCACTTAGCACACTTTTAAATTGTTACTCAGTTCACTCAGTTCTTTCTCTAAATCTAATGGAACATGTATATCTTCAGTGAAATACACCAGTTTCTGATCAATAAAACTGATCATACAGTTTATCTTAAATTTTGGGTCATGATTTAAAAAACATTATTTAAAAGACTAGAGATTCTAGCAGTAATCAATATGCCTTGTTCCACTTCAGGAACGTTACAAGGCAGGGATTGAAGCACAACGCCCTAGTCAGACACAACTATCAAAAGGGCACCTTGCAGGCCATCTTCAGTGGAGACAAACCAAAGAAATCTGAGAATCACTCTGGCAGGTCCTCATAGCCAAAGTGACCATCAACACCTTACATGGATACATGGGTACATACGGGGCCACTGAATGAATTAAGTGAGACTTGAAAAACTGTGTTTTATGGCCTTCAAGATATGGCCCAAAATATGCCTTTCTGCCTTTTCAGATAACTTGAGTACTGTATTACGGTCAGTAT
This sequence comes from Anser cygnoides, assembly GCF_040182565.1. Taxonomy (NCBI): domain Eukaryota; kingdom Metazoa; phylum Chordata; class Aves; order Anseriformes; family Anatidae; genus Anser; species Anser cygnoides. The sequence continues at coordinate 149,583,504 of NC_089873.1, read as the reverse complement.
ATGATATGATTGTCAAAGCCTCACTCAAGGTCAGGTATCTTTGCAGCCACACCTACTTTCTTTCTTTCTTTTTTTTTTTTTTTTTTCAAGCAATGAGGGGTGTCAGAGATGCATGGGAAAATCTACAAAGCAATTTCAAGTACTTAAAACTTCCTCTTTTTAAATGCTTTGAATACTTTTAAAATGCTTCTATATATCCTCTGGGAGACTGAAATGGTACAACACTGTATGGTTGTTTGTAATAACGTTGTGATATGTACATTTCCAAAAATTGTATGTATTGTAGACACTCTTGCACCACTGCTATGCCAATAAATAGCCCTGATGTGCAGCAGTGCATGGGAGAAGAGCCACCAGCAGCCATTCCTGGAGAAGCAGCTGCCCTACAAGCCATGAAGCTGCTGGCTACACCTCATTGTCGTGGTAGGTGCTCACAGACTAAAAAATGCAAAGTATGAGTTACTTCTGGCTAAATTAAGCCCATGCTAACTTCTTAGCCAAAGCCCATCAGTTCCTTTTAGGGAGAGAATGGGTGCTATGCAGAGTGGCTGCTCTCCCTGCTGTCCCTCATAAGGACCATGGGAGCCCAATAGGAGGGTCCAACTCTAAAGAAGAGACCAGATATTTTTGGCAGCACCTGTTTAATAGGACAGCTCAAATGAAGTTCTCCTAAACCGTTAGCTGCTCCTCACCATACATGCCAGAAATTTTTCCTCAGCTTGGTTAGGAGACAGAAATGAGGCATACAACACAGCCATCTCTTTGCCAGCTTTTTCTGAGTGGATTACCTTTTGGAAGGATGGAGGGGGTGGTGAACAGAGGAGACCTTTCTTTGTAGAGGCTGTTGATCTGCCTTGTCTAAGGGAGTCTTTGGTGCTATCCTAGTGTGATATTTTCCTTCTGTTGGTCTTCATTAAGACTGAGAGGAACAGGATAGCACCCAGTACTTGTATCTCCACAGTCGTCATCAGCGCTGCCCATCTGCCTTGAGTAAAGAAGACTGTATCTCCATGCTACTGATCCACAATAGGCTCTACAAACATCAAGTATAGCTTGTGCAATACTCAGTTTTCTTTATGAAGTGGTATAAAATTCACCTAACCATTCGAGAAACTCATTTGAATTCTCTGCATGAAAACAACACCACTAAAAATGGACATAAAAACTATAAAAAAATTAATGTCCCAAGGCCACTTACTATCACAAGCATGAAATACAGAGCTCCTTATTTAAGTTCTCCTACACCATTCCAGTCTACTCCCTCCTCATTATCTCCATAGAAAGACTATTCATTCATGATAAGTTGGTTTGATTAGTTCAGATAATTTTCCATGGCTATCCACATGCTCTAGTCTGCCTCCTGCAAAATTTCTTACATGCTGCAGAGTTTCTGACTCACTCTCATTAACTTGCTCCAAAATTTGCCTGCGCTTCCCAGTGCCCTAAACCCACCAAAAAATCATAATAATGTTTGCATATGGTACTACTAGTTATATATTTGAAGTTCTGAGTGGAGAAATAAGTATTAGAACTTCTAAGCAGTAATTACAGCCATTCTGGATTTGTCTGATCTTTCAGTTGTCACTCAACCAGACTATCCATGATAGCAGTGTGATAATCCTGTGGGAAAGGATTGTGGAAGTGAAATCCAAACAGTGCAGTCTATTGGTTTGAATGGAGAAAATAAGTGGGTTTTGTCAGTTTATTTTGATTATAGGGTAGGCAGAAAGAAAGTGAATATACCCCAATAAGTAACATACCTTTTAGCATTGAAATGTATTCATTTTTGTGTTATTATATGTTTTTAACATTAAAAAAAACTGTGGCTAAGAAAATTTACTGGCAACTGATACACTCTAAATATTTTTATTTACATTTTATTGGTAAACAATCTTCTGACACCTTTGTAAGTAAACAGGCTGTAAAACATATCTCTAGACAAATATCAGTGTAGAGGGATAAACAGTCTGAGGGAAGAGGTTTCCAAAAAATCTCAAGCTGTCATGTAATATTAACAGGAATACAGTGTGCTCTTTGCAGCACTAGTCCTAGCGAAATGTTATGACCATGGATGGTAAAGCAATGAATAAGCTGCAGTTAGTCCTGTTCATGAACCACTGTGTTTGAAGGTTGCACACGAATGCCAAAAAGTCTGTGCAATTAAGTGCTACCAGTCCGACAGATCCCAATTAGGCCATATAAGAGCTTATCACTCTCACTGCTGTGAAAAACCAAACCGAAACACAAACTAAACCACGGTATGCTTGCAACATTTCTGGAATTACAGGGCTAAACAAAGATGGGAATATAAAAGCAATAACGGCACAACTTGCTGCACTCCAGCCAACAATTTTTAGGTCAGTCCAAGGAGATTTTAGCACTGAACTTCAGGAGCCCTAAACCCAGAGATGTTTAAGATTATTTCAATGAATGTTTTCTAATCAGAAAACATTGATTTGTCAGAAATGATTATCTGAATGTCTCAGTTTAGAAGCCGTTGGTGGTGGTGGGGGGAATTGGGACAGATTTTCAAATTCCAATGTGGAAGTCTTGGATGAAACCAGAGCTGGTGCCAACTCTTGTGATGGTGAATTGCACAACAGCTGCAGCACCCACATCCGATGTGGTGGTTCAGGTTTAAGTCTAGAGCACAGCTACACTGCCATGTCTTTTTTTCTTTCTAACAGTGGTTTTCCATCTCAGTCCTTAAAGAAAAATAATCTGTTTTGCCTTATTTAGGAATAAAACATCTCAGGTCTTGAAAACAGTTTAGGTAAGCAAAATCACTTCTGTTAACATTTGTCCTGCCATACAACAGCAAGAAATTTTCCTAGCTTTTATGCTGGAGGACAGTATGTTTGGATCTTGCTGTCTCCTGGTTTTTACACCTGCTATGCTGTGAATGGAGTTAATGTCACCTGGCTGGCCCTCCTGGCTTTATTCCAGCCTCAGACTTCCTTGTGTTGAAGGGAGCTTCTTCAGCTGCTTCTGCAGAGCAGCTTTAATTCCCCTTACCTCTGCTGGAGTTTTGCAAAAGAGGACTTAACAGAAATCAAATCTGCCTTATTTTTCATCTCTTTTCCAACAGAACTGCTTCTAACAGCTATGGCTTTGATAACTAAAGTGAAGAAGATAACAGCTTGTGCCCCTCCTTCATTAAAAGGACTTTTATTGCCATCTAACTTTTATTTTCCCTAATCTGCATGTGACCTGAACTACATGCATAGAGTTTATAAACCAGAACTCAGACTGAGATTTATTTCTAAAATGGAAAGGGTATCCAAAGGTAGTACAGAGTGAATACAATGCTGGAATAGGACTTTCACTGGATTGCAGCAGTGGATACAGAAAAGGTTTCCACTGCAAAGCGAGATTGATGGTGGAAGTCTGTTAGAATAAGGCTCTCTCTGGACCAACTTCTGGCCATTACAGTTTCTTGTCAACAGGGTATTACTGATTCATAGATTTCTCTGCCTTTCATGATAAGATTTTCTTGATCTGAGATTATCTTAGACATGGCCATTGCCAGTATTTAAACAGTAAGTATGTTGCAACAAACTGTATTTTGTCATCTCTGATTAACTCCACTGAGTTCAATTAAATCACTCCAGTACTGAACCAGTGCAGCTGAACTGGGAACAAATTTGGGCCTAACATCTAACAGATGTGCAATGGGAAAATTTCCAACATCTCTCATTTTTTTTCTTAGAAAGCAGCTTATAGTAAAAGCTAGTTTAACTCCAATTTCTCATAGCTCAGAATCTCTCACAAGAACAAGCTTTAGGAACAACATGGGAATGAAAGAAACCACACTAATATAACAAGAGGGAATAACAGCTCTACTTAAAATACAAACTATTTCACAGGCTTATTCATATCCATATTATATAGAATCCTTCCGCTGAAAGCATTCCAAGAATGTGCCATTTACCATTAAATCAATGAAGTCAAAGAGCATGGGAATGTACTCTTAGACCTCAGAAGAATCCATCCAGATTGCACTATCAAAAACCTGCAATGTAGTGCAAGGTTGAGACCAAGGCTGATATTCTATCCAAAAGCAGGGTGATAATCTTTTTTTGAAAGCCCCGAATGCATGGATTTTAACAGTACCATTTGTGACCATTTGTCTCAGGAAAGCAAAGCAAAGTTAGACAATAACGCTTTCTTTAACAAACATTTTATTTGCGCTCAGTGTATATGTGAATGTTTATTGGAAACAAATTTTGTGGGAGCCATTCTGAAAACAAACCCCTAAAAATAAGTAATTGAAGCTTACTCAAATACATAGCAGAAGCAGGAATTTTGCTGAGTTATTACGTGCTCAGCTTTTTCACTCCATGCCTCATCTAATGTTAGGACCCCAGCTTCTGAGATAAATATGATTCTTGTATAAACACATTCTTTCCAACAATATTCATCTGGCTCTTTGCGTCTAAAAGAGTATGAAACGTTACAGAGCTCTCAGCACTTCATTCTCCTTCTCATTCAGCAAGCAAAAATAAATCTTTGCTTTTTCTGCTGGTATATGATATGCAGTGCCAGGAGCTGCAAAATCCTTCCCTTTTCTAGTAGTGTCTAGCGCACTCAAGAACTCGTTGTTAGCCACAGACGTGGAGAAATGTTAAACAAAGTTGCTACTGCATGATCATCTCCTCCTCCGTAAACTCTTGCAATAGGTTTAGCACTTGCACTTGAAGAATATTCTTGTTGAGATTAATGTGGCATCATAGCTGGGCTGCTTGCGTAGTTTTATTTAGAGTTGCGTCAGCATCCTTGCTAAGAGATCCAGCTAGGCTATTTAAAACACATTTCAACAAGGCAAGAAGATTTTTCGCAACTGAAGTCCTGGAATTTTCATAGGGAACTGCAGAGTTCAAGATTACAGTTGGTCTTCAAAATAAGAAGTCCTTTTACATGCAGGACAGAATCTGGTCCCTGTTTTTTAGAGTTGGCAAGACAGCTAGGCTACATTTAAAGAGAAAGACCCAGCAGAGCTTCCCACCTCTTGGATAGAGATGATGATTCCCCCCTTTTCCTGACTGTGTATCAGGATCAGACACAGGTGCACTTCACCTCCTTTTTCACCTTCATCTGCCCTACACTCTACTGGAAGAGCCCCAAGCTCACCCAGGAGAAAGAAATCTTGTAGGGGTATCTGCACTGCAGGGCTGGCTGCGGGGGGACCTACGGAACACTTCAGCTTAGAGACTACTTTAATGAATTAGTTGGTACTAATTACATGCAGACAAGAAACATAAATTCAGAACAATACAATAATTTCATAGTTAAGAGACTGCATTAACACTTTGTGGACCTCAGTAGTTTAATTCTTAGCTCCATCATGGATTTTTTCCTTAACATTGGCAGAGCTCTTACAGCCTCACCAGTGGATAACATTTCCCATCTTCAATTGTTTGTCTCCTTCGCTTCAACATGAATGTGCAGTGGTGAAACTATATCATTATCTTATTATTTGCATTACTTCTGTGTATCAAGCAATCTTTTAGGATTAGGATCAAACTGCTGTGCCGATAATAATGGTAGTGGTATAACTACAACTCATAATAATTTGGAACTGTACATTAAAGAAGTCCATTTTTATTTTTTTGTTTATTTCATATTACAGAGAAGAAAAAAGGAAGCTTCACTAAAATTATTTGCATGACTTTTCTTACCAGTAAACTCACACCCATTTTGAGATTGATTTGTTCAGTAAAAGCGTGAGTAAGCAGTCTTGCATATACAAATGTGTGCTCGGAGAGCTCATCATGTCACGCAGGTGTCCATTTCTCTGGAGGAGGGGAGGCACAGTTCTTTCACATTGGCTCATCATCCCTACTGCATGCCTGCTGAGCTCCGTTCTCTGGAGGTCCACCTCCGGGGAGAGAAATGTAATATGGGCAGCTTTTTATATTTAGATCTGAGAACAACTGAGCAGCCCAATGTTGGCTGCACTGAACAGCTTTTCTGCGTATTGCCATGTCTCCAGCAGCCTTGCAAATTCATGCTCTGCATAGCAAAGGGCCATGTTTCTTTATCAGCTATGAGTTGGCTTATATTCCATTTTCAGTTGCAGAGCATATCGGTAATACTGAGACAAGAAAGTGGACAGATGAAAACCAGAACTTGACCAACAAAAGCATACTTTTTGGACTTACATTACTCCAATTATAATAAGGCAACTTTTTTCTCTTATGGCCGAGTTCTCCATAAGTGCATGCTTCTGACACAGGGACCTAAAAAAATCTTTTCCTGTTTCTTTTGTCTGTGTATACCAATGTGTGCCAAAAGGAAGTATGTTTGGACACTATTATGCAGCTTGCTGCGAAACTATCTTAAATGTGAGGTTTCTTCTTTCCTACTAGCCATTATGATTCCTTATCTCAAGCATTCAAACTATTTGCTAATTAGTCTCTCTTCTGTTGTTTTTTTGTACTTTTCTTTTGTTTTACAAAGTAGTTGCTATGAAAATAATAATAACTCGTGGATGTGAACATTTTGTCCATTTTTTAATGTTAAAGTGTTCTCTTTCTATTGAGTAAGAATGTTAATAGATTTCTGGAAATATCCTTGTAGAAAGCAGGCTGCTAGAATATTGCTGTGAGGTTTTCTGAAAAGCTGGTGAAATAAAAAGACCAAGTCTTTTTGTGAGTAATTGCTACCAGGAACTATTAGTAGGAGCTGAGTCATACCATTAAAATGAGTAGAAAACACACTACACCTATTTGACGTTATATAAGATACATGAGGTATAAAGGCTTCTTCTATACCACTTGTCTGTTATCTTGCTCTAGCCCGAAGAAAGACATCAAACATATTCAAACACACTTTTCCATATGTTAACATATTTAGGCGTCTGTTCAGACAAATAATGCTCACAAAGTTGTCAATGTGACTAAGAACAGAGTAAAAAAAAGTGTGATCTGCATATGGGAACAAAGCTTTTGACAAGAGTTGTGCAGCATTTTGCCCTTGCTGGCGCTAGACTTGCTCTGGTACTGCATAGCTGAAATTCACAACTAAAACATGGAGACAGAGAGGTTGTTTCTTTTCAAAAAGGTAGATGGTATCAAAACCAACTCCTAAAATCTTCCAACAGAAACATCTTTCCATCTGCTGCTATAGTTTCTTTATCCTGAAATTGTTCTGTGGAATTTCCTGTTTACTCTCAATCTACTAATTTATAGATCACGTCCTTCGACACCAATGGAAGAGTTTATGTAATTCCCATTCACTGAATTCCTTCTTTTAGAACAAGCTGGATTATTATCTTAATGTGTATAAGTTCAACAGGGATAGCATTTCTTTGTAAGGAATACTTCTACAAACTTGAATTTAATTGCAAGTTTGAGCCTCTTACTGACAATTGCCTAATTAAGAAAAACAAACAAACAGACAAAATTAAATTCAAACTGCTGGTGTAAAATTTACAGTGTATCATACAGAGTAACATTACCACTAGTTTTGATTTTCCTTATTTTGTGGGCACTTCTAGCACGTACTGGTTCTATCTGAAACAGCAACAAAACATAACGTCTTCTCTTCAGTTACCTTCTTAAGAAATCCTTCTTCTCATCACCTTTATGCCTGATCTCTAAGCTCTGGATCTTCCTGGGTCAGACCCTGCACTGTGAGGGGGGGGGGGAGCTACAGGTGACCAACCACGAAGGGAAGAGCTTGTGAAGGCATCTGCATGGAAAACCCCTTTCACCATCTCATGGAGTTGGCAGGACAGGTGGCATTTCCACGAGGTAAGCTGTGGGTCTCTCCCCTACCTATACAGTTCTTCATGATCAGTGGAGACTGGGACCCAGATCTTCCAGCCCCTGCCTTCTCCTCCAGCCACATGTTCTTACCAGGAAGGTCTCTCTAGCAAATGACAGGCCCATGAACCCAGCCTCTGCTACCCTTCCTAGGCAGCATGGGAGGAGGAGGATGGATAAGTCACTTTATACCTTCACCAGAAGCATACACTTCCCTCCCCGGCCTTCCTGCCACCTGGGAAAATGGCCGAAGGCAGCCACGGGATGCTCGGCACACAAAGTGCACACCACTGTGGCTCCTGGTGTCACCCAGGACATATTACAAAATCCACAGCTAGAATGGGCTTGGGAAATTGCAACTCAACACACTTACTGAAGTAAGATTTATATCACAAAGTCCTCACTGCATTTCTAAGTGGTTTGTTGAAAATCTTCCAAAGGTTGACTTGGGAGCCAGATTCACTTTAGCTTAGCAGAAACTTATTTTAATCAAGTGTGTAACACGGAAAGGCTATTTGCTGTTGACTGGCCGAACAAACTTGTGACTACCTAGCACTCACCCCCAGCGATGTGCTCAGTGCCCACAGCAAGACTCTGAACATGTCTCTGAACATGGCTCTGAACCATTTTGACTGCGTGTGGTGGGTACACTGGGCACTGCTGTAGCTCGTAGCCTAAAGTGGCCCTCAGACAACCAAAATGTTACACTGACAATACCCCAGTTCCCTGAGTTTCCAGCAACTTTATTTGAACACAGAGAGGAACACAAACGTCTGTCCCATGACAGCTTATCAGAGATCATGTCTACCACATAAACATTTACAAAGAAACAAATTATCTTCCCCTTGTGCAACGCTGAGTCCTGCTGTGTTTTGACCACTCTCCACTGCTGCACATCTCCTCTCCAGCCTTAGTCCCAGCTATCCACCACAGGTTCCTAGACAAATCTCATTTACAACCTTCCTCCTGTCTCCTCTACAGTCCACTCCCACATCCTTCTTAAATCTCTTCTCCAAAGAGCCAGTTGGCAAGAAGAGCATCTTCAGGTTCGTCAGCTGCACATTCCTGGAGAAAAAAAGGACCAGCTACAGGAGAAGGGTGGGGCTGGCATGGGGATAGCCAGGGAGAAAACGAAAAACAGGCAGTGAAAGGATATGAAAGCGCTCCACAAATTAGGGAGGTTCCTTGCCTGGTAGCACGGATGGCCAGCAGGGTTTCAGTGAACCTTACAGTGAATAAAACATCCTGCCTCACTTCTACTCCATACCCTGGTCTTAAAAGAGTGAAAAAGAAGAAGGTGGCTGGAGCACTTTGATGCAATTTTTATGGGCTGTGAGACGCTCTAAAATCCGTCACTGAAAAACAGCCAGAGACACAAATAGCCAATTTGAGGGCTCGCGTTGTTGTTACAGCAGCAGAAAGTACAAAACAGGCTGAAATCAAAGCTAATTTTCAGGAGACGCTGGGTGGTAAGAAGCAGTTGTGTAAGAGTAAGCCATCAAGGGGAAGAATGCATTCTACTTTGATTTTTTTTTTTCTAAACATGGATTTGAGGTCGATAAAGGCGAATGAGCTCACCTCCCAGTAGAGATAAAATTCCACTCATAGAACTGATAGCTACAAGACTGTCCTCATCATACTAAAACTATTCCAATCAAAAAAAAAGCCCACAAAACCTTCCCACAACCCCTCGCCCCCCACCCACATTTCTCAGCGAACAGAAAAAATAGCTGCTGACAAATGGGAGAACTGTCCATCTACTGAGTTTTCAAAGTGTTATGTTTTTGGTATTCACTGGCATGGTTACACTGAAAATGAACTTCTCACTGACTGATATGTTCTAGTAAAATTTTGACCTAAGCGAAGCGTGCCCAGTTATTTTGGCCAATTGGCAGTGGTCGATCAGATTCCGGTTATTTTCACTTTGTTTTGACTGGCTTTGAAAAGGCAGTCCTAAATAGGCTTTTCTCACTTTCTAGAATCACAGGGAGTCGAGGAGGTATCATACTGCATGTACATACAACGCTGTGCTTCCACATAGCACTGTGCAGTTACAGGCTGACACATACACACTAACACCTCCTTATTCTGATTTACTACCTGGCTATCAAAACAAGATGTACTGTTGTGCAAGCATTCCTTCCAAACTTTGATAAGGGAAATGATATTAAAACCTGAAGAGGTATACACAGATTTCCACAACTGTTGGTGAATGTCACGTTCTTCTCACGCTTCTCACCTTTTCCCAACTACACAGTGCCATTTCTGGCACTTTCTAGGAATATTCTGGGCCTCCTGGATGGTGCGAGGTTCTGACTTGGGACACATGAAACCTTCTTGTGACAGGAAAAGAGAATTATTGTCATATTAACTGACTATTTTTACAGCATTTGTTGCAGATGTAGTCTTATAGTCTATGCAACAACTCTACACCTCCTGTGATTTAGCTCTTTCTAATAGGTATTACTTGGAAATAAATGGAGTTGCAGCAAACATTTAACTGTAATGTTCAGATACATACATATTTGTCAAAGATCAAATTAAAATCTGAAGAGATGCCACGGCAGTTGCGTAATCAAAGACGGAAATGACAATAGTCTCATCTAGTGACCTTTCTCAATTCTGAATTTTAAGTATCGTAGACAGGCATGTACACTGCATTAAATATATGAAGTGCCCCAGGCTCTTCTCAGTATTGACAAGCCCTTGGCCAGATGGTTTAAGTTCAGAACTGAACATTGCTTTTGGAGAGTCATGAAAAAAATAATAAAGAATGATCAGTGATACAAGAAACTTTGCCTACGAGTAATAAATGTGAGAATTTAGCCTGCAGTAGCAAAGACTAAGTGGGTACATAACAGCAGAGAGATACCAGCAGAGCACTTCAGATACTTCGACAAGCTTGCTGGGGAACACTGCAGAATCTCCATCACTGGAGATCTTTAAGAGAAAGTTAGACGCATCTCTGCTGAGAACAGTAGCAGAGATGGCATACCATACATTTAATTAGGACATAAATAATAAGAAAAAAACTCTCAAATGTAGTAAGTGCTTATAATTTGTGCAATCTATAGAGTCTCAAAGAGATCAAGGCCTCTTTGTGACAGGCACTGTACATGCACATTGAATAACAGTTTAGATAGCTTCCACTCTAAACAAACAAGAGGGCTGAAGGTAGGAGGGAACTATTGATATTTTCTTTACTAAGGTTGAGAACCTCAACCACGGTGATATTAAGCAAGAGACAAGAACCCAGTTTCCAAAATACTGGGTACCAAACCCCGGCACCAAGTCCTCTAAGAAGCCTTCAACTCCCAGATAGTAATTTTTTGGTAAATAAGTGTGATGACCAAAAATCAGGACACAATGGGCAGAACTAGATATCCAACACATTTTAAAAGGTTTTATTTAGGTAACTAAAGAGAAGTGAGCTCCTGAAAGATTCACCTTACACAACTTTGCTTCCAACAGACCAGGAGTCTGCAGCTAAGCCAAGAAGAGAAGCAACATTTCCTGTGAGCCCATGGCTACAAAGCAGGACAGCCTGCCTGGAGGTTGCAGCCTCATTTCTGTTGATGTGCTGGCTGTACATACATCTCAAATGCTCAGTAGTAAGTACTGAGCTACCAGAAGTACATAAAGCTAGGCCAAAATCACTGCTGATTCCCTGCAGTAGGGCAAACTGCAAGCTGTAGGAATACCTGCTGCTTCATGAGCTAGCTGCCAATCCATCTCAGGAGCAGGGACAACTTAATATCGTACATATATGACAGGGAAATACTTTTTGTTTCCATTTTTTTGGTAATAACTTCTCATATATTCCCATGTTACGCAAAAATGATGCTCAGTTTTTCTATTGACAAATATATTATGTGTGTTAAAGTACTACGTGTCCCACTCGGCCTGAGAGCCCCAGAACGGTAAAATTTGCACTTATAGTGCAACTAAAAGGTAGTTCTTACATGTTGCCTATGGGCAATACAGAAATCTAGTGTCTTTGGGGAAAGAAACCTATTTTAAAACCCGTGTTTCTGGTTTCATTTGTCTGCAGGGCATGGGTCAATCTGAAAGGAGAATTGATACACTATAGTAATGCCCGATTACACCCTGCATTCTCTTGACTTGCACAGTTTACTGAAAAGGTTAAAACAGATTGATGCTTATAAAATCTGTCCTTTTTTCTCATAATGACAATTACAGCCTGAGTGACAAGAATAGAAAATGAGACAAGCAGTCTTAGTGGAGATCATGAGTGAGGTGCTTAGCTGATATGAACTGGGTTAGCTCCATTTCCTTCTTGAAGTTGATGCTGATGTTCAGTAACTGTCCTGCAAGAAGGTCTAACAGATGCTTTGCTATAATCTACCTATATAGGAGAGTCTTTCAAAGAAACAGGTGTGAGCAAGGGAACAGGAATGGTAGTGAAACTACCTACTTGGCATACTGACTACAACCAGTTCAAAAAGAGAAAGACAGGGTGCACAGATGGATCAGAGGATTTTTCTTATTCCCTCCACGCTGACCTTCACTAGTTTCTCTCCAGACAACAAGAAAACTCCCGAGTAAAACATATACCTCCCTAGGCTCATTTCAAGATTCAGAGTGGAAGTCAGTAGCTCCTAAGTTCCGTGGCCACCCTTCAGATCAGGAGTGAATTCGGCAGAGGTGAGTGTGGACTCCACAGCCACACAAAGGCTGCACACTAAGTCCTAAAGAGTTCACTTAAGCTTTTATTTTTTTCACTTAAGGAATCAGAGGGGACCATTTTTAGCATACAAGAGGACCGTGAATTCGAGCCCCTAAGTAACAGGGACTTTTTTTTTTTTTTTTTTTTTTAATTTGTTCATCACATTGTGTACCCTAAAATCTGGAGAAAACCTTCTGTACTTTTGACCTGGGAGACTATAAACAAATGTAGACAAAACACAGACAATAGCAGATGATTGCATATTTTTATATATATTACAGTGTTTTATATGAAATTGTAGCAATATTCTTCTTCACAGAAGTTATTTATTCCCTTAAGCTCTTGATAACTTTGTGTTTAATGAAAATGGTTGTGCGTGTGTGGCACTTTAATGTAATGACACAATCTGTAAGTACAATAGCCTAAGTTTAAATAATGCTTCCTTACAAAGTTTCAGGCACACAACTAAGGAGTTAAGTAGTTTCCATGTTTGTTTTTCCTGGATCCTGTTCTGAGACTATCTTCCATAGCTGGAAAAGGTCAACATCCTACCATTAATACAACATTATTCCCACAAGTTTCTACAACAAAAAAAAGTTTTCATAAACAAAAGCCATTTTTTAATGTGGTGCATCAAGAGCCATGTTTACTTGTGCTGTTATTTTGCCAGTACCTTATGGTTTAGAAAAGATAAGGCTATTAATGGAATTTAAAATACATATTTTTTGATCTTATTCCACATCAGGAATGAAAGAAAATGTTACTAAACTGTCCTCCCAACTTCCTCTCTTGAGAGGTCAGACAACTTGGCAATCTATCACTTTTGAAAAAAGAACTATACATATATATATTTGAAGGAGCCATGACATGTAGAAAAAATATTATATACTATCATTCAAAATTTTCTGAACTTTGTTCTGAAAATAAATAATGTTGTGACACGAAGAAAATTGTTGTAATTATTTTATAGTTATTACAGTAAAGCCCTATAAATCTCATAATCAAAATACTCATAGGAGCTTCTCTACTTTGACTTTTAACTCACTTTTTTCCAGTGCGCTAGCTGGCAAACACAGTTCATCTGGGAAATGTGCGTACATTTATACTCCTTCTATTTCTCAGTTTTGTGTAACACTTCAACAGAGTGTTCAAGAACATGTACCAAAGTACTCATATGACATCTGGCTAAAAATCTAAAGGGACAGAATATTGAGAGAAGTGAGTTTTTTCTTCATCCGTATGTTTCAGCTGCAGCACCTGTTCAGATAGCTTATTTGTTCACAATGCATGTGACTCACATCCATTTTCCCCAGAGAACAAGAACCAATGTGCAAAACTGGGATGTACTGTCCAAAACACGGATCCCACTGTTTATCTCCTTCAAACTTTCCAAACTTATGTGGAAAGAATGTATTGAATGGGGGTATCTGAACAAGAAGGTGTGGTGCATGGACGTCAGTACGTGATAATCTCAAACTCTGAAAAACATAAATTGTTATTATCTGTCATGCTAATTGATTCTGTCTCTTCTCTGTAACACAACTTCCATAAAAGAATCAGTGAGCTGGTACATGCAGCTAGTTAGCAGTTTTAAATGAGAAATGCTCCCTCTTTAACCCTCTGATGCTTTCCACATTGTCTGTTGATTCCGGGCCATGGCATAGATCTGCCCTGATCTCTGGGCTTGTCTCTTTGGGAACCTATTTTTGTGAAGGACTCTCTTCCTTTGCAACTTCTTCATTAATGAAAAGGATATTGTGTTAGGGAAGTAATTTTTGGCATTTGTCTGAAGCCTGGGCAAGCTACAGACCTTTGTAACGTTGCATACACACATCAAAGCTTTTTACTTTCAGTGGCTGAAACATGGGACAATCCCACTGCTGTGGAGCGTGTCCAAACCCTTGCAGCTCCTAGGCAGGACCAGACTCTGTGAAGATTGAGCATCCCATGTGGTTGGGTCTGCTGCATACCCCCACCAGTCATTCACATGATGTGGGATCAGCCTCGCAGAGACTTGGGCATGGGCTCACCCAAGAGCTGAATAGGTGTGGGAGAGCTTTTTCTAATAGGTACTCTTCCAAACCAGCATGGGATTAGATATGAACATTGAGAGCTGGTTTTCAGTCCATCCTGAATCAGCATTCAAGCAGCATGGAGCTTTCACCCAAGCAAGAATATTTGTTCACAAACTCACAGGCTCAGCCACTTAGAATATTAACAGACACTGACTCTACACCCCCCAGATTTGGGTTAAAGATAAGGAGAATAAAGTGAAATGGGACTATCCCTAGGTATCTCATGTAGTTGAGATATGTAATAACCCAACCAAAAGGAGACGGATAGACCACAGAAACTGATGTGGTAATACAGCAATAAAAGTAACAGAGTCTGGGAGTGATTGCAGGAACACACATAGTAGCACATAACAGAAAGCAAATGTGCAGTTCATATTACTTGGGCACAACATCCACCAGTCACAAAGCAGTAAAAATATGAATCATGCTGACAGCGGCAGAGCAGATTACATCATTTCAGAGATGCATCTGACTGGCTGCAAGAGAATCCAGAGGAGCATGAATATCAGGCTAAAAGCTGGCAAGAGCCATCAGAGCATCACAAGCACCATGGTATCATACAAAGGCATATGTGCTGGCCACCAGCTAAACTGGTCTAAGCTTTGGGGTCATAAACAAAGCAGGGGACTGCTTCACAGCCCCCATAAGAATTTATTCTTAGTATATTCATCTGCCCAAGTATTCATAAGTCAGATAGGAAGTAAATGAAATTCATCATTCAGCAGCTGGCTGATGCTCTTGCATCCTGGAGTGTTCATGGGTTGTGCAATATTTCCGCTCCCAGGGAAAAAATACTTGTTACTAGACAAAATGTGTTTTCAGTCATTGGTTCTTAGTATCACTTCATTGTTGAGGTTTTTTTTGCTCTTTCTTTGCTTACCTCATGACAGTCTAGTATCTAAATGTTACTGGATAGTTTCAAAGATTGGCTTCTGCTTGGTTTACATATCACTATATACACCTTCTATAATTTTTCTTTCTAAATACCATCCTTTCCTCCATCTAGCCCATTCTAACCAACTCAAGGAAACTTCTGATTGTTCTATAATTACAACAAAAGCTTTGTACCCATGGAAGGAAGCACTTCTAAGAAGGAAGTCTTGATGCTGTTTTACTTTGGAGAGTGGCAGATTGATATCTCTGGATGGTTTTATCTCAATTCTTCCTGAAAGTCAAATTTAAGCAAAGACGGATATTTCCTATTTCCATTAGAAGAAACTGAAAGGTTCTCACAGAAGGGTAAGCTAGAAGCTTAAGCATTTCCCTCCTGGAACCTCTGGAATGCCCTACTTACTGCTGTAGGTTTGATTTAAAACACCTGGGTCTTCCCCTTGTCAAACACAGTTATATTTATCTGAGATGCTTCTGCTTTCTTATGAAACACACTTTGCATCTCCCAGCAACTCTTAGATGCTTAGTTAGCTCTTAAAAACCCAAACCTGACCTCTTCGCAAATTTCAGTTCTGAAAACTAACCAGACCAGCAACAAATCATCACACCAGAAATGCCCCTCTTGCATTTCTTCAAACAAGTTGTGTGTTGTGGAAATTGTTGTGATCTATTCAGTAAAGCCATGTCTGGGGTGGGATACCTCCTGGAAGTTTTTATATGTGCCTACAGCAAAAGGGATTAATTTGCAACACTTGCTGGAAGGGAATTGTACTCACTTGGAGACGCTGGCTAATTCACAGATATTACAGGACCCTAGGACTGGCTTGCTTTCCTACTGTCTGAATTCTGAGGAAGTTCTTCCTTGAGCTAAATCGCTGCTTGAATGGTAGGCTTAAGTTTGATTTAAATTTCAGTTCTTGGTAAGAAAAGATTCTAATACTTGAGAAAACACAAGCTGACCAATTTTCTTTATGAAAACTGCTGTAGCTGCTTGAATAAACAAGCTACAAGAACAGACGAACAATTATAATCTAAGTATTGAATTTCATTACTGGAATGCTTTTAACTGAATTGAAAAATTGTGCTCCATCAGACACTGATAAAAGATATGCAACCTCTAAATGCATGCATTTCCTCGGATCTTTAATAGAATTTAGTTTAGAATAACAGAATACAAAAGAGATTTACAGTATGGAAGATGCCTACATCAGAGATCTCTT
Source organism: Anser cygnoides (assembly GCF_040182565.1). Lineage (NCBI taxonomy): Eukaryota > Metazoa > Chordata > Aves > Anseriformes > Anatidae > Anser > Anser cygnoides. Next base: position 149,566,865 of record NC_089873.1, on the reverse strand, counting down.
GAGGCAAAGGATTCACAAATGGCTGCAAGAGTGTTCCAGCAACTGTAAATACACAGCAGAGAAGTATGTTTATCCCACAAAAGTGAAAAGGAATCCTGTTGATTTAGTGCACAGACGCAGGAACACATTCAGCTCTACACTCATGCCTTACTGCGTGAGGTTTATTCGGCCAGTTGGTGTGCTGATTTACACCATGCAAAACATCTTTGAAGTCAGTGAGGCTACACAACGTATAAATCAGAACAGGTCTTTGCTTGGGACTAAGAATAGAGAAAGAAGGAAAATCCTTACAGGGAATATGCAGAACAGGGTGTCTGTTAGGGGGAGAGTAAACAGTAACCAACACTGCAGCTGTGTAAATGCACCGAGCTGCACAGGCTGCAGACACTACTACAGTGTGTGAGCCTATACCAGAGTGCTGGGGCTTTTTCAGCAGACAGAAATATATTCTTTTTTAAAGTGTACTTACTGAGAATGCTATTTAACATCAATTTAGGACACACTGAAAATTATTCAGAGGTTTTTTGGTGATTAAATACAAGTAACACTGGCTAGCAGTAACTATTGCTGTACTTAATAAAACTACGAATGCGATGACAATGCATATCCTTGATGGTGATATATGTACTTTGCTCCTTGCCACAGCAGAGCGGTGTGCCCTTCCAGCCAGGACTGCTCACTGCAAAGATGAGGATGGAGGGGAAGGGAGTGTCTCCTTCCACCAAGGGAGAGGACCGCAGCCCCTTCCACGTTTCTTGTTCTGTACACGCCATACCATGGCAGGGCATAGGCTGAAGCGTGTCACCCCTTAGGGCAGCGTTAGGCTTCCTTCATGTTACTGCTCACGGGAGCGGTCAGAGGGCACCCTGATCCTTTCCACGAGTGTTTCCTGATGAAGCAGCTCCTTTCTGTGAGCCTCCACAGATCTGGGATAACCCCAGCAGTCCAGTTCCCCATCTCCATGCATCAGTGAGTGCCTGTGGCAGCTTGGGCGCTGTGCCGGAGGAAGGTGGCTCGGGCAGCAGAAGTGAGCCCGTCCTTCAGCACACTTGACTGAGGTTACCACTGCAGAGCAAGCCTTGGCACTCATGGAGGTGCCCCGTGTGTTTAAAAGCATTGCTCCAACACATACCGTTCCCCTCTTCAAGAGATGCTTGAGCCCTTGCGCCAGACAGCAGATAAACCACTACACGCCTGCTGGGCCCGAGGACGTTGCTTGGGCCGGGCTCTGCTCCCCTTAGCCGCAAGCGCTGGGTTTGGCCCTCGAGAACCACCATGTCTCATCCTCCCCTTGCTGCTTGGAGAAAATCCTGACCCATCCCACCCTGGATGAGAGTGCTGGCAGCACTGGGGCTGAGGGGAGGAGGATGGGGATGCAAGAAGTAGCAGGGCCCACGGCCTCCCGCTCCTCAGGCTGCACACCGACCCAGCCACGGACCTGGGCATACGGGTGCTTGCTCTCCTCTGCATTTCTGTCTGCAGGCACAGGCATAGCTCGTTTTCTAGGCAGAATTCTCTACTGTTATTTAACTGGATAAGCTGGCTTCTTTCACTTTACATTTATATTTCAGTGAACATCTGCAGCATTTGAGATTTCACTGCATGGATTTTCCAAACCACACCATAGGATCTTGGCAGTTACACATGACTTCAGAGATTTTATACACATATATCTGAAGCTCTGAGGAAGCAATTAAACCATATGGACCTCTCCCATACAGTAGGAAGCACAGCACAAGTCTTGTTGCTTGATTTATTATAACCCCATGTCATTTAGCAAAACTAACTCTGCAACTGTTTGAAAGAAGTAAGCCAGCAGAGAGGGGGAGGACTTGCACAGGGAGCTGTGGCTCAGCAGACCCTGAGCGGCTGCACTCAGCTGCAGCCGCATGGCGTGGGGAAGACCACACTGGCTGGACCGAGTGTGGGCTAGCCAAGTTGAAGCCGTGTCATTGGGTTGAGTGACAAAAAGGAAAACAAAGGGATTAAATGGATCCATCCTCAGCCACCACATACCTATAAAGGGGCCTGGCAGCGCCTGTCTGCTTGCCTATCCTCCTTTCCCCATGCAAAGTCCCCAGCAAATAAAAAGTGAAGTAAAAGCTGAGGAAAAGGGCAAGTTTTAACAAGGCAGTGTTAAACCACACACCTGTACCACGCACATGGGGGAGCATGCTCTGTCCTGAGGAGGGAGTTTGTCTCACAGTGGTGAGGGACGGACACTGCAGGAGCAGTGCAGTCATACTGGAGCTGAAGCGTATGCCATGGAAAATGTGTTCTAACCATAAAGCAGCATGCCAGCTCATGCTCTCATTAAATACCAGAATAATGAAGATACACGGGTCCAACACCTTCAGCATGGTGTGGTGCCTTTGGGCCCTTTGCTGCTGGAGCTCCTGTCTACTTGAAGGAAGCTGTCACCGTGCCCCTTGGCGTGCTACCTCTGTTATTAACGTGAGAGTGCTAACAATGCTCTTGGCACTGTGCAAACATCCAAAGGCAAACAGTTCCTGCCCCAAAGAGCTTACATCCTCCCAAAGACAAACACAGCCAGCAGCGAGGACCACAGCACCCTGTGTTCTGGGGGAAGAGTTCATCACACAGAGCTGGCTTTGCTCATTCCTCTTCCAGGCTACAGAGAAGAAAATTCCTTTATAGGAAACCTTTAATACAAAAAGGGTGTTGAAATGACACAGGAAATTATGTTCTGGGTTATTTAAGGTAAGGTAGGGATAGCCCTGGGAGCAGGTCATAAAATAACAGAGAAGTAGAGGGTCTAGAAATTGAGAAACAGCCAAAAGCAAGAGGTAGTTTAGGTGGGAAAGAGGAATATTTGGATCAGAAGAAAATAATAAGGACATATCCAAATCCTTATTAGACTGGGCAGAAAAACTCTATTTGTTGCTATGCCCTGGATGGAGTGAAGCATTATAGGTACTGAGGACAGCAAGCACAGGACTTTTCATTTTTGCTCTAAAATCAGTACTATGCTCTGCCAACAACCTTGGGGTCTCATAAATCTACTTTTAAACAAGTTATAAGGCTTGATAATATCTCTTTAAGCAGAGCTAAAGCAAAAATGAGCTTTGCTAACTACTAAAATAAGCAACAGTTAAACACAGAATTTCATCAAACAGCAATGACCCTTACTAAAAAAAAGAAAAAATCAAATAATTGTACTTCATTGGCATCTGTGATGATACTAGACAAAAGGGAATCTGACAGACTACTAAAATATTTTCACAGGAAAATAATTTAAGCCTGTGAGAGAAAAAACACCGCACAGACATATTTGTTCGGGCTTGCAGCTTATTCATTGTCTAGAGACATTTTCCATGCCTAAAACACAGAAGTCTATCCTTCAAGATCTTCTTTCTGAATACTCCCAAAGAAAGTATCCAAGTGCAAGGTATTTTAATGCTTTTCATCCTTTTCCAGATCAATGTAATGGAAGCATTTCCCTATATTTCAACAGCCCTGTTCATTATGTGAAGATACTTGAAAAGTATTTGGAATCCTTACATACAAACTGAGGTAAATAAAGAACATTCATTCTGTTAAGTGTCATTAAGGAAATGCTGAGAATGGGCTCCGTTAGCCTAGGCAGACACTGTACGTGATGACAGTCTGCCCATTCCCACATTCCTGATCTGTCCAGGTCAGACTCAAAGGATTCCATTAATAGTTTGGTGCTTACCAAATAAGACAAAAGGAAAATGGGTCAATGCTACTTGCTCCCATGTGACAAAAATACAGAAAATAGAAACAAGCACTATTTGAGAAACTTGTAAAGCCTTGCATACATGTCATGAGAAACCATTCACACTCTCTAGAGTGCAATTTAAGCATTACAAGATGACCTGCATTATCCCCCTTGGACGGCTGTGTGGGCTACCCAGTTACAGAGCAAGGCTATCATCCACAGGCTGCACGGTCTTTCAACTACTGCTCACAGTAAGGAGAAATTGTAAAACTTGGCCAAAAGTATTTCTGGGCATTAGTTGCACCAACTGTCAGAAATCAAAGCCTGAAGGTCTAGCCAAATGGACAGTATATTTGTCCTAAAACAAAGCAGACTGCATTTCATTTCCATAATGAAGCGTAATGCCTATGAGAAACACATACAAAAATATCAATGATACATGAGAATGTATTGTGCTGTGCAGATACTGTTGACCACAACGAGTGAAAAGATTACAGATGACTAGTTAATTATGGAATTGCTTAGCTGCATGTACTTGTTTTCTAAAGGAGGTAAAATATACCTTCAGTATTTCCTGAGAAGACAGGAAGTAACAACAACAACAACAAAAAGAGCTGTTTAATTTTGAGTTAAAAGATATGGTATTTTTTTTAAATGATTGTGAGTAACATCATTTACTCACAATCATTTTATTGTGAGGGTTTTTCTTCCAGTTTCAGCTATGGTGACCAAGATAGTTTTCCACTACACATCTCCAACAAGACAGCTAGCATTGTTAAAGTTTCCTTTCATTATTTCATTACTTCAGTTAAGTTTTCTACAATTAAATTTAAAGTCCTTTTTTTTTTCAAAACACACTTTAGTGTGTTTTGTCTTGCTTTTGTTCTTCATCTCTCATTCAAATTTGTGATATGCAGATGGCCAAATCCACTCTTAAAAATGCTGCCCTCAAAATAAATTCCTAAAATACCAGTGAAATACCTTTTCAACTTACTATCAAACTACTGTAATATCTTATTTGATTGCAAGAAGCCCATAAATCAAGGGAATACGTAGCTAATGCAAAAGGCATTGCATTGTGTCATTTCAAATACAAGAGCTGAACCTGTATTACAAATAGAGTTAATCCAGCACATTTACTTCAGTCCTAATTTTGTTTAAACTGCAACCTTGGTATTCATTTTGATTGATTATACTAATTCTTGAGCTTTGTCCAACACCGTTGAATTGTTCTCTTGTCACACCAGCTGAGATTGCAAAGGTTTTTGAGACAAGCTTTTAGGCAAAATATCTGTACACCTCTAATCTAGGTCAACGGGCTTAAAGAAAAAGCGCAATATTTTTATTTTTATTTTTATTTATTTAACATTTCATATGTGGATGAAGCAGAAACGCTCCACAAAATAAAAGAAAAAGAAGAAAAAAAATATTTTTTGGTCAATGTGCATATTTTGTTTGATCTGAAAGAAAGATTTTAGTTTTATTTAAACTTTGAAACAGACTTTAAAATATCCTTTACACTTACAAATGAAAATGTGATTTTGGCTTATACATTTAATTGCATATCTGCATGTATCAAAGCACTTTGTTTCCTTAATATTTTTTTTTTTTTTGGTCTGAAACTGATTCTTAGAAAAACCATTCACTGACTCTTCCCAAATCTCTGATTTTGTGTAGAATGCATATGTGGAAGGCAGATGCACTGCTTCTTGCTCATGGGAAAGTTATCTAACCTCCATCCACCAGTTCAAAAAGATCGCTGATGTTGATTAAACATGTATAAACAGAGTTGAAAAGGAAACATGCATATTTCACTTGAAAAAATGTCAGGACAAATGTACTAAAGAACAGCAATTAGCAACCAACATGAGTATCTTGCTACATGTCTGATTGATAGCCACTGTAGCCCAGGTTAAGCAATTTGCACTAAATAAAACATTAGGTTGTAAACTAGGCATTGAGTTTCAGACTGACCAAGTCAAGTTATGTCAAGCAAACCTGCATCCTGCCTTCCTCTGGTAGCTAACTGGAGAGATTATGGAACTATTCACTACTAACAGTTCATGCTATTAAGCCTTAAACCCAAGATTTAGATGCCTATGGAACAATGTCAAGAGTTTAGGGACTTATGTATGCCGGCAAGACCTTATTAGGCAGTGTTTTGCAAGTACAAACATAAACAAAAGCATACATTTGAAACCATATCCTCAAACATGTATGTAAAAGGGAACTGTACTCTTGCATCTGAGAGCTGAGTTTAGCTTCACACTATTAAACATTCTTTTATGGTAACACTTTTTTCTTTTACAGTCCCTGGTAAGCTGTTCTCCACTATTATTTTGACTAGCCTGAGAAAAAATAAATAAAACCCAATATACCATACTAGATTTGATTACAGTATTGAAATAATGAAAGGTTCCTTCCTGTCAAGGCATAATGCTTATTACCACAACAGGTAGTTTGCCTATAAATCTGCCACCACTACAAATACCTCCCTCAGATAACTCCCCTCTGAGGCAGAGCATCTTCCTGGCAGCTTTCAGAGAGGTAGCACAATTACCCACTGCCTGTGAAGCAATATGAAATTTTGAAGTATCTTCTTTTTTGGGGGGTGGGGAGGGAATGGGGTGGGAAGTATTTCATATCCATTGCAGAATCTGATGATACCTTTAAAGATAAATGAGGGAATTCAATCCCGAAGCTTTGCTTATAGCAAACACAGAACAGCAAACGAGGCTTTTTAAAATAATTTCTTTTTGGGGAAAGAAAGAACAAAAAGAAAGACGAGCAGAAAAGAAAGAAAGGCAGGCTAGTGCAGGGCACATAGGCATGATGAATTTTTGGCTTACATGACCAGTAGAGTTTTTCTTGGTGGTGGGAACACATTTAGTTTTTAGTTGAGTGGCTTCCTGAGGATGTCTGAAGGGCATATGAACTGGCCAGGTGGCTCCTTCATCCTTATGAACTGCAGCTTGTGAAGGCTCAGGTCAGCTTGCCTTCTCCCCACAATTCCTAGGTACATCTCAGCAAGGCCAGATCTTCCTTGTTGCTACTTAGCTTGATAATGGGTAGAGCAGGGAAAAGTAATTCTACTCACCTCACAAATGAGAAGTTGTACTAATATGAACCTTCAAGAGCTTACCTATTTTAAGCTCAGGATGCAGGCAGAAGCTGCACAACAGAGCAGACCACTCATTTTTTTTTTATTTTTATTTTTTTGCACAGAGAGGACAATGAATGTTATTGCCTGGCAGGAGTCCTGGATTTGTTCTCTACAGGCAAGAACGGCTGAGCTGGAGCAGCTAAGAGAAACAGGTTCACGGGCAAGGCCTCCCAGGACGTTGTGTGGCAGTCCCCCCTCTGCTGTGCCTGCCCTCTTGTGGCCACCATTAAAAAGATCTCTGATGTTGAAGGATGTCAGTCTCAGGGATGGTGGCTCATCAGCTTGGAAGGAAGGATCAAATCTCTGATAAGCTCCAACCTCCAGATGGTTAAAATGTCTCTCTGGGGTGAGGATGCTCCTGGAGCAAAGGGAGTCTTCCATGCGAAGAAGATGAACCAAGTGATGGTAGTGGGAGGTTTGATTATTTGACACACAGAGCTGGGTTTGCAGCAGCTGAGAGGACTAAGTGGCCTCCTGAGAGGAAAGGTAACAGAGCTCAACAGATGTGCAGATAGGTATTTAGTGTGGTAGAAAGGAGGAACTGGTGGCCACAGTCTATGTTATACCACCAATGTGGGAAAGCAGAATAGGGATGTCCTAGGGGGTTAAATCAAGGCTGCCGTGCAGGGGACTGAAGTGCTGGCAAACTCTCTGGAACGAAACCAGTCAGCACAGGAGGAATGGGCTGGTCTTCAGTCAGAACGGAACAAGGCTGCTATTACTGAAAATTAAAAAGGTCACAGAGAAATAGCTAAGCTAGAAACAGGGGAAAGACTGATAGGCATGGTGGAGCAACCAGTCAGGACTCAAGGAACTTGTGAGGGAGACATGGCTGATGTTCACTATACATTCCTGAGAAGGCAAGGAAGAAAAAAAATAGCAAAAATGCAATAAATAAGAAACATAAACCACACTACAATGTCACTTGACTGGCACCTGCAACAAAGAGTGTGCCAAATTTGTAAGCGCTTCTATAGCAATGCTAGAGACCTAAAAAATTGGATTAGGGAATTATACTGCTTGGCAACAAATGACAATTCTGATGCAAGATGGATCTCAGGCTGGTCGGAGGAGGATCATCAGTGGCACACTGAATTGCTAGGCTGTCACCTTCACTGGAATGACAGGAGATGAGGCACAAGCAGAGCAGTGGCACAGAATGCGGAGGACAATACTAAGTGTAACAGAAAAAAATACCGTGGGCAAAGGACAGCAACAGGGAATCCCCATAGGAGATAACAGAAAGGTAGCACTTGGTTTGTATTTATGACTCCCTGATAAAGACAAAGATCATGAAGCGTTCAGTTAAATCAGAGAAGCTGCAAAACTGAGTCAGGTAGAGATACTGGCAAATTAGCCTACCTACATACAGTCAGACACAATGTCTCATCCAGATGAGATAAGGAGATAAGATTTTTGGACACTGTAAATGACTGCGAGCCCTGGAACCCACAAGAAATGATGTCTCTGATCTTGAGTGGTCCACAGGACCTAGTTCAAGAGGTACTAGGGGGAGAACTGCTCTGTAATAGCTTCACGATACAACTTTAATTTAATACTGTAGTCAGATGGAGTAAACCAAACAAATGCATCACACAGATATTCCATATCAAGAAGGGAATATACATAAAAATCGGATGAATAGTAAAAAACTAAAAAAGCAGTCCAAAATGTAGGAAGCCTAAAGCAACCTGGAGGCTTTTCAAAAACACTATATTAAAAGTCCTGGTAAACTGTGTCACATATCAAAAAGAAAATAAAACAGTTCAATAAAACTCTGCATAGCTCATAAAAAACCTAAGGAGGCTATTGTAGGGAAAAAGGTTCACATTTAAAAATTTGCTGAAATGAACAGCAAAGCTCATAAAAAGCAGATCAAGAGTAAATGGCAACTCGGATGGCTAAAAAAGAATGTGAACACTTTGCAGAAGGTCATCAAGCTCACAGTAAAAAGTTGTTTAAAGCAAAGCAAGAAGCCCTCAAAGGAAATAACAACACATGATGCCAAAAGTTTAAAAGAGGCACTCAGGGACAGTAAGGCCACAGCAGAGAAACTTAGGGAAATCTTTGCATATGTCTTTACTGCTGAAGGTGTTTGAAATTTGAGTCCCAAACCTAAGCTATTTTTTGAGCCAGATTAATTTCAGGTAAATATACAGGAAGTAGAAGATAAAATAGATAAGGCAGACCTTGGTAAGTGAGTAGGAGTGGTGACATTCACCTGGACCTTCTGAAGGAACTCAAGTGTGAAATTGCAGAACTGCTGGCCAAGGTGTGTAACCCATTGTCCCAAATAGCCACAGTTGGTGCCAACCCAGCTCCCATGTGGAAAAGACACTCAGGAGTAGACCCTGGTAACTGTGATTGACTGGGCCAGGGCATCTGACTTCCCTGCTTGGCCAGGCAGTCATCTGCCTTAAAGAATACCATAACTGAGCACAAGGATAAGCATGGTAAAGGAGGACCTAGTAACCATAATGTATTTTGATTTTCAATATGGCTTTGACAGAATTCTTTACCAAGATTTTTGAAAATAAATTCCCTTGGAGTTGGAAGAGAGGTGCTTTTATGGATTGAAGGCTAAAAGATAGGAAGAAAAGAACAGTGCTTGGCAATCACATTTCAAAATGGAGATGCAACAGGGACTGAGCCATGAAACACACAAATTTGTAGATGACACTAACCTATCTCAAGTTGTTAAACACCATGACGGTGATGGGGAGGTCCATCACTGCGTGGGTAGATAAACTTCAGTGTTGGTAGGCCTCAGGAGTGGCACTGAGAGGAAGACAAGAGGGTGTCAATTTACTGCTAAGACCTTGGTGCACCCATAATCCTGCATGCTGTGTAGAGCTGTGGTATCTCAAAGACCAGTCTACAGAGAGAAGACTAGAGGGGTTAGGGGCTGGCGTGCTGCCTCCTAGGAGAGGCTAAAAATGCTGTGACTCTTCCTTTTGGACAAGAGAAAGGTGAGAGGGGATATTATTGAGGTTTACATAATTAAGGAAGCAGGGAGTAAGGTAAATGCAGAATTGCTCCTTCCCAGATCTTACAGGACTGGAAATAGGGTGTACTTGAAACTAGGAAGGGATTGGCTTAGGACAGGTTGGACAGTAATTTTATATTGTTTGATTAGTGGAATCCTTGGTGTCACAGATTGCTGTAACGACACAGCAGCTTCAGAAAAAGATTAGACAAATTCATGGAGAAACACAGATATTGAAGGAATATATAAATATGTCACATCTCTAACAGTATAATTTTAATTAAAAGGGAAAAGACTGCAGAAAGTTGCCAGATCTCTGCTCCCCCTAAATAGCACCTCCTACCATCACTGCTGGGGACAGAGTAATGGGCTAGATGTATTAGTAGTCTATGATGGGAAGAAACTTCATGTGCTTTTATTTTGTAAAAATAAGCTAAAATATCAGATTTCATTAGATATATCAGTTTACACTAACCAAGAGTTAAAAAGGAGTTACTGCCATTATACCAGCTGAGAACCTGGTTAATTGTGAAATTCAACAATTACACTAACAGTTAATAACACGTATTTACTGGATTTAAACATTTCCCTGAAAACACAAGAATGGAATTAACTTTAGAATAGCTAAGTGTTGTATTTTATTTTTTTTTAACTACGGAGAAGAACATCTGCTAGATCTCGTCCATGTGTAAAGATTTAAGCTTGTACAGAAAATGCTTGTAAGTTAAGATCAGACACTAGATTTCATAGTTGCACTCAAAAACAGACAGAAATGATTATAGGTGGACTGGTAATAGTTTACCCATGGCCATTGCATTAGTGAAAGTGATACAACAAATATCTGTATAGGAGTTGTAGAAAAGTCTCATATCAGTCTTGATTAACAACAAAAAAAAATAAATGTTTTGGCATTCCCACAAAATGGCCTTTATGGGGATGCGAAACTGTCCTTTCATTTCAGTTTCCATTATTCCAGCCCCTTGTAAAAACAAGGGCTAAATGGCTCAAGCAGTGCTAGACGCTTGACTCAGACAGAAAGTACAAAGCAAGATTTCAATAGAGTGCATTTTCTCACTCTACAGAAAGATCAAAAAGATTTCTATTCACTTCCACTTTCTACAAAGCCCTCTAGGTTGGTTATGAAGTGAGGTTGATTATGAACTTCAATAGGTCAAACAGTTGGCCATTGTACTGAAAGGAGTTACTGCTTCCTACATAAGCGTATTCATGTTCTAACAATTTTTAAAGGTGCATATATTATACTCTGACCGATATATGGTCTACAAAGAACTTTAAATCTTAAAATATTAGGTGTTGCAATAAAAGATTGGAGAAAAAATAAACTAGATTTTTTTTTCTTTTTTCTCTTTTTTCTTTTTTTTTTTTCCCTTTAGTCCAGGGCCTCTGTTTTATTCAAAATAGAATTTCAATACAGTATCAATGCTTACCTCTTCTCCCTTCCTTCTTATCCAGACACCCTGGCACTCCTCACAGTATTTTCTCCACATGCCACTTAGGGAGAAGATGTCTTCCTTCTCCCTTTTCACCCTGAGCCCTCCACCTGAGGCTTACATACATGTAGTTTCTTGTTGTGTGGATCTGGACACTCCTGCAGGAACTTTGATTCTCACTATAACTCCATTGAGGTTTTTGCCAGCTGTGAGAATGGCCAGATGACTGATTGCAAGGCTGGCCATGAGGTACGGTCAGACCTATAAAGACTGGGTATTCATATCCAGCTAACAGTACATGCGCACCTAAGTTTAAAGTGAAGTAACTAGCCTGCTGTCAACATGAACAAAGACTGAAGTGTCATTAGACACTAGAGAAAAAACAGCTTATGGAAGACGTTCCCTTTCTTTGTTTTGCTCCAAAGGTGTAAACTCAAAAGCAGGACAGGAGGTGGCAAATTCAAGGGGATCGTGTGTGGCCCTGGGAAGACATGCCGTTAGAGAAACTTCTCTGAGCAACAGCTAGGCATTTGCTGTGAACTGCAAATGTGGTTATCAGCAATATCCTGTGATTTTTTTTTTTCCTGAAGGTTTGACTCAGACTTGTTTTCCTCATGGAAATGTGGTAGAAAGTGCCTTTCCCTTATGTCTGCACAACCCTGGCAGCAGGTCTGATGAGGGGTGGGAGCTTGCATGTTAGCCACTGTATTTGCCTTGCTGCAGCAGCTCCCCACCACCATGGCAAGCAGAAGATGCGGCTTCTGCTGTTTCATTTTCCCCAACCACACTGGACTTCATCGAGCTCTCTGAGTCCAGTGAAAGCTTCATGGCAGAGCCCAGCCAAAAAAGAGTCGAGGAAAAACTAAACACAGCCAACTCTTTCCAGCAGGCTTGTTGGGTGCATGCACTAATTTGTGCTAGGTTGCCTTCTGTCCCTAGAAACTGCCTGCTTGAAACATGATTCAACTTCAAGGTGCCTTCGTGGCTGGTGTTATCAGTCTCGAACCAAAACTGGTGTAGACAGAACCACAGGGCTTCCAGCTGTCATGCATCTGGAGACCTGGCACACTTGAGCAAAGTCTGGCTGAATCCTCACAAATCCAGACAGACAGTGCCTCTGAGTGCAGAGCCCCCAGAAGAAAGCAATGGGCATATTTTAGTAAAAAACACTTTTTTAAAAAACAAATACCATTGGATTAAGACAATACAGAAAAGCGCCTTTATCTAAATGCTGTACCTTAAGATTTCAACTGCAACAACAGCAGAAAATGAAGTAGAACCTTATATAAATAAAAACAGGCATTTTTCAGACCTTTTCTACTGTCATAATTTTCAACAGTATTTGCTGCTCCAATGAATTTACTTCATTCAACAGTTTCTGAAATGCATTCAGTAGCAGCAAGCTGAAGAAAGAGCTTTTGTCTATCTGTTTTTGAGAGATCTGTTATGAGATTAATGTGCATTTTCACTGCATGGTAGGGCAATGGTATGGCAACTGGTTGCTGGCTCTCACAGTGCTGTTTCTACCTGAATACTCTGAGACAGCTGTGTTGTACCTGACGTGGAGAGCCACTGAACAAGCACAAGTCTAGCAGACTTCTTCAGGCACTCTTACAAGTGCAAACACGCAATATGTCTATTGTGCATGTAATGAGTCACCTCAAACAGAACATGTGTGTCGTGCCAGATTATACAGAGGTTTTGTGAAAATAAATATTCCCATTGAGGATTAGCATGAGACCAGAAGCTATGCCAAATTTGACTAGTCTCTAAAGGCCAGTCTTGTTCCCTAAAACAGATGTTTAACTGAGGTTCTGACATCTGAAGAGACAAGCAGACGCAAAATACATGCAGTGCATGCTGACTCAGAATGAGGTATACAATTTCAGAGAATTCAAACACAATTTTTGAAGTGTTATAAAATTCTTTAAATCACTTTCCCCAATACTCCTTCACAATTTCCACAGTAACCACAAGCAGCAAAATATAATTAATGTTTTGTAACATCCTCCTTTTCTCTTTTCTTAGTGTCTATTTAACTAGCTTGATTAGTTACTGGGGTTACTCTTACTTCCCTGACATAAGCAAAAGTGTGAGTGTGGAGAATATGTAAAATATGCCCTTTTCTCCTAATCTAGATACTAAACATCTAAGCTTCTGGGGCACCTGGCTGATTCTCTACTTTAATAACTTAACATTTTCAGCTTTTCTAGCCTATTCAATTACTTCTGTTTAGCTACCTCTCTTCTCTTGCAGACGTGGTTAACTTGAAATTAAGGGTTATTCACTCAATAAGGAAGGAGAAAAATACTTTGGTCACGAAAGCAGGTAGTTTTTCCACAGATGACTGTTTTCACCAACTCTAGTGGAGAACTAGCAGGTCCATGCTTTACCTTAGAACACAAAAAGTCACACTGAAGAAAGACACAGTAGCATCATACTTGAGGCTGTTTCACACAGCAACAATTTTTGTCTTTCAGTGCCCTTGGAGGGAAATGGCAGGAGGCACTCGCTCAACTTCACGGGCTGAGCAGTCGGGGAAGGGCAATAACAGCTGGAGACAGCCCCTCCGGAAGCTGTGTCTCATGGGAAGGGTTTGTTTGTTCTCAGCTTCATCAGTCTGCCATTAGGTTATTGTAATGGAAAGCAGATCATGAGCAGGCCGTGGTCAGGGGTTGGGACTATTGCCACTGCGGTGCTCATGGCATGGTGACCATGGGATCATCTGACTTCCACAAATACATCGGGAGTTCTGCTGTAAACAAGAGTGTTCCTTGCCTTCCACCTACACGTTGACTTTCCTGCCACCTCTTCCTCCACTCAGACGTGGAGTCAAGCTCGAGGAATGTGATGGGAATGGGAACTGGCAGCCTGCTGCGTGGAAGAAAGGCAGAGTGATAGCAGAAAGAGCATATGACCTGCCGCATCTCTTGCATGGCCTATTCTTAGGGATGGGTGGATGGAAAAGGCTGAGTCACTCCCTCAGCTGCAGAAGACCAAGCTGTACAGAAGGAGCCTGCCAGCCAGGGCTTCGAGCCATACAGGATAGGAACTGCCCTGCTGCGGGGAGCTCTTTGGGCAGGTGGCTAATCGCCTCCACCCCATCTCCCTTCCTCTGCCTCTTAGCTCACTATTCCCCAAAACAAAGAAAAGGGTATCAGCAACAACCCAATGCCAGGAAGTCCCAAGCAGTTTCCTTCCAGTGGGTATTTCAGGTTCTGCAGAACTGGTTCCCTTCTGCTTTAATGGAAATCACACGTACGAGGTATCATGTCACTGGATACCATTTTGTTAGAAAGAATTCAGGAAGGTTACTGAGTGATTTTGTTGATAGTCCTTTAGCATCATCATGCAACCTGTACTGACAGCATCTAACATCACAGGACAATTGTCCCTTGAATTCTGACCCAATCTGCTCACAGTGCCTGAGAGGTCCCTTGGCCCTCAGCTTTAAGAGAAGAACGTGCAACACTTTTCAAATCTATGAGATATTGAGGAAGTAAGATGCAACGAAAGTAACTTTTTTCCTGAAAAAAATACAATTGTTTGAATATTTCCAGCACTCTGATGCAAGTTCACCTATAGCATACGCATGAAGAACATTTTACAGGAAAAAAATGTTACTCACACGGCCTCCTTTTTCAGGAAAACACTGGCATCCTCCACTGCAGTCTCTTCCTCCACATGGTCCTGTGTAAGTCTTTCCACCCTGCAAACCAGAACACACATAAAACAGAAGTTAATTGATGTGAACTACAATATTTGGCACAACACAATAAACATTGATTTAGCATAATCACTGCAAAGACCTGGATCAGATCTATAACTTCCAGGTGACACCTCTTAAAGATAAGCTTAGAAGCACAAGTCAGAGATTTTCCAGTTCTTGGAGATCAGCATCAAGAAATATAATGTTACTCTATTAATTTCCCTCCACATTTGCAAAGTGCTGCAGCTCCATGTTGAGTGATATTTCACACATCTTTTTGACACATGCAGCATGTATCATATCACAGAAACACAGCTGCTTGGATTCTTCAGGAACATGGACTAAGTCCTAGATTACAATGCAGCACATCTTTCCATGCGTGCTCTAAATCATTGCTACATTTTGCAATATTTATTGGTGGACATAAAGGAAGACAACGGTATCATGTTCAAAACCAAAAGCCAAGCTCCTGCCCTCTCCTTTTCAATGGCTGTCTATTTTAGAGGCACCTAAAACTTGCTAGCAGCCCAACCTTTGTGACCTAGAATTCAGACCTCCATTAAGCTGCAGTTACACCTGTCCTGCCTGTGCAGAAGTGCCTCGGCCTGGGCTGTGAATCTATCAGGCACAACACACGCACCGCTCCATGCAAATCCCTGGAAGGACTCGGGCAGGCAGGCCGGCTCAGATTACACCTCACACACACTGGCTGCATGAAGAGCAGCAGCCACAGTCACTCTTGTTCAGAAACCTGAACAGCAGAGATGCTGTGCATGATGTGGTGTAACTTTTAGAAGTGTAACCTAATAATTAGGAATATTATGAAGGCCAGCCTGTGGCCCACCTCAGCTCAGGGTTTCGAACCCCTGATGAAAGTGCCTCAGCAGCCTGGTAAGGAATCTGAGAAGGGGAGAAAGGGATTTCTCATCACTATTTCTGAACCCGTTTTGCCCCACAGAAAATAATAGCGTCAGAAGAAATAGAAGGACTGAAGTCCAGCAGCTACTGGAAGTATGTTTTGGAGCCACAGCTCCTCATTCAGGGCTGCTGATAGTTTTCACACGCACTGCTCAGCAGATAAAATTGTAAAGCACCCTCACTCTAGGGTTCAGAGTTAGGCTCCATTTCATTTGCTTCCCTCCTGCCTTGAAAAACCCTGAATTTGTTGTTGTGCTGCGGCAGGAACAAGGGGTCCTTTCACCCTCCCCACCTCCCTCATACTGTGAGTACTTGGAAGGGGGGTGACATGGGTATAAAGCCTCCAAAACAAGACGGGTGCTCTGAGTTGCCCTGCTATTGCTTAAAAAAGCAGTAATGCTGCCGTTCCTGCCTCTAGCCCTGACTCAAGGACCTAAAACATACAGAGGGACCAACAATGCAATGCTTGGCATTCTTCAGGTAGCTCTAATCAATCCCCTCCTCAACACGTGCGGCTGATTTCTTAGGTATCCACTTCTTGCTTTACACTACCAGGAACCTGAAAACACAGCTCCAGGCTTTGGATTCCACTCTGTGAGCCAAACGAGTACCGGGTATGAAGCAGGTAGCTAACAGACATTGCCTAAGCCCTCCTTTGATCGTATTTGTACAGCTGACTCTCAATCTTATAACAAGTGGCTATACCAAGTTTCCAAAACAAGTTGTTATGCTTCTCAAGAGGGGGTTCCTGTCTGTATCGTAACTCATCTCATGTATTAGAATAATTTTGTTTCAGGTTTATATTTACTTCTCACATTTAATGAAACAAGTAGGCTTTCCATCCTGATAGAACAGGTCTACAGAACTGAAACCATGCCCTGAGCTATTTAAAGGTTAGGTGTCTGACTCAGGAAATTATTTCACAGAGGTAACAGTGCTCTACATCATGTTCTGAACTCTGTTTTTTGTTTAGACTATTATTTAGAGGAAATAACGAGCTAAGACCGTTTTAGAAACTCAAGCAGCTTGCTCAGGTTGGTCCATTTCAGTCAAACGACTGGATGGTTGCAAACTTATTATGCCTGTGTTTTGTTCTTATTAACTTACTTGCAGATGTAATGTGCATCTCTCTTTCAGGATCCTTCATTTCACAGAGTTTCTCCCTCCTCCCCCTTTTCATAAATGAAGAACAGAACTATTCATTTCTATGGATGCCATGCCGACATAACGCTTCTGTGAACATACTCCTCTGCAGGATGCACATCTGCATTGAGGTGCAATGTAATAAGTAGTGCAGCCATTCGTTGGAATTAATTCTGAACTTTTAGAGAGATGTTTCGGAGCTGTAAATAACAGTATATTGCAGCCCAACAGTAACAACTGACATACAGTAATTTAATCGTGAGAAATTTCAATTATGCCTACTGAGAAAATAGCAAGGAGAACAATAAGTTTATTTCTTTTTTAATTAGCAGAGTGTCTCTAAATTTGGTAAATTGTTGCTACGGAGAAAATAGAGTATGAATCAGAGCTATGGCAAGATAGTTGTGCACTTGTAAAAAAAACCTGGAGGCTGCTAATACTTATTTTGACTGGAAGAAGTTCAAGGTCTATTGTTTGTGTACTATCCATCATCCAACATTTTAATTTGCATGTTTTAACAATACCAGCAGCTAATGTGGGGACACAATTGTTTTCTTCTACAATCTGAGGAAGCTTTATTTTATTTTCTCATTTTATGTCCTTTAATGCACATAGATCCTTGAGATAATGAAGAGAGAAATCAGGAAGACTTCTCCAAAGGTAGAGAACATAACTGGAAAACATTTGAGACTAGCATTAATATATTTACTCTGGACTACACTTGGGCTCTCTGTATTGCTTAATTTCCACTCCTTCACTTTTGGACTGCTAGTGGGAGGGCTCTGGGAGCTTTTATTCACATGTAACATTTTCTGTTTCGTTATCTATGAACGTTTCTAATCTCTTGAAGGCAGATAATTGCACTGTCATTTAATCTGACATTACCAGGAAGCTATAGTATAAAACATAGTTTAAGAATTTTTAATGTTAAAAATAGATCATTTAAGGATCCTCGTAAAACCTTGAGAAAACCAACTATACACACAGACACACAACTGAGATGAAAAGAAATAAAAGAGAAATGTATCAGTCAATAATTAGAATGGAAAAAGCCCAACTTAAAACTTAGAAATGGACTATGTAATTTTAAAGTAACACAAAAATGTTTATTTCCTGAGGAAAATACATTTCTAGGAATTTAGCACCAATGGTTAATCCAGATGTAGTTCTCTTGATCTGAGGCAGGTGCCACGACTACCTGTTTGGCCAGTGGGAGAACAGCCAGTCCAAGGGTACAATTCACCCCATCCTGATACTGGCACCTAAACTGACCCCCTACATTTCTCCCAGAAATCACCTACTGCTTTCACTTAACTGGAAAGGTGAGTGGAGGTGAGCAGCTTACTTGGAGACATACACCCGCTGTAGAAGTCTACAGACAGGGAGATGAATGTCCTGATTTGCTCAATGTAAGGTTGAATGGTAAAAAAATTTTTGCAGCACAATGATGTTCTAGCATCTGTGCAAACAAAGTAGAAGAGTAGCAACAGCCCCAATTCTGAAGTTATCTGGTGTGAAAACCTTCAAATCCAGGTCTCGCTTATGTTTTGGACGATCTCAAATCCTACTAATCATTAAAAAATCCAGAGTCTAGGCGGAGTCTAGAAATGGGGTTTATATAACCTAATTTTAGATATCTGCAATATACACATCTACACTTGAGCACAACATCTGGCTTGCTGTTATAGACTACACAGAGAATTTCATCGGAACTATTTCAGGCAGTTGAGATAAATCTTATCCCAGAAGTGCCAGGAGATGAGAAAGGCAGCCTAGGGTGACTAGTTCAGATGTGTCTACAGTGCAGACATCCAGTTTCAGGTGAGATTAATCCTATGCTAAGTGTCCTAATCTCACACCCATTTATTGCACAGATCAGCATGGAAGTGGGAACAGTCTCCAAGGAATTGGGAATTAGTTCTCTGACTGATAAAATCAAACAGACACCTACCCTGGGAAAGTTCTAACCACCAGGTCATGAACTAGGCTGGAATGGATAAAGAAGGGGGAATGAGGAAAGAAATGAACAGAAAAAGAGAAGAGGGAATTTTCAAACTCTTCTTTTAACACCATTTGGTTACTCTGTGGTGGAATGAATATATGATTGATGGCTCAAGAAATTTAAACATCACTTACATTTAAGCACAAATAAAGGAAAACATACCATCTATGTCTGTAAACCTGTTTTGTGCCTGGTGCAAACAATTTCCCTTCTTATGTATGAAACAGCAAGCATAAAATGTCTATGTTGCAACAGAAAAAACATTTGTTGACCTTTTGCTTTCTCATAATTTTTTCTGTCCCCAAATAATATTACTTATGTTAGTACATCTTCAGCCAACAAAAGTCAACTTCTCTTCCAAGAGTTCATGGAGTTTTGCTTTTGACTTAAATGTAGTTTCTTTCAGTCAAACTCCTAAAAAAAACTAGAAATATATACCCAGTTCTCTTTAAAATTTTCCACCCATTAATGATTTTTTTATTACTGATCTTGACCACATTTATGTAATTGTTATCTCTGCATGCCCATTCAAGTATCTTCACTCTAGTGGTTGGTATTCTGACAAAGAACAAAGGCAATCAGAAGACAGAACTCAAAGTAAAGTTCTATGAGTACAGAAAGACCAGAAAATATAAGCCATTTCGTTACATGTAGCCTCCCCTCCGCACCCCAAGAAAAATACAGAAATTATAATGTAAATATTGCAACCTGGAATCAAAAGACTCTGCACACTGACATTTTCTTTGATAAAGTTTTATAGGTTGCAGTTGTGCATTAACTTCTGCCTTGTCACAGCCTGATTCTGTGCTTGCCATCAATCACAGCAGCCCCTCCATGCAGGCTAAGGTTTACCAAGGAGATTTCAGAAGGCATGGGAACTTGCTGAAAAGCTGAACCATGGCTGGGGGTGCTGACATACTGCGTGCTTCTGCTTCACGTGAGATTTTAACCAGAACGTTAAGTCAGGACTGCAAATCTGCCTCTGAGGCAGCACACTGTGTTGAGACTGGCCCACACTTCCAGTACGAGCCTCTTTTTCCACGCCTGACCTTCAGCTGTCAACACTCACTCTAATTTCAAATTTGGTCTGTAAGGCCCTGACATGGAAGCATTAATCCTCTGTTGCCTTTGAAAGAAAAGAGAAAAAAAATAGAGTATGGTTGGATACTCCTGTTGCTGAGGAAGCAGACAGATAAGAACTTCATTGGTTTCAAATGTTACTGCACAGTTGTATTTGCTCAAAACAAGCTTTTCACTCCTTAAAAAGATGAAAACATTTGTGGCCCGGATGCCAAATTTATTTCTCTAGAAACACTCATAAACAATCCTTCAAAACAAATATGGAGAATGCTGTCTGTGGGGTAGCCTGGGTTAGGCCAGCATTAAACTTGGTCTGGAAAATGCTCTGTCCTCAGAGAATTGCAATGCCAGGGGAAGAACCAAACATCTGAAACTGCCTGCCTGCAATCCAGTAGCTACGAGTGCACTGGACAGTACGACCACTGTGAAGACCTTAATTGGCGAGGGAAAGGGAGATATAAATTGGCACATTCAGAGAGGAAGGAAAAGATGTGGGTGTGGATCCTCTTTCCAACTGTTCTGAGAATTATTTAGCTAAGAAATAATTCTTTCTTTCATATTTGAATGGGAGCCAGAATCTTTCTGGACTGGATGTATGGCAACTGGAGTAATTTAGTGTGTGACCTCAACATCATATGAATGTTTACACTTCCCACAAAAGTAGGGGGAGCCATGTATTTACATATCCTTCTATGAAAAAAAATAAAAAAATAAATGGAGCCGGAAACTGGCCCCAGGATGAAAACGAAGAGACTTACCACCAGCCATACAAAGAAAGCTGGTTGCTTCACTACTGCCTAAGGCAACCTCCCCAGTGTGATGCTTCAATGCTTGTGGCAAGCACTTATGAATTATTGATTTGTGTGGAGTTTCCAATGCCACCTCTCTCGTGATGGATTGTGTAGAGAAAACTGTAAAGCAGGTTGCCAGGCATGCAAGCAGCTTGCTTGGCTTCTGGGTCCTGATGGGCATATGATCGTCAACAGAGAAAGAGTATCCCAAAGCAGCACAGCTCCTGGGGACTGTCTGGGGCTGAGCGGATAAAGGATGAGAGAATACAAAGTCTCTGATGCTGGAAAGTCCCCAAAAGACAGAAAATTGTCCTTTCTAGTGTGTCTCTGCAAGTATGTCAAAGCCAGCAATGGGGAACGTGAATTCTGTACCTCTCGGACGTGAAGCTATGAAAGACTTTCCTCTTATGGACTGGCTTGTGGCTCTTGATTATATGAACTTTCTGGCGTGCAGCCTTGATTTGAAGGCTGTATAGTTTCATTTCAAAGTGAAACTTCACAGCTCCACATCTCACTTTATTTGAGGTACTACTTACAATCCCCTTTTCAAATTAAAAAACTCTCTCATCCCAGTCTTGAGACACTGCCTTCTAACAACTGCAGAAACCAGACATGCTGCAGTGCGAACTTACCCTTCGCATTTTCATAAAAGCATTTCTAATTTTGTGGCTTTCATCCAAACACATATTTACCCATAAAACCAGACGGAATCCAGAAGGAGCTGCTGTGACATAGTAGGCATTAAAAGAAGAGGGAGGTCTTCAAGAAGCTCAGTCACAGAATAAAGCTAAAAAGCTGCATAAATGTATAGCACGGATATTTGAATAATTGTCCAGGGGTCTTGCTCACTTGCCCAGCATGAGGCTCTCTGCAAACAGTAAACTTCCCAGCAAGCAGCCCATGCTGTGACATAGTTTTCTGTCAAGAATTCAGTGCATGGGAGTCTGGTATTCACAGGTAAAGAAGTTGGATTCAGCTGTATTTTGCATTTTTTTTTTTTTCTTCACAGAGATGTTATCCTAAGAAAGGGACTAGAACACAAGATGGGAAAACCCAGTTAAAACATTGTAAAATGTCAAACAATAAAAAATGGTCACCTTTACGTGAAAATTCATTGCTGCTGCTTATTTTTGAAGAATCTGCAGTGCTGTCAGGTAGGGAATCCTAAAAGCAGCAGCTGGTCTCTGCTTCAATATGCTGTGACTCCCAGGACCTAATGAAGGTGGGTTAAGATATAGAGGGCTTTTCCTAGAAGAGAACTGCATCTAGAGGAGGAAAAGCAGTATCCTCTGCCTCTTCCTTATTTGAGATAGGTGATTTTGTTCCTTAGAGGAATGATAATTTTTGTCTTAATGATCAATTAAACCTTGAACACGCGCTAGCAGGAGAGGTGATGTTGCAAACTAAGCTTTTTTTTCTTTTTTTTTTTTTTAAAGATGGTTGCAGCCATGGCTGAAGATGCCTCTTACTTCTTACAAAGGGGCAAATGCTACACGGTCATCAGCTGACACCTACAGCCTAGAGTGATTACGGAAGAACAATAAATGTGTTGCTCATGAGCACTCCATTTGCAGGTTTACCAGCTTAAGAATCAGATTTGCCAACAGAAAAAACACAGATTTGAGTCTAGTAAGAGCTTGAAGTTGGAAATGTATTATTGAAGGTAAGCAAAGGTACAGAAATTCATTATTACTATTAATTAAGGTAGGCCCATTGGCTTCCCTGATTATAATAGGCTCAGACACCTTGTGAATATGGAGATGCCTAAATTTAGGTGACTTCTTATCAACTGACTCCTTGTTCAGAAGGTGAATTTACTTCTTTCAGCTAAATCTGAAAGACAGAAGGTACAGAAGTAGCTGAAGGGAAATCTGATTGGTAAATTAAAATTTGGTTTGGTATCTTTTAAACTTGATTCCATCTTTGTAAACGCATGCTTTTAGAGATGTATACTATTTCAGTCTATTATTGTTTCTTATGAGAAAACAAGACTCTCCTCTACCATCCAACATGGCACTCCTCATCTGGTAGGATGGTGGTCTTTAGTTTACAAGTGCTGGGACATCCTAATTTGAGCCCTGCTTCCCAACACGAACAAAGTGTATCTCCACAGAAGCTACCTAGGTGATTTTAAAAGCTAGTATTGCAGGAGTCAGAAGAAGTGTTTTCTTGTTATCAGCGATGATGATGAAAGCTCTCTGATATGGTGAAGTAGACATAATCACTCTCTAGGGAGTCTGTGATGACAAAGTACACTGAAAAGCAGTCTGCCTCTCCCTTAATTTTTATTCTATCATTTTATGTTATGCAACCCCCTATGCATTTTGTATTTGTCTTGCATAAGCGTAAATGCTCATGCAACGTACAAGTCAGTCGACGGTGTAATAACCTCATATGTTCAGTTACACTGCACGGTGGATGAAAAAAGATTTTCCATAAAGGAATGAGGGTCAAGACACTGTCAGCCCTTAATCTGAATTTGGCTTCTGTCCAATATCTTATATTACTGGAATAAAATCCCCCTTCTCATCCCCAAGCACAGAAAGCCATTTGTTCACATACTAGTAGCATAATAATGAAATACAGCATCCACTCATTAAAGTAGCAATTTCTATATTTAACTACTTTTAGTTTCCGAAGTTCTGGAATGACATCCAAATAATGATATCATTTGCTTCAAACAATAGAAAGTCTGGATGCTATTCTATATATGGAGATTTTTGTAGTCTATTTATAAACCTCGCCAGTTATTTGACCTGTCTAGTTTACTCACCTACGTAAATTGGCAGACTCAGGAAACTTGCTTGAGAACATATTATTCTTAGCAGTTGGTAAATCTGAAAGTTGCTAAATTATACTTGAGATATGTAACGAATATTTCTGAAAACTCATTTGCACCTTTTATGCTAGGAACAAACAAGCCTGTCAGTGTAGGACAGATTTTTGCTTTTGAACAAGCAGCAATGCAATTGCATTAGCCCTACTCGTGGGGAAGGGATTGATATAAAACAGCCGCACAGCTGTTTTCATGGCTGTATCGTCTATATTTGTTCAGTGCAACGCAACAGAGCCAGTTTTTCCCAAAACATAAGCACAACCACAGAGGTTTTATTCCAGTTCCATGATTAATTACTTAAAAGTGCTAGATTGTGTATGCACTGCGTTTATAAACTGAGTTAACTTGTTTTCCTCTAGGAACAGTTATTTACAGCTGTAACCTGCTGACCTGGTTTGTATGCGTTCAGAGATCATGGGACCATGGCACCATTTTGGCTTGGGAGGGGTTAGGTTAGTGACAGTTTGTGATGACCTTTTATAAACCTGTTGTGCCTACAGAATTATATATAGCAGAGAGAAAGAAAGAGAGTTGAGATGAAGTTCTTCCTGCAGAACTATGTACTAAATTGCAATTAGTAAATAAATACACCAAGAATCAGGATTATGGCACTACTGAGAGCATGATTTGAAAGGAATGGATTTGCACAGGTTTATCACTGATGGCACAGCCTGACTGACACTGCTTTTATCATACATGACGAGTAGTTCTAGCCCTGTGTAACTCCTACAGTTGTGGCTCATTTTTCTGAGTTGGCTCTTAGACAAAGGAATGATCTGGAAATATTAAATGTGGAAATTTGGTATGCAACTTTTCAGAACAGCTTCTCAGGATTGGACTGGTATTTCCTTAAAAGTAAGAAAAATGGACAAGAGGTTTGCAAGCTGGGAGAAGAACTATATTTTATGATGGAAGTGTTTACGGCTAACTGCTTGGTCAGATGCAACACCCACCATTTCCTTTCTATTTCAGTCAAGAAAAAGCCCATGAGAACTGGCTTTCTAACTGACCCACTTCACTTTTCTGTTTAGATTTAAAAACTTAACCTCCTCACTGAGCCTGCTCCTCTCTGCTCTGTGTTAATCAGTGTCATCATTGCTAAAAGATCTGTGTAAAGCTGACTGCTATAGGAGGTATAACAGAAAGCATGTTAGAGGATCTAACATATCAGGACTAAATGCAGACTTCAGTGAGAGTTTTGTTATTTCCAATGGAGTCAAGGCAGGGAATATAAAACATAGAAAAAGGTGTTGAGGTAAGATCTCTTCCTTGTGGATATAAAAATGGATAGTAACTACTAGTGATAATCTCCTTTCTCACCCATATACTTTTGACTAACAAAATGTTTTAATATATTTTTAAAAAAGAGAAAAGAAGGAAGGTAGAAAAGTTTTTTTTTTTTTTTTGTCATTTGCTAATAAGATGCCCCAATGAACATAAGAAACACATTAAAAATCAAACAGGAGAAGCATTATTATTCTTTCTCATAAAACTTGCACGATACTTTTCAATTCCCACTTCCACCAAAAAGCTGTTTTATTTACTTGTTATGTACTCAGGTGACAAAACCTATACCTCAACATAATGCTTATTTTGTATATTTGTAGTCTACAGATGTCAAAATCACAAACCTGGAATGGACAAATTAAGTTCTCCTTGATACTAAAAAATGAATAACAGCCAGTTTTTGCTTTGGTTATATTTTTCATACCCACTTCTACATAGATTTCTTCAGATGGGTGGGGAAGAATTTTTGCAGGGGAAGGTTCAATTTCCTTCAAAATACCCAACTGACTGCACAAGAATGTTAGCACAAGCACACCATGAAACATTGGCTCAGGAGAAAATAATGCAGGATTTACGTTTATCCAGAACAAGAAGAAAAGACTCATCGTTCCCATATGTACTACTGACTTGACACTTGCAACCTGCTTCTGTTCAGTTCAACAGCTGGGCGGATTTCTGCAGTACTGTAGACTGGAGTTGAACGCACTTTCCCAGAGCTACACGATGAGTCACCAGTTCAGCTTGGTCTAGGATCTGAGACCTTCCTGCCTTCCAGTCCATTACTCTAACCAATAGACAAACACTGTCTGCATTGCTGTTATAAGTGTTGTGGCTCAGTCTCCACACCAAAAATGCTCTTATCACAGTACAAACAACTAACATACTGAGATTATAAACAACCAAATATCAAGCTTCTTTAAACTGACTTAAGTGATGTCACTTGGCTTTTCTTTCACCTCCTTTTTCATTATGTGCTTCTCTTTGCAAATGGATCTAAGAAAATCCAGAAGTGTTCATGCCTTGGCAGTAAAGAGCAGAAAACAGATAAGAATAAATGAAGGAACACACCTATATTTCACTGTATCAGAAGTGAGACAGTCTTAACTCTTAAAAGAGGTAGGATGGACCGCTCAGTGCTCATCAGGCTCAAATGTCTTAGCAATTTGTAAGCGATGTCTGATTCGGAACCTGTTTCCTGCATAAGCTGTACACCCCATGGACCTCATAAGGAGAACTGAATTAGAAATTCGAAGGAGGAACCAGTAGATTGGATTTATGTACTCAGCTTTGCCATAAACATATTTTTTGAAACTTCTCATAGGTGATGTCAACTCAGGATGTTGATTTTGAGCCATAATGCCCAAAGCCCAAGACTGGAGCTTAGAAACACTTTATCAGCAATATCATGGAAATAACCTGGGATTGCAAAATTCACGTTAAAGGGTCACAGTACTGCTTATCAAAAAGATCCAAGCTCTATCTCCTTGCTTGCCTCCCTGAAACCTCACAGATGACATCCCATGCCTCTGCTTGGAAGAGATCTTTAAATAGGAGCCCAGCAATGAGACTGACAATGTCTTGGTCAGGTATCGCTGTATTAGGGCAGTGATGAGGCCACTCCTAAGATCCCAAACCTGAAAACCCTGTTGCTTTCACTTGACATAAGACACAAGACTGCCAAACTCCAAGACCTGGTATGGGACAACAGCTCTCCATGCGTAGACTAAGGAGTCTGGACTCCAATAAATCTTTATGATAGGTATGCCTCAGCCACTGTAAGACTGTTCTCCAAGGGCTCTTTGCTCTCCTATGCAAAGCCACAGCCTCATTTTCAGACAGCACGGGGTAACACACAAAACTGTGTATTTATCTTGTTTATCTTTTTCCTCATCACAGAGCTGTCAATTTTTACACCATATTTTGTGAGCAGGATAGATCCTGAACATGACACATTTCTGACAGAACTGCTACTTTCCCCTCCTAGCAAAATCCTCTCACAATTTACACCTACAGAAGAGATTCAATGCTTGAACTGCTGAAGGCATGGTAAAATAGCATCATGAGCTGCCTCTTAACTAAGTCTTTCCTTCTGTGTTCTTTTTTTTCATGCTCTAATAAATTATTCCATTTGATTTTTGAAATGCAAATCTTTTTCATGAATAGGTTAAAGTATTGACCCACACTTGGATCAGTAATGAGGCTATACATCCTATCAAGCCTTGTCAGCAACAGTTCACAAATGGCTCTCACCAAGCATGTATTCTCTGAGGTGCTGAGCTCTGAGTGTGCAGCACCCACTACCTGCATGACTAGAGCCTCACTCCTTGCCTAGTGAGATGAGCAGCAGTCCCCAGAAAATTCCCACTTTGTTTATATTGCGTAGTTTGTGAACTCTTACATCCTGAAAGGTAAGAAGAGGGTTTTCCTAGCTGTCAGATCCTGGAACCTGTTTAACTGAATTGGAAAGATGCTAAAGCAAGTATTGGAGGCATTTGCTCCAAAACTCATCCTCCTTATTTCCTTAGTGTGTACTTACACACACACACAAGTGTAATTCTTTTTCCAGCTGTGAAGTATAATGTTTTTTCTTCTGGCTCTTTTTCCTTACTTTTCTCTTTCTTCTTATGTACACATTTCTTGGGTTACACTCAGGCAACTACTTCTCAGTAGCAGGAGATCCCAAATCAGCTGCTACTTTTGTTTCAATTTCAATTTTGCTGCTAAAGTACAATCTTTTAACACAGTTGGACCTTTTCTCTACAGTTCCCAGTTTTCATGGTGCCAGTTGTTCACATAGTCCATTCAAAACACTTATGCTGCATTTTTTGTTTCTGCACAGTATTATAATTTCCGCAGACTTTTCTGACTGTTGCCCACTGCCTTCTTTATGCATATACATGCTCCTTCCTTCTCACTGTACAACATGCAAGTCACCAGATCATTTGGAGGACTCCCTGGACTATAGTCACACTATTAACCCTTCTTTTGTGGCATTAATGATTCCTGATGTCCCCTGTTATACAGAACACTGGCTTTAGTATCTAAAGAAAGTGCTTCTCCCTCCTGATGCTCACGTGTTTCTGCATTACATGCAAGACAGATTTTGGAGTCTAGGCCTAGGTATGCAAGATAACTGAAAACACAGGTATGCCAAAACAAAACTTGGAGACCTTGGAAAGGGAATAGCAAAGCACCTTAAGGATTTCCCCATCCCCTCAATATACTGAGCAAGAGAAAGGATGTCTGTAGAAACAAGTTTCCTAGAAATTCTTGTGACTTTCCTGCACCCTTTTTCTTCTCACTCATCTTGCAGTGGAAATAGCCAATACATCTGAACTCACTGAATCCATCCATATTGCTTAAAGATGGACAAAGAGCCTCTTGTCACATACTAGAGAACTTCATCACCATCATAAAGTGTGATGTTCTCAGCTGCAAATTCCTGCTACAGTGTGTACCAGATCCCATGGCAAAGAAGAAGTTTTTGTTTGTTTGTTTGTTTTTTAACTTTAGGTGACTAAAACATCAGTTCTTTTGTTTTCCTTATTAAGCGACAACAGTAATATAAGAAGTTATGCTAAAATCTTCTCTTAAAATCTCATAATAGCAGAAAAAACCACACAAATTTCCTTTTTTAACATTTACAGACCGAAATCCAATTATGCTAATCTTTGTACAAAAGCGCGGCAATTGTACCTATTACCCCTTAGTAGTAACAATCCAACTCACATCTTCTTCTAGCAACAGGAGACCTAGATGATACACAACTTACAATACCGAAGACAACAGTTTATGCCAGATGCTAAAACAGCAATGGGATGCATTACAAAAACAATTTTTGGCTT
This sequence comes from Anser cygnoides, assembly GCF_040182565.1. Taxonomy (NCBI): domain Eukaryota; kingdom Metazoa; phylum Chordata; class Aves; order Anseriformes; family Anatidae; genus Anser; species Anser cygnoides. The sequence goes on along the minus strand of NC_089873.1, from coordinate 149,537,951 downwards.
TTTTTTTTTTTTCATTTTGACTGAAGACACGTAAGTTATTAGCCAACTGTTTCCTATCATCCCTTTTTAACAATCTTCTGCTTTCAAGGGGAGAGCAGTACAGTGCCGACGCTTTGCTGTGTCTATTTTGCTAGAAGTAGCTGACAGAGCTGGCAAAGGGGAGGTTAACTTATTTCTCACTTCCCCTGCCCCCATCCACCCCCCATCCCAGGAAGGCAGTAGGAAAAAAGGAATTGTTCTTTCGAATTGCACATCCGTCCCGTCTCCTCCTGGGAAGAGACAGCCATTTCTTATCTTGGCTGTTTTACATCACTGAAATGTGAAGAGAGAGCTGGAAGGAAGGAAATGAGAGAAGAGACAGAGAGACCTCTATGCTTCAGAGCATTGGAGGGAATTGCTGTCTACGTACCAGAAAAAAGAAGGGTGGGGTGGTGGTGGTGGAGATGGGAATGCTGTAGGTAATGACAACCTAGAAATCCTCCACTGATAGAAAAATAAAAATAAAAAATAGTGAAAAGGTGATATTTGACCTGCTATCTGCTCTTTAGGCATTTTAAAAATATGCTTAAATAAGTTCCTTTGCATTATTTCAGTCTGCAAATTTCTTTCAATAGTGTTTGACCTCTGAGATCCTAGAGAAAAGATGTAGCTGTCCATATTATTCATGCCTCAAAGATACAAAGGAAAGAAAAACATCCTTTCTGCACTATTCTAAGACACTTTCCCCTGGAAATAGGGACCTATGGCTAAAGCTTGCATAAATGAAATCATTTTGTAATACTTCAACAAATAACAGCAGGGTTAATTTAGCCTTCCTGTTGGGGATCATAAATATGCATATGGATTCTCTGAGAAGACACAAAGAAATTTGAGTTATCTCATTTAGAAGAAGCTCTGTTTAAAGGACAAGGACTTGATACGTGAGGGGTAAACTCCAAAAGATAGAGAGTTAGAGATAAGCACCCAAAACTCAGAGTACTTCTCTGAAGCTTATCTCAACTATTTGATGTCCTGTGAAACAGTACCAGAAATGTTGTACAAGCAGGCTCTCTGTGGTAATTTCAGAACTTCCTTTCAGGCCAGAAACTTCATCAATTTGGTAGCAGTTTTCACCTCTGGACCTTGCAATACACTGAGAGTGTGGCGTGAGAAAAGGAAAGCCAGTTACTTAGAAATTCCTCCCACCAGAGTGTTAACCAAGCATTTCAGAATTCAGAATTCCTCACTTGAGAGTTTTGCCACCGCAGTAATGGAAGCTTAGAAAAATTCAATTATTTTTTCCTGTGAAAGTATGTGGTCTGAAGAGCAGACATTTCTCAAGAACTCCAGCGGGTGAGTAGTCTTCTCCAGAGGCCGGAGAAGGAACAACATCTGTTGGCATCTGCTAGCAAGGACAAGGAACTGCACGAGATGAAACAACAGACAGGGCATTATCAGGCTTATTCAAACACTTATTTTTTAGCGTTTCATGCCGTTGTGTTAAAAACATCAAAGTTAAAATGTAGAAAAAGGTACATATAAACACATTTGCAAAAACTTGGGTAATTTCCCTGTGCCTGATATACCTGGGGTAAACAGTAGTCCGAATAAGCTGTTCTAGTCATAAGAAGCAGTCATGTGTGTATGTTGGGAAAAAGATTTCAAGACCTTTCCTTCCTTCTGTTCTTTCCTTTCCTGTCCTTTCTTTTTCTTTTTCTTTTTCTTTTTCTTTTTCTTTTTCTTTTTCTTTTTCTTTTTCTTTTTCTTTTTCTTTTTCTTTTTCTTTTTCTTTTTCTTTTTCTTTTTCTTTTTCTTTTTCTTTTTCTTTTTCTTTTTCTTTTTCTTTTTCTCTTTTTCTTTTTCTTTTTCTTTTTCTTTTTCTTTTTCTTTTTCTTTTTCTTTCTTTTTCTTTTTCTTTTTCTTTTTCTTTTTCTTTTTCTTTTTCTTTTTCTTTTTCTTTTTCTTTTTCTTTTTCTTTTTCTTTTTCTTTTTCTTTTTCTTTTTCTTTTTCTTTTTCTTTTTCTTTTTCTTTTTCTTTTTCTTTTTCTTTTTCTTTTTCTTTTTCTTTCTTTCTTTCTTTCTTTTTCTTTCTTTGTTTTTCTCTTTCTTTCTTTGTTTTTCTTTCTTTGTTTTTCTCTTTCTTTCTTTGTTTTTCTTTCTTTCTCTTTCTTTCTTTCTTTCTTTCTTTCTTTCTTTCTTTCTTTCTTTCTTTCTTTCTTTCTTTCTTTCTTTCTTTCTTTCTTTCCTTTCCTTCTTTCTTTTCTTTCCTTCTTTCTTTCTCTTTCCTTCCTTCCTTCCTTCCTTCCTTCCTTCCTTCCTTCCTTCCTTCCTTCCTTCCTTCCTTCCTTCCTTCCTTCCAGCCTCTCTCCCTCTCCTTCTCTCTCTCCTTCTCCCTCTCTCTTTCTCTTTTCACTTTAGAAAAGAAAGAAGACTTAATTCAGTAAGCCCGTTCTGTGCAACTGGGGCTCTGCGTGGATGCTTGCATCACTGCACTTTTTGTAAAGGAACAGAAACACCATGCAGCCTGCCGCGAGGCAGGCTGAAAAGCCCAGCGAAGGGAGTTGTCAGGAAGCTGGCTGGCGGAGCAGCAGTCACAGCTAGCAGCAGCAACTAATGGCCAAGCCAGCAGCGGAGCTCTGTCTGGCACAACATGTGCCAGGATTAGGGCCAGAGCAGGCTCGTCTGCAGACGGCGCCCACCCCTGTGACCTGGTCAGCCTGCTCCCACGGGGGACAAGGGCATGAGGGGAACACAAGCCACCTCGGCAGCTGCTCACAGCTCCTGGAGGACAGCTTGACGCTGCCAATGCACCCGCGATAGCAGCTCTGCCTCCTGCTGTGGATTACTTAGGTTTTCCTAAAATGACGTATGATTAATTGGGAGGTAGAAAGAACAGGGAAGTGTAAAGATTTATTTATTTAAGCCCTTTCATTCGATTCATTGTTCCTGCGGAGGGAAGTACTGCTCAATAAGAGAGTGTAATTTAGATTGCCAGATTTCTGGGTGGAGGCTCAAACTGGTGGTGTTTGTTTGGCTCCCCAGTGTTGTTTTTTTTGGTAAGGAGAGTTAAAATTGATGCTGACCTATTCTGCTTCTTGCCAAAGGGGTTCCTCTTACGTTGAATTCCTTGCCGGGTTAGACATCAGCACTCTTCCTGAATGACGTGGGCAGACACAGATGTCTGAAGAGCCAATGCAGACAAGCATGTACCAAATCTAGAAGCATTACTATCTCATTTGTAGATGGGTGTGATGGAGAGTAATTTATCACTAGGACAGTTCGGCCAGGAAAAGCTGCTGTTGCAACTATAATGTCGAATCACACTTCTGCCAGTGGAGTACCTCTATACAAAAAATACGAATTGGGAAAAGCACAGGATTTCCCTTTATGGCTTTACCTATACTAGAGGCTTTTGTCAGAAAAATATAAACATGGAATCCACAAATGGCTGGATTACAAACCTGGTTAAAGATTGCTTAAACAGACCCTTCCATTTAGCTAGGTGATGAAAATGACGCAACTGAGATGCCCCACTGCAACACTGTCCACTACTTCATAATAGTAAGCTCACCTGTAAATATTACATGCCATAATAATATTACTCAGTTAAGTAGTTATTCAGTTATTATTATGTTTAGATCTTACATGTTTTTGACTGAATTTTTGGTTTCAGGGATCATATGAACTATGCTATTTTATCATGGATATAAATTCAGAAATGTTGCTTTTTAGAAGATCATTTCTCTATTTTCATTTTTAGAAAGAAATTCCGATGAAAACCAAAATTCCAAAGGAATTTATTCTTTTTTGGAGAGCAAGCTCTGAAACCCCGCAGAACTTTCTACTTTCCCATAATAAAACTCCCTTGACCTCTAACACCAGAACTATCCGTTCCTCCGAGCGCGGAACACACCAATAAAATATTTACCGTCTCGGAAAGCCGCTGGCAGTGCTTTTCATACCATCCGTGTTCAGACTCCGGCAGTTCTCAAGAGCCGGGTGAGGGTGCCTCCTGGACAGCTGTCAAAAGCTGGGCAGAGAGTGCTTAGCATGCCACGGGAGGTGAAGGGCCCGCAGGGGAACCGTTACTGACCCGCACCATCCCAGCACGCCTCGCCTGCGGCTGCAGCTCAGCCATCACCTTCCAGCTTCGACACAGACGCCCTCCTTGCCTACGTTCCTCTAGCAGCTCCAGAAGCATTAATCGCTTTTAATTTTCAGTCCTGAAACTGTATTGCTATGCCAGCCCCTTTGTTTCACCCTGCAGAACCTCTCCTTCAGCAAGGAGGTACCTGCAGCATGTTTTTTTTGCTGTGATTCATTTCCATAGCTGATGAGATGTACTTGCATTTGCACTGCTCTTCACACAGCTCTTGTCCAGCCTGCCTAAATAACTCCAGCTGCAACTTATATCATCCGAGGAACTGATCGACATTGGTGCTACCAAATATTTTCATTATGCTATTTTAAACAGCAAATTATGGCCCCTCTTGTAATTATGAAGCTGAAGTTATGAAGTTGGATGCCTACCTGGGCAACCTGCTCTAGGGAACCTGCTTTGGCGGGGGGTTGGACCCGATGATCTCTTGAGGTCCCTTCCAAGCCCTACAATTCTGTGATTCTGTGAAATTTTGATACAGTGCCTAAAAATGCATTTATAAAGCTTTCTGTTACTGTGTTTTATTTTATAATTTTGCGGCTCAAAAATAAAAATTGTGTATGGTAGGAGACAGCAACAACTGTATCAAAACATATAAAAGTCTTTAATCAGCCAAGGCAAGGTTCGGAAAGAGTATTTATAGAGGTGTTACTTTTTTGGGGGGTATTGAAACAAAATGTAAACTGGATTTGAAAGAAAGTATTTTACAGCTTTGACTACATGTTTTGGCTCTATACAGTCAGGTAGGTGACATACTTTCTACGTAAAAGCAAAGTAAAAAACATCCATATCAAAAGGATAGGTCACTTGCGTTACTCATTTCTCTTTCCCAAGCACAAAAGAACAGAGTAGGAAAAAAAATGTCTTTCAGGTATTTTTGAATGACATCCATTACGCATGTTAGAAATGTGTCTTACTTTCTTTTATCTCAGAAATAGCGCACACTCTCTGGAAAATAGTAATAATAAAAAAAAAAACATGCAGCTTTCTTTTCCATGCCTCAACACTGACTGAAGGTGCATGTACTCTAAGACATCTCCTCTGCTTCTGTGAGGCATGCTGAGCTACACTGCGCTCAGGAGATCGGATGAGACCACGGGTTGAACAGACCAGATTGCAGGCCATGAAGACTAGCAAGGCTGCTGCAGTTGTCTTCAGCGTCCAGCAGGAGCCTGGGGACACGACTGCTGTAGCACAGCCTCCTGCATGAGATCACGGGCCAAGCGGAGAGGCGTTTCAGTGGGCTGCCAATGGCAGATTTGGTATCCATCACTTTGCTATCTGACCTCACTGAGATGTCAGAAGGAAATTAGGTCCTATTTCAGCTGTGACTGAATGTTTGACTTTTGTAAGCCTGACTGAAGGAAACTTGGCCTAGGACCCCAGTCCAACAAAATTATCAGTAGTGAGTACCACATGCAAAGCCCCCTCAGAGACACAGCAATGTGGATGTGTTCGTGTCCCAGGGTGTCAAGGAGGACTGGCATTAGCAGCCGGAGAGGGCAGAGCACTCTGCCACCACTGAGGATGCAACAGCTCTGTTTGAGTGCTGCTGCCAAGCTCAAATTCCAGATGCTGAGACAGGAAGTTAACAGGAGAAGGCAAAGGAGACAAGTCAGGCAGTGATCCTTTCCAAGGTGAGAAGTCTTGTTTCACTAAAATCCTCTGCTGCATTGAAGTCCTTTTCTCCTGTCATTCAGCTGCACCCCCGCTTTAGGACAAGGCAACACCTACTCCATGAGGAAACAGGGTACCACAAGCAGCGTGTGTGGAACAGGTTCCTGGCTAGCAATGCAGAAAAAAACCACCACAACAAACATTTCCCTCTTTCTTGCTCATTTGCAAAAGAGGGAATACTGCTGAGAGCTCTCAAGCCTCTCTTATCTCTGAGACTGATCCTTGGAGAACAGCCGGCAGCAAAATGAACTTTCCAGGGAGGCTGAATAGCAAATAAATGTGGGTCGCCTGGACTAGAGAACAGCACCACTACATCTTATCTTCTTTTGACAAACAAGTTAGCATATTCTTCGTTCCTTACTTGACAAATGTAAGCAGACACAAAGGGTATGTAGGGACATAACATCATTTTCTTCCATTTCTTAAAAATAGCAAAGCTAAAAGATCTTCTCTCTAAGCACAGCATATTCTAAACTTAGAAATACACAGACTGCAGAAAGGTTTCTAGGACTTATTAAATAATGCAAAAGATAGTTCCTTCCATCCTTCCTGTTTTCCTACATGTCTGTTAGCAAGTAGATGGGAAGAAAGTTGTCATTAAGGAACAGGGAACTGAGTTATATCCAAGCTAAAAAAAAAAAAGAAAAAAGAAGAAACTAATGAACTGAAAGAAACTGTATTTCAGCATTAAGGCAGTATTACATAGGGGTTTCCCAGACTTGCTTGAATGATGGCAACAACTCTTGACTTCATGAATGGGTGTCTGTATTCTCAACAATTCACAAACAATTCTGAACTCACAAATTCAAACCTGTGCAATCACTTCTTTCACTCCCCCATTACATACAGTCACGCCCATGCTCCAGCATTCTCAGCTGGAGCTGCAGATATTCTATGACCTTCTTTGCAGCTTGCCTGTGCTAGAGGCCAACAGCAGAAATGGGCATTTCTGATTTTACCCATGCACGGACAGCGATTCAAGTGGGCACACACGTACCACTTTCAAATAGTGTGCATATATGGCTATTACGAAATAAGTAGTCCAGGAATCATGCATAAGACTTAGGTGGAAAGAAAATGGAAGTTCTGCCCATTTAGACTGAAAAAGGACAGTCACTAAACATTTGGTTCCCTACTGCAGCCCCAGTCATGAAGCAGGCATCAAACCAGCTGGTTTGCAGCTTCAGTTTTGGTATTAAAGACCAGTTGTGTATGTCATTTTTGTTGGTCTACGAAAGGAAAACATTCATCAGCACTAGTCCTGAGACCTGTATATGGAAAAGCCACAATAAAAAAGCAGATAATTTAGAATATTCATTCTATAGAAATGCCATAAAGAAGACGCAATTGTAATGGCAGGACCGGGTTGGCAAAAAATGTGTGATGACTTGCGGGAAGCAGAATTAGGAAACCTAAAATCTCAAGGAACACATTCGGAAAAAAAGTATCTTTTGACTGCTACTGAATGTTTCAATTGCACTAAAAAATATCACATAAGCTAACTTCTGTGCTGCTGAGTCTTTTTAAGCAAAAGTATGCAAAGTAGCTTTAAACTTATCTCTTATCTCCATGATTGCTGTATATGGAATTTTCCAGAGGAATTTGTCTAGCAGATGTTTTTAACTAGAGCCCCAGTAGGGAAAATAAATAACAGTGTTGTGACACTAGGAACCCAGTTGTCATTATTAGTGATGAAGAAAGATAACTGCCTGCCCTGAGCAAGAGTGTTCTGGTGGTCTCAATAAAACTTGAGACAGAGGAAAACAAGCTGAGCTGAGCAGTCAGGGAAGCACAAGTATTGCCTCATGTGCCTTCAACGTACAACAAGCCCCAACCAGTTATTCACCAGTCATCAGTAGCACATTTTAGGAGTGCTTGCTGTGTATCTGGAAAATAAAGTATCGAGAAAAAGAAATTGCCTCTCCCCCAGATGGATGCTAAGAATGAAAGGCTGGGGTCCTCAGACCCTTAAGATGGAAAACATTTATCTTACAGAGGAGTTTTTCATCATCAAAATACTGAAGACAGTCACACGCGACACGGGGGCAGGGAGGGAGAAGGAGCTGGAGCCTGCACATTTAATGCTAACCATGCGGTTTGTTTCTTCCAGGCTGAGGAAGGAAAATGCCTGGAGGAAGAAACTGAGAAGAAATTCTAGAGGGAATTTTGAAGATTTCCTTCCTTCAGTTTTCACAAGGAAGAAGGTGACCTGAACCCTTCAAAGTAAAATAAATGCTCCGTGAATCCTCATATGAATCAACTTCATGTCAAAAGCCCTGCTCTTCTACATGCAACGCTCTTTAAAGAGCTCCTATGGAACAATTTAATAAAATTAGTTCCGTGCAATCTGCAGAACTCTACTGCTAATGTGCTGTTTTTGCAATACCAGAAGTAAAATTGAGCATGACTGAACTCTTTTCCTGCAATGTCACGTTGCTTTACAAATAGGAACGGGCTTCAGGCACAGCACTGCGCTGCCCTTTGGGTCCAGGTTAGCCTGTGCAGGGTGGCTGCACTCTCAGGCCTCTTTGGAGAGGCAATGAATGGACACAGTGGGTGGCAGGCTCCTGCAGTGCTAATGGTCACAGAAAAAAATGAAGTGAGACAGGGGGCAGGGGAGGAGGAAAGGGAAAGCAGGACCAAGAAGTGGAAAACTGTTATATTTCCACAAAGCTCAAAGGGAAAGAATAAACAAAGCACTATTATCCCTGCTGTTGCTGCTTTTTTTTTTTTTTTGTAATTCATTTTCTCATTTTTTTTTCACTAGATTTCTTTCATCTTCCTGTCTACTGATCTTTCTTTAGCAAAAAATACCACGTTGAGATGCGCTCAGGCTTAAAAATGATTAAACGAAGCACACTGTACTTATCCTCACAAGTGCCTCTTTGTGAGGAGACATCTCCCTGCCTTCCTGCCGGCCACAGGCTTCGGTACTTAGCCAGGTAGCAAAAGCATTTTATTTCAGCATGCATGCTCCCTTTTCCCCTGGACACTGGATGCCCACAGTGCATGGAGCAGGGGTGCCACACATTCCTCTGGAAGCCCCCTGCCCCAGGGCTGAGCCGAAGCAGCCCTGCGGTGGGCTGTGGCAAGCACTGGTGCAGGCTGGCAGCAGCTTCTGCTGGGGTAACTCGTCCACAAGATGCATTTGGGAAGAAGTCACGAGGCATTTCTTGTTACAGGTGCATGAATGCAACGCAACACTGCTAAGTTGTGCCTGCAAGATCATTACAAATGAAAGCCTATAAAGGTGAGGGGAGGCCAATCCTTTTGCAAACCTGACTTCTGTGTAGCATCTCAGGTTGGAGATTTATATTTGTCACTACTTTTTCCATTATGAAGAGGAAAACCTTATATTAAAGAGTTTATCAGGTCGACAATAATATAGCAAGTTGGCAATGAGATTTTCAGCTGCCAGGTATCTTTCATTCACTCTTCCAGGCAATGTGGAGAAATTCTTGGATTAGCAGCAAGCAAAAAAAGTGATGGATGTCTGTGGCATACATTCAGATGTATGAAAAGAAATGCAAGGCGTTAGAAATGCATGCCTGGTAACATCTTAACTTACTTGAGAAGGCATATTTTCTTGTCCCAAGTGTGAAATTAGTTTCAATAACAGTTTCCAGGAGATCTTATTATTATAACATAACCATTACATTTATAGTACTTGTGGAAAGGCTTCCCTCTGTTTCTTGGGATACCTCCCAGGAGAGCCTGGCACTGAAATGCCTGACTCAGTAAATACTTATTTTTTGGTAGTGTAACCTTCTTTCCAGCAAATGTGTGATTTATAGTGATTTTTGTGGTAAAATAAATTTGGAATTATCTATCTGCATGGTATTCTTTAATAGACTGAAAAAAAATACTTTTCTTAAAAAATAAGACTTTGAAAGATGCTAAATTTTGTGAGTGATTAGAGTATAATCAAAAAGTTCACAGAAGGGATCATTGCCCATGCAAGATGAATGACATATTAGACAAGCATGTACAGATAGGGAAAACTTTATTTGACTAGTCTATTAACTTTGTCTCAGGCAAGATAACCCCTCAGGAAATACCTTTTCTATACAGAAAGTAGGACCTCAGCCAAAAGGTGGAACCTTATGAAAAGGTTTTAAGTAGTCAGTAAAGCTGAAAATGTCCATACTGTGTTTCTTTGTGAATTACGGCAAAGGTTTCTGTGTCCCAATATATGCTAAAATTACCATTTCCAAAGAAGCAAATACTTCATTGCATGCTACTCTTATAAGTGAGACAATCTCTTGATTTTGAAAACTGTAAACTCAAGAGAGGAAATAGCCCCCAAGCCTCTTGAATCCAGAGATACAGACTTTACAACATAATACTTTCCAATGAATGCTAATGGTAATTTCATCTCTTCAAGAATTACTCAAGAACTACTGCATTTTCTATGTAAACTTCATTTGTTTGTTTCCATTATCTTATTGCGAAAATCCAAGTTAGGTAACATACAAGCTCCTCTCCCTATTCCCAGTGCAGTCCTTTATAAACGTAATTAAAAATTCTAACTCAAGAGAACTGTTTGTAAACAATGGTAAACAATTTCCTTCTTCAATGAGATGACCTCTTTTCCTAGGTATCAAGTATCACAGCTTGAGTTTCTCTCTTCACACCGTGAGGTCTGTATTAGGAAACAACAAAGTAAACAATAGAAAGAAGAAAGAAAAAACCACCAAGCTCTAGACCAGCTTAACTTAAAGAACTTAGCCTGACTTCAAAGAACTTAACTGAAATACTGTGGTTTTCTGATTTCTTCAGAAAATGTTGCAGGGTCCCTAGACTACATTGCGCTCTGGGCGATGCAGTCCCAAAGCACAGAAAATTTCATATGAATGCGTATAACGAATATATATGAATGCATATAAAGAATAGATGCTATACTGCAGACCATCCCTAAATTTATATCAGTCTCTCTTAACAGACCAATACACAACTTTTCTTCATGTCAAAATTGTAAAGAAAATGTAACAAAAATATGAAAAGATTTCTGCCTTTTTTTTTTTCCTCCAGTGGAGCTACAGCCTGCCTTTGCAGGGGTCCTTGTACTGCTGCACTGTGCTGGACTGAAAGATCTGCTTCTACCAGTGCTCTGCATCTACACAGAAGTTACTGTATTACCCCAAAAAGGGGAAAAAAGACTGTTTTGTGAACAGGGATTAAACTCATACTTCCCACCATTGCGAATTAGACAACGATCAGCATGGCTAGCTGAACTGCAATAAAATGTAGGATTATGCAACAGTGTAAAGTAAAATTACATTGATGAAATTTTAACCTTAAAAATGTCAAGTTATAGTGACCACAGTAACAGTGCCTCAGCTCTACTGCAGCTGCCAAGTAAGATGATGATGAAATTAACACCATCATGGTGATAATGTTACATTTGTGGAAATAGGTGAACTGATGAATGAACATATCTGAATTTCTGGATTTCCCTGAGTAGAAAAAAATCTCAGCTAAAACCTCGTATTAGTGTTAGTTACAGGTATTTATTATTAAATGTAAACACACAAGGAACCTAAGTTGAAATTGATAGGATTGTTGGTTAAATCATTCTAACCCACCACAACTATCTTATGACCAAAGAAAAATGCAAGAGAATTAACCGGAATTCATTCCACTGTAAAGAGTAGACACACCAATCTTGAGTTACTATTTTCAGCTTAGTACACATAATAGGACAAGAGGGCAAAGGTAGAAATTAAAGAAAACAAATTCCAGCCATCAGGAAGAATTTTTCACATGAGAATCATAACTGTTGGAACGCTCTATCAAGTAAGGTTAATGAGGCTAACAGCTAGCAGCCAAGGAACATAAAATTAGATGGCATCATGGGTGGATGACAAAAAGGAAGCAATTTTGTAATTATCCTGAAGGCAAGAATGCTTCTGATGCTCCTTGCATACCAACATACATACAGAAACACATTTGCCTTTCAGTTACATCTGCAAAATCTGATTACCATCCTTAGGGAAATTACACAGCATAAGTGACAGGATAACCTGGACCATGAGTTTTACAAAAGGTATATAGGAAGAGGAAGGGTTATTTTTCCTTAATGGGCTGCGGTTTAAAAACTAGGTTCATTTTTCTGATTTGCTGTATTTTGCAATTTTCTTATATTCACTTACAGCTTTATACAATAAGATAATACCTAGGAACTATGAGAAAATCTACTCTCAAAACTTTTCTCATGGAATAACGAATATAAAAATTTCTCTGCATCACTCTTTGACTTGACACTTTGTGATAGTCTGATTATGAATCATATATTTACAAAATCAACATAATGTATCCTAGAAGGTTTTCAAATAGATGTTTTGGTAAGTGTCAAGCTGAAATTTCAGTTAAACAGATGTGTGGGTTTTGTGACATCGCCGTAATGATTGATGCTTCATCATGTGCTAGTTAGCAGTTTTAAAAGTGACCTGGAAAAAACTACAAAATCTGCACCCACAAAGTTAACTCATGTCACAGAGATGGAGCACTATGAAGAAAAGAAAGCAACAATCTGATAAATTGCTAGGATGGGAGCAATAAAAATACATTTTAGTACTGCTCTCTGTAAATTCTTAACCTCAAACACAGAAACATTGGGCACACACAGTAGGAAGGACTGTTTTCAGGTTATCTGTTTCTCCAAAAGGAGGAACAGCAGGGTCTTGAGAAAACACCATTTCAACAAGGAGTTCCCAGTACCGTACTTCAGTGAAAAATACAACATTATTCAGATTGTTATTCAGAGATGATACAACATTTGGCCACAACGCTGAATTGAACAGAGGTAAGAAAGTTATGCTATATTCCTAGCTGGTACTAGTGATATTCTTGGTCCAGTTGTGATTGACAATTTCAAATACAAATGGATGAGAGTCATGAGCAGAGGCCAAAGACTTGAGAAAAAGGCTTCTGTTTAATGACAAATCACAGGAGGCTAATTTACATACTGTCATAAACAGAAAATGACAATAGGAGTTTAAAACAGTTGTTTCACTAGATACCAGCTGTGTCATCAGTAATGCTGTCATCAGCAATGGTCGTGGAAGACACCATCGCAGACATGGCATTCTCCCAGCTTCATGCTCAAGCCTGTAATGTTCTGAAATGGGTTAAATGCCATAAACTGCATATATATACAGATATCAACATGACAAAACTAGTAATTCTGAGTTCTTAATCCACCTTGCAAAAGTAAAACAAAATCTCAGTGACAGAATTTAAAGCTAGATAAATTTGGTCTGGAAATAAGGCAAACATCTGTATTAATTTATCGTAAGAGTCATTAACTACTGGAAAAACTTAGCAAGTGTTGTGGTGGATTCTCAGACATCAGAATATGGGATGTAATATTTCTCTAAAACCTGTGCTGTAATTCAAACATGAATTAAACTCCGGAAATTCTCATAGCCTGCATTTTAATATTAGTCTCATTCTAAAGGTTCAATGTGTCTCTCTACAACAATTTGTCACATGAATCAACTGTACTCTATCAAACCAAGTTTGTATTTTCAGTGGGTGACAGGTGAGGATTGCAGATGAAAGAAAAAAAGACCTAACAGTTTAATGCTATAAGTCTTATATAAAAAAGTGTAATGTGGTGTAATGTCATAGGGCTGAAATGAATAGAATGCTCAGCTGGCTGCTCACATGATCATTATTTAAGTCAAACTCCAGACAAAACTTCACTGGGTAAGAACACATGCAGGTCAGAAATTTGGGGACATATTCTGACTCACTCTTCCAGGACCCTATTCTGAACTTCTGGCTCCTAGAAATTAAAAACTGAACATGCTTATAGTAAAACATTTCTCAGCTCGAACAGACAGATATGACATACAACTACAAAAACTGCAAAGCCAGAAAGTGCATATAATGCTAAGTCACTCATTATTACCTGAGGGAGGCTAGGAAAGCAAAACTTCGGTAACGATTAACATGAAATCACATTGTCAGCACACACAGGAGGCATTTCTATTAATTGTTACCCTGAACATTAAATTCAGTTAATCCTTTTGTGTTCTGTTACATCTCTCAGTAACCAACAGGAAAGGTTGAATGCTTACTGTCTGATCCAAAGTGTGCTCAAGTCCATTGATTTAAAGGAGCTTTCTACAGATGTGCTGCAATCTCACTTTAAAAACTGAAAAGATAGACCATTTGATAGCACCTACTTAGATTATATTTTTCTGTTGAACATGCTGTTCTGCCTAAAAACTGGTGGCATGAAATGGCTCTCATAACATTGCAGTTAATCATTACAAAATAGTTAAGCCGGGGAAGCATTGTGCTCTTGAGTTGTTTAGACTCAAATCAATCAGTCATATGTCCTTAACAATCAGAATCCACGCGATAATATACCAAGATCTCACACTGCTACATCTTTACGAAGTGGGCTGAATATACCATTTGGAAACATGACAATCTGGGGGCACGTCTAATGCAGCCCACGGCAACACAGTGCAGAGACCCAAAAACCTAATTTCAAAGAGCCTAACTTGGGTACAGTACCCAGCCTGAATAGCATCAGTTCTAGTACATTTATAAAACCTGCTAGAGGAATTCATTAGGAATTCACTAGGAATAAGCTGCAGAAGCACAGAGCTTACTGAAAGTAACTTTTATCTTGGCAAGCTAGCCAGATCAGTAACCTGCAGTGAAAGAAATCAGCAGACAACAGCATGCTACCGTGGGTACGGAAGGATATAACGTTTCCTTCCCTGTTACTTTTCCAAGTTAAGAGGTATTACAGATAACGTAATGCAACTGCGTCACGGAGGTATGCGCTGGATGTTAAGGAGGAGAAGTGTTTAACACCCTGCTTATAGGCTAACAGGGAGAACAAGTTCCCCCTCCTCCTTGCCGGGCCAGGCAGTGCACACCTTCTGCATCACGTAGGCTAGGGCCCACCTGCACCGTGACAGCAGCAAGACCAACACCACCAGGATGGACAGGCAGTGAGCCCTGACTTGCTCGTGCTCATTGGTTATCGACCATGGCTCTCATGTTGGGGTTATGTTTTATGACAGTCTTCTGTGTGGCTCTGCTGCTGCAGAGGCTGATGGACAGTTTGAACCTCACGCTTGAAGGAGAGCCATGTGGACATACAGTGGTCCACATTTCCAGGTCTCCCACAGGCTTGGCCCTGCAGCAGGACCCCTCAGGCAGATGCTCTCTGCTTCTACTTGTAAAATTCTGGAGCGTCCCCTTTCCTCAAGTCTCCAAGTTCTCTGGTATTTGTCTTGCTGCTTTTGGACGTGCGGAGATTTTGGGAACAGATCATCAGATCAAAAGGTCAGAAGTCTTTCCTGCTTGTGCTCTGGAGCACAGTCTTTGTGTACATTGCTCATCTGAGAGACACAAGGGACAGCTGATGTTACTGACCAGACCCTTTGAAAAGGTTAACCAGACTATCTAAAATTACACTCAGTTCTGAAGTGTCAGAAAAAAGTAAATTTTTTCAAGCTGTGGCAAAAATGAGTTGGTCTTTCATCCAAAAAAAAGAAAGCAAGTAACAAGCAGCCCCCTTGCACTTGATTTTAATTCAGTACTCTCTCACCCCCTTTCATAGGAAAACAGTACTCCCTTTTGACAGTCTGCAATCTTGGAAGTAGGAAGATACAGCAGAAATTCTGGGATTGAACTCTCTGTCTGAAACAACTTCAGGGCAATCAGAGTGGACCACGAAAAGACAGAACAATGATCCCAGGCCTGGCTTCTCAACTACTGAGGAACAGCAGTATCCTTAAAGAGAAGGGTAAGTTCATGCTTAGAGAAAAGCTGTATACAGAGGGGGATCTTGAGATGAGATAAAGAATCTTAGGAAGGTCTCTCCTGATATGATAGAAAAAAACACAAAACAAAACAAAAAAAAACCACATTTTTTATGGGCAAATGGTTTGGGGAAGATGATACTTCTGTACAGATGAATAGATTACCATGGGGTTACCCATTATCACTAGGAGGTACCGTAACCTTGCTGCAGTCTGAAGAGTAAATTGTGAAAATACATGGCATGTGCACTTCCATATCCCTTTATCTCCTGAGAATGATGAACTTTATTTTCCCATTATGAATTTTTCTATTTGATGAAGTTATACGTGTACTTGTCCTAATGCAATATTTATTAAAAAAACTAATTGGTAGCCCCAGATTGGTAGCCTCAAGGCTAAGAGTTAATGGCAGAGGCCACTCAGTCTACCTCTCATTCATAACAAATGACGGCTCTGCCTCAGTTCCTCTCTCCTTTTTTACAAATGTTAGTGGCTCTAAAGAAGATGGTGAACGATACACTAATAACAGGGAAATCACATTCATGGAAAATGACATACCATTAAGAATTAGTAAAAAATTACACTATTCCTAATTGGAGATGGTGTACTTCCAGTGAAACACATGATCAGTCCAGACTCTATTTCATGGAAACTGGATTCTATACACAAAGGGTTCCCAAAATGCCAGTAAGATGGTTCTGATCTGGTCACAGTAACTGCCCTTAGTCCTTCTTTGGGTAAAACAATAGACTAGGTGGTTGAAAGCATGAAGCCCTGCATACCTACTAAGCAACACAGGACCATGTACGCATGTTGCTGTAGGGCTTGCATGGATTCCTTGCTCTGACAAATTCAAGACTACAGACTCAGTCTTCAAAGTGATTTATGATCCAGCCTCAAGCTCCCTTACTAATCACCCATCTACTCAATGGCGACCCTACGTAATACTATGTCCTTAAGGGACAATACAGACCTCAAGCAAGAGATTAGAGTTGTGAAAGCAGAGGTAATATTTGCTTGAGGTTTGCTGACATCTCAGACTATTGAACACACCTTATCAAGAATGGCTCCAACCTTATCCCTTTGAAGGCAAAGAATTTATTCCCTCCTACATAGAAAAATAATCAGAAGATCAGTATTGGTCAAAGTATGTGTTGGATGGATGGTGTAAGATGTTTGGATCTTGATTTGATGGCATAAATTCCTAAAAGGAAATCAATATTCAAGAGAAACCTAAATTTTTCTAGATCATTCCCTAGTCCACGGACCATATGAATTCATTTGGATAACCATTCCTTGGAAAGGGATTCAGGTATAGATGTCTGATGACTGAAACTGTTATGAAACTGCATGAAACTGTTAACATATTCTACTCCTTTGAGCCCATTTAAGCCTATTTACTCAAAGGAAAGAGGTACTGATTACTTCAGTCCCTGGGTCACTAAAAGGATGAAGTCCCAGGAAGTCCGCTCCTTATTCCCTGTGACTTGGGCTAAAGGTAAGCAGACTATCTTATAGGGAACTTTTTTTTTTTTTTTTTTTTTTTAAGGTAATATTAGTAGTTTCATAGATAGGGCAGAAAGGCTGTGATCTGCTAAACAATTCAAAACTGTTGCCATAGATGAGGACTGGAAAAGTAAGAAGCAAATCTAGACTGGAAACTGACACTGTGTGACTGACAACCAATAAGCCTCAGTTTACAACAAATGAGAACAATTAAAACCCCTGCCTTCCACTACTCACCCAGCCTCTTCTTTATACTAAAATCAGAAGGTAAAAGCACATTTTTCACATTCCCCTCATCTGACAACTCTACGTAAATACAAAATCTACAGAGAGAGGGAGACAGATGAAGATGTACTGAGGTTCTCATGCTTTTCAAGAACAGATGAAAGAGCAGTTGGGGAGTGCAGCTTAAGTCAGAAAATGAGCCTGTAGCCAAGTGCTACGTACTTGAGTCACTTGGGGACTTCTTCACTTGGGGAGGACTATCTTTCCTAACACTTGGGTACAATGAAGAGGACTAGTGAATGCTTTTTTGACTTGCTTTTGCAATTTTATTTCTGACCTGTTGCCATTTGCATGTTTTTACGTGCTTATTTTTGTCCATTATTTTACTTACATGATGCAGATACTAACAAATATGGCATCACATCATGCATCACATCAGCATCACATAAAGCTTCAAACAAGTTATCAGGACAGGATTTACTTTACTTATTCAAGCAGGTGACATAGCAATACAGTTGTGAAGCAAGCCACAAGTATTCAGAACATTAACTGCTGCCTGCATTTTCTCACAATTTCTCAGCTGCTCATAAAGCAGCTTAGTTCTCATTCAGTCCTACACAGACAAAATTGCCCAACTCACTGACTTATGTGAGAAATGAGAGTGGGACCCTGATTTCCAGCCAATTAATCTGCATTGAGGTGTCACAGTCTGAGGCACACGTGCTATGTCTACATTAATATATTAAATATTCCCATGCCCTGCAGCTTGACCATCTGCACTGTTTAGCTGCTAGCAAGGTCCCTTGCATGCTTTTTGCTTGGGCTAGCAAGCTTTTGATTGCTTTGCTTCAGCACTCTCAAGACATTTCTCAGCACAATCTAAGGACCACAGGCAGTCTGTAAGGGGCCATCCTGTTTTGCAAATGCAGAAGGCTAGTAACTAAGGCTAACGACTATTATGGACATGGACAGACTGTGCCAGCTGGCCACAAGGGCAGAGAAGACACCTGGGACTCTGCGGTTTGCAGTAAAGGACACAGCCTGAGAGGAAGCAGCCTGTGGGCTTTACTGAGTTAAGAGATACCAGATGTGCTGGCTACCTCATAAGCACACACAGCAGAGAGAAGATCTAGGCAACTCTATACCTTCTCTGACCATGCACCTGCAAATCACCTGGGGAAAATTCAGCTTCAGTCCCACACCGCGGGGGAAATGCTTACATTTCCCCGCTTGCTTCCTTCTTCCAGCGAGCGCAACTGAAGATTTTCCAAGTGTCACGCAGAGACGCCTGGGCCGTTTTCCAGCAGGCTGTTTCTCTGGCTCCCGGCTCGGGGAGATATGCCGGCTTCCCATGCTCCGCGGCCCCAGCGGCTATTCCCAGCCCTGCGCGGGAGCGGCATTCCTTTCTGCCCACTCCCTGTGCTAAGGCTCAGCCCAGGACACGCCGGCAGCCCCGGTGGGCAGCTCCACTCTCCTTCCGGAGGGGCTCCCCGGGGCTTGCTTGGGGCACCGTGAGACTGTGACCAGGTGGCTGAACACCAATTGCCCTGGGGTCAGTGGGGCTGCAGCCCAAATGTGACATGCCTTGCTGCATCTGCTCGCAGTGTGCAAACGGGGGTTGCGCAGGCAGAGCTGGACCGAACCTCGCAGAAAGCCAACGCTGTGCAGCGCGTGAGGCGCACCCCAGCATGGCAGGGAGGCCTGCTGAGCTCTCCCAGCTTCCCGCATCCACCTTAAGAAGTGATTCTGCTCCCCACGGCTGCCAGGCTGCGGTTTTGCAAGCGCGGGCAGGACCTGAGCATGGTGTAGGCAGCAAATCACTGATTTGTACAAACTTTTTTTCTCACCCCCCAGTCTGGAGCTCTGCACGCCCGTGATGAAGAGCAGATGTTTTCTCAACCCCGCGTTTCCACAAGTCAGACATGCAGTGAGATGGCCAGTGTCCTGCTAAGCCAGGGGCTGCAGCCTCCCAAGGATGAGGATGGGCAGAAAGGCACCCACATGGCTCTCTGCCCGTTGCACCAGCACCGGTGGCTGATATGTGGGCTCCGCAAGCTTGGCACTGCATGTAGCACTCACGAGCTCAGAGCTGTGCTTTGGGACAGAGCTGCAATCTGAGACAGTGATAGTTACTTGTTTTCCAAAGACACAAACAGAAATAAAAAGATCAACAACAACAAAAAACTTTTGGCAAAGCATGACAAGTAGAAGGGTCTGTGTTGTATCTAAAATACTTCACTCTGCCTCGGATACTTCTTTTTACTCAGCCTGGTTACATTGTCAGAAGGTAATTTTGACCAGCAAAGAACTTTTAAGAGCCCTATGAAATAAAAAGGAAAACCATAGCTGGAATAAAAAATTTGTTACATGGCTTCATCAGTCAATGGTGAAGGGAGGTTTGGGCATGATCTGCAGCTAAGACCTGCCAAAAAACAAGCCAAGCCCTATTTATCTGAATGATCTTCACTTGCTGAGTTCAGAAAGCTACTTCAAAATAAAGGTTGGGATTACTTAGGAATAAATAGGACATCTGAAATATCCCAAGCAAGTGTACATCATTAGGAACAGATATGATCTAAAAATTCTTCTGAACTTGCACATATAAAATGATCTTAAAAAAAAAACACTTGCCAATAATAGAATGCACAACACATTGCAAAATGCAATGTATAGTTGGGAGGAAACAAACTTTGCTATACACAAAAGTGGGGGGAAAAAATATTCCAGAATATAAACTACCTGGAAGAATTTTAAAGACAGACTCTGTGATGGACATAGTAACAGCACACACTTCTCTTCCACCAGCAAAGTATTTGCAGTGCCTTTTGGGTTACAGAGCAAAGCCTATTTTATGGGATGGAGTGGCAGTTTGCAAGGAAAGAAAGCTGTTTGCAGAAATATATTTTTCCTGTGCTACAAGGACTATTCTCGGTGATCAGATGAAAGCTATATTTTTTACTTTTTTAATATTTACTTATGCATTAAAACAGATGTCTGACTGAAAACTTCAATGGAGATCCTTGCCTTGGACATAAAGAAATAGATTATAATGGTGAAAGGAAGACTTGGTGTCTGACCCCAGTGAGCATCCCCAGCCCTGCTGACTGCTGTGGGGATGTACCAGCCTGTGAGGCCTTGTCTGCCTCTCCGCCCTGGTTGACATTTCCCATCCCCAGCTCCCCTGCCCCAAGAAGCAGCACCCTGCACTGTCTCTGAGTACAGAAAGCCCCTACTACCCCTCCTTCTTGGGCTACACAACTGCAACACCCTAATGGTGGAACCCTAGAAACTGCACATTATTTGACTGTAAACTGAGTGAGTCAACTGCTGCTGTCCAACTGGTTGCTGCAATTTGTAAGAAAATAACTGTTGATAAATACCTGTAAATACTGCAAATCTTACTGAGCTTTTTGCTCCCTGGGAACAAACAAGGTATTCCAAATAGTGTAAAACATTAGTTTCCTAAGGGAAAACAGGGAAGACAAGCTGCAGCCTTTGGCAAGCAAAAGCGTCATAACAGTCAACTGCAAGATCACCTCTGAATCCTTCAAGATCTTGGATCAGTATAATGCAATATGAAGAACGTTCTACTCTTTGCCTTAGAAAAACAAAAGGAAAAAACTGATAAAAAATACTCTAGTTTCAGGCAAGAAATTCACTCATGCAAAAAGAAAGAGAGATCCACTCAAACAACCTGTGTTCTAAACTACTCAATCAAAACGTTTGTAACACGTGCCAGTTTATAGACATAGCTGAATAAGCCACAACACAGTTTTACATTTTGGTTAAGTCTACTCTGTTTAGGCTTAGAAAATATTTTTTTTTCCACAAAATTAAAAAAATATAGCTTTAGAGCCATAATGCATAAAGACTTCCTGTGGTGCAATTACTACACAACAAAAGCCAGACTTACTACTTTATAAGTTCATGGAAAAACAATGTTTAATTTTTGAAACCACTCAGCTGCTTTCAGATAAAGGTGACAAAATAAGTAGGTCCTTTTATTACATGATAATGTACCATGACAGGATTCTTGTCTCTCAGTGTCAACGTTTTAACCTCTGAGAAATACGGGAAGCTGCCAAAACTCTCTCTCTTCTACCAAATACAGCAAAACATGAGTATATCTTATGCCATTTAATAAATCTAAAAGACAGAATTACACTGAATATATTCTTGCAAACATCCCTTGAGCGTGCTCCTATCTGCTCACAAGAAAAAGTGAGTCAAGAGTCTACATATGGCTTTCCACTGAGAGATTACAGAACAAGGGCATGTACAAGAACCTCTTTCCATTGTTAGCACCAGGGAGACAAAGTATATTGCTTCTGGTGTATCGAGTTCTTGCATGAGTAACTTTAACCAGTGTTACAGGACACGCCTGTATACAAAGATTGGTCTGATTTAATACATATAGACACGGCAGAAATCTACCTAGGAAGAATGATTAATTCATAAGAAATTAGGCTGAGCATTGGTTTCATAGGCATGACAGCTAAAGAGAATTTCACTAAGTATTTGAGAATAATAAGGGAGTGTAACGAGAAACTCTCTTACTGATGAGTATATGAGAACAGAAGGACCAGAAGAAAGGAATTCATAGCTATAGAACAAGACTGTTTCCATATATGTAATACTCGCAGAGAGTGTGTTAGTCTGTCTGACATTGTAAAGATGCTGTCAGGTGAAATCCTGGCTCTGATAAATTAAAAAAAAAAATCCCATTTGGGTTTTTTCCTGCTGCCCATCCACAGCATGATGCACTTTAACACTCATCATGATGGGGACACCACTGTCAGATCAAGGCATGATGGTGCCAGTGGAAGTGAGGGGTTGTGCCTCCTGCAGCTGCCTGCAAACTACCTATTTCACTCAGGACTCCTCACAGTTCTTTGTGACTGAACACAGAAAGAGTCCTCTCCAAACTACCCAGTAATTCTTTCAGGGTTCAAAGAAATAGTGAATAAAGTGATCAGATATACTGGGAGGCTCCCCTAAATGATGTTTTTCTTTTTTTTTCCACATATCATTATTCTGTCCAATTTTTCTTATAAAACACCGTTATTGAACGGTGAACCAAATTGTACACTCAGCTAAACAGACGTGAAAAAGCCATGACCGCAAGCTACTGGAATTGTCCCAAATCACCCCATTGCAGTGGCGAAATGAAATTGTTCTAAAATAGGACTGCCACATTTCTCTTTGGGAGATTTACTAGACAGAGCTGTTTCTGTAGTAGTGCACTGGTAAGGAGTACGATATTTGCAGGAAGTGATGGACTCACTTTGCAAGCCCTAAGGAATGTAGCAGAAGAAGCTGATACATCAGATTGACTACTCATTCCTACGTCACCTGTGCAGTATGCATATTTTGCACACCGTGATCTTGGTGCATGCATTCACAGTGGACATGGCCAGCAGGGTGGGCTGAGTGATTGATCCACCCCTAGCCTCTTTTGGCCTGGAAATCCTGGGTCAACAAAATGAGTCCTCCTATTTCCACCAGATAAAAGTTTCCAGATGGAAAAAAAAAGGTACACATCTGGGAAAACTTGGATATATGACAGCTGCAGAGCACTGACACATAACTTAGAGTATCAACTTGTGTTAGCAACCTCATTTTACTACAAAGTCAGCAGAAAGAAGTACATAGCACTGTTGGCTTTATCCTCTCTTTGTAGGTCTTGTTGCCCTCCTTGATGCCGTCCCCCTGAATATATCCCTTTACAATATCACAGAAGTAAACAGAATCATATTCCGTACACTACTTTGACTCTGTATCCATAAATCTTTCTATACATCTATATATGTTGTTCTTTTTAAATACCTATCAGTTGTGATCGGTTATTCGTAGTTATTTTTGCAAATGTTATTCTAACTTACTCTCTCTTGACTTTCTTTTAGTCTGACATTCATTTCCTTCTTTTCTATGATTCCACTGCTCTCACCAGCATTTAGCTTTTTTAAAAAAGTGATTTTCATTAGGAGCAGTTAAAAAAAATATACTAAGAGGGCACCGATAAGGTCATCAAATGTTACAAAGCTATTTAGAAAGAAGTGTGCTTTGGGAAAGACAGGAAAAGCTCATCATCAGCAGAAGGTATATTCTCTCTGAAAAGGAAAAAAAAAATGTATTTTGGATGCAATACACTTGCAGTGAGAGAAACAGGGACAAATTTGTGAACTTGGCTAAACTTTGGGTAGTTAACACAACTTAATTTTATTTAAGCCAGATGAACATTTAAATCTAAAATTTAGAACAGTTCCAAATTTATTTGAGGCCTTTAACATCACCAGCCAGCATATGCCAAAGACTGCTAAAGATAACTGGGGCCTGATCCACTCCATTTGGCTGTCTCCCCTAGTATTTCCATCCAGGGACTTCTCTTCCCTAGCTCTCTTTGAGCCTAAAGCTGGAGTCCTCTCCTCTGGCCAAAGACACCATTACTTCTGCCCCGATACTCTGATATTCTAAACATCCTCTTTCTTTTTCTTCCTCTCATTTCTTTCTCTGCTCAGAAACATCCACTCCATAGCAGCTACAACAGTCTGCCAGACACGGTGTCCAGCCAAATGTCCTAGGTTCCCCTCTTTCTCCCTCCTTGCTGTCTTTCTCCTTCATCTCATTCCAGTGTCCTCCTATATATAACATCACTCATTCAGCAATGCTTACCTCGACCAACTGGAACCCATTCTCATATATGGCTGTTGAATTCAGCTGCTCTGCTTGTCTTATTACAGGCGGAAGAATGATTTTTAAGATCTGGTCTAACAGTCTTCAATAACTCATAACGATTTTTGATGATGACTGCCAGCTGCCCACCAGTAAGTACTCAGGTGCTGCTGCTTCCCACACGTCTACTTTATCACTTTGCAGACACATTCAGATGGGGGCTGTTGCTGCGAGGAGCGAGCTGCCCGCCTCTCACCCCCAGCTGTTGGCTCCCAGGGCTGTGACAGCCCAAGTTTCCATGAATGCACGTGGGGATCTGAGCAAAACTAAAGTTAGCTCTCCACACTCTTCTCTTTTTGGGGGCTGGTTAGTTTAAACCAATAATTTTCCAGTTCAGCTCGCCACGTGACTATAGAAAGATCTGTGCTGGCTGAGGGAAGGGAGGGGCACTTGGGTGGAAAATGGGATAAATACTTTGGTAGCAATGCAGCTCTAATTCTTCATGGAAAGATGATCATACTTCTCACTCACATGCACAGGAGTGTTTCATCTCCTAAGCAGCTGCGACTATAGAACTGCTCATCAGGGAAACCTGACCTCCACAGGGGCCAACTTAATCTTCCATGAAATTCTGGGGAAAACATCACTTTCAAGGAGATTCAAGGAGCCATGACCAGACTGCATGCACTAACTTGAGGAGGTACCTCAGATACCTCCTTGGTATCCCTCTGCATTAACTCTGCAGCCTGCGGTCTACAAGCAAGAACATGAAGGAGAATAAATCATCCCACGCTATGGCTAAAGCTCAGGTATCACGCTACGCGCTCTGCAGCACACCTTCAGAAAAAGAAGAGGCAAACCACAAATGACACGGTTTTAAGTCAACCGATCCCAGTGATTTCATTACTGGACCCAAAATGCTTGCATTGTTATCAGCCTGTTCTGGTTTCAATAGCACATGGTAGCATCATTCCTTTTGTGCAACTCAGCAGAAGGATGACGCCACCAAAAGATCGTGGCAAAGAAAAATAGCACATGACACTCGAGGGCCTCACTTGCTGCCCTTCCTGCGGGGCTATGGGTCTTGTCTGCCAGCTTTTGCTTGGCCACGATGGGAAGAACCTCCCCCAACACCCCACCAGGCACAACCAGCCATGCAGACCGAAGGGCAAACCGCAGCGACAATCGTGTGCCACAACACCTGCTGCAAAAGCCCTGATATTTCCTGCTTCTTAAGACATTATGCCATCTCCCTGCAAAGACTTAACTACACTAGGTATTCATGAGGAGTGTAAAGTAATAAAAAAGGGGTAAAAGCTGCAGCTGCAGAGAGTGGGATTAAAATGTAAGTAGGATAGCTCTTAAAAAAGGTAATTGAGGTGCAACTTGCCCTCGCGCATGACCACAGATCCTCACCCCCACTTGGTGGCTGACAGATGTGGCCACAAGCCAAGTCTCAGCAGCCTTCCAGTCTGCAGCATTCAGGCCTGATCCAAAGCCTACTCTCAATAAAGAAAATCTTCCCAGTAAATTCACCAAACTTTGGGACAGGCACATTCAAACTCTTCCAGTTCTTTCACAGCCTCGTGACAGTGACCAGAGAGTTAAAATAACTTCTGTTTACATCAACACCTCGAGCTGATAGTCACAATCACCTATTACAACATTTAACTTACTGATTTTGATTTTTTGGGGGGTTTAATGATTTAAACAGCAATGTATTTATTAGCATGCCTGTGACTTGTAAAATGAAGCCATAGGTTCAGATTCTCAGTGCTCAGATGAGGTCTGTACTTAACCGAAGGCATTTCACCTGTAGGTTACCTTCCCCCAGGTACCCCCTGGTATCTACAGCACCGCATTTTTGTCCCACCCATCTGCCCCGGTGCTTTTCATATGAAAATGAAGATGTCTTGGGGCTTGCTTCTAATCACTCGCTGTTACTTTAGCGGCTTACCCAGCCTGAGCAAAAGTAACCGTGGCATACTTCAGAGCACCTGACAGCAACGTCTCAGGCTTCTCTGCTAGACATCGTGCTGTCGAAGGCAGCAATCTGCCAGGCTTGCGGGGCCGATTTGTCGGTTGTTTCTTTTAACGGCACGATAGATAAAGCCATCTGGCAAAGGAAAGCGCAGTTCCTCACTCGCCGGTGCCAAGGGAACTGCTTCTGCCTTCCCCCTCCTCGGTAAGAGTCGCACGGCGTTTGGTTTTACTTACAGCATCTACTCTGACGGCTGACAGCACCACCTCCAGCAGGACCAGCACGACCCCCAGATCCCTGCACGGAGAGGGGAACAAGCTCAGTGTTGTTGCAAGCGAGCACAAACACAAGCACGTGATGGACCTCCGCGGCCCAAGGTGACAAGGCGACTTCGGAAAAGTTGTTCCCCGCAGCACCCCCCCCCCCCCCGGGCGGATTTACTTACTGACAAACCAAACCACGCGCGCTGGGAAGCTGCGAGATGTCCATCTTCGCTCCTTCCCAGCCCGGGGGCTCCGCTCACGGCTTCCTCCCGCCGCCGGGCCGTCCCCTGCGAGCCGAGCCGAGCCCGCTCCCGACGCCGGGCACCCTCCGGAGCTCGGCGAGGCGCTGCCGGGGGGGGGGGGTGGCTCGCAGCCGCCCTGCCCGGGACGCCCCCGGCCCCTGCCCCGCTCCGCGCCCGCTCCGCTCCTCTCCGCGCCCTCCCGGGCGGTGTGGGGCGAGGAAGCGGCGCCTCTCCCCCCGCCGCCCGCCCGCACCCACCCGTGGCGGGCGGAGGAGGAGGAGGAGGAGGAGGAGGAGGAGGAGGAACCGCGGGGAGCGGGCGAGGTTGCGCGCTCCCAGGGTCTCCGCCCGGGGGGAGGAGAGGGGGCTGCCGCCGCCCATCGGTTACGGCGAGGCGAGTCCCTCGCATTGCAGGCGCCGCGGCCGCCACGGAGGGGAGAGGCACGGCTTTGGGGCCGGCCCCGCGGAGCCCCCACGCCGAGCCGCCGGCACGGTGCGCGGCAGCATGCGGCTCTGGCTGGGCTTCGGGCTGCTGCTCAGCGCCGAGCTCGGCGCCGTGGCCGCCGCGGTGAGTACGAGGGGGCTGCCCCCGCGCCCCCCTCGGACCCCCTCCTCCGGGGACGGGACCCGAGGGACCGGGGATCCCCCGGAATCGCGCGGGGGGGTCTCCGCGGGTGGGGAGGCGCGGCGGCCAGGTGGGGGACCGGAGGGGATGCCCGGCTGCCCCGCCGCCTCCCTGCGCGGGTGCGGAGCGGGACCGGGCGCGGGGCGCCGCGGGATGGCCGCGGGGTCCGGGTCCGGCTCTGGGTTTGGGTCCGGGTCTGGGTTTGGGTTTGGGTCCGAGCTCCGGGCACGGCCCCGCCGTGGTCTCGCTGCTCGCCCCCGGCTCCTCGGGGAACACCTCGGGGTTGGGAGGGAGGATGGAGAGCGCAGCCGGGACCTAAAGCAGCGAGGGCGCCCGGAGAGCGATAAACAAAACAAAACAAAACGGAAAGGTGAGCTTTTGAAGGGAAAAACAGCGACGAAAAAATCGGTTGGCTGCTTGGATTCAAAGCGTCGTGCTCGCTGCCTTTGACCCCCGCGATGGGCAGTCGGCCGGAGACCAGGAAGGATTCTGATGTTAATGATTAAAGTTCAGTTCTGGCACCTTTCCCGACAGAGCGAGATTCAGCTGCAGGCATGTAAAATCGAAAGTATGCAAGTAGTCTGAAAGTTTTGCTAAGGGAGCTAATTTTATCCCTGAGATATTAGCTACCCGCTGTCCTTAAGTTAAAGGACTCCGTTTCCTGGTGCTCCTGAAGTATTTTGCAGTCCCTCGGACCTTCTCTCCCCTAAGCAAAGGCAGTTGACATGATAATGCGAACTGGGTCGTCTTCTCATGGTCTCTGGTTTCTTGCTTTTGGGGAGTTCGACCCCGTAGTAGTGAAATCCAGGGGTGCAGAAAACTTCAGTAGGCACGGGCAGATGGGTTGTTTGCCACATTCCCTGCCATAAATGTAAGACCTGGCATTTTAAGCAGTGAAGGAAGAAGCAGAGAGGGTCATTGTAAACTTGTTTTCTGCAGAAAGCAAGTTCTATATTGAACTGCATTTTCTGTGTGACCATGGGGATGGTATCTATGCCTTGGATCAGCTGAAGTCAGAAATGCACTGAACTTCTGACGTCTGATCTGTTGCTCCTAGGCTGATAGTATCAGGCTCGCAGTGATGGCAGTAAATCACTTGGTGATGCACCTTTGGGATGATTCACCCATCATTTGGCATTAAACTGTCTTCCTTTCAGGATATAATTAAATGTAATTAATTAAAATCTTTTGAGGTAAATCATTCATGTTTGAGTTCTGCATTTGGTGTTCCTAGAGGTATAAATGTCTCTCTGTGAAATACGTTCCCACCTTGCGCAGTTTAAGTGAAGTCACTGGGTAAACCAAGGCTGTCAGTCACAGACAGACAGCTACGTGAGGAAGACGTGCACATTAAAAGAAAATTCGAGCTTTAATATCAGTTATACAATTTCAAGCCTTCCATAGCAACCCTGAATTGTTCTAAAGTTGTCCTGTGTGTGCAGGATAAGTTGCTGTATCCAGATCAAGGCTCCTAAATGCGATCTGGAGCTGTTAATTATGTTACGGAGCTGTCACACTATTAACCACTCTTTCTGTGCTGTGCTGGCTGCAGATTGCTCCCGATCGGTGCCACCAGGAAACACAAGCATGCCACGGAAGCCGAGCTCCTTGTGGCTTTATTGCCGTGGATGAACTTTCAGCCATGCAGGGGTGGCCTTTCGCTGAGTGCCGTTCTGCCAGCACCGTCCCCAGCAGCTCCCCAGAGGCGCTGGGGCCTGCTTCTCTCTGGAGAGCCTAGAGCCGGCTCGGTGCGCCCGGGTGATGGCGGCTGAGTGGGGCTGTCACATGGGCCTCGTTCTCCTGCTTTCTGAGGGCTGGCGGGGCTGGTCCCATGCTCACGTTGTCCTCGTCCAAACGTGTCCCTGCTGCTTGGTTGCTCTGTTTATGTTTGAGCAACGGTCGTGTTAAAAGAGGCCGTGCAGTAGGAGAGGTTGGATGCAGCACTGGGGGCGACAGGCTGAAGGAAGCAGCTGGTTCTTTCCTGCCCTGAAATAGCTTGCATCAGCTAGATGAAAAAATCATTATACTTGTGCAGCCACTGTCTTGTCATGCTCTTAGTCGTCCTATGGCCTTCATCACAGAATCACTGAGGCTGGGGGCACTTTGCAGAACGACTCATCCAAACCCTGCCCAGAGTGGGCTGCTCAGGGCCATGTCCTGTGGGGTTCTGAGCACCTCCAAGTATGGAGGCTCTACAGCCCCTCTGTGCAACCCGTCCCAGTGCTCAGTAGACATGTTTCTTCATAGTTCTCCTTGTGGTTGTGCAGGAGTGACTAGCTGAAACTCGAAGTCATGTCAGTGAGGGCAAATGTAGCAGAAGCAGCTTTTGCTATTTTGCTCGCAGGGATTCTGCGGAGTAACAGGGCTGACAGTAAAAAACTCTTTTTATCACTGACTTACTCATGATTAAATACATACAAGGAGATTGGGAAGGACTGCTCTCACGTCAGCATTTGATGCAGCAAAGCCAGCCTTGAGCCAGTTGCTGTCAGGATCCCGTGCCCTAGTGCACAACAGGGGACCACTCCTTTGCAGCTCCCATGGGGACCATGCCAGGGTGTGAAATGGCACTATGAAGTGCACCCACATGTGGCACTGGAAGCTCAAAGCATTTTATGTTCACCCATTATCATGGAAATATTAATTATAGCTGATTTGGGCTTTTATACAGTTCCATGTTTTTCTCAGGAGATTCATTTTCAAATTGTAAGGGGAGCAGAGCAGAAGACAGGGCAGCAGTTTACGGTGTTTTCAGGTCAGACTGAGAGAGAGCTCCCGTGAGGCGGTTACAGGAGAAACTTGTTTTGATGGATCTCTGCAGGGGCTCTCATTTCTGACACTCTTCAAGCTGCCGCTTCCTTTGGAGAAAGTCTGCTTCCTAGCATTAGTACTGCTTGGTTGAGAGATGACAATGCCATGGAAATCCTGGTTTCGTGTTTTGATACCCTCTCCACACCACTGCAGATGCCTTCTGTGTGTTTTCTGAAACGGAGCAAGATCTCCTGGCTGCATTTAAGTAACGGGGCAGATCGTTCTTGACACGAGCAGGCTGGGTGCTGGTGGGAGGCCAGGAGATCCCTGTCCCCAGGTGAGCCCTGCCTGGGGCACGTGCCCCAGCAGAGGCTAGGATGAGGCTGCTCTGCCCTTTTCCCCCTCACGCCTTCCTCTCGTCACCCTCCTGTTTTGAAATCATAAAACCACCACCAACCAACCAAACAAAAAAACCATGCTCCCAACTAGTCTGAATGATTTTTCTGTTCTGATTATGTTAAAAGCAGTTTATTGAGATAAAGGCAGGTAAACCAAGGGCAGATAAAAGAAATGACTAAAGAGGCCTGGATGACTGACAGCAGTTCACTTGGGTGTGCTTTTACTAGTGAAATCAGGCTATGTTGGGCATCTGCCTTCTGCAGCCTTGCATGCCTAGCACTGTGACTGTCTGGTGTTGAGAGACTCAGCTCACCTCTCTCTCAAGGCCATTTGAGATCCTTGTCCCTAAATGACCTCAAGGACTTGTCTTGTTGACGCTAGGAGCATGTCTAACAAACCCTGGCAAGTTTTAGTTCAGGATGGAGATAAGGTTATTGTAATTCAGCAGATGTGGCCAGAAGGAGAGACCCAAATGACTTCCACAGAGTTAAGCACCTCCCAGGCTAGAAGGCATCCCTGAGAAATGGGAAATGAGGGTTGGTTCCCCCTGCCAGGCTGTGGTGGGACGCAAGAAGGTGTGAAGAAGGACAGCACTCTCCCTTGCTCCTGTAGGAGCTGGGTGGCCTGATAGGAAGGGGTGTGGGACCGGGGGTGGTAGATGGTGCACTGCAGAGAAAGATGAGAGCATGGACAGGAATGTGGCCTTCCAGCTGGGAGATTCACATGTCTTCTCCTCCCATGTGATTCCTAGTGTTGTCTGTAGCCTTGTTGTTACAGGAACTGCACTTGCTCAGGAGGTGGGAGAGGTGGATGAATCCCTCTGGGCAGAAGGGGAATTAAGATGAGTTGCCCAGCTCCCCCAGGGACACCACTGTTGCATGAGAAGGGCATAGTGGTGGCTGCTCCTCCAACCCTATATCAGAGCAAGAGTAACCCAGTTGTGCATCCCTCAGGTATTTGAGGTTGGCTACTTGCATATAGGAGAGGGACTGTGGCCTCAGAGCTGAGCAAGCACCTGCTTGTGAGCAGTGGTTTTGGGAGGGGAGAGTGTGGCAGGGGGTCTAGAGAAGCGGGTTGCTTCAGGAGCACGTACGGGGTTGCTGCCGGCTGTGTTTGAGCACCACCAACTGAGCACGCCGGTGATGGAGATCTCAGCCAGCCTCCTTTCCCGAGCAATACTGACTCATCTTCGTCAGCCCCTTCCCGCAGCCAGCTGTACAGCGTCAGCAGGCGCAAGTGCATTTCTGAACCGTCATCCCAAGTAGCACAGTTCTCACTTCTGGGCGCTCGTGTGTGTTCAGTGTCTTCAGAACTACTGCAGTATTTCATCGCAGCTCATCTGCTTAGCGTTTGTAGTCCTGGGATATATAGTTAGGTTGTACGGGGTCTGAGGTTATGCTGGTTGTATATGCTGTCAGTTGCCATGATCACGTAAAGAAATGTAGGATAGCTGCTTTAGGCAGCTAAGACAATTGTTTAAAAATGTCAGAAACCATCTCTAGGGCTAGGCTTGTGAATATTGTTCTTTTTATAGAACTAGACTAAACAAGATTCAACAACCTCAACATGAGAATAAATTGACTTACTTCATCAGTGTTTAAAAGTTACGTAGTGCTCCCTTCCCAGAATTTCCGCTGATATTACAAAGGCTTTTGACACCTTGCAAAATATGGCCAAAGGGAGAAATTTGGGCATGGGCTATAACCTGACTGAAATAGCAACCAGTGTAGATAGGGAGCATTTGAATATATGAAGCACTGCTACAATTTAACGATGTTTGTGGGAAGATAAATTTTGACTTCTCTGGGTTGTGGCTGGCTGGGATTATTCTTGGTAATTTAATACATCAGAAAAGTATGTGGCATTAGCCCTCCAAGAGTCTTTATATAGCAGTATCTTGGACAATGTGGACATAAAATGCAGAACAAATTAAAACATTGTTGACATATATCAGTTACTGTCATTGTGCCATTCTAATCTGCAGTGACTTTCAGTAAAGAGAAAGGCAAATGTGTACTTTATAAATAATATAAGTAGAAAATACAAAAAAACATGGTCTGCCATTACTCTCTGACATGTATAAACAGATAAAGAATGATCAAAAGATTTAATCAGAAAAAATGTGTCTATTTCAGTTTTATGTTTCTACTTAGTATTGAGAAAAATACATGTATACAACTAATCAGGATTGAGTAAGTATTTCTGAACTGAAAAGATGACTGTTTAACCTCCGTTTATCTTTGAGATACTCTCTTAGAGGAAGGCAGAGCCTGGATAAATGTTCTAAAGAAAAAAAAAAAAGTGTGTACTTAAAAGCACCTTTGCTTCCAGTTCCTTGTACTTCTGGATACTCTATTCTGCTCTAGATTTGGTTCTTATTGCTTTAATTGATCAAGTGTCTCAACTGGGTGTTTCTTTGGAAATCTCTTACAGCCTGCATCCCATTGTGCCTACCTCCATCATATTTTCAACCCAGGCAAAAACCACAGGAAGCCTTAAGGTTGTATTAACTCTTCATAGCTTAGGTGAATATGTGGTGATGGTAGGAAATACTCCTCCTCACCTCGGATTTGCCAAGTTGTAAGGATATGAAACTTTGTACTGACAGAGTCTGGGTTCAGACAATAATTGTGGTGCTACTTGTATACCTGTGCTGCAGAGTCTCAGTAGCATTGGTACATCACTGGTCCAAGGTGTTGCTGTGTTGCAGCAGGCAACAGGTGTCGTGGGAGCCTGGGAATCCTCTTGGGTGGAGATGAGTCAGCCTGGCCTCACAACCCACAAAAAAAGCTCTTTTTTTTTTTTTTTTTTTTCCCCTGGAGAGTGTAATATGACAGAAAAGGCATGGCCAAAGATGAAGAGAGAAAAGCCAGAGGAAAATGTGAAGACGGTGGATTTTCTTCTTTTTAAATCACCTTCTTGTAGCCACACACATTTTCTGAAATAAATGGCATAAAATTTTCTGACGTTGTGCCAATCTAATTCATAGAAAGTGTAGCTGTGTTTTTAACACAGTTATTCCATTTGTTTTATGGAATATTATGTAGGTTGGAGTTTTTGGGTGGATCCAAGAGATCTACTAAACATCCTCTGTTCCCCTCCTTTCCTCTGCCTTTTCTGTCTGTGCACACTCCTGCTGCCTTTACCTTCACTGCTCCTGTTGCTGGCAAACAGCCCCTTGCAGGGTCTGAGGAAGGGTGTGCATCACCAGCAGAACAATGCAGTGCACAAAACACAAAGTGCTGTCAAGTGTGTGGGGTAAACAAATTGCAAAGTAATCATTCATTTTCTTTCATCTTTTTGTGGCTTTCATCCGCTAGTAACCGTGACAGATACAACATTTTGAGATGAAGGTTTTCAAGATGGCTAAGAAGGAGCTGGTGGAATAAATGATCAAAGTTATAAAAATACCAAAATTAATTTCAATCTCTAAAACTGGGAAGCAAAAATAGTTTTTTAGGTAAGATTTTGTCACCCCAGTGGAGGACTTTGTGTAGCTGTTAAAGTAGTAACAGAAGCGATGTGCTAAAAAGCCTGGATTTATAGACTCTGTACTTCATCTCTGAACTGAAATATGATGAAAACCACAAATTAGTTCTGGATGTTGAACTTCTTTCAAAGCTGCCAGAAGTCTATGGTGTTCCCCTGCACATGCTAGAAGAAAATGACCTGAGGTAGCTAACATTGCATCTCCTCTACTACATGTAAAAAAACAAGTCTTTTCTCTGCCCCTGTTCTTCTCAGCTGCTGTGGAGTTTATGATCTCTCTGGCCACACGAAAGGTGGTTTCAATATCAGGGTCACCCGTCCTTCTAGCCAATGTGCCCTTGTGTATGTCTTCTTGTATTTGATGATGTTGCCTTTGCATCCTAGTTTAGTGGATGGATGATGGATGTGTTCTAATTCATCAGTGTAGTTGATGTGGTTCTTTTGTGAAGATTATTTCTACAAATATTCACATGGAAATTCACAGAGAAGTATGTAATCTTTCATTCAAATAATCACTAACTTAGAGGAAAATTGTGTGTGTTGTTTTATTAGCAGTAGTATTTTGATAGATAATCTATGGGGTCCCTAATTTAGAAAACAGATGCCAGGATAAGAATGGCTTTTTTTTTTTTTTTTTGGTGTCACGTATCTCTTCAGACAATGTTTCACTTGTAACTAAGGGATAAAACAAATTAGCCCATTTTCACTGGATAGCTATGTGCTGACTGGATATTCTAAGCCTTTTGGTCTTACTAGGCTTGTTTATCTAGTGAAGAAAACTTCTAGTCTACTGAAGACTTCTGTTGAAATATTTGATAGCCTAAAAGCATTGAAACAAATTCTAAGATTGTAACGAAACCCAAATAAGGCTGAAAAAATACTCTGGTATGGACTTTTGGGGCCCTAAAGAATTAGAACAAAAGTATGAAGAAAAATTAGTACATTAATGGTTTGTATTCATAGCGCACATATTAAGGGAAAAATCAGCTAAGTGAGGTTGACTCAAACATTCCAGGAATTTTCATATTGTGCTTGAAGCTCTGTCCCTTTTATGGCAATGGCAAGTCAGTTATCTGCTAGTAGAATAAAAAAGGATAAATTCTGGCTGCCATAAAGTCAGGATGCATGTGCAAGCTGCATTCAAGGCCCAAAATCAGAAATTGGTTTAGCTGTAAATATTCAAACGTGTTCTTAACAGTTTTCAAGAACAGGCAATGAAGACTAAAACTATGTAAATGCTCGTAATATTGCTTGAGTAAATTTTTTTTTTTTTTTTTTACGGAAACTACCATCTTTTTTAGCACAAGTCTACTAACTGTCTACTTGTTATTAGCTGTATTTTTGGAATCGACATGGAAATATTTAGAGAAAACCTGGGAATAGCAAGAGGTGTAAATGAAAGTATGAAGCAAATAAAAGGCTTAACATTATCCTAGGAAGTTTATGTTCTTATCCTGTGTTAAAATGATGCAGTGATTGTAAGGAGTCAAGGCTCCATGATTGATCCCAAGGGGCCAGAGTAGAAACCAGGGCAAGAAACATCCCAGAAGGCAGGGATTAGAAGAGATTGTCAAAAACTGGAATAAAAAAATCAGGAAGAGGGAAAGGACTAAGTGCTGGAGCCATGGACTTGATGTTTTGATCAGCTGGAGATCAACTGTGGGAGCAGACTCCTGCCCCTGCCACCAGTTGCAGAGCCCCCACAGCTGGCTGTCCCAGGTTGGACAAGGTTGGACAAGGTTTTTCTTACGGCCATTCCTGGCAAGTCCCAGTGGGGGAAGACTCAGACATGGATTCTGATGACGTTAATTCCTATGTGACATAATTTTACTGACTTTCTATTGCTATTTTAAAACTTACTTCCCATTATGGACCTTGGTGATATAGCAAATGTTGTACCGATGCCTAACGTCTTTGGGTTAAAAAATGTCTCAGCTCATGCCCTTGGGAATGCCAAAATAATAGTTCAAATCTTGCAGAAAAACACATCCATCTTGCTGGGGACATGCCTTTGAAAATGTTCTCTGATTCACACTGGTCAGACAAACAGTGGATGCTGACTTTGATGCATTTTCCAGGAATGGTGTCTGGTTGGGAAAGAGCTCATGATCTGGAATAAACTGGAAGTGTCATAAGCATAGAAGAGCTCAGGGTGGCAGCCCATGAGACATGCCCCAGACAGTTGCTGACCTGGCAGTGATGCTAGCTCAGTGGCCTTAGTCCTGTCAGGTGCAGAGTAATCTTCTGCAGATTGACAATGATTTCAGCTTCCATTGAATTCATTTTTAGAGTAGCTGAAGTTGCTAAGGACATGGAAAAAAATCTCGTAGATCATAAAGGAGGCCAGAGAAGACGATGCTGGCAGGGTAAAGCTAGAAAACTGCGTATGTCAAAAATGAGGAAGAGTTTAGCTAGGCTGTCACCCTGTACCATCAGGCCCACAAACAATTGTTTGTCTTTCTAATCTGCATACATTACAGTAGATTAAAGTCTGAACATTTCATGAGGAAAACGTGAAAAGTTCTGGAATTCCCTCTCTGCTTGCTCAGATGCTTTCTGTCATGGTAATGCTAATGTGTAATTATATGGAACGGGCTTGCACATGGTACAGTGTGTATGTATATTGTCCAAATGAGATGTAGGAAATTGATTGATGTGGGAATGTGCATATGTGGTTATGTCATGTCTTATATTGTTTCTGATAATGCCTTTCAATTTCTTATAAATGTGGTTCAGCTGCCTAGAAAATTATTTCACAGTTCTAAATCTGAAGATACATAGTCATATTAAATCAGTCATAAAAACAGAGGATGAGTTCTCAGTGAAATTTCATATGCTATTGGATGAAACATTGCTGAAAAGAAGTGTATGTTGTGATGTACTTAAAACATGAGCATCTTATGTGAGTTTTTCTGCATCTGAAAACAACTAATGAAGTTCTGGAATTTTACTTCAAATGTAAAGCTTGGGTACAACAACACTAGTTAAAAATGAATTTATAATATTGGGTATAAAGTCATCTGTTTCTCGTCATTCTTATTTACTGTGTTAGAAAGTGTCAAGTGCAGAATTCCTGTTCTTAGATTTATCGTATTACATGGAAACTGCCAAGAAAGCATTTTTAAAATCTGAATCACTCAGTGCTACAGGCAGATTTATGATATATCTTCATAATTAACCAATCTCATAGTTGTCACTGGTGGTGGCCAGCTCTGTGTGCTTCTTTCTGATAACCCAATGTCAAGTGAGATAATTGGTGGAACAGTTGTCTACGCAGTAATTTGACTGGATTTGGTACTTCAAAATAGCACTTTTGATACTTCAAAATTTGTCTGGGTGATGGAATTACCTCGTGACCCTCTTCTTAAGTGTAGAGCTGGGTCTGTCATGGAAAAGCCTGATCTTACAAAGGTCTCCGTAAGTTTATTTAGACTGGATTTTGTTGTGTGTGCATCTGGGGAGGCGGAGAAGGGAAGGGGTCATAAAACAGTCAAGGCACTTTGCCCATTGTGGCGAAATGCTGCAATACCAGCTAGGCAAAGGAATATTTCTCAAAGTATTGGCTGGGTAAGACCAACCTCCATGGTGAGATGTCCCCCAATGCATGCTGTGCTCCCAGTGGGATGGCTGGCATTTCGGTCCTCTCCTTACACCTGCTTTCCCATGGTGTGTTGTGGACCAGGCTGGAAGCATCACCAGCTTTTTCTTCCCCAGCTCTTTCCTCCTTCCTGTAAAGCCTTGGAGATGAACCAGCACTGTTTCCCTTGAGCTGGCTGCTGGCACCTGTGTGTTGAAGCAGGAACACAGCTGGGCTTGAGCTGGCCAGCAGAGATGTGCTCCTGCCTCAGCGGCAACAGCTGCTGCCCTTCATCCCGTGGGAGAGACAGAGGAGCATAGATATGCCAGTGGGCTGTTGCCAGTCCGAAGCTGGGAACTTCATGGCCACATCTGCTTCCCATGAGCGAGAGGACGAGTAGAAGCAATCGCACACTATCCTGCCAGGGCTGCAAATGTTTGGTCTGCAGGAGCACCTGCACTGGTCCCATTGCACTAGGGATCAAGGTCTCCTGCTGATGGCTGTAGGTGATGAGAAAAATATCCTTGCTCTCATTGCTTGGCATCTGCTTCCAAGTCTACAAGCGATGAGAAAGTGGAGAGAGCACGCTGCAAAAAGTCAGTATGATCTGTGTGTCTTTTCTTGCTCATGGGGTGTTCTAGCAATTTGTTTATGACATGAGGAATGAGGTCTGTTGCTTAAGAATTATTACGTGCAGAGTTAGCAGTCTAAATTCTCTGTCACTAGAGTGAAAAGGAGTTTCATCATCTCAGTTTTTTGAGGGTTACTTGGTATTAGGAGATTTGCCAAGCAAAAAAAAAAAAAATGAGGCTGGTCGGGTTGTCTTTACTGTTTTCTTCCCTTACAGATGGTGTTGCCCTGTTCTGTAGACTGAAAGTCAAGTGTCATGTCTGTAACCATTTTTATTTTTTTCATACATGTTTATTTAGATATTGGAACTTAGTAGCTATAGGCTGATAGCTTCCTAAAAATGAGTCAATTAAAATATAGCAGGTGAAAATGCATGCTGTGGTCTAATGTCAGGAAGCCATTAAAAACCTCTGGATGTCTTGACAGCTGAGAAGCTATCCAGGTAATGATCAAAGTAATCAGCGGTAGAAAAACACCTATTGAGGTTTTAAGCTGAGTGATCAAAGAGATTTTTTTAATGTGATAAAGGCACATTAATATAGAGACATCTTCCAAAACATTATTGACAGAATACAAGGGAACTGGTTTTCTATAGGTTTTGTTTTAATATTTCCCAGTGTTAAGTAAACAGTATAAAGGAGACAGACTACTGGGGAGGATCTTTTCGTCCAGAGTTCTTTTCAAGGAAGTGGGAATAAGAATGAGCGGTTGACCGAAACCCATAAAGTTATGTGGCTGTGCCCAGCTGATGTAGTGTTTCCTTTTTTAAGGACTTTGAACAGTGGATAGAGATCACAGCATCTAGAACCCCTGTGAAAAGCAGAAGTGCATGTGTTAGGGGAAAAAAATCCTTAAATGTTTCAGAATAAAAGATAACTTTAGTTCTTCTGTTTTTGTTTTTCCAGGCCTTATTTAGAAATTGAAAAGAAATTTACATTATGTATTATTCTCAGAATAGGCAGTAAAATAATTGTTAGGGTAATGATAAAAGTATTTGCAACGTACTTTTATTTATTGGAATTCTTTCTACAGTTATAAATAGTTTGAGTAAACAACTTCATTTTGGAACCTGCAGTATCAGCCAGGCACAGTTCCTGCAGTCTGTATTATTCTCAGTCTTGTGCTACATATAAAGTCATGTCTATATATTGGCATATGAAGTTTCTTGAATAAGATTTTTTTTTCACCAGAAGCATCTCCTTTATTTTTATGATTGAGTGAAGTACTTGTGCACATCCTTGTTTCTGCAATCTTCCCTTTTTGTTTACAAACCAATGATACTGCTGCTTTCTCTCTTTCAGTGTTTTTATTTTTATTTTTTTCTATTCTAGTCATATATTATTGGTGCCTATTAACAGAAGCATCTCTTAATAGAACCCCCTCAATATTTGGTGTAATATTCAAAAGTATTTTATACTTAATTTCAAGCAAACATATCTAGTACTGATAAATCCTTTTCAGACTAAGAGGTGTGCTATGCATAATGTAATAAAACCTTATTTCGTTAATCAAGTATCTGTTTCAGGTAGTTCTGTTTTTCTGCACTCATCCCCTTTTATTTTTCTTCAGGAAAAGTGTGACCCCCCTGGATCCTCTCCCAATGCCTTTAAAACCTGCAAGAACTTCTCTCATCTAAGTCAGGACTGTGGATCTAGATGGATAATCAAGGAAGAATTACAAGCTCCAATGAATTTCTGTTCCCTTGACAATAAAGTCAGCATAGCCTAGATTCTGACTTTGTGGTAAAAATAAAATATACTTTTTTATTCTTTTAGGTTAAACTGTGAACTTTAACACTGTGCAATCTAAGGATGCAGCCAGCATCCAGTACAGCCGCAGGTGCATGTGGCTGGCTTCATGCTCACAAGCAGAAGTCCGTTCCCTATTCTGCCACAAACTGCTTCTGCAGCCCTAGGGAGCATTTTTAGCTTCTCTGTATCTCACTTTCCCCCAAGTGAAGAAAGGGTAATAGAACTTCATGACATTGGAAACTAGATATAAGTCTGTTGTGCTCGTGATTATACAAAGCCTGAAAATGTATAATAAAAACTAATTTGATCAAGTTTGACAATTAATTTTCAGTACCACCAGCTTCAGGAATAAAAGTCACATGCACATCCCAAAAGGTGGCAGCTCACACTCATCACTTATCATGTAACTTTGGATTGTCTAACATTTTGCTGTATTGGCCTTTACTGTTCTTATTTTTGGGTGTTTTTATGGCAACCACATGTTTTATTGGCAACCCCAAAAACTTTGTTTAAAGAGGCTAAACGTAAGAATGGGAAAAAAGACATGATCAAAGGGAATTGCGTCAGAGAGTTCAGGATAGTGCACCAGATTAGCTGGGGATTTCCATCTCAAGCTTTATTTTGTCTACTTCTTCATGACCCTCTTTGAGAGAGAAATTGTTCATAACTGAATTGATTCTGCTTAGAACCCTATAATAGAAAAGTCTTTTTTTTTTCTTTTTTTTTTTTTTTTCTCCTATGAGAAAAGGCAAGTATTCACAAAATTATTTGGATGAGTAAAAGCAATGGATTTGAGTTTTGATATCCAGTGTAGAGGAAGAAAATAAAAGTAACTGGACAGAATAGCTTTAAACCCACATGTCTTATGATGCCTGCCAATTTGATTTATCTGAGAAAAAAAGAAAAGGCAAGATTTCTAATCCCTAAGATAAATTTAATATAAAAAAGTCTTTTGGAAGTTGACAATCTCATTCTTATTTTTTTTTATTTTTAAGTTTCTTTGACATGAAATTCCTTTCCAGTGAAAGAAAGGGAAATGAAGGAAATGAATAAAGGAAAGGCTTGCCAACAAATGATAAGCTTTGGATTGTCATAAATACCTATAAAAATTTTAGTGTCATAATTTGAGAGCATGCTACCTGCTCTCCTCTTCAATGGTGCTAAGTGAAAGTAAAGGAGGAGTGATTTAATTCTTTATGATTAAATCTACAGAGTTAGACAAGAGGGAATCTCATCTGTTCTCAGCTGGATAGCAAACAGTGGAGCTATTCTTTTGGTCGCAAAGCCCTGACCTCATAGGGAAAAGTGATCCAACTGCTTCCAAAATAGGCACATCTGTATACTATAGTACTTTGTCTCTCGGTGATGCTTGATGAACATCCCAGTAGTTGACATGACAGGGTATGTATCACAGCACTGAAAATAGTGCAGACTGCAGGGCACAGGAATTGTGAGATAAATGTAGAGCTAGAGAATAAAAGACATGAAGCTGTACGTCACCCCCAAATTTAGGAGCCCCTATGTATTTTTTTTATTTAGAAAGTTATGTCTATCTATTTTAGGAAGTATAGCAGACAGCTTCTGTTCTTCATTCTCCTCACTACTTGCAGTTTCTGGTGGCCACCTAAATACTTCACCTGTCTTAAATATACTTACAAAGACTAAATTACTCAAGTGTCATTATAGAATATTTTTTTCTGTGTTCAGATGCTGAAATACAGAAATGGAGATGGAAGTGCAAAGAAAACAACGGCTGTTTGCTCTCACAGTAGGATTGGGAGACTAGGCTGACCACACTGGCAATGTACTGGCAGTCAAGAGGTGTGATCTCTGCTGTAATTTCTCTGTGATTAATTAGGGGCGGAGAGGACAGGGGAGTAGGCTGCAGTGACTTTGCTGGCTGGTCCTAAAGCGGCAGCATCCCGCTGCGAAAGAGATGCTTCCTCTCCTT
Source organism: Anser cygnoides (assembly GCF_040182565.1). Classification (NCBI taxonomy): domain Eukaryota; kingdom Metazoa; phylum Chordata; class Aves; order Anseriformes; family Anatidae; genus Anser; species Anser cygnoides. The sequence goes on along the minus strand of NC_089873.1, from coordinate 149,496,284 downwards.
TCCCCGTGCCTGTTAGCGCAAGTGTTCCCTTTGCTGTTAGCGGGAGTCCAGTCAGCCAGGCTGGCCGCGACATGGAGGCCAGCACGGGAGCGGGGCCAGGCCGTGGCCCTGAGCGGCAGCGGGGCCTAGGTCGGTGTGCCAGGAGCTGTGCAAACCGCAGCTCCCAGGTGTGGTTTCACACCAGGCCTCAGCTGGCCTCGAGGAGGGGTGGAGGATGCCTGGGGCCGACCTTCTGGCAGCCGCTGGCTTCCTGAAACTGCAGCCGTGCTCCCGCTCCTGTGTCTTTGAGTCTGGAGCAGCAGTGGCTGTTAAATATGTTTGCATGATGTACAGCCAAACGTACTTCCCCTTCACTGCTGCCTGAATGTTAACGTAATGTTAATGCGTCTTCCTACAGAGAAAATCCTTAAAGAATATTCTGTTTTTGTAGTCGAGCTCCAAAAAGCTAGGAAAGCTCTGTGCAACCTAAATACAGGCCCTTTCGCATCATGCTAGCCTTTAATTGCTTGATTTATTTCCCAGGACCCCATCTCACTGAATGCACAAAACAGGTTTTCCTCACTGAATGAGTGAAGATGCAGGGTTTGTTTTTTTGTTTACTCTTCAGTTTTTGGACTTGTTTCTTGTTTAAGATCTTATAATCAAATCACCCTATGAAGACAGCATAATCATCTTCAGGTTCTTAAGAGCTTCATGTGGCTGTTATCACGATCATACCTGAATGCTCCGACAAGGAGCACTGATTTCTCGAAACCTACCTGGGTTTAAGGAGGCGGTGTGTGGCTGCTGGCAGTTGTTTCATCTCATTCTTTTTGCATGAGCCAGAGTAGCGCTAGTAAATATTTCCTAGAGATTTCATAGTTATTTACTGACAATTTGGGAGGGGATGGATAGGAAATGTTAGAAGTACCTCCTAGTTAGCATGTGGTAGCATTTTATAGTTTGCTTGGTTATGCTTTTACCGCAGTGACTTCAGCTGAAACCAGGTCTTCAAGATCTTTGGTCTGAGAAAAGACCCTAGACAAAACACATAGAAAATGAGGAATGTGTGATTAGTGGCTGCCTGTAAAAAGTGTGGAAATGATTTGTGCAGCGTCTTCAAGGGATTTCATGGTAGAGGTGGGGACCAAATCTCCTTCTCCAGGATACCACTCAACTTCCTTAACCAGGAAAAGTCCTTGCAGTTCTCTTCCTCAGATCTCTGTGTATCTTCTGGTATCTGCAGCGACAAAGCAGCAGTCATGCGGAGAGCCTCAGAGAGGTAGCAGAGTCTAATGCTGAGATCTCATATTCTCTTTAAATGGATTTAAGTGGGGTGGCACTGACAGGGATGGCCATGCTCTCCTCACAGCTTGTTACTTTTTTCAGAAAGAAATATATTTTCAGCCAGACAGTTCCTCGCTCTGGCTTGCTAGACAGCAAAGGTGCAAGGGAGATACGGTGGTGCCAGCTTGGATAGAGCAGGCTGGCATGGAGAACTTGGGTGGCTCCAGACCAACAGTAATTGAATGAGTTTAGCCTGTGCAAGGAATGCTATTGAGCTTCTTGGAAGACAGTAACCCTCTGCTCAAGGCAGGGCTTATATGGAGCTTTCCCAGAGGACTTTAATTTTGCATTTTCTGACTTGCTTTACCTTGGAAGGAGAAGATTGAAAATCTAAAACCTTCAAAAATAATAAAAAGAAGAAAGAGAATTGAACAAAGAAAAATGTCATCGTGTTTACATTTTGACTCTTTCAAGAAAGTAAGGTTGTGAAGCGTAGCTCTACCACAGAGATTTGTGATGAGGTCTTGGTTCTCTGCTGCTCTCAGCTATCCCATCACTTTCTCTGGGGTTAGGAAGGTGCAGTATTTGAAACCCTGTCTCAAAGGCATCCTAGTTATGGAAAGTAGTGGCAAAATGTGGATTCCTTTTGTCATATCTCATCCAGACTATTATTTCACTACAGTAAGGAGCCTACACTCTGATTTACATGTTTCTTCTCTGTCTCTCAGCCCAGGTTCTTTGCCCTGGCTGTACTGGTTATTTTCCTTTTATGTTATCTGTTTGTCATCCTTTTTTTCCTCACTCTTTTGTCCTTATAGTCTATTTCCTGTGTGTTTGACTATCATTTCAGTCTTGCCCTTCCCTGTTCATGTCAAGCCAATTGAACTTACATATATTGCCAGTGCTACTAGATTTGCCTCTAATAAGAAAAAGTGAATGCAGTAAATCAAAGGTTTTCATGTTAACATGGCAAGTACTTGAATATTTTGTCTTTTAACTGCTGATGAGCAAGCAGTTCCCAGTTTACAAGCTGCTTAATCTGTTTAATGTATCCATTGCAACATCAGTGCTTTGTCTGTGCTCCTCTTTTGGTGTTCCTGTCTTTCTATTGAACTGTTGCCAGATACAACTCGTATGCCTGAAAACATGGAAAGAACTGATGGAATAATTGTGTTTCTTTTTCCCTGGAAATTGTTCAGTCAGACCTTGCTTCAACAGCTTCTGTGTTGTTTTTATAGCTGTCCTCTCCGGTGCTTAACATTGCCATGAGAGCAGGGAAAGGTCAGATGCTGCAGGACCTCCTTGTGAACCTGCTTTGCATCTCATGAATATGAAGCTTTTAAAACTAGCTAAGAGCTTTGTGGGAACAACTGGAGAAAGATAAGATCTCTGAATTCAGCTGAATAACAGTAGAGCTGCAACACTGTTATTTTTAGGCTTTATATAGGCAGATGCAGGTTTTTGCAACGCATTTTGAATTATCGGTGGTAATAGAATATTATGTGTTACTACCTAATGTATAAACCTTAAAGTTCTCCTAAGCATGTTTCTAATTAGATAATATCTCTCAGAAAGTCAGTGTTGGCATTATGACAAGTCATGTACTTCTAAACATGGTGCCATTCATGTCCTGTTGGTAGCACGTAGCCCCTGCTATCTAATGGATGGCAATGAGCACCTCAAAACTAATTGCAAAGCTGGCATGCACTACAGATGTATTAAAAACACAAAGTGTATTGTGGTTTTTATTTTATTTTATTTTTTTTTCCCCCAATTAACTGTACTTAACTCAAAACAAAGTGTCTTGGTTGTCCAAAAAGATCATTGTATGCCTGAATAAAGTAATTTGACAGTGTGAAGCTGCATAAGCAGTATGATGTTATCTTGTACAGCCCTTAGGACAAAAAGAAATACGTAATTCTCAGTCTTCTAATAGTGTAAATACAGTAGAAGGGGAAAATTATGAGGGCTGAGTGTAAAATTATAGCAGGTGTTTTATAGCTTATACATGCAGCAATTTCAAAGCATATGAAAGCAAGTAAGGTCCCCATGGGTTCAGTGAGCTTTAGGTTAAATCTTAAACATTAATAAGTCTTAGAGCTGAATTAAGACTAAGAAATGAAGAAGGAATCCAGAAGAAACCTAACAGTCAAAAGTTCTGGAGTTCTCTGTTCATATTTTGCTAACTATGATCAGCAAATATTGATGAATAATCTGAGGACTGATGGGGATGGCTGCTTTGGCTGCTGGTGGTGTTTGAATAAGAACTGCTGTCTTGTAATTCAAAGTGAACAAATATTAGAATTGCATCACATGTCTTTTAAGTGTTTGTGGGTGTCATGACTTCCATAATGCATAAAACTGCAAGGAAAATAAGTTGTGCTTTTTGAACAGCAAGATTTAAAATTCTCACTGTTGGCTTTCACTGTTTTTTAGGATCTTTTCTTTTAAGGAGTTTTGCTTTTAATATAAATGAGTAATTGTTTTACATTTTCAAAGGAATAATAATGACATTGTTGCATTCGAGATAGTTCGGAATTTAGGAATGTGACTTTTATTTTAAGGTTGCATGGGATCTCCCAAAGGCATTTCACTTTTGACCTTTAGATGAAATAAATGGATGTTCGCTTTTTGTAGAATGGACGGAGTCTGCTGGTGGAGTGTAAAGGCATTTCTTATTTAGCACAAAGTCAAGCTTTATGTGGAGAATTAGATATACAGATTAAGCACCAGTGCTAAAATGCAGTAATGCCAATATAATGCCAATCTTGTTCTCACCCTAAATAAGTTTGCATCCTTAGATACAATTTGTCCTTAATGTGAATCTGTGTTACTAGCTCTTTAAGCCTTTAGCTTCTGTTTCTAATTTTCTGTTCATAATTTCCTGGAAGTAGAGACACCTGTTTGTGTACGTGTGTGTAAAGGGCCAAGCTTTATTTCTTCAGAAGTCTGGGGGGGCTTGCCATGTGCGTTAGCACACTCATTTGTTAGCAGGTGTATCTAGTTTTCATGATAGGGCAGTTTTGATTGCAATTAACAGGAAATAGAGGCTAAGATTATGACTTCTGTATTACGTGTATCTTAAACTATGTCTTCATATTACTATGGTGCTTACAACACGCTTGTTCTTCCAACTCTTCCTCAAGAGACTGTATGTGCAGCAGTTTTGTGTGGCTTTACCTTTTTAAATAAAGTCCCTGTGTCATAGTTGGATTTTATATGTTAGAGAAGGCAAAGTCAAAAAACCCGCTGCCCACTGGAAGCAGAAGGTGGAGATTTATTGTGATGTTCTGTGGATCCTCTGGCAACACGTCCCTGGCTGTGAAGCAACCTGTTTTAAGTGCGGAACCAGCCAGCTGGAGCAGGCTGTGGGCTTACCACGGGGCTGTCCAGCTTCCTAGCAGTAGGATATGCCGCGAAGAGGTGATGAAGGTTTCCCTCGGCAGCTGTGAGAGCTGCACTGTGCAGCTGTACCTGTTTGAAGCCCATTCCTGAAGAAAGGCTGCAAACCCAGCAGTGCTACCTGAGGTCTGTGTCTGCATTGCGGCCCACTTGGTCGAGCTTGAACAGTATGTACCGCACGGAGGAAGCATCAACGTTGTTTCCAGTTATTTACTGTACATACAAAGTAGGTCAAAGAGGCATTAAAACATCAGCTTCCATTTTCAGGCACTTGGTTTAGATGTAATAACAACAGCAAAACTTGCCAGCCCTCTTCCTCTCCATCACCCCCCTCTGCTGGACCTGCATAGCTTGGGGAAAAGTCAAGACAAATTACAGAGGAAAGCATTAATCACTGTCCTGTAGCCAGCTGCTTCAAATCTTAGGTGGGATGGGGCAGAGAGTATGGCACCTCAGTACTGAAGCACAGAGCATTTGCTTTTCGGGGCCAGCTATAAATGGATTTCAGTATTTACGTGGAGCATTGCTCAGTTAAGGTGTTTTTTTATACATGTAAACTTAGGTCCAGACAGAATCTTGCACAAGCCTAATTTCATGGAGCAACAGTACCTTTGGGCCTGCCATGGTATTTCATGGAAGCCAGGCCTTTTGAAGAGCAGCTGCTTCTAAAACTCGGAGAGGACTGGGCCCTGAGCGGGCTGAGTTACTGCAAACGAGTGCTTTCTTTCACTGAGCCTCCTCACCCCTGTAGCTTGAGCCCCTCTTTGTAATCGAGAGGAAAGAATTGCAGAGGAAGTTAAAACTTACAGGCTGCAATAGTGCCTGCGGAGTTGCTTTTGTAGGTGAGAGATGGCTCCAGCTGATGAGCCCAAAGAAGATGCCTTTGTGCAGGCTCAGGTCTTTGCTGCTTTCCTCTGGCTTTTTGTGCTCTTTTCTTCCTCTGCCTCTGGCTGCTTGTTCTGTAGATGCACTCTTTAGTGCAGCGAGCTTTTTGTACTGCTTGCTCGCAGTCACTCAGCTTCCGTGGTGTGACAGGAAAGGATTCGTAGCAATCTTGCTGTCACCGATGTATCAAATGTGGAAACAAGGGGGAGAGGGGCATTTCCTTTCCCAGTCTCCTCCTCAGCAACGAAACTGAGATGGATGGAGCACCCTGAGCGGCAGCTGTGTCTGCTGAGCGGGTTTGGCTAGGCACCGGTTCCAGCCTTCACTGGTAAGGACACAGAAAGAGGTCTTTGTCCTGTTTATTTGCACTGTGGGCTTGAATTAACGTGCATGATTTTGTCTAATGGCCAGTGAGGTTTTGATCTTGAAAAGCTGTGGGGATACTTCTGTGCAAATTTTAGGGCTGCATTTAGCTTATGGGAAAGTGGAAGGGGGAATATATTTGTAATAAGTCCTCACCAACTTTTTTTCAACTACAGGCATATGAATTTGGGGAGGATTCTTACTTTACTTTCAACTGAGTATGCCTGTGCTAGACTAACCAGGTGGAAACTTGGAGAAAACAGCAGAGTTTCCTGTTCCCTGCGTGGTGGGGGGAGACGGGGAGAACAAAACATGACCTCCCAGAGGTGGTGTCGATCGGCGTGAATCAGATGCACGCAAAATACAATTTCCTGTTCCAACAGAAGCAGTGAGTTCAGCGACTGCCCTCTCTGTTGGCTGCAGAAAAAAACATTCTTGAGCTCTTCCGAGTATTTAACCCGTCGTCCAGTTACAGTTGTGAGAAATACAAAAAGCTTAGAGCCCATAAAAGGAGATAATTTGAAGTTAATGGAGGCAGCGCTATGTAGCACATAAATGGAATGCGAGCGGTCGTGTGCTTTACCCTTGTATTCTGCTCTATTAAATTATCCTAATCTGCCAGTTTAATTCCTGTCTGCGCTAAACAAAGCTTCACATGACATAACAGAAAAGCGCTTGTGTGTCTGCCTTGTTGCCTTGGTTCTTTCATAATACTGCAACTTTTCTGTGAGCCCAAGGACAGCGAGATGAGCCCCAGCGTGGGCTGAAAAGCAGCAGATTGAATAGCTAAAAAGATTGAATAGCTAAAAGGATTGAATAGCTAAAACTCAAGGGTTGATTAAAGGGTTGGCCAACATGCCCACCCCTGCTTCTGTTGTTATCCCTGATACATATTAACCTAAACTGGTTAAATACACTACTTGATTTATGAAGCACAAAATTGCTCCAGCTAGTGAAAGCTAACAAAGCCCATGGAGGTAGGATATTTCACCGCTCTGCTTTCTTGTTTTCAGTTAATAAGTTAGGATGTTAGTTACTGAATTTAATATGGAGTGCAATGAGTGAAACTGTCCATCTGAGTACGTCTGGGGCAGGAACAAGAAGATCAAGTGAGTCATGATTGCCCCTATTGTTTAGGGCAGGTGGATTTTACTGTAGAGAATTAACACGTAAAAATCGTATCTTTAAACATTTGAAACAGAGATTGGAGTGGGCACAGCCGTGTCCAGGTGGCTGTGGGCCATGGTATTGGGCATCACTCTGGAGTTTGGAGGCCCTTGGTGCTCTCTCTCCTCCCTCCTCTGTGTTGCTTAACATTAAGCTGCTGGAAGGCGTAGGGCTTCTGTCTGCCCAGAGATAAACTTGTTTTTATTCAGAGGGCTACCATATTTCTGACATCAAAAAATGAGTGGTAAGGGACAGAAGTAAGCCTCTGTTGTGTCCTCTTGTCCCCCGAGTGAGCATCCTGTTGCTGGTATGGGAAGGAGGGTGGCATGTGTGGCTCAGAGGAAGGAGGGGAAGATGACTGGCGATTGTGGTGGTCCCTTAACTCTGCTTTTAGACCTCCTGCTTCAGCTTCAACCCCTCTATTGTTTTCCTGCCTTTGTGCACGCAGGGATGCACTTTATGCAGATCTTTGCAGTCCAGAGATGTCCCTCAAATCTTTCTGTCCCCAAGCCCTCCCACTTGAGAGCTGGCCTTCCTCCTCCTCCTCACCAGCATCCCTCCAGTGCCCCAGCCAGTTCCACCTCTCCCACCTGGCCCCAAATCCCTCACCCCAGCAGGTTCCCTCATCCTAAACTCCCCCAGCTCTCAGCGCACAGGACCAGGGGCTCCTGCTGCTCCATTTCTTCACTTCCACTTGATTTTGAGACTACTTTCTTCCCGTGTCTCCTGTGTGTATCTCCCATCAGCTGCTGTACCAGCTGAGCATCATACCCTTTCCTCCCCCTTCTCCCCAAGGCCAGGTTCATATTTCTAGAGATTTTTGAAAAATAATCTACAATTGCCAGAGATCTTCCTAGGCAGGACCATAACGGGAAAGCAAAGACATAACATATGGAGCAGTAGGTTGTGTTTTAAGTATATATTTTTTAGCCTTGTGCTGGTCCAGCATGACTAATGCATGAAAGACTGATGGTCAGATTCCATCATTGATCTGTTAATTGAAGATGGCTTTTGCCTTAATCTCCTATATTGCAACATGGTTGAGATGTGCGTCATGAAGTGTTTACTGTTGAAGATTACTGATGTTCTTCCAGGCTGCCTTGTGTATGCTCAGTTTTGAAGACTCCGGCACAATCGCTCCACTGTGAATTTTAGAAACATATGTTGAGGAATATATATATCTTTCATTGTCCATGTGTGCAGCTGCTAGCAAAAACTTGGTACTATCTCTTACTTGAGCGAAAAAGAACGTGCTGTACCCATGTATGAGTCATTTATTTTCTATGAGAAATTTTAAATGCTCTATTGCATGACCTTTGTCATCTTTGTGTACTGTGGAAAAATATACCAAGCCAGGAATATCAATGAAAGTCTTCTCAATAACCAAAAACAGGCAAGTAACTTTCCATTGGACCCTTTTTTTCACTAAATGGATCTTCACTGTGGAACAAATGATGATGACTGCCTGAGAATTTACAAGCTAAATAAGCTTTGAGATCATACTGCCTCCTTGACTAACCAGCATTCTCTGATCTTACATCAAAGGAATGGGGCTTTTTTCACTTGGCAAACTGAGAAAGAAGCAAACATGTCTGTTTTTATGTTTTAAAATGAAAGCATTGTTTATTTTATACATTCATCATTTGTTAGTATGTGTAATGCATTAATTGCAAATGGTGGTTGCAGATACGGCCTGTTCGTTTGGTGCAGTACTGCGCAGGGTAAAAAATAGCAAAGAATTTTTTTTTTTAAAAAAAGCATACCTAGGCCTGAAGTGCAGCTAGACCATCTAGGACAAGGTGCATCTCCCAGGTTCCTTCGCCCACATGGTTCAAGTAGCGTTATTACCCAGCAAATTGTGTAATGCAGCAAGCATTTCTCACCCGCCTCCTTCCCCCCGGCATCTTGGATTCTTTTTCATTGAGAGTTAATGTTTGGCTTGATGCTAACCTAACAGCTTACTGCAGCTTGCCCTGTGGAGCCCAGCATGCCTCGTAATAGATTGGATACGCGTCCTTAGAATAAGAGGGGCAATGTGCCCGCTGTCTAGTGATATTTGTGGGGGTGGCAGAGAAATCAGAATGGACAGGCAATAAAATGCTCTTTCATTCACAATATTCATGAAGCTTCATAATGCTGTTTTTGTGAGTATTTTGTGAGTCTGTCTCCTTGTGTTACTTTTTTTTTTTTGGTTTGGTTTTTGTTTTATTTAGTATCCTGTTTATTAACATACATTCTATAAAAATGAGCCCTAACATAAGGATACAGCAATTGCATGATGTAGCATTTGCCTTAAGGAAATGGGAAAGTTAGAACAGCCTGTTAAAACAAAAAAGGATTAAACATCAAGGAAGTATTTTAGGGGTATTTTCTCTTAGGTCTAATTTTCTCCTGTGGGGAGAAACTGGTAGAGATGATGAAAATGGTGATAAACTGTGAATTATGATTGATGATGATTGTAAATTACAGTTTTTGTAATTTCCTAGAAGGAAAGAAGTAGAAAATAGTTGGAAGAATACAGTTGAAGATGATTCTCTTCAGGAGCCCCTGGAATGCTTACGTAAGAGCCTACTGTAAGCAAAAACAAACAATTAAAGACAACATGCGATACCTTTAAGAAAGGGAAGCAGCATAAACAGTTCGACCACAATGGAAACAAACAAACAAACAAAAATGAGAAACAAACAAACAAACAAAAAACCACAGAAGCATAATAAGAAACTAAATGAGGGCTTCAGTGAAGAGATGAGTGAGTTGAAGTTCATTATACACAAAATATCAGTGAGGCCAAATCGCTAAGAATCATTGCTAGTAAGTAACATGGGCATGCAGGGGCAAACTTGGAAAGGTCAGAATGAGATAAAATGAATGAGAGCACTATCAAGAGAAATTGTTAAATGTGCTTGCAAACAGTAAGAGAAAACCACAGGCAAGAAGTTGCCTGTTGGTAATTGGAGAAGAAAACCTCCTGATGAGTGAGGCGTATGTTTTCAGGTGGTTAACCCATCAGCAGGAATCTGAGCTAACTTAGGGAAGGAGCAGGCTAGAAGCTACTTGATTTAGATGGATATTTTAAAATTAATCAACCCTTGTGACTCAGGCTCATGGCAGCACTCCGTCTAGTTTGTTTAAGCTGCACTGCCATGAGACAAAGCCATCTTGCTCCCTCCTGCCCCTTCCCACTCCCAGGAGCTTACTCCCACTCTTGAACTCTGCCCATTCCTCTGCTGCCGTGGGGATTCATCCAGTTACGTGGCAGAGCAAATTAGGGATTTGATCTGGCTCAAAAATTGTGAAGTTTAAAAAATCCTTTGCTATGTTATTTTTTCGAAAATGAGCTTCACCAACCCAGTCTGCTGCATGCTTGTGCTGCTGGCTGGAGGGGATCGGTGGGATGTCTGCTTTTGGTGGCTATGGTGACATCAAGCGTTGGTGGACCTACGGCATTACCTCATGGACCTGAGGCTTAACATAGAGCCTGTAAGAGCTACCAAGGTGTAGTTCTCTCTGAGATGTGAGGAAAGAGAAAAGACGCAGGGCTTGAGGTATATAAAAAGCTGTTGAGTAGTGGGTAAGAAGAAATCTGTCTGTTCTGTAAGTGAGAGGAGGAGTCATTACATTGCCAGGAGAGGGATTCAGGTTGGTCATTAAATGGGCAAGTTTTCAGACAAGGACGAAGAGGAACAGATACAGTTCATCCTTCCTTGAGACAGCAACCTTAAGAGCTTCTTGGGTTTTCTTTTCAGATACTATCTTATTTTTTATTTTGCTTACAGAGGAAACATGGTGCTTAGCTGCTAATGCACAGCAGCAGAAATTCAGCATGTGATATCCTCAGAGAAATTTTATTTTGCTTCAGAGGAACTGAAGGACTGCTGGGCACAATGTCATGTCTTATAGTTGTTCCAAACAGTGCAAACTCAGTTGCAGTGTGTATCAGTGCACACTTGGAAAACTAATCAGACCTATTCGTATGTTATATTCATATGCTTCTTTACTTCCCATCTCATCCTTTGTAGGATGTAAGAGGGAAGTGTGTTTTTTTTTTTTTTTTTTGTTTTTTTTTTTAGTTTAAAGACAGCCTTGTGAGATAGTTTTAAGTAATTTTGGGCAAGATTTTGCATTCAAGCAACAATTTTCTGTCACCTCCAACCCTGCCTGATGTTGCTTAATCTCATTTAGCCTTGTTCTGGAGTAATGATATGCAGGGAAATAGAAAAATGGCTTTGTTAGAGTGGACCTCAAACTGAATGAAAATAAATGTACAAAAGGTTTAGAGAATCCTTAGCTCTCCTTTTAAGGCTGTACACCAGATGTAAAGCCCAGATGCCTGTTCCTCTTGACCCTTAGTTTACTTTTTTTTTTTTTTAATCTTAGCAAAAGAAAAGCACAGACAAAAAAAAGTTTTTAATTAAGAAAAAAACATCAGCAAGGATTTTCTTTCATTGGAGGAACAGGAAGTTTTTAAAAAGTGTTTCACAGACAGGCCTTACCTCTCTTTTAATAGCTAATTTTACCATTCTCCCAGATTCTTCATATTGCCCATAACTGTGACTTCTTAATCACTTTTAAGACTGAAAATGCATGGAGTTAGGAGGAAGTTGTTAAAAATTGCAGTGAGCACAGCTGAATTGGGTGAGGACCTGTTCTGGAATAGAAAGGAGCCTGACAGCACTTTAGAGGTCTGTGGGATTTTAACCATAGTTTTTTTTTCGTAGGTAGATGGATATATTGTTAATGTGCTGGTCAATGTCGAGGAAAAGTCCAGTGTCTTTAAAAAGGTTCTTTCCTCATCCCTCTTGCTTGCCCTCCGATCCTAATGCAGCTTCTCAGTGCTGCTGTTTTTTGTTTTTTGTTCTTTTTTTACACAAAGCATACGTACTGGGGCAGTTAGTCGAGAAGACAGAGCCAATATATTGTTCTCTTAATTTACTTAGCATATGACCTTGCACGTATCTGTGGTTTACATTAAATTACATGAGCCATGGATTTAGTATTTCTGGGCATTTTTTAAGCAAATACTTGTTACAGAGATAATGCTTCCACTACTGGGAAAAGGAAGACCCTATTGTTACAGTGACATGTCTTTGTAATTTGAGATTACTTAGTTCTATTCAGAGCTTAGGCTTTATGTGTGTAATTATAATAGTAAAAAAACAGATCCTTGATACTCTAAAACACAAACAGTTCAGTAGAGGGATACAAGCAATTATTTTATTTTTAGTGGTTTTCCTTATTACTTAGAAGCCCTAAAGTTGAAATGTTACCCTGTTTTCCTCCCTATGTACAATTTACAGAGGTCTGAGGTGCTGATTCATGAAATTAAGTCAGCCTGAGAAGGATTTTGGATGGCAAAATATGTGAGCAGCTGAGGGTTAAGATTGAGTGGCAGCCCTGTGTGTGTCTGCACACCCAGGTTAGAAGAGCCAGGGATGAGCAGGGAGACCTCTTTACAACATGCCCTCTCCTTTTGGTCCACAGTGTTGACCCAGTCTTAATTTTCAGCTGAGTGCTGACCCACTGGGGGGATACAATGTATGTGCAATACATGCTAGGCCTGGGAAGGTGTTTTATTTCATCTGCTGGTCCAGTTAGTCATGGTCAAAGGTTTTTTTTTTTTTTTCCCTGATGACTTCACAGAATTTTCTTGTCACTGAATTTTGTTGGTACCTGTAGTGTACGCATATTTAAAATAAATTTAATAATCTGAATGTGTGTTGCTAGGCTGGCTGCAGAGCTCATCCCAGTTTGTGAAGCAGCTCATGCCAAGCCTACACTCTGAAGCTGCTATGCTAAAGAGCATTAACGAGATCCATGCTGTTTTTTCTTAGGAACACGTTATCTCTTATCTTAGTAAACCATGTAAAATAAACTTTATGGAGAGTGATTTGCTCTGAATACTGTTTCAGTAAATTGGTGATAATACAGCCTGACCATATGTTTGTCTCATGAGTGCAATGGGAGCTTACCTGATTTGTGGTTTTGTGGGAATTCCTTGAAATTAAATATATGTAGTATGAAGATTCACAAAATGAGTGCAAATTTTTGCCTAAAATGAAATCTTCCATCAGCGTGACCTAGCTGGTCAAATGAAATTCCAGCATCATCCTCAATAAAGAGAATACATTAGTACTTATTTTTCTCATTTTGATTCCTAAACTTGTTATTGTAATTCCTTTAGTAATGAAATACAAATATGCCATAATTTGGAAGTGTGCTGCATATCCCTTCTTGATTCGTATAACCTGGTGATGACTGCGGTGTTAGCAGAAGCTGTTCTCAGGCAGCTCTCCTAGAGGCTGGGTTGAAACACTGCATCGGCAAATGGTGACAGACCGTATTTAAGAAAATTTCACAGTGTCATTTGAACCAACGTTGTACTGTGTCAGAGTTTTGCAACATTTCCTGTTTTCAGTGCTTTGTAATTGTAATCTAATCTCTTCTGGTTTGGAGGGGAGATTAAATCATAGCCAGGGACTAATTTTTGAAAATTGAAACTACGTGAATAGTCAGCTGGTTTTGCTTGAAAGTGAAAATATAAAGTGAAATAGAATAGGCTTGTATTTTGAAGTGAAAATATACTGGCAAGTACTCCATAATTCAGTGTAGTCATTTAAAAGCAGTTGTTCAACATACACCTGTAAAATGCTATTTGTTTCTAGGTAAGAGCGAAGACTTTGTAGAAAATCCATTTCTGTAGTAATCCGTTTCTATAATCCACTTCTCTAATACAATAAATACTGCTTTTCTAAATCACTGAAGTACCTTTCAAGAATTCTTAAGCTAGTGCATGTGGCTGGCATTTGTTTTTCTGTAGCCATCTTATTATGGGATATGCACTTAGAGGAGTTATTATAAACAAAATAAGATATTTGATACCTGAATGTCTAACATACTGCCATTTAGAATAAACAGGTAAAATTCAAAATCAAGTCTGATAATCCTTGATTAGAGTCACATGTGACTCTCTTTAAGTATGCATGAAGCTGCTCTTCTGACTTATCCTTACTTTGGTTTATATACCTCATCATGCTACTGTCCAAGGGTGCCTTTTCTCTACTTGATAGGTGTTTGAAATCAGTTTACCAGGTCTTGCAGTGTAAAGGTGGCCGTTCTCAAAGAACAAAATAGTTTTTGCCTGAGGTGGTGCTGTGGTTCAACATCCTGCTCCAGCAAAAGTCTGCCCAGGGAAGGAACTTTTTGGGGCAGTCTCAGGGGCTCCTTCTGCTCTTTATTCCCTCTCGGGCTGAGTCTCAAACCACGCAGGAGTTTATTGCTAATAGGGCATACAGTCCTACTGTAAGAGGGATGAAATTGTACTTAAGTGCAGTGTGCAGAGTGCAGAGCAGTTTCTGTATCTGTTTGCAGCAGCTGCATAAGGTAGGACACTATTTTCTGCCTGGGCTGAAGCTGTTTGAGGTTTCCACTGATGAATCTTCCTCCGCTTTTTTTTTTTTTTTTGACAGGCAGTTTTTCAAATGTGCTTATGAGACAGAACCCTGCAAGACCTCTGCTGTCTGAAACCTTAGGAGTGTGCAGCTAATCCACTGATTTATAAATGCATCTAATAGACGTGATTTGTGCGTTATCATTCATACTGCAAATTACTTTGAGAATGGGAATGCAATCTAAACAGTAAGCTCAAGAATTCCCTGTGCATTATCCAGGTGAACAGCCTTAAATTTGCATTGCTAGACAAGCTCTTCCCACTTCATGTTCATCTCCTTCATGTTCATCTCCGTCCAAGTCCTGTCGTGGCACTCAGTTAAATAGTGTGGATCCACACCCAACTACTAATGATGCTGCATGCCTTTGCAAGGTGTAACAAAAAGGTCATACTACTGTACAGTAAGACATAAAATAATGTCTCCAGGGACTTGTCTGTGAGATGAAAGTCTTCACGCAGGGCAGGCTTAATCAGGGCACACCACAAATTGCCAGGAACAGGGCTGGGGTGTGAGCTGGCTGTGTCTCCGTTGCACACCCAGACCCACAAGGCACAGCATTTGTGTGCTGTGTAGTTCAAGGGGAGGGAGTTTTGTGGAGACCCTCCTTGCCCTGACTGTATGGTATGGATGCCATGAGCAACACTGTGCAGGCTAACCGGCTGCCAAGTCAAACCTTAGATACATGGACACATTAAGGTCAAAGAAGCTAACCTGGGGATTCCTTGGAGAAGAGCAACTTCAACTACTGTCAGACAGTTTGGTTTCCCCCTAAACTTTTCACTGCCAGCAGTACCTTTAGGTCAGCTTTCTACTGCCAGTGGTGTCTTCTGGTCAGAAATAATCAAGAGGTTCCCATTCCTTTGCACGTTTTTGTTAGAGCCTGTTTGAAGTTTGCTTGTGATTCAAGTATTTAAGAAGTTTTGGGGCAGGTTGCACATATATTAGAAGTAGCACTAGAAACAGAAAAGGACAAAAGGATTTACAAGGAGAGAAAAAAATACGTAAGTCAAGGTTCCTTCTGACCTGTACATTAGAATAAACATTTCCATGTGGTATTTGAAGTTAGTCACCATCATTAAGAGGAATGCACATTTATCTGGATAAGAATTAAATATTGCAATACCTTTAATTCTTGTGATTCATTACTCCTCCATAATGATTTAAAAATTCTGGAAAAAGGAGAGAAAACCATTTAGAAGTTTTGCAAAGATGAAAGTCAGATGCTTTCTTCTTTACAAAATGGTGACACATAGCCATCTAAAAGGAAGGAAGGATGTGAAAAATAAGACCAAAGGAAGAAGGTTGCTGTCCTAATGAGTATAACAGAAAATGCTATGGTGCTAATTCCCTAAAGTTTCCATCTTCCCACAGAAGCTATTTTTGTATGGAGTTTTTCCTCCATGGGATGAAATGGTGATTCCATGATCTGGAAAGTGATATGAGTTACTGTTACATCAGGCCTTGATTTGGGAAGCGTAAAGGCATTCATATTTTTAATATGTGTCCATTTCAAGAAGACTATTGCAATACACTTCATGATGACATGCTCCTGAGCTAAAAACAGAAAATAATTTGTTGTTGTTGTTGTTGCACCTGACATTACTGGTTTTACCCAAACAACTCTTAACTTTCACTGTGGTATTTTGGATCTTTTCAGAAAGTCTTCCATTGTGGAGACACGAGATGACTTCAGAACATGCTGGTTTTAAGGGAAAATGTGAAATTTTTCACATGAGAAATGAAACTGCTATGTTAAATGCATACTCATTAGGAATAAATAGCAAAGATGGGAGGCTACAATGGAGGTTAGAGAATTTTATGGTGTTCTTGCTTGATGCATGACCATTCGGAGTGCCTCTTCAGTTCTTAAAGCTCTTTGACTTGGAAAATTATACGAAATCTAATCATATTATTAGGTAAATGGAAGCCCAAATTTCTGCTTCTACACCCAAATATAAATGAGCAACATGATTTTTCAAAATTGTTGGATACTCCAGAGTTTCTGATCATATTGCTGGGTCATGTGGTGGGTGCAGCAGTCTGTCAAAAGAATCTGCTGCAATGATTTGTATCTCTATAGCACTCTGCAATTTCCAAAATTATGAAGCTTATTTTGATTTGTACAGAGGAAATGCTAATATTAACATTATAATGCTATTGCTAAACAAAGCTTTGTTTTTCAGCTTTTTCAGCTTTCCAATAGCGTTTCTCCTGACATTTTTCTTTTTTAAACTTGGGGTCTCTAAGAATTGTACCTCTCCAGCAGTTTTTTCATTCAGCATCTCAAAGCTTGTTAGATGTTCAGAACCCCCCAAAGGCCTTTTGACTCACATAGCTTATTTGGCATCACTGTTGTCTCTTTTTTTGAGGAATTGTGGAAAGGAGTCAGATAATATGGGTGCATATCAAAAGAAACCAGCCATCTCTTCTTTCAGCCTGGGCACATTTTCAGTTTTGCAAACAGTATTCATCCTCATAACCGTTCTGCTGCTGTGTATGGCTTGTAAATCTCTGTGAGGTATGTTTGTTCTGGGAGGTGCTGTGGGATGAGTATGTTTGTGACTACAGATGCTTGGATTTGGAATTCTCTCGAATACTCTCAATTAACAATTAGTTCTGTCAATTCTTTTTAGTTGGAGTTGAACAAAAAGCCAGGTACAATAAAATTGCAGTGTATAAACTTAGCTGTGTCCCCGCAGAGATGTCTGCAGGCTCTGGAATCTGAACGTTTTTCTTCTTCTCCTGGGCAACCCATCACTGTTCTTCATGCCACTGTGTCAACCAGAACTCCTAATCCCACATCTCTGCACTTTTTCCTTCCTTCCTTTCTCCACTACTGGAGTGCTCTGAGTAGTGCCAGTCTATGTTGATGCTCTAGATGTCATGCTGGACAAAGAAATGAGCCAAGGGTTAAAAACCCATGGTTGGGTTTTTTAAGTGGGAGCACTTTCACTCCACACATTTCCTGGGCTTCCAGTTTTCTTCACTGGTGATGATAGAGATGTAAACTCTTCCGTTTTTGATGATTCTGAGAACTACTGCAAGCTTCATAGTTTCATTATTAAAATCCTTTTAAATAAAGTAACTTCTCTTTCTTTCTAGCGCTTTATACAACTTGGATGAAATGTTTTATCTTTATCTTAATAGGGTACTTTTCTAACCCAAATTATTTTACTTGAAGATCAAATAAACTGTTAGAGACAGGGAACAATAAATATTGTAAAAATATAATATAAATAAATACCTCATTTAAAGAGAGCACCAGTGAAATTAAGGGACTAAATCTCTTGTAAAAATTTTGCTTACATTAACTCAGGTTAAAATATGCTTATGATAACTTTATCAAACAGACTGAATCTGCCCTAAAAGCCTGAATTATTTCATATTTGACTTCTTTTTGTTGTTTCAACTTCTGAGTTACATCAGTTAGACAAATGATCCATGAGCAAATCCAAATGGAGTTACCATTATCTGTGTGCAAGAAATGCGAGCTGGGCTCAAAACAACTGTGATTGTATCTTAAAAAGATTGTTTGTTTGTTTAATAATTACCCTCCAGTTGCTTTGAAATTTGTCTATTTTTGATCTTTAGGTTACGGATTTCCAATCTATAAGACAGTCAAGAGGAATGACACTTTTTAATTTAAAAAAAAAATTAGAAGGTTTTCATGAACTCACATAACTGCAGCCTAAGGAAGAGTGCCAAAAACCAAAGGACCCCTGGTAGTCGTGAATATTTGTGACACATCTATAAGGCGCTAGTCACAAATTTAAGGTTATATGTGGGCAGCACTGATGCCCTTTCAGTTAATGAACCACTTTTACTAAGTAGATGTAGTGCTTTTGAGAATGTCAGTTTTCTTTTAACTCTTCGTGCAGTGTAAATATGTTGTTGTTTTTTTTTAAAGTGTTATTTGGATGTGTGGTTTAAAGTGTGGTCTGTTCTAGGGAACGATTTGGGAATACATCTGGCGCATTAAGGATGTTGCCATGAGAATGACATGTTCTGAACTTTGAGTTTTAGTATGACTTTCGCAGATGTGCTGGCATTGAAAGGCGGTCTCGTGATGTGGCTTTGGGTGGTTTTGCTTACATTTATCACTTTTTTTCCTGTTTTTTTTGAGGACACTTGTTACTCAAAATTGTCAATATTTGCATGTCTTGTAGCGGAACTGTTAAGCTGAATGTTTTTTAATTAGTTAATCTAGTCAGAATGTTCTGAAACAGCTAGACTAATTTATAGCTTGTAAACAGCTTTTCTTCTGGCACTGAAATGTCAGTGAAATACTGGAGATCGCAAGGATATATACAGAAGGATGCAAGATCAGGTTTTCACAATTAGAAAATTTTAATTTCTATATCAAAATTACAAACTCTGTGTTTGGCTAGTGCTGCCCATGACATGTCTTCCAGAGTTATTCACGGGCTGGGAAGGCTCTAGCAAAGAGCACTGGGAAACTCGTTTTCAACGTCCATTGGAGTGCCCGGAAATTTGCAAATTATGGCATGAAGCCATGTTGGTAGTACCACAGTGTATGATCATTTTTGACAAACTAGAAGCCTGTCTAAGCTTGCAGTCACATTACAAGTGACTGCTGCAGACAATTCTGCTCTTTGGAAATTAAGTGAATTTGGTCAGGCTATTCTGAAAAAAAAAAAAAGAGGGAACATCATGTCTTACAAACCAATGTTGAAAGGGGTTATGAACAGAAGTCATATAGGTTTAGAAAATGGGAAGTAACTATCAAGTTTGTTCAAGAAGAATTTAGACCAGCTTAACTTTAGAGATGCTTTCAACCTCCTTTCATTGCTACCAATGAAAATGGAAGTATCTTTGTTAGGAAGTGGAAGTCCTTTTCCTCTTGGAAAAGGCATTATGATCAATAATATTTCATTTTAAAGGTAAACTCAGGGGACCTCCATTTTTTTCTAATACAATAGCATGCAGTAGCTCATAAATACATCAGTTTAACAAATTATCTCAGTGCCTGGTGTAACTGAAGTGCTCCAGAAGCCTACATTAGTTTCACACCCCTCACACCAGACTGATGATAGGTCCTCGATGGTTCAGCTGCTGGTTCTGCTTGCATCATCTTGCCCCTCAATTGCGGCACCATTTTTTGGATTGACCCTAGCATGAAGTTACTTCAAGAAGGTAGAATAGACCATTAATAAAATGGGGGAAAAAGTCACTGTATTTAGTCCTCATACAGTTTAGTTTCAGGATGGATTTGATGCATGTCAGTGGCAATGCAAAAGTGGGGCAAGGACTGTAGGAAGGAGAGGACAAACCTGTGGCAGGTCACACCAAGACTGCATTCCATGGCGTTAGCTGTCATAAACCACCTTTCAGTGAGTCGTGGGAGGAATAGCCTTTCTTGTGTACTGCATGTTGCCCTTTGGGTGCCTTGAGCCTCCTACTGGGAGGATATTTTTTTGGAAGAGCTCTGGAATTTATACTCTGCCCTTTTCTGTAGTAACCCATGTTTATTAATTTCATATATATATTTGACAAATAATGAGATCTTTAGTGCTTATTAGTGCATTTACTGGATGGATGAGCTTACTTTCCTGTATTTGTTTTTTAATTCTAAATAATGTGCAAGGCTGTTGAAGCCTATTTGAGTCTGCTTGCTTGTCATTAATAAGTGGAAGAAATCTTATAGCTGAACATGGCTTCTTTTTATTGTTTTTAAATAAACTACTCACAAAATATTTACAGCTCTATGTCAATCTTCATCAGTGTTTGCAGTCCTCCTAACCTTTAATGTGGAATGCAGGTTAGGCAAATGTTTAGTTATACTCAGCTGTAGCTTTTCCATCACTCAGGAAGTTGCCACAGAAAAGAATGGATTGTCAGCTTCTCTTCTATATCACGTTATTTCCGTTTCTGCATTTAAAACTATTTATTTTTATTTTTGTACTCAGTTAGTTCATCATTCTTGTAAACTGTCAGATATTAAACACTTTCCTGGTTGCTCATGAAGTAGGTTTATTTACTGAATGCAGTCAGCAACTGAAGTGGTACAATAAAAATTACGTTGCATGTTTTATAGGAGGAAAATAAATAAATTTTTGTCAACTTCCTGTCTAGGCAACAAAGAAACATAAAAGAAAGAGAGGTCTGACAAGTTTGTTTCCTTTTGCGTCTGACAAATGTTGCACACTAAATATTTCCTGTCTCTATTTTGCTCTATTGTGGTCCTGTTCCAACATTCAAATTTTTACTGAAACTGGATTTCAAATGTGGATTTTGAAAAATGTAATTTCGAGAAAAGTGTGTCTGTTTTTCATTTGGGCCAGACAAGTAAATTGGAGTACACATGGCTAGTACTGATTTTTCCTTGTGGCTAGGTTTTAAAAATGTTGAAAGAATCCCATTGACTAGCCACATTGCTAAAATTGAGTTCAACAGCAGAAAAAGGAAAAAAGTAAGGTCTTTGAAAATTATTCTAGACTAGTTCCTGATTTTGAGACAAAATTCTCTTTAATGTATGCAGTTATTTACAGTCTAGCTGTAGTTATCATGCACCTAGAATTTTGCAATCCAATTGCAAGTGAAAACATTTTCTGGAATTAAGACCTGATTTGTACAGAAAAACTGATGAAAAGATACTGGTGTACTGTGAAGAGAGAAAGCAGTGCATAGTCAATGGTATCCTTAACAGGAGGAAAAGACGGAATTCACTGGCCTGTTAAGGAGCAAAGAAAAAAATACTCCCTATTATGGAGTTTTAGGAGTCCAAACTGAGGTCTGGCTGATGATTTGTTGCAAAAATTATCTATTTAACTGAACTGAAGTTATAACTCTAAGCTTTAGAGAAGATGCACAAGTAGATGTTGATTAGCGGTTTGTTAAAATATTGGAGAAAAATGCATGTAATAAACACCTGGTCCTGCTTGCAGTCCAGAATTTGTGGTAGGATTATAATGCAAATACCCCTAAAATAGATTTCACTTCAGGAAATTCATTATTAGGAAATAATGTTCCAATTTTAAGTCCACCTGCTATAGGTTTTAGAACTGGCTGTCTGCAACAACTGGCTGAAATCTTTCACTGTAGCAATTAAAGGCATCTTTTTATTGTAGCAGTGGTTTTGTTATAGGATGAACCTATTTGGAAGAGCTTTTAGATCTGTGTGGAAAAAAGGTGGGTTTATAAAATGAAACTGTGTGTATATTTTGGCTTGCTGCTAAGCAGACTAAACATGCTGCATGCATTTGAAATCCAGTGTTTGACAAGGATGTTGAACTGCTGTGGTTACTGCTGCTGTTTCCAGAATACCTTTTGGTTCTTAAAAGGTATTAATTGCTCATTAGGGATCTTATGACTCTTTGTTGAGTCTGCCGTCCAGAGTGTGGCTATCACTATCTTACCTATCATTTCTTCACAGTGTTACTGAGGAGATTAGTGAGCTAACCTCCTATCTAGAAGAAAAGAGACTTAATGTGTTTTCTTAATGAAGAAGTCTTCTAGACCGTTCTGATAATTCATGCTATAAAAATTGCATGCAGTCTAGTAGATTTTGATAGCCTTCAAATATTCTAGCAGACTGTCCTCTTTTGATTTTACTCACAAATCGTATATCCTTGCAATATACCATGGAGGTCAGCGGGGATTTCCCTTAAGGCTTTCCTTTTAGAAGCTGTGGAATTTCACAAGTAGGGGCAAATCTTGTTTGCTGCACAGGATGCTGCACCTCTTGTGAAATGGGGCTGTGTGTCGGGGATCTCTCCTCCGTGCAGGTTCAACCACAGTTTCAGGGAGCAACTGCGTGAGTCGTCTGCTCCTGGAGCAGTCTGTCTGCCCTGAGGAACATGCGTAGAGCCCTTACTGGTCCTTGGACATGGAGCAGGGCCATGGACATGTACATGAAGCTAAGTCTTTTCAGGAGTCACACAGAATCAGACTCAGGAGTGGGGAGAGGTAAAGGATAAGAAACTGGTTATAGTGAGTAGAGGACTTAGAAGGAGCAAATAGATGCCATTCATGCAGTGTATGGGACATGGAGGCAGGAGGCCTCCTGGGCAAGGAGTGTGGTTCCCTGGCACCACCTGCACCAGCACATAACCTTCTCTGGTCAAAAGTGGAGTTGCATAAGTGAAAACGCAGTACTCACAGCCCACACAAAGGAAAGCCATGCTCAGGCAGTGGGATTTGTTTAAAATACAGGTCTTTATCTGTACTGGAGTGTAGGTCACCTGGGTTTATCCTTGGGGCCCAGGCCTAGAGGCCTGAGAGTTTTTCTTCCTGGGCTCTTCTCCCATTCTTCAGTGCATATCCCCACCAAGAGGATTTTGCCTCTCTGTTTATTTAGTCTAGGCAACCGGTAGCCAAGGGAGAAGCCCTCCACTCCCCAGTGCTGTACTGTTTTCAAGTTGTTACTTTCAAATCTATTTGTTTATGTTGATGTCCATGTTTATCAGTTAACGGAAGGGAAAGCACCACTCACCAACTCACTGTAAACATTTGCAAAATTGCTCCACTGGCTTCCTGCACATCCTTCCTCCCCCGACATGTCTCCTTGGCCTTGAGGTTTACAGAAAGGCCTGGAGATGGGTTGGGGCGCTGAGGGCGGCATCTCCCCTGCATACCTGCCCTTTCTCCACCATCCCTGATGTGATCGGGCATTGTAGGTGCCAGGAGAGCACTGGTTATAAAAGTGAAAGCCCAGCAATAGCTCTGGACAGACACGTGGCCCAAAGGGAGGTCGCCTTTCCCTCAAGGTAGTGGCTGAGGGAGGAGCACTGCTCACTTTGCATGTCATGGACCACCAGGCACGTTGTGCTGTCCCTGTGCAGGGCCTTCACTGCCCACGTGGATGTGCGAAGACGCACGGGCTCTGAGGGTTTGTTCGTGTCCTGCAAACTACCATGATCAATGAAAACACAAGTGAGGATGCCGGGTGGTTATGAAGGATGCCTTTTCTCCATTGGAGGTGTCCTGCCCCACAGGAGGTTGGCCTGTGGCCGCATGGCTGCAGAGGTGGCAGTTCTGTCCTCCCTGCCAGACTTGTTTGTTTCAGTTAGCAAAATGGGGTATGGGAGCTTCTCATCTGTATCTCCTGGCTCAACTTTGCCTCTTCACAAAGTAGAAGAGTAGGATGGGAATTATAGGCACCGGTTGCCATAACTAAATTAAGAGAGGATCATGCCTTTTGGAATGCGTTCCTGGAAATGCTTTTCACTGAATAGAAGGTAGTCCCAGATTGTACGCTAATTCTCAGCTGCCGATGAAGAACAGTGACTGTTATACCAAAGGATTCACCTACTCTTATGTGCTACTGAAACCTGGAATATTTTTCACTTCTTTGAAAATATAACTAAAAGTGGAGTTCTTAATTAGGAAAAGGGTACAAAAACAACTGGATAGATAGTAGTCCCTTGGTAAATACAGTATTCTCTACTTGCTGGAGGCTAAACAATATCTGGTAGTCTGTGGATTTAGATCTGCTTGTAGATTCACTGATGGAGGGGTTTATATTATAATGATAATGAGATTAGTTAGTATTTGAAAACCAGTTTGAGCTGTGCAGAACAGAGTGGCATAATGTGATATTTTGAAAACTTTACTAAATAAGCAAATACCTTGATTCTTGCCAGAGCTTCCTGTAAAGGATTTTAGTTTGAGGAAACGTTTGCTTTAAATGTCATTTTTGTCCAAATATGGAACAACAGGAATAGCTTTATATTTCCTGTGAACTAACTGGAAGCCCCCAGGACTTGCATCGCTTTGTGAAAATGATGTTCACATCATCAGCAGGAAAGTCGTGTTCACAGAGCAGCTTTCAGGGGACTCCCATGACCCTACCTCCAGGACAGACTGTTGGGGAATTTGGAAAAGAATGTCAGAAATGAGGTCCCTGTGATGAAACATTTCAGATCCAGCAATCTGGGATTCATTTGACTAAGAAGATGTGACTGTTCTTTTATTACAGCTTTTTACTGAAGTACTTCCACCAATGATAATTTAAAAAATAAATATTTTCTGAAATAATTGTATTAAGCATTAAAAAAAAAAGAGACAATATTCTTTTGAGTGGCCAAAATACACTGGAGATCTCTGATAAGGATCTGTGGTCTGTCTGCAGTTTTTGTGTGAACATCCTGTAGGATTCTGGTAACACTAAAAACAACAACAAAAAAACAAATACAGCCTCTGGCCAAACAGAAGAAAAACCTGCCAAAACCTACAAACAGCCCCTCATGTCCCAAAAGCCATAAAGAATTTATTTCCAACTATATTATATAGAGATTTATTTGTAGAGAACCAGTTTTCTGAAACTTGTACAAAGATTTTAAATAAAACCAAAGTTTAATTGTTGTAAATAGTTCAAATTTCATTGTCCACGATGATACTTCAGACAGTATATTGTCATTTCTTTCAGTTATATGCCAGTTAGGGTGAGACTTGCTTAAAGTTTCCATCAGATTAAAAGTGGTACTTGCCTGATACATTGACATACTAGTAACTGCAGTGCCACAGTTTTCCACTGTGTAGGATTGTTACAGGACATTTCTCATCTAGTCTAAAGCTATCCCTAGAAGATGTGTTAGGAGAACAACTCTGCATTAACAGAGAATGAGTGGGACCACTTCTCCTTCTTTCTGTCCTACCCATGTACATCAACATACATCCAAGGGAGATCTTCAGCAGAATGAGTATTTTAATTCTTCTTATGCATGCAAGGTTTAATGAGTCTATGGAAACTGGGTTGCACTTATTTCTGTTGCTTAAGCCTAGGCATCTAGCACCAAGTGAGACATTTATCAGACATGGCAGATATTACCTGGGACTTAGGGGAGAGCTGTTGCCACCTGGCCTGGCAGCTGGAGGCAGGTGGGATATCACAGGACATCTTGAATGGCACTGTTCTGCTGTCCTCTGTGAATACCGAATCTACAGAAAATAGAAATGACACAACCAAAGATTTTAAATAGCTGCTACATGACAGAAGCTTTCAGTTACTGCTGACTAGAGCTGAACTTAATTTGGAGACCTAGAGGTTGAAAGCTGTAAAACCAATAAGCCATCCCTTGGTTCAAGGAATTCCCAGAACAGTCATAATAGTAGTCTGCCCATGATTTGCTGGGAAACAAAAATGGACATGAAGATAAGTTGCCAAGTTTTGTTTTGTCTTGTTTTTAATGGGAAAAAAAAAAAAAAGGACTTTGGAGAGAAGGAAAGAGAAGGAAAGACTGGACATTATAAATATTATAACATTATAAAATCATAAAATATCCCCTTTTCTCTATCATTTATCTATCCAGTGATAATCTGAAATGGGTGGCTATACAAGTGAAATGAGAGCTGTACTCTCATGGGAGTACATGAAGGCATGGCAAGTGTTCCTCTTCCTGAACCAATTTGTGGGTTGAAGTTCATCTGTCAATCCAGGACAGTTGACTTCCTATTAACTCCTGAAAGAGGCAGTTTTCCCACTGTTTAGACATTTGATCAAGGCCAGTCTTCTAGCACAGACATCACCAAAAAGCAGTTACCCCTGTCCCAGCAGAACATATAGGAATAACTGAGTGAGTGACTGCACCAAGTCACTCTTCTCTCTCTTAACACTTCTGATGAAGCTTGAACTGCTAAATCCCGTGTGTGAACCTTCCTCTGCTTGCCCACAGTACTTTTCTAATGCTTGTGCCAAGGTTTCCATTGATGAAATGTACTTAGAATAAGTAAGCAAACAGATACCATGCTAATTATCAGTTAAAGCTAATTGTCATCAAAGTAATATATTTTATAATTAACTTCAAGCTAGCCTTACTAGTTGATTCATTCTGAAGTGACATTTTCTGTTCAGATGCTACAGTTAAACTGACTGTTTTTCTGATGACAAAAGAGGATACACCCCAATCTACATTGCAACAATTGCTCCATTTCAAATGCTAACGAAAGAAAAGTATAACCTTTAAAAATGAAAAGCTGGTAGATTTTGATCAGGAATGGGTGAGTTTGCCAGCAAGTCGGTGATTTGATGAAAAATAAGACTTTAGAATTGGTGAAATAAAAAATGTAAACCATATTCAAGGAATAAAATAGTAAAAGAAATTATTAAGAATAACAAATTGTTCAAAAAAATCAGAGACTTTTTGAGAAATGCTTTAATAGTGCACTTTGACTTGTTTGATTTTTCATAATTTGCTAAGAGCAAAGAAAATACACCTGGACTCACAAAGGAGTTGCCTTTTCATGATGGCTATTTCCTTGAATTTTAAAGATGCCCTTGTTCAATGTAGTCAGGGGGTTTTGAATCCATTCTGGCTCATGGATCAGTACCTGCTTGACAGCCTGCACTTGGGTTATCTACTCTCACACTGTTGTAGTGTGATTCCATACCCAACTGTTGTGGAGGCAGAATGAAAGCAGGTGAAAATGCCTTTCTACTCCAATGCTTTGCACTATCATTAAGGAAGGACGATGCTCAGGTTCCCATCTCTGATCTAGTAAGATTTCAGTGTGCTGTGTGAAATTAAATTATTTCATTGGGAGAAAGGGGGGTCTTGCCTTTGAAATGCTCCATAGCACATCACGTTTCTTGTTCTTCTGAGAGAAATGAACTCCGTCCCTCTGAGGCTGGAGATAATGTATAGTACAACAATTTTTAAGTCTGGGTCAAACACTTCACGCAAAGCTCTGTTTTGAGAGAGACTCAAAGGAGAGTGACTTTGAGGTATGGTAGCTTGTTTGTTTGTTTGTTGTTTTTTTCTTAATTATGGCAAAAAAGAATTATGTTCTTATACTGAGCAGTTGGTTTGCTTTGTGAAAATCCTAGGAAAAAATGTAGGCAGGAAAAAATTCATTTTCTTTCACATACTTCCTATCAACCAGGATATCAATACATAAATGAACCTTACAAAAGTAATATTTTACAATGTACTTGTAGCTAATACATATGTCAATACTAATCCATACCTTATCACCGTATTCTAAACAGAACTGGAAGTTCATAAGTCAGTCATTTAGGTCTTTTTTAATAGATTAAATTGGTTGTTTCTCGCAAATAATTTTTATCCTTTTTGTATAAATACAGTATGGTCAGATATAGAAACAATGAAGCTTTTCATCCTGTTATTTATTTCAGAAAAAAAAAGGAGGGGAGGAGGGGTTTTTACTCTTCAAGTGTAGCCATCTGTTTCCATAATCTAAAATAAATCTAACATTACAGGGGCAAATAAGACAGTCTTTCTTTTCTTGCTATCCTTTTTGTTCTAGCTAGATGTAAATCAGAAGTTGTAGCAATGTGATTTTTTTTTGAAGTTGTTAATGGACTGCAAAATCAGTTAAGAAAAATATTTTAACTGAGTGTTGCAGTTAACTGATTAGTAGTGATTTCCTCTGATGATATTTTACACACAAATGAGCAGTTCAGCTAATTCAGCGCAGTTCTATCCAAAGAGTAAACATGGGAATAGTAATGCAGCTAGGGAGCTATTTTGACATTCTGAAGAGAAGAAAATATGTGAGGAATTTGAGATAAGTATCCTGCAATTGGCATCACCTCCCTGTTCCCGTATTTGGTGGGATGTGAAACTGAAGACATCTATTGAATCAGTTCTTTTGTCAGCTGCATGAGTTGTACATATGTGTGCGCAGGTAGAAGTGCCGTCTTTGCTAGGTAGAGAGAAATCTCTGCCGTGATTAGGTTAGCGCAGGGGAGGAAGGAGAGGTAGAGTGTGGAGGCAGGAGATTGAGCTGTCACTTGAAGCTGTCACTGTCACAGAAACATCCCACTGACATAACAAAAATTGGTGTTTGAACTGGGAATTGGTGCTAGGATTCAGTCCAAATTGGGATTTGAACTAAAGCAAAGCAGACTGAGAAATCTTTACTGTTCTCATCAGAAAACATGATCAGTTTAATGTCTGAACACAAAATGACATTTTATAATGAATAAATTATGAGGTGAAATAAGTATTTTTACTTACTTTACTTGAAGCATTTCAGCTATGAATTAGAAACGGTGAATAGTCACAGAATTTTAACATCTGCCTCATCGGTCACCTGTTCACAAGGTTTTCAATCACTGGCAAGACATTGCATTTTGGTGTAGGGGAAGTGACTATGTGCCCTGGAATGAGATTTTCAACACAAATAACGTTGAGTAAACAGTGAGAAATAGATCAGATATCTGCCTTATAGCTGTGGTGTACAATACAAGACTGGAACTAGACTGAGGCCTACGCAATCGGCCTGTGCCTGCAGGAAGCTCGGCAACTGAAACTCAACCGATGCTGGGCTGATATTGTGGGATGGGAAACTGCATTCTGGCTTGAAAAATGCACTTCTGTGAGAGAGATGAGTGTCCAGGAACCAGCTCTGCCTTTGTGCTCTTTGGGTGCTCTCTGCAGCCTCCAGACACAGGGCATTTCCAAATATGGCTGCCGTCTCCCTCGTAGGCTGCTACTCTGGCTGTTTGTATTGTTCCTGTACGTGTTCCAAGCAATAGTCCTCGACTGCCAGGAAAGTAGCTGGACGGGGAAAAATAGAGCAAAATGTGAAAGCCTGTAGTCTGACAGATGTGTTAGAAACTGAATTGCAGGGCAGAGTTTCTTCCATCCACTGCAGGAAATTTCAGCAGTGCCACTCTCAGGGCTGAGCACCCCTGAGGCCTGAGTAGGCAGGAGCTGGGCTGGGTGCTTTTAGGGCTTTCCTTTAGCATGATGGTAAACAAATCTCTCTCCTTTAGGCGAATATTCGGTCTGCATGAAGCACGTTCCCACACATGATGTTAAAGGAGCATAATCTTTTTTGTAGTTTTATACTGATTTGCTAGTGCGATTCACTAAGCTTATCAGTTGCAGACAGTCTGGGAGGAAGAAACAGAACGGAAATGCTTGTCAAAAAATAAAGCAATTTGTACTGCTAAAATGAGCTTCTGCTTCTGGGCTAACTGGTATTTTGTGGGAGGAGTAATAAGAATGAATGCCACCAAATGTTATCTAACAGGCTGGCCTGAGCTGCAAGGGAGCTGTGGCTGTTTGAAACCTGCTCGCTGGCCATGCAGAGTAGGTGAGGTATCACGGTGCATCTGGCAAAGATCTTTTGGTCAGTCTAATTAACTCCTACACAAGGGATAAAGACCCTTCCTTTTCAGTGCCTCCCCCCCTACACATTACACTTCCTGCACAGCGCTATTCCTTCTCTGTTTTTTTCACTTGGAGGACAACAGCGATTGCTCCAAGCTCCATGCAGTTCCTGGAGAAGACACTGTTTCAAAGAGGATGCCTAGGAGGTAGGACAAAAATATTTTTCCCATCTGTAGCCATGTGTGGTGGGAAATCACAAACCGGATTCTTCATATTAGACTGGTTTAAAATCAGAACAATTTCAAGTAAAAGTAATCATTTATGTAGTTTCAGCTCACTTACCTTGAGATGATTATCATTTTTCCTTCAGGATGAAGTTTCCCATTTAGGACTTGATTGTGTAAGGTTCATAAGTCATTCCTAAATGAGCTCCAGAAATGCAGATCTCCATGTTCACTGTTCAGAAGATACTCAGCTAAATTACAATACTTTCTGAGGAACGAGAAGATATTATAATTCTCCATCCCTGTAGCCCTCTGTATCCTTTAGCCCTCTGATCGTCTGTGTGTGTGCACTTTGCTCTCCATTTTTACCCTTGTTGTCATATGTAGCCCATACTTGCTTATTTCAGTCTCTCCTGCTTGGTCCTCCAAGGTGTGATTCATTGACATCGAAAGCAAACATCCAAAATAGGTGAGATGAATCCCGGCCCAGAAATGCCTTTTTCTTACTGTCAAATAAAGGGAGACTGCAGTGAATTAGTATAGATGTTTGTAAGCACAGTAGGTCAAATTAACACAAATCCTGATTCCTGTACCTGCTGTAACCATATTGTTCTCCCAGTTTCCCACCTCATTACTTAAATGCCCCTTTGACCTCCTTAAACTGACCTTTGATCCATAAGCTTTTTCCAGTCTGTTCCTCCCATCTTCCCAGATGACCAGGAGGAAAAAGTTCATACATCTTCCTAGCATATGCAGAATCTTATCACATCCTTTAGATTCAAAAATAGGTGTTAGTAGCTGCAGATAATGTTACCCAGTAGAGGCTGTCATTGTTGGCCAATCTTCCATCTGTTTATAAAGGTTACAGTCAGTAACAGTAGGAGATGATGCTACTGTAAAATAAACACAGAGTTTTGGAGCACAGGTGGCCTGCTCTGGCGTAGTAGGTTACAGCACTTGACTGCAAATGGGACGTTATGCAGCTGTGCCTCCTGATGCTCTGTACCTTCTTTGCCTTATGTTATTCTAAACTGAGGCTTAAGAAACAGGAAAAATGGAATATAATGGAGTCATTTTTGGGAGCACAAAAGGAGACCTGAAAGCACAAATCCATTCTTCTGGCCATGCCAGATTTAAGAACAAAACCCAACTGAAAATAAATAGCAACATACCTTTTTCTAAAATGGTGCATGTTAAATAACAGGCTGAAGGAAATATGAGGGGATTAACTTGAAAACAGATGTTTATAATGATACAATGACGTATTTTAATTACATTCCCAGATGCAATTAAAACAGACTTCTTCTGAATTTAAGGGATGTGTTGATAAAACTGATAACATTCTACATGATGTTGAAGGAGGAAGTATGAGCTGCAGGCATGCGTCCTCCAGCTGTGATCTCATCAGGTCTGAAAAACTAAGAGAGGTCGTACAGGGTCACTTCTTGAAATGGGAGGCCCAATGTTTTTCTGGGCAAAACCATGTACTGAAAGAAGTGAAGTTGATTATTCAGAGAGTGGCACTTCTCCCTCCTGGTCAGTGCTGAGTTGGCGTTGTAGCATGTGTTGGCATTGTTTTCAGATCCAGTTGTCTTTTTACAGTATAATGTAAGAGAAAAATAGGAATATTTTAGCTTTATATGAATGTGGAGAAAGCTTAACATCAAACAACAAACTCAGCGGATCTACATATATATATATAAAAAAAGATAGCATTAAAAGCAACAAATGCTTCAGGAACTGATATTTTAGTTTTATTGGACAGCCTTTGGTAATTTTATTTTAAGCATTAAAGCCCAAGTTCTCTTTGGTGCTTTGCTTTAAAAGTAAATGTACTTAAAAAGTAAGTGTTACTGTATTATCAAACTTTCCTGAGTGAGAATGTTTATTGGTCTCTTTCCAGATTTAGAACGGTTTGGGTGCATTTGCTCTGACTTCCCAGCAGCACTGAGGTCCCTGTAGCTTCTGTGTTCTGTAGGCATGAAGGCATGGACGCTCAGCATCCTTGCTGAGAGAGTATTCTGGAGAGACGCTGCCCCTGACTGCTTCCAGTTAACGGCTGACTAGGGCTAATGAAGTATCTCACATGCATTAGTGGAATATTCAGGGATATAAATTTTTGCTTATTTACCTCCTAGTTTGTTTCTGAGGGGCACGACGACTATCAGAGTGACAGACTGCCTGAGTTACTCACCAGCTGCTTCATGACTATGAGGAGGAGAAGTAGGGAGTAGTCCAGATGTACTTGAGAGTGCAGGAGTACTTCGGTAACACAGAGCAACCATAAGCTTTCGCTTGTGCATCAGTTAATCTGACTTCTCTCATCTGTTACCAACTTTCATGTTTTGCAAAAATATGAGCGTCTCTTCATGATTATGTGATAGAAATCTCAACCATTTAATTACTATTGACTCAGTACAAACAAACAGACTTCCAAATCTCTCAAGTCTCCATCTCGTGGCTTATGTGAACAAAAGCATGAAAGCTTTTAGTAGCATTTATTGTCATTGAGCTCCCATCCTCAAGCACCTAAAGCAGGATTCTCTCTCCCTCACTTGTGAGGGAAGTTACACTTTGGAGTATTTCATGTGTTGAGATCAGCTGTTGGGACTAGCAAAGCCAGCTGCACAGTGCACCTCCCTTCCCTCCTGAGATGAAGACCCCCCTCTCCCAAATTCTCCTGTCCACCTGCCCTCCAGAATTTCACTTTACAGAATCCAGATAGATTTGGGAATCTGTCAACATTTATGCTGAAGTACTGACATTTTCTGGAGGTAGAAGTTGACTGCATTTTGACTTTAGTTTATGTAGTATAGAAGCCCCATAAGGAAATGCTGTACTGAGAAAACGAAATCTTTCAGAAAAAGAATCTCTGCAGTATTGACTGGAAAGTAATTCAGACTGGCTATGTCTTTCTTTACTCATATTTTGCATACATTCTTCTGCTGCAGTGAATGTGCTTTTACTAAATGGAAGATTTCCCATCATAATGACAATTACAGTTTGACATTACAGAAAGCAAGAAAGGAGAAGATCATATGAAATGTAGAGTAGATGTAAGAAAGGACCAGAACCCTGGACATAGTCATTGCCAGTCCAGTAAACATTAACAATTGTCTCCTTATCTAACGTTTAAGATTAGGAGCAGTTTACCCTATTGAAGGCTGTGGTTTGGCTTGATTTTGTGAAGTATGTGCAGATGTGCTTGTTTAGATAGTGTACCGTGGTAATTATACCAGTATTTTAATTTCCTGTAAAAACTTTTTTTTTTTTTCATATCTGAAGACTGCAAATCACTGATAAAAAAATTGAGTAAATCAATATCAAGATCTCAGAGTAAAGACCCAAAGGGTATAGACAATATTTTGCATCTTCAAAAAAGAATCAAAGGTCTTCTGTTTTCTTCCGTAACTGTAGGAGATAAGTCATGAAATGCAGTTTCTCCATTCCTTTCTCCTCAAAGCAATGACATGTATTTATAGAGATTAAGTATGCGTGCAGCCATTTATTAACGAACTGGTACTAAAGGGTCGCTTCTGAGAAAGGATTGATTTTGTTTAAAAAAAATCTGTTGGGCTTTGAATGTATAAATGTAGAATCCTAGAGGCAAGTTCACAAGTTGTTTTGAATTGAGACTTTCATATTGCTAGATGGAGAATATGCATGTGTTCTGGAATAATGATTTATGTTGAAAATGCTGGGCCCAAAATACAGTGATTTAAAAGCAATACAGCATTTAATTAATGGGTAAAAACTACAGCTTTTTTTTTTTGTTTTTCAAAATCGTCTTGTGACTGTGACAGAGAGTGTACATCTGTATAAAGATAGCAAAGTACTGCATTGGGCTTAAGTGGACATTCCCTGTGCTGACCACCCTGCTGATATCCCTGACTCGTTGCTGTATTTTTTGACTGTCACACAGTTCAGACAATTAATCTTCTATTTCTGTTTTATTTTCAGGGTTGTTCCGGTTGTGGAAAATGTGACTGCAGTGGAGTAAAAGGGCAAAAGGTGAGTATGTCAGCTGTCTCTGCTTCATTATCTCTCTTACTTAAACTACACAGTGTATAATCTACTGGTCAGCCGTGGGTTTCCCTGGGCATTTGTATCGCCATAGAACATTGTCAGGACCAGGCCCTTTAAGCAGGGTTTCCAAAATGCTGCCACCTCAGTGTCTGCAGTGGCAGGGGGCTGGAGGGCTGGGGTGGGAAATAGCCTAATGCCATCACTGTGGGGTGAAGCCCCCAGCCTGGTGCTTAGCCGTGCCCTCTCTCTGTCCCAGCTGAGCGTGATGCTGACCCGTCAGCCTCACCTTTCTCATGCCTCACCTTTCCCATGCCTCACCTCCAGACTTTTCAGTGGGTAGTTCAGATCCTGGTTTGACATCCTTGACCACCTTTGGGAGTGAGGTGAACATCTCCATTCAGAAATGGTCCCCTCAGTGCTTTCCAGGAAGGCTGTGGTGCATCATAAGCAACATACCCTGACCAGGGGTCAGATAACCCCAGAGGCAATGACCTACAGTAGGAAGAAGGAGGTTGCTAATAAACTCAGATACAGCAAAATGTTTCAGATCAAGGAAAAAAAAAATCTTTTTTTTTTTTTTTTTTTTACGGAACCTTGCAAATCTGTTCATTCAGCTGTGCAAGCTATTTCCGTGTATGAAACAAAAAAGAGATATTAAAGGCTTCTTTTGAAGCAAATAGCAGTGAAGAAAAAATAGTGTACTTAAACATTCCATGAATTCCCTCTGCAAATTACCTACTTCTGTAAATATTGTAGACACTCAATCACTCTCCTTATCTCTTTCAATTTTGCTGTAGAGATTTTAATCTGCACTATCTTTGGTTGCGCATGCACATGTACTGTATATCTACCATTACAAATGAGTGTAAACCAATGGTTTTATCATCCTGTGATTGCAGTGGGTACATTTTTCAAGGTAAGTTGTTTAGGTCACCCAAAGGAGTATTTAGAAAAGTGTTTTTTTCTTTAATTGTTTGCTTTTTTAATATATAAATATACATCCAGTTTTCTACATTGTCTCATATGCAATAGCTACGTATTTACAGATGAGGATTTTAAGAATGTTTGTTGGTGGCTTTTCTTTGGTTTTCTCCAGAACAGAGGAACGTAAGTGGCTTAATTAGAGACTAAAGCAGAGATAATTTTATTTGTAGCAGAACATAGATTAATTTCTGAGAAACATGAAAAGTGTCAAGTTCCAAAACATCTTTAAGATGAAGTCTCCTTTTTTTAATGACCAATTATTATCTGTTTAATAAAAGTCAGCCATCTATTAAAAACTAATAAGGCAAAAATTAGTTAAGGGTCTGGAACTCTGAATTTGTTCCTTGATATCTTGATCTTATTTTTCAGTTACAAGTACAAATGAATTGTTGTAGAACAAGATAGATATTATATTACAACTCTCTTGCTGAAAGTCATTAGTTTGCAGTTCATAGAGTATGCCAGCGTCTTGTAACTAGATCATTTTAAAAAATGATAGTTTGGGGAAAGAAAATGTTGTAAAACTTACACTTCATTTATTTCTGTCTGTGTTCTGTGGGAACAAAAATGTTGGTTTTGCACAGAGTTACATTGTTTAAAGGTAGATTGTTAAAGGACGTTGTTTATCACTCCAATTTTACCAATAAAAAAGCCAGATGGTTCGTACCAATTAGTACAAGACCTGAGAAAAGTTAATGAGATAACACGAAAGCACCACCCTATGGTTCCTAACCCTTATACCCTGATGAGTTAAATCCCTTATGAGCACAAATGGTTCAGTGTTATAGATTTAAAGGATGCCTTTTGGCATCCCACTGGATCCTGAAAGTCGGGATATTTTTGCATTTGAATGGGAAGACCCAGAAACAGGCTGTAAACAGCAATATAGATGGACTGTTTTGCCTTAGGGATTCAGTGAATCCCCTAGTTTGGGCAAGAATTGGAAAAGATTTTCGAAACATTTCAGATTCCAGAAGGGGTGATGTTGTTACAGTATGTAGATGATTTATTGATATCTGGTGTAGAAAAATCAGAAGTAAAAGAAGCACAAACAAACTCCTGAATTTTTTAGGAGAACACAGGCTAAGGGTATCTAAAGATAAATTACAATATGTAGAAAAAGAGGTTAGGTATTTGGGACATTTAGTCTCTGAGGGCAGACAGAATAAACCCTGGAAGGATTCATGGAATTGTGCAACTTCCTCTCCCCAGAACAAAGAAGGAATTGAGAAAATTTTTAGGTTTAATAGGATAGTGCAGACTGTGGATAGAGGCGTATGTGCAGAAAACAAAGAAATTATATCTCAAATTATTGGACGAAGAACCCAATATACTGAACTGGACTAAAGAGGAAAAAGAAGTAGTGGAAAAATTAAAAAAAAAGGTCTTATTACGGCGCCAGTCTTAGCTCTTCCTGCCCTAAAGAAATCATTTTATCTTTTTATAACTGGAAGTGAGGGTGCTGCTTTGGGGGTCTTAACCCAAGAATGGGGAGATAAGAGGAAACCTGTAGCGTATTTGCCTAAATGATTAGACCCCGTGTCCCGGGGATGGTCAGAATGCATTCAGGCAGTAGCAGCAACTGCCTTATTAGCAGAAGAAAGGAGGAAATTGACCTTTGGAGGACAATTGATTGTTGTTACCCCTCACCAAGTGAAGACTGTTCTCACTCAGAAAGCAGGAAGGTGGCTGACAGACTTCAGAATACTAAAATATGAAGCTATTCTAATTGAAAAGGATGATTTAACTATAACTACAGAACCTGTTTTGAATCCTGCCTCCTTCTTGTCAAAGGGAATTGAAGATTGAATGAATATGGAAAATAACTGCTTAGATCTAATAAATTACCAGACAAAGATAAGATTAGATTTACAAGAGGTGCCCTTAGAGGAAGGGGAAATATTGCTTATAGAAGGATCTTCTAGGGTGGTACAAGGGAGGCGATGTAATGGTTATGCCATCATTGAAGGAACAGATGGGAATGTTGAAGAAATGGGAAAACTGCCCAGTAATTGGTCAACTCGATCTTGTGAATTATATGCATTAAATGAGGCATTAAAGTTATTAAAAGGGAAACAGAACTATATGTACTGACTCACGATATGCATATGGGGTGGTACATACATCTGGAAAAAATTGGGAAGAAAGGGGCTTAGTAAACAGCAAGGGAAAGGAATTGGTCCATGAAGAATTAATTAGACAGATTTTGGAAAATCTGTTACTACCAGAAGAGATTGCTGTGGTGCACGTGAAAGGACATCAAAAAGGAAACTCCCTAGTTGAATGGGGAAACAGAATTGCAGATGAAAAGGCTAAAGAATCAGCTTTGCAATTACAAGTAGAAGCGAAGCTGCTTCTTGTACCTGAAATAAAACCTCCACCTGAAAAGCAAATATTCAGTGAAAAAGAGATAGAAGCCTTCAGGGAGTTAGGAGCGAAAGAGTCTGAAGGACAGTGGATTCTCCCTGATGGGAGAGAAATGGTAAATAAACAAATAATGAGGGGAATTTTAGCTGTTCTACATCAAGGAAGCTACTGGGGAGTCCAGGCAATGTGTGACACTGTATTAAGAAAATATATATGTGTAGGCATGTATACAGTAGCTAAGCAGATGTGTAATAGTTGCATAACATGCCAATGAGTGAATAAGAAGGCTCTGCGGAAACAACCTTTGGGTGGACGGGAGCCAGGACTTCGACCTTTTCAGAGTATCCAAGTAGATTTTAACTGAATTACCCAAAGTAGGCAGATTTAAGTACTTGCTAGTATTAAGTGACCATTTGTCAGGATGGGTAGAAGCTTTTCCCTCAGTATGAGCAACAGCTAGTGTGGTGATAAACGTAATCCTGGAACAAATAATCCCTAGATATGGGGTTGTTGAAAATATAGACTCAGATCAAGGAAGTCATTTTACTTCATATATTTTACAAGGATTAATGAGAAACTTAGGAATGAAATGGGAGTTTCATACTCCATGGCATCCTTCCTCCTCGGGGAAAGTGGAACGAATGAAACAGACATTAAAGAAACACCTGTCAAAACTGGTTTTAGAGACTAAGCTTCCCTGGACAAAACGTTTACCTTTAGCACTTCTCATAATTCGAACTGCTTCTAGAAAAGGTGTAGGAGTTTCACCATATGAGATGTTGTTTGGACTACCGTACCTGGGTAGAAGCGGTGAGATACCTACTTTTGAAACTAAAGATATTTTTGTTAAAAACTATATACTTGGATTATTTTCTTCCTTGGCATCTCTCAGGATTCGTGGACTGTTGGCTCAAACCCCACCTTGTACATTCCTTGTACATTCATTCCATGCAGGAGATTGGGTCCTGATACGTATCTGGAGAGAATCAAAACTCCGGCCTGAATGGGAAGGACCTTTCCAAGTACTACTAACCACTGAAACAGCCATAAGAACTGCAGAAAAAGGTTGGACTCACTATACTCGAGTGAAAGCATCCGTCGACCCTAGTACCTGGGAAGTTGTTCCTACAGAAGACTTGTTGGAAGTTAAAATCGAAAAGAAAAATCTCATAATAGACTCTGAGCAAGATAAAAGCTTACAATTGTAAACTAACCTTTTTATTTTCACAGGTAACTAATAAATGTGACTTGTGATTGGGAAAAAGGACTGGCCTATACAGAATTGGAGTGCCTCCAAGGGGTTTTTATTCTAGTAACAGTGTGCATCTTATTCTTTATATTGATAATTATTTGGAAACCTAAGGTTTAAAAATAATGACAGGGAGAGGTCAATTATTAATTTTAATTCTGGTGATTGTATGCTTCAAAGAAGGCCTTGGCCAACTGGCAACATGGAAAAAGGATGACCAGATAATAGGAGCAGCAGGATACCCTGTCAAGATGTGGGTGAATGTGACAAAGAATGAAATACCACAAACCATCACATTTGATGCTTGTGAGGTGTTAGCTTGTGGAGATTTAAGTGCCCAACGACAGTTAAGCAGCGAAAACAAGTATCTCTGTCCTGAATCTAAGACTAGTGGGTTGTATAAAGGACCCCCTTGCCCAGGATGGAGTAATGTATGGTGGACAACCGCTTATAAAGGATGGGAGCGCGAGCGACCAGGAGCGCGGCGAACAGGGCCGGCAAACAGGGGGTGACACGGCAGTTAGCGAGGCAGTGAGCGCGGGCAGGAAGGGCGGGGACCCATCGTCGCTCTGTTGCAGCTACCTCTCCCTTCCGTGCTTGTAACCTGCTTGCGTAGAACCTGACCATGGTATCAACCAGGCAGAAAACCGTGGCCTCCGCATCTCGTGCGGCATCTCCAGCCACGGTCACCACGGTGGCTACTCAGACGGAGGGATCCGGGAAAAACGCAGCCGTCCAGGTCCTGGGCTGCAGAGTGTGCCCCAGCCTTCTGTCGGTCTCCGACAGCAGTGGTGGGTATGCCTGTGGGAGGTGTGCCCAGGTTGAAGAACTGCTCAGCCAGGTAGCAGTGCTCCGGGAGGAGGTGAACAGGCTCAGAAGCATCAGGGAATCGGAGATGGAAATTGACTGGTGGAGGTGCACTCTACCCTCTCTGAGGCAGGCTCACGAACCTGCCACAGCACAGGCGTCTCCTGTTATGCAGAAAACGGAGGTTCCCTCCTCCTGCCAGGCAGCGGAAGGAGACCTAGATCAAGGGGGGGAATGGAGGCAGGTGCCTATTCGGGGTGGTAGGCGAGCCCTCTCTCTGCCCACCTCACCTTCTCATCTACCCTTAAATAATCGATATGAAGGACTAGAACAAGACAATCTGAATGACAAAGTAGATAAAAACCCGTCCCAGCTGGAGGGGGCGCCTAAGACAAGGCGACCTACACATCGCATTGCCACATCATCCTTCAAAAAAGAAGGGCTATTGTTATGGGGGGCTCCCTTCTGAAAGGGACAGAGAGACCGATATGCCGACCGGACCCAACCCGCAGAGAAGTCTGTTGCCTCCCTGGGGCTCGGGTGAGAGACTTCGCCAAGAAAGTCCAGCGCCTGGTACGGCCCACTGACTACTACCCGCTACTGGTCTTTCAGGCTGGTAGCGATGAAGTAGCAACGAGAAGTCCGAAGGCGATCAAAAGAGACTTTAGGGATTTGGGGCGACTACTTAGAGGATCAGGGGCGCAGGTTGTGTTTGCCTCTGTCCTTCCGATAGGGGGGATCGAAGCTGAAAGGCGTGCTGTTCACATAAACTCGTGGCTTCGAGACTGGTGTGACCGGCAGAACTTTGGGTTCTTTGATCACGGGAAGGTCTATGCTACACAGGGCCTGATGGCACCGGATGGGATGTGCCTGTCTCGGAGAGGGGTAAGGATCTTTGGTCAGGAGTTGGCAGGGCTGATAGATAGGGCTTTAAACTAGAGTCGAAGGGGGAAGGGGCTAAAACCAGGCACGCCGGTGAAAACCTAAGGGAAGGTACGCTAGAATCAGAGGGGCTGGGTGCCAGTGAGGTCCTTCGGGCAGATCCACAAGGTGCTGAGTGTAAGGAGACGCACCTGAAGTGCTTCTACACGAACGCACGCAGTATGAGGAATAAAATGGATGAGCTAGAAGTCCTGGCCCAGTCCTGCAACTACGACATCATCGGCATAAGCGAAACCTGGTGGGATGAGTCCTGTGACTGGGGTGTTGCGATAGATGGTTACAGGCTCTTCAGGAGGGACAGGCAGGGTAGGCGAGGTGGTGGGGTGGCGATGTATGTGAAGCAGGGGCTGGACTGTGTGGAACTTCAGGTCGGCGATGGCAAAGTTGAGAGCCTCTGGGTAAGGATCAAGGGACGAACGAATAAAGGGGATGTCGTGGGAGTCTATTACAGACCGCCTGGCCAGGACGATAGCGCCGATAAATTATTCTTTACAGAACTAAGAGAGGCCTCGAGATTAACTCCCCTTGTCCTTATGGGGGACTTCAACTTGCCAGACGTTAACTGGGAGTGCCACACGGCTGACACGAGCAAGTCCAGGAGGTTCATGAAGCACCTAGATGATAACTTCTTGGTGCAGGTGCTAACGGAGCCAACTAGGAAAGGTGCCCTCCTAGACCTGTTGCTAGAAAGCAGAGAGGGTCTGGTGGGAGATGTGGTGATTGGTGGCTGCCTTGGTCAAAGCGACCATGAAGTGGTTGAGTTCAAAATTTACGGTGACAGAAGGAAAAGTGCCACCAAAACCTCATCCCTAGATATGGGGAAAGCGGACTTCAGGCTGCTCAGGGAACTAGTCAGCAAGGTCCCCTGGGAAACTGCTCTTGAAGGCCTCGATGTCCACCAGTGCTGGTCATTCTTTAAGCGATGCCTCCTAGAAGCACAAGATCAGGCAATTCCTAAATATCGCAAGTCAGGCAGGCGGGGCAGGAGGCCGGCGTGGCTGACCAGGAACATTCTAATGGAGATTAGGCGGAAACAGAGAGTGTTTCGCTACTGGAAGGAGGGCCAGGTGTCATGGAAAGAATACAGGGATGCTGTTCGTGTTTGTAGGCAGAAAATTCGTGTGGCCAAAGCACACCTAGAGTTGAAGCTGGCTGTGTCTGTGAGAGAAAATAAAAAGGGCTTTTTCAGATATGTGAATGGAAAAAGGAGAACTAAAGAATACATAGGGCCGCTCCTTGATAGGGAAGGTCTCCTCACAGACAATGACATAGGCAAAGCAGAGACGCTTAACGCCTTCTTTGCCTCTGTCTTCAATGCCGATGATGGGCTTCGGGACCCAGGGTGCCCTGAGCTGGAGGACCGGGACGGTGGGGATGACAAACTCCCAACCGACCCTGAACGTGTGCGGGATTTGCTACTCCACCTGGATCCCTACAAGTCCATGGGTCCGGATGGGATTCATCCCCGGGTGCTGAAAGAGCTGGCGGACGTCATCGCGGAACCTCTCTCAATTATTTTCAACGATCCTGGGAATTTGGAGAGGTCCCGGTAGACTAGAAGCTGGCAAATGTTGTGCCGATTTACAAGAAGGGTCAGAAAGAAGACCCTAGCAATTACAGGCCTGTCAGTCTCACGTCAGTGCCTGGTAAAATCATGGAGAAGATGGTTCTCGAACTTATTGAGGCGCACCTGGGGGACAAAGCAGTCATTGGTCCCAGCCAGCATGGGTTTGTGAAGGGTAGGTCCTGCCTAACTAACCTGATTTCCTTTTATGATAAGATCACCCGTATGATGGACCAAGGGAAACCAGCTGATGTGATTTTTTTGGACTTCAGCAAGGCTTTTGACACGGTTTCCCATAGGATCCTACTGGACAAAATGTCCACCATACAGCTAAATAAAAACATCATACGATGGGTGAGCAATTGGCTAACGGGCAGGGCCCAAAGGGTTATGGTAAATGGGGCTGCATCAGGCTGGCGGGCGGTCACCAGTGGGGTCCCTCAAGGCTCCATTTTAGGGCCGGTACTTTTCAATATTTTTATAAACGATCTGGATGTAGGAATAGAAGGTATTTTGAGCAAGTTTGCTGATGACACCAAACTTGGAGGAGTTGTGGACTCGAATGAGGGTGGAAAGGCCTTGCAGAGGGATCTGGATAGGTTGGAGAGCTGGGCGATCACCAACCGCATGAAGTTCAATAAGAGCAAGTGCCGGGTCCTGCACCTGGGACGGGGAAACCCTGGCTGCACGTACAGACTGGGCGATGAGATGCTGGAGAGCAGCCTAGAAGAGAGGGATCTGGGGGTCGTGGTAGACAGCAAGTTGAATATGAGCCAGCAGTGTGCCCTGGCGGCCAGGAGGGCCAACCGTGTCCTGGGGTGCATCAAGCACGGCATCGCTAGTAGGTCA
Organism: Anser cygnoides; assembly: GCF_040182565.1. Taxonomy (NCBI): domain Eukaryota; kingdom Metazoa; phylum Chordata; class Aves; order Anseriformes; family Anatidae; genus Anser; species Anser cygnoides. The sequence goes on along the minus strand of NC_089873.1, from coordinate 149,453,703 downwards.
AGGGAGGTGATTGTCCCGCTCTACTCTGCGCTGGTGCGGCCTCACCTCGAGTACTGTGTGCAGTTCTGGGCACCACAGTATAAAAAGGACATGAAACTGTTGGAGAGTGTACAGAGGAGGGCTACGAAGATGGTGAAAGGCCTGGAGGGGAAGACGTATGAGGAACGGCTGAGGTCACTGGGCCTGTTCAGCCTGGAGAAGAGGAGGCTGAGGGGAGACCTCATCATAGTCTACAACTTCCTCGTAAGGGGGTGTCGAGAGGCAAGAGACCTTTTCTCCATTAACACCAGTGACAGGACCCGCGGGAACGGGGTTAAGCTGAGGCAGGGGAAATTTAGGCTCGACATCGGGAGGGGGTTCTTCACAGAGAGGGTGGTTGCACACTGGAACAGGCTCCCCAGGGAAGTGGTCACTGCACCGAGCCTGTCTGAATTTAAGAAGAGATTGGACTGTGCACTTAGTCACATGGTCTGAACTTTTGGGTAGACCTGTGCGGTATCAAGAGTTGGACTTGATGATCCTTAAGGGTCCCTTCCAACTCAGGATATTCTATGATTCTATGACATATACGCCCAGTCCAAGTAATAGCTTAAAGGCGTTAAAGAGCCAGATTAGCATATTTAAAGGAACTGTTCAGTCCAACTGTCAGCCTCTACAGTGTAATCCCATAACTATAACAATTAATAAGGCTGATGGCCTTATTAACCGTACTTTTGGTCTCGGAGCAGATGTGACTGGGAAAGACCCAACGGCCAGATTTAGGATAGCTGTATGGGAACCACCCTCTATTGTCACCAAAGATAGGGAGAAACTTGAGGAGAAAGCAAGAGACCCTCTTCAAAATGCGGCAGTTGTGACAGTTAAAGAAATAAAAGATCTTAGGCAAACAATTGAGATTGAAATGGTATGGGATGTGAATGCCTGGATAGAATGGGTCAAATATACTGGCCAGAGTCTCAACCATAGCAATTGCTATGCTTGTGCCTCAGGACAACCGATTGCTCAGATAGTGCCCTTCCCATTGGGGTGGACCAAGGACTCCCAGGGGATGCAATGTATGATTGCATTGTATCAAGAAATGACTGCCTGGGGAAATGAGGCCTGTAAGTCTCTCTCTTTGCTGTTCCCTTCCTTGTGTGATAGCAACATCAGGGTTCCCCCTGCATTCTCCACAGCTTGCCTCTCACGGCAGGGTGTGAGTGCTACCTGGCACCTGGGAGAATTTGCCTTGTGCATGAGGACCTTGAATGCTACCAAGGACATGATGGGAAACTACTCAAGACTTGAGATCCCCAGGGCAGATCTCTGGTGGTACTGTGGAGAGAAGATCTTATGGTTCACCCTACCATCTAGTTGGGGAGGCACTTGTGCACTTGTTCAATTAACTATACCCTTCACCCTGGCATTTGAAAGAGAAACATCACAGATACCCAGAAGAAGTAAAAGAAGCTTAGGAGTATCATTTGATGATAGAGTGTACATAGATTCTATTGGGGTGCCTGGAGGAGTTCCCGACGAACATAAAGCCAGTAATCAAATTGCTTCAGGGTTTGAGTCAGTGTTCTGGTGGGTAACAATCAACAAGAATGTGGATTGGATTAATTATATTTATTATAATCAGCAGAGATTCATAAATTATGCAAGGGATGCGATAAGAGGAATCGCTGAACAACTGGATGCCACCAGCAAAATGGCTTGGGAAAACAGAATAGCATTAGATATGATGCTTGCGGAGAAAGGCAGTGTGTGTGTGATGCTGGGCAACTGTTGTTGCCCTTTTATACCCAACAATACTGCCCTGGATGGCACAGTAACTAGAGCATTGCAAGGGCTGACCACCCTTGCCAATGAATTGGCAGAAAACTCAGGAACAGACACTTCCATCACAAGATGGTTGGAATCTTGGTTTGGTAAATGGAAAGGGATGGTAATGTCCATATTTACATCCTTGATCGTAGTAGCAGGAGTTTTGACAGCCATTGGTTGTTGCATCATCCCCTGTGTAAGAGGACGAGTCCAGCGGTTAATTGAAACTGCGCTATTGAAACAAGTGACCATGGAGCCACTACCTTACTCAGATAAGATGATGATATTAGAGGAGATGGAAAGCAAAGAAAGTGAAGAAGAGGAAGATATCTACAAAATTACACCTTAGAGAAAGTTATGCAAAAATCAACAATTTATAAATAAAAAAAGGGGGGAATTGTGGGAACAAAAATGTTGTTTTTGCACAGAGTTACATTGTTTAAACGTAAGGAATGTGGTATTGAAATATGCTTGCAGTGATAAGAAAGCTTAGCAGAGGACCTTGTAAAATGCAGGCGACCAGACTCCTTAGAGCAATTAGGCAAAAATCATGGTGTCAGGTTGCTGGCAAGTGAAGGCCATGTATTGTCTGTGAAGCATCGGATAGGTTGTGAACCTGGATTACCCAGTCAATGGGGTAACAGGGGAGGGTCCCGGTCGTCAAGAAATAAAGTATATAAACTGTAGTATGTGACTAGTAGGTGCGCTCCTGCTTGTGGGATGCCCACCATTGCAATTGTGAATAAAATTGCTACTTCACTGAGATCCTTGCCTGAGTCTATATTATTGGCTACAGAGTGTTTCTCACAGTTCCTGCCTTTGCTAGAGCTTCTTTTGCTGACATTTTCTATTTGCGTAGCTCAGAGTCTCAGAGATTCCTATTTCTTTTCAAGAAATAGGTGCTTGCCTGATATGATCAAAGCCAAAACAACCTCAGGTTAATGTAGGCCATTTAAAAATGTAGAAGATGTGGTGAGACACTGGAACAGGTTGCCCAGAGAGGTTGTGGATGTGTTTAAAAAACACCTCCTTCCCTGGAGGTGTTCAAGGCCAGGTTGGATGGGGCCCTGGGCAACCTGATCTAGTGGGTGGCATCTCTGTCCGTTGCAGGAGGGTTGCAACTGGGTGATCTTTAAGGTCACTTCCAACCCGAGCCATTCTGTGGGAGTGTGGCCATGGGGGTCGACAAGCCCCATGGTTGGTGATAACATTGGACTCTTAATGATGAGGCCATCAGGAATGTAAAGAGTTTAGAAGGAACAAAGAAGGGTGATTCAGGAGACTGGTTCTGATTCAGTTGCTGGTTCTCCAGCTGTTAAGGCATGGAAGTTGCTGGGTGTTTGTTGTTGTCGGGCAAAGTTGTTGACCAATGAATAGTTAGTGGAAAAGTACTGCTGTGGGGTGATTGGTATAAGAAGGGAGCCTGTCCTCAATAAGAGAAGTTATGCCCTCAATAAGAGAGAGAGGAAGTTACGTCCTCAATGGGAGAGAGTTGAAGTTATGTCATCAATAAAGTGGTAGCAGTTACTGATCCTGAAAGAACCCTGGTGTCCGCGTGGTCTTTACGCCACACCATTCTGTGATTCTATGATATCAGTCTGTAGCAACAGAAGTCAGTAAATTCAAGATCTCATGCCAACTTGTCCAGCAAGTAAGCGTTAAATCTTGATGTGCTCTCAGACTATGTTGGGAAGATAATTTTAACAAAAGAGGCACCTGGACAAGTGAACAAATAGTTATGCCTAGAAAACCATATTCAAGAAAATAATTTGAAATTATTTTGAAATACATTTAAAGGTAACTTCATTCACATCAATATCTATCTAATCTTGCTTACTGTGTTAACATTGTAGATCTTTCAAATATGTAGATCGGAGATTGAACTGAAACCTGCATTTTATTTAAAAATTTCTCTCCCCCCCCCCCCCCCCCCTTTGTTTTAGCCTACTGCAGGTTTGAATGACAGTTCTTTACATCTAATGCCCATCTAGAATAAGGACAGACTGGTACCCAGTCCCAGTCCCAAAGAGAGGAGAAGCTGGTCAGGCAAAGCAAAGGAAGCATCCTTCCCAATTTCCTCTGTAATGTTTCTAGAAATGGTTTCTCCAGCCAGCGCATTTGGATTTGAAACATGTCTTTGTTAAATGTGGCCCCCATTAACGCTCACATCAGTAGAGGTACCTGTTGCTTCAGTGATCTGTGTGAATATTGTTCAATCACACTGATTAGAAGGACTGATGCAAGCTAGGACCCAGGACATGAGAGGGCTGCCATGCCCAGCCCTTAGAGGGACCCAAGGTGACCACGTTAGAGAACATCTGCTCTCCACCTCTCACGTAGCCTCCTGCGTGGGAAGTACTTATCCATTCTGCCCTGCACCATCCACAGCCAACACGTTGCCTGTGCTGGAAGCCCTTTTGATCTGGCTCCTATGTTGTGCAGAAGCGCACACACGCTGAAGGGCCCTTTCCAATCCACCCACACTCTTCAGCAATGTAACCACAGTAGTTTACTGCCGTGGGAGCTTCAGCAGCTGCGGAAGTGGGTGCTGGGTTTACCCTTTAATGCCTTAATCATTAACATCTGGAGATGTATTTCTTACCGTAGTGTGGGAAGAAGTTCCAGACCCTATGGTTTGTGTTTGCAGGGTGGGTATTAATTAACATATATTTGGTGAAGTAATCGTATTAATGATCTCACCAGAAAAAGTGCTAAAAATAGTATTTGACTTAAAAGCTGTGAAATGCCCCAGGAATGTTACTCAACAAAATTACAGATATGGAAGAGCAAGTTATACTGCCATATTTTTGTCTCTCATTTGAGACTCTTTTCATCAATATGACCATTTGGATGGCCATATTTAGAATGCATTCAATGTGTTCTCTCATTAGACTGTTTCCATGAAAATTACATCTCTATGCCAAACGCCTTTAAGATGACTCATAGTTCTTCAAGGGCATATAATTGACAAAGTTTAAAGTTTTTCATCTCTTTCAGGAAATCTCAGAAAGTGAGCATAATTGCAACAGATGGCTCTTGTCCTATAAAGCCTTTATTATTACACTGAACATCAGGTTGTTATTTTAAGCAATGTAATGTCAAGCATCAAGTTTTTGCAGAACAGAAGGTGAAGAAATTTTAGAATAACATTATATTGCTAAAATAATAAAGCAATAAATAATACCTTGCTGTTTTCCATTAAATAGATTAACCTAAACCATCTTCAGTTGTTTCCTCTTGCACTTTTTATTTGTCGGTCTACATATTAACTGTTCTTTCTGACCTCATTGAAGTGTGAGATCTGTTTAAACTGATTAGACTTCTGAATGCTTGCCTACATTTTATTGGGTTACTCAGAAGTAGGCAGAAGCTATATTTTCTCTTTTATCCTACCTAGACTTTGAGAACAATTTCAAGCAGCTGTGGAGATAAGAAATTCTATCCATTGATGTGTATAGAAAAAGCGAGTTAAGCATTTAATTGCTATTTAGAACAAAGACTGTATAGATTGAAGTAAAATTCCTTTTCTCTGACAGTTTTCAAGAATTCATCCCCTCATCCATGAGTATTTACACTCATCTTAGTCCATACAGAAACATGCATAAATGGAGGTAACACTGCATTTTTTCTGTCACTAAAATAGAATTACTAATCTTCTAATGTTTATCAGTTAGAATACATTAGAGTACAAATTCTCATTCTTTACTGTAAATACCTTATGAAGATTCCCTTGCCTCTGCATTACCCAATAAAATTTAAAGTCACAAGAATCGTAAATGTGATATTGCCATTGTGCACCGAGTAATGCATTTAAAAAAAATAAAAAAAAACTCTGGTAGGAAATTCTGAAAGAAAATAGAAAAGAAGAGAATTAATTCTTATATAACTGTTACTCCCAAGGGTTTTTGTTTTGGGATGCAAGAAAACTTGAGCAAATCAATTTGTACTGGCATTTTTTGTTTGCCTCATTCTGAGACTGTACACATTATTATACCTACATAAAAATTACTTTTCTGTTTACCTCAGTGGATGAACCATCCCCGTGTGGATTGACCATACTGCGGAAATACAAGCACTGGCTTATCTGGAGCCATATTGGGTCTGGAAACCAGGCAGTTCTCTTCCTGGCTTAGGTGGGCAATCAGTGGGACACCCCAGTCAACAGCAGCAGCAACCAGTCTTTCCTCTCCTACACTCTCTTTGTACAGTCTTAAAAGTCACGCAGGGTTTTGCTATCTGCAGGTGATATGGCTTTTCTATTTACTCTCGGTAATGAAGAGTTGACTGTGCCAATTTATTATTATTATTATTTTAAGTTAACCAGATTGGGAGGACCTTCAGGGCTTTTCTTGTCATTTTAGGTATCAACAGGTACAGCAAAATATTTGTGATATTGATGAGTTAAAACAATATAAAGCCTCTTGCTGGAGAGAAGATCAGGTAGTCAGTGAGCAGATCAGCTCTATGCAGTTCTGGGTTTTCTTTACAATATAGCAGATGGCAGCAGGTCTGCTCCTTTCATGCAGCAAGTCAGTAATCTGTGCTTTTCCTGTTCAACCTGTATTAACAGCATCAAGATAATTTCTTTTCTTTTTTTTTTTCTTTCTTTTTTTTTTTTTTACCAAGAATGTACATTTTAACACTTTTCATTGTTTCATTGGCACTATATCCTGCAAATGCTTACTATTTGCTTTTTATCTCTTCTTCCATGGTTTTGCTCAGTGTTTCTGCATAAGTGGCTGCTGTAGAAATGTTCCTCATTCACAGCACCTGCTCATGTCTGAGTTGGAGAGACCATGAGTGAGGACACCAAGGAAAGCAGAGCTAAACTATACACCCTGGAGAGGGACCTAAAGTTGACAAGAGAGGTGGCAGGCAATGTGGGAGGAAATAATATGTTTTCTGTAGGGAAAGGACTAATAGATTGCATGAAAATATCTATTCATTCCTGAAAGGGGGAAATCAGAAGATCATAATGAAATAAGCAAAGATATTGATCAGCTGCAGATCTGATATACTTCAAGGAGACTTGTGGCTCATAAATATTTTTGAAAATCAGGCCATTATCACAATGTTTGTGCCAATTTAGAAGTGGCACTACTGTATTTTTATTGATTTACCCTTTCTCAGAGAAACATAATCCTTTTAGTTCAAATCAAGGAAAAAGAACATCTATATTTCATAAAGAGAGCCCACAAACAAAGCCTTTATTCTTGAAAAGAACAAGCTGTCAAAAGACTGAATAATACCGAGTGAGATATGATAAGTATTGATAAGTACAGTTTCCTAGCTTGCAGGCCAAACTTTTAAGTGGCATCTGGAGTCATCAGATTTTCTTCTTTTGAAATAGTTACTAGGAAGCATTTGTCCCATGTGCCCAAATGGGGCTGAATTTCTCTGGCAAAGTTTTCTCTATTGAGGTGTATAGATTAATGGATTACCTGATGATTTTATCTTTATGGAAATAGTGCTATAAAAGCAGATATCCCAGTAATACTGTGTGGCAGGCTGTGCTCGTATTTAGTTTTCAGAGACAACTTCTAAAGGTTTTCACACAGTAATATTTCAGCTGGCATAATATAACTTTTTAAACAGCTGTTGCCAGATGCATATCTATGCTTGTGAAGATGTTGGTAGAATAATCTCAGGCATTTCATCATGAAATAAAACATACTCTATAGCCTCACAGTGTTTGATTTTACATTTGTACAACTGCTGTTAGTGTATGTCTTCATTCTGGTCTCTTAAAGGATTACAGGGCTTTATTTTGATCTGAATCATGTAAGCCTCCAAAGAAGTCAGTAAAGTTTCCCAAATGGGAAGTCAGAGTAAGTTCAAAAAAGACCTATAAAGTCTGCACTTCTCTGAAAGCCACATGCTCTGGAAGCAGAGCCACCCAGTGCCTCTGCAATACCCATGTGTAGTTTGTAATCATCCTAAATTTTAAATTTTGTCCGTGCAAACAGAGTCATGCTCTGTGTCTACTGACAGCACTGATTTACTGATTATTAAAACTTTTGTATCAGTGTGCAGGCGTTTTTTACTATCTGGTCATATGTGACTACACCTGCAGTCTGCTTACGCTTTCTGTATATTCATAAAATAGCCCATAACATGAATACTCCATCATGCAGACAGCATTCTGTGGGTCTGGGACAGCAAACGTCTGGGGAGCAGCAGTAGCTGCATTTTGTAGTCTACCCCTCAGGCTTCTTTAAATCATTCTTCCATTCAATTTATATTGTGTTTGCTGGGGATCTCACACCAAGCCAGCCAGTATAATTGGCGGTTCTGTGATATGTCAGTTCCCACACAGGAATTTAATCATACTTGATATATTTAATCTTGGATCATTTAATATATCTCTGCCTACATTTTCTCTGTAGCGCTATTTACAACAAGCAATCTTGTATGTATAATCGTTACTAGGGAACCACAGTAATCTCCTTAAGTCACTTGCTGGTCTTCCTGGCCAAGAGCAAGAAGTGGTTTGGTTGGTTTTGTGGTTTGTTTTATCTTGTACTAGTGGTAGTTAATTGTTTGGTTCTATTAGCTCAGCCACCTCCTACTTCAGATTTTAGAGCTATGTTTTCAGTGAGAGGTCATAATTTAGATTAGTCATTGGAAACAGCCAGCCATATGGTTTTCAGAAAAGGAGATCTAAATTCTCTTCTTTTTGGGTTTTATTGAAAAAGGGTATAAAGCCAAATTTCAAACAAAACACTAAAAAAAACACGTCCATCAGGAGCAACAGCAAAACTTGTAACCATATATGCTTTGAAGGAGATAGAGCAGTAAGAAACATCATTAAAGTGGAATGTCCAAAGAGGAAATTTGAAGTAGCTGCTAAAAAGGTGATAATAAGGTACTTTATCACCCAAACAAATTCCTAACCAGCTGAAGAACCTCTTTAGTTTAACCACAAAAGAAACTCATGTCACAGAGGGAGCAAGGACAGCTGAGAAAGCATTTTCAAGAGATGCTAAAACGATTTCCATTTTCTTTCAGGTAAACTGAGAAAGTTCACAGAGCAATGAGTAAATTGAGTTATAGACAAAACAGGAAAGAAAGTTAACAAATTATGAAAATAATTATTAGCTTTCAGTGTCGGGTAAAGTCTTCTCATATATCATCTTACTATCAGAAGAAAAATAAAGTTAAGGTGAAGCCAAGGGGAAAGCAACTCAGATTCTTGTCTGGAAAATCATATTTCTATTCCTTAGAATATTTCAAGAGTAACTAGAATGGTAAAACCTGCCCATAAATCTTGTAGCTCTTAAAGAAAGCATGTGGCAGCTTCCACTAAAGTTCAGCAGGAACATTTTTAAATGTTTTGATATGCCAACAAAAATAATTCTCACTGAGGCTTGTGTCAAAGATCACCATGCACAGTTAAAGTAAATACTGAGTTGACCAAGTGAGTGAGCACAGACACTGACATCAAACTGGATGTCTTCTCACTCTTGTCTCATTTGATGCTGTTGCTGACTGTAAACTGATGCAACAAAAGTAGTTCCTGGATAGTTAAAGCTTTGGGGCTTTCGATAACCCTTGGTTTTGTTGGGACAGTTTGATCAACTGCCAAGAGAAGGCTGAAAGGCAGCAGAGCTGCAAAACAAATGAGTGTAAGTAGCAGGAGTGGAGCAGAGGGACAGTAGGGCAGGAGGGGAGTCTTAAGCGCACTCTGAGTCTGAAGTCAGGAGTTATGTGAAAAAATGAAAGAATACCGAGGGCTCGTATAGGATAGCAGTGAACAGAGAAGTCAGTGTTGTCCAGAAGTGCTGCTGACAGCTGTATGCAGCACCTTTAATGGCATTTGTGAATTAAGGATGCAATTACAAATCTGCGACTCAGATTTCTTTTCTGTCTGCTATGGAGATGGAAGTTGGCAGTCCAACAGGGACACACACACAGCCTTGGCAAAACTCTTACAAAGGGAATTCTTCAGGATGTTCTAGGTATTAAGTGCAATGAATTTACACTAGTGCCAAGGCATGGGAGTTGAGGGATGCTTTTTACCTCAGAAAAAAAGAGAAAGGATAGTGCCTGGAAATGTGAAACTCTCTAAAGCTATGCAAAGTACAAGCCTTAGGCAGAAAAACTTTCTTTCTGCCCTGCCTGTCATTGGGTGCAATCAGATTTGAGGAAAGAGCAGTGAACATCAGCGTTGCCACTGTGAGTGGTACCAAAGGGGAAGAGTTTGAGTTGACACGTTTGAGTCATGGTCTCAGACCAGCTCTCACCAGGACAGATTCCCTGCTCCAGTGGCTGTGTCGCTTTCCTGTGAGTTCCTCTGGGTGGCAGTCTTACATCACAGGTTTTTAAGTTTTCTGACATGCTGTTTTACACAGCCTTACTTTTTTGTCAAAAAGACAACCTTTAAGACACCTAAGCAGTACAGCAACTTCTGGTTGGTATTCACTGACAAGTAACAACTAATTGATTATGCTTATAACCTCCATAGTGTCAAAATAAGGAAAATAGTCTGTTTTACATATTTGTTAATGATTATTGCATCTTTGATAACTTAATTGGTTTAGGTTGAATTATTCTGAAGGTGCTACAGAAATTATATTGTGGTGTCTGTTCTCTAATGCTTCTGGTTGAGTCAAGAGACTACAGGTTAAACTGAAGAAACATCGCATTACACTTTGAGGCATAGTGTTATTTGCCCTGTGGTGTTTTTGTGATAAAAATTCAGAAGCTAGAATATTTCCTCCAGCTTTTGTGGAAAGATATCTTACTTCCATGCAACTTTTAAAATGTTTAAAACTTTTGAAATGCCATTTCAAACCTAACCAAAAAAAGTAGCTAGAATAGCACTGTCTAGAATAGCACTGTCTGTCATGTACTCTTTAAGATATGAGCTACTTCATTATGAGAACTTTATTGCAGTCTGTACTGTCTAGGACCAGCTGCCCATGTTTTTACTATTTATGGAAGAGATTATTTTCTGTAAATATGTCCATGACAAACCTTTGGCAAGAGAATAAAACTTGCATGTAACGACGTCACATTTCATTCCAGGTCTAGGATGTGAACAAAAATAAATTAGAAAAACCTGAAAAGTTCAAGACATTCTTTTTCTGCTGTTTCATCTTTGAATGTGAGCCTTTGAACAATGCCAAATGCAAACAAATGCTAAATAATTTTCACTAATGAAGAAGGAAGGGTGTGGAGCATTTTTACCCCTTATTTTCATGGACCTTCAACACTGGAAGTGACTTAACACAATGTGCAATAAAACAAAGGAAGAGTTACTCAGACCTAATGAGTTCAACAGATGATTAGAAGGGGTGGGAAATATAGCACCCTTTTGATTCAACCTGTCTCCAGGTGATAGAATTTCCTTTTTTAAAAATTATTATTATTATTTTTTTTTTAACACGGCATATGCATTTTTCCTTCCCACATCCTCTTCCCTTGTGGCTTTTTGAGGTTGTTCTGTTCCCTAGGGTGGCTCTAACTTTTGGAAAAGGACTCCTTGAGCCAAGTTTGATTTTATTTTTATTTAAAGTTTTGGAAATACACCATGCACACCTTCGGTGACAGGTTTTTGTGACTTTCTCCTGAAGCATCACGAGATGTGTCTTTTGCAAAAATCAAGAAATGTTTAAGCATGAAGACAGTGAAACACATACATTGGTGTTAAACTGCCAAACACTGTTCAGGCAGACTTCCACAGTCAGAGAATGAAGCTCACACGCTGTCTGTTGGCTTCTGCTCTCTGTTAGTCTTGCCTTCATACTCTTGTCATACCATGCCCTCCATCATGCTTTGAGGTAGACTACCCCTAGTTTATGAAATGGTGAAATTAGGGGTCATGAATTAAAAGTACTTGTACCCCATTAAACTTCAGTGGCTTCCCCCCTTTCCCCCTCCTTTTTTTTTTTTTTTTTTTTCTTTTTTAATGGAGGCAAACCAAGCATGTCTTCTAAATCATAGTTTTCTGTAAATAGAAATACATTCCTTCTCAGCATCCTACCTACTTCTGGGTCTGCAACATTTGTCTACACTGGAGTCAAATACACCACAAAATATACAATGACCAAAGACAAACAATGTAAGGAGTCACTGAGAGCTTAAGTTAACTTGGCTCAGCAAGTCCTAGAAAGTGAAATGTAGGCACCTCTGTTGAAAAATCTGAATAGCATTTGGAAAATGAGAAATAACTATGGGATGAGCAAGAAGAGGAGTTGCATGAAGCACATGAATTAAATATGGAGGAGCCATTACTTACAGCTGGTTTAGCTGAAATTGTGCAGTGCTGATAAGCAACCAGTTGCTTGACACTAATTAAATAGAGGTTGAGACTGTAGCCGTGACTGGCTTCTGAATATTAATTTTACTTCACTTGGCTTATTTTAATTCTCCTTCAGCTACTAAATCAAATTCAGACACACTGCATACCCACCCACTTTGTTTGCAGACAAACTAAGCACGTCGGTACAGATATGTAGAGGAAAGGATACACAAAGATCGTTATTTCTATTTTTATACTCTTGGGAAGCACTTAGCGACTTCCTGAGGAATGCTCTTTGCAGCCGTCAGGCGACACTGAGATACACTTCCCGCCTAAGCGTGCTCTCCGATTTGGAAGGCAGAGGCACAGACAGCACTTGAACTGCCAACCTGAACAGCTCTCTAACCAAATTATTACGCTGATTGATTCACTACTGCAGCTCTGAGTTCACCATGGATCACTCTGCACAGATTCTCCGGTGCTGCAAATTTACTAGACTCGAGAGCTGATAATTGCATAGCAGGAATGACAGCAAAGCCAGCAAGCGGCCAGTGCTGTGTGACATGCCATCGCGGGGTGACGAGAGTGCACCTTCCACCCTTGTGTATAAAAGTCTGTATGACACTGGCTTTTGCACCGGTGCTTTTCAGTGTTCCCACCTCTAAGCGCAGCCCTGGAACTGGTTTAACTGGGGGCTGAAGGAGTCCTATGGATGAAGGGCACTAGGGAGGGGCTAAGGGGAGATGGAAATGGCAGAACCAGCATTGTGACAGAAAGGGCATGACTGGAGAGTGCTGTTCACCAGCAGCTGCTGGGATAGCTCTTGGTGTCTGCATATAGCCTAGAGCAGCCCTGGTAATGCCTCAGGTTGTGCAGGGGACTCACCCAGCCCACACCCAGCCCCACTGGGTAGCTGTGCAGGTGATGTAAAACAGTCATGGCTGCCCCTTCTGTTAGTCATGCCGGATTCGTGTTTCCACATGAGTGAGTTTTCTCAGATTCTTTCTGGCAGTGCAAGAATCCAGATTTTGCTGACTTACATCCCCCCTTCCTCTCCCTTCCCCTCTTTCCATTCTGCATGCTGTCAGCCCCAAAACTGCCGGGAGAGCCAAGATGTTTACAGAGCTCCTACACAGATTCTTCGCGTGTCTTTACAGTTATGTTTGTGTAATTATTTGCTAGTTACTCGTGTGGCTTCAGAACTGTATGGCTATAGTGTAGATAGATTCTCACACTGAAGAATGTGCCGTGGGAATTCTGTAATGTTAAGCATCCGCAGTGCATTTAAGGACTCTTGTGCTGTGAGTGTAGAGCAATAATTCTGTTTGACTGATATCCACTTCACACTTTCAGTAAAATACTGAAAATGGTAAGTGCAGCTAAGGACAAACAGATGATATTTATTGTACACGTTTATTTTAGTCCTGAAAGATATTCGAGGCCGGTGCTCCCTCTTGTGGTTAGAAATACTCTTTTAGTTAGGGATTGGGTATTCCCCACCACCATTTCTTCATGAAAACAGCCCCGAGCCAGTTACAGTTCTGTAAAACGTGTTTAGAAGAGTGTGGAGAGAAACACAGTGACTCAAGAGCGCTACTCAGATCCCACAGTAGTGTCTCCCACTGTGTATTGTAATTGCAGGTCTAACACTTCAAAGCCAATTCGCTTGAGTGCATGCAGTTATATCAGCTGAAGGAACAAACACAGAGCCTGCATTCACCTCTCACGTGGTTTGGGACAGTCTGTCTAGAAACTGTCTAGGTCATTGCAAGGCTGTTGTGTGTTGCTGTGGATTTTAAGAGGTCACACTGGAGCATCAAGGTGTGATGAGAGCTTCAGGATTCATGTGAATGGTGCTGTTTTCATTAACAGTTACACCTAGACCTCAAACTAATCTCTATTAAAAGCAACATTTGAGACTATTTCTAAAATCAGACTAGGAAAAGGGAAAAATTGGGAAGAACGTTGAATTGTCAGACCCTGTTTCTCTTTTTTTGGAAAACTGCACCCTCGGTTTTCGTCTTGAAGCTGTTGCATTTCTTTGGCATACATGCCCTTGGTAGTGTTTCAGTTCAATGCACATGAGCTTTGGAAAGAGGGATGCATGTGTAGTTGTGAGAGAGGAAGCTGGAGCTCAGAACGGATGTTGGACTCGGCAATAATGCTAATCTGAAGATGTCTGTCCTTCAAGTTCAAGCATTTGTTGGCTCTGGGCTCAGTTCCTCCTGCAGCAAAGGCACAGCTGAGGAGCTCTGGTAGATGAACTCCATCCAACCCGCCGTGCTTGTGTGAGAAGCTGCTGTCGCAGCCTTTCTGCACCTGCGTTGCTGTGTCCTCGTATCATTTTTGGCAACCGCCTCGACACCCGATGGGCTTCTCAGATCACTGAGGCCAGAGCAAGCTCTCTCACCAAGGAAAAGTGAGTGAATTTAGTGAACTGGTCTGGTGCAGCAGTGCTGGAGGGAATCATCGAAGCTGCTATAAAGAAGGGTTGGGAGGCAACATCCATTTCGAAGGAGCAGGAAGAGGAGCAGAGACAACTTTGCTAGCTAGATCAGCTCAGCTGCCTTTTAGCATCTCCCCGTCAAACCGTGTTACGTGTTTTCAGCCGAAGGGCGGGCACATGTCTGTTCTGCCATCTCTACCACGGGATGATCTCCCACTGAGGCAAACCGAACAGGAGGAGCCAGCTAGGGGCTGTGTGATAATCTCGTAAATGCCTCCAGAAAGCTCTGCACATTGTTATTCACCACATGCTTCAGTCTCTGGAGAACTGGAGAACACAGCATACGTATGGGTCCAGACATTGTGTGAGCCCGCAGCTCTGCAAACATTTGATTTATATCCATGTTACCAGTCTCTCAAGACTAACATCTCCCTGTCCAACAGTCCCTAGACAAAATAATAAGGGAAATAATTTATAATGTAGTGCTGGTTGTTTCCTCCCCCTCAGCACTTGATTTATTACAGCTAACTCTTCTGAAACTACTTGCTTCATGTGACTCTCTTCAACAGCCATCTGCAGTTGCTCCATGTGTGAAACAGTATTTCATGGTTAATTTGGAAGGATGGATGCCAGCAAAAATGTCAGTGCCTGTAGCTATGTATGCTCTTAACAGGTTCACCTCTCTTTAAAACTCCATTCAGTTGCTTTTAATTCGAACTATCCAATGTGGAGGCATTTGGATGCGTTTCACAAAAGCTGGATTTCAACAGGCATCTTGCTAATCAAATGAGTGTAACAGTGACCGAGCACTTGCTGTCTTTTTACATAGCATCTCCATGTTTTCAACAGCAGCTGAGAGGCAGAATATTCATCTTTGTGAGATGAATAATGTATTCTCCTTTTTGTTTTCTGACAGTTTGCACTGAATCAGTGGAGGTACAGATGACTCGGGTTACATCTGTTTTAATTTCCGAGTCTCATGAATTGATTTGTAAGAAGCAGAAGCTCTTTTAATATTACTTGCCAAGACTTTGCAGCTGTGAATATTGGAACTTGAACAATACATAGCACTTAGAGTCAGAGTCTCATGGTCTCCACGCATTGCAGCTAGGAATCTCAGTGCTGAGCAAAGAATAAGTGGGGTAACAGCAGTGATCTAGTGCTTGCCAATTTATGTAGTGTGGATGCTTAATGGGTTGCAGCATAAATGTAGTGCAAACACTGTTGGGATGTTTGGCTGGAACACTGGGTGAACAAAGGAACTGGGCAGGCAAGCAGGGAAGGGATGCTGCTCAAGTATTTCCTTGCAATGCAAAGCATCTTCAGGACACGCATATGTCTGTACTGCATGGTGTAATACATGACAGCTTCATCTGAGCTTGCAGTTCTAAATAAGCCACTTTGGGTAGGAAAGCAGCAGTACAAATGTTGCTACCCCAGTGATCTCTGCAGGCTAATACCCAGTCGATGTAGGGCACGTGGAGCTCAGCATTCACGTGAGTTTACTACTTCTCATGGTAGAGTTTCTGTATTCTCTTGTTCAGCGTAGACATTTTGAGACTGATAGGATTTTACTGTGATTTAGTGTAGTTTCACTGATGTCAAAAAGACATGTCACGGTGTAAGTTGGTACTGTCTGGGTCACTGAAGCATTGAAGTTAGATCTTTGTTCACTAGCGATGCTTCTTTCCTTACAGTCTGACGCATAGACTAAATAAAGGGCCTGGAAACCAGGACACATCCCTAGATCTGCTACTGGATCTGGCTGGCATAGGTTGTCCCAAATTCTGTGAGTTTCCATGGATGGCATGGAGAAGTAAGGTCCCATCGTCTGTCTAGACTGAGACTGCACAAGTTTGGGCTACTAACTCAGTATTTTGCAGTGACATTAAATGGGAAGGCAAAGTAGAGAGAGGGGTGTAAGCAGTGTGTAAGTGCATGCTCCCCAGTTAGCATGAGTGGCTAAGGTGGCTAGAATAAATTGCTAAGGTGGCAAATTGTATGTAGAGAGAGCTTCTGTGGCTCTCGCATCCTCAGAGCCAAGACTGTCAACCAACTTTTTGGTTTTTTTTACTTCCCTCTGGCAAATCACAAGCTAATACATGAGCTCAGTTCTGGTCTGAGAAACTGTGAGTCTGCAGTATTTGGGATGGGAGAGACCTCCACACACTCAGGAGTTGTACTCTCCAGGCATCTGGGCATCAGGCAGCTTGACTGGGTATCCAGAAGTCCTGGACAAATAGCCCCTTACTTTTCTTCCTCTTGGCCTAACAGTTCAAGTCAGTAAAAGACAATGTTTCTAGGGAAACCTGAATGTATCTTGGCCCAAAGTGTCCCTGTACAGTCTCTGACCTGCTCCTGCAGCTATGTTTAACCCCTCAGAGAGGGCAACCTGGGAGGCTGAAGATAGCTTTGCAGAGCTGGCTCTAGTTGTCCTGGAAGCCCAAGCTTTATTTATGTCAAGCCTTGGGTTAATGTCTTTGGCAAGATGAAGTGGTCATTACCTTAGTGAGTGATTTACAGGCACGTTAAGGGCCTTTTACAGTGCCAGAACAGTCTTCAGGGAGCCTTAGACTAAACGAAATCTCTAAACCTCAGTTTTATTTTTCCGTAAGAATGGCAGAACGAATATTTTCCTGTGTCACAGGGTGCAGTGGTTCAAAGTGCATTGAAATCCTCTGGACAGAGCTCCTGAGTGCAGAAAGTATTAGCTCTGTTACATATGACTCATACTTCTATGTAGGTGTCAGAAAAATCTTGTTTTCTTCTCATTTGCACATGTTGTGCTTTCCTTCGGCAATGGAAAACCCTGTTCTATGTGCTTGAGTGTCTTCTGCCTCCTTAATAGATCTCCCAGCAGGTCATGAAGGCGAGTGCCCACGGTTCAGTGTAGAATCCTGTTCTGAAATGATTACTTCAGAACTTGGACTTTGTACCTTTAACAGCTGACTTAGAAATATGTTTCTTGATCTGTTGGGCTGTTTGCTTTGTTTTGCAGTGTTTTGTGATACCACAACACACTGCCAAGGATTTTGGTAGCTAGCAAACTTTATTATCAAAGCATGACAATGAATACTGAGAAGTAAATAGAGGAGATCGTGCCATTTTGGTGCTTCAAGGAAAAACAGTTTGATTGCCTCAGAAAGTACCTTTTTATTGAAAATGCTATTTTTCATGGGAGCAAAGAGAGGAGAGGCAATGTAAGATTTTTTCCCAGCGGAAAATTTTAATAAATGAGTGATATTTTGTTTATAGAAGTGCCACGTCCCTCAGTTTGCATGGGCAAGGACTGCCATGAGAGCCAGTCCAGGAAACATACCACAAAGAGGTGAATGGACACCCAGCATGCTCAGACATCAGCAACCCTTGCAGTAGCATTACAAAACGGAATTATTATGTTATTTGACCTATCAGAAATTTCAGACTTGCTCCTTCTCTGACTCCTTCCATTTTTTCTCCTTTCCCTTCTCAGCAAAGTGCAGGAATGGCTGCACAAGCTTTGGTGGGACTGGCTGTTACCTCTGACACCCAGCTCACACTAGCATGCCATGGGGCAGGGGCTGTAGGTGCTGGGTGCATCTCTGGGTCCTTTTCTTTGAGACTTGAAATATAAACAAAATGCCAAGATCATATTTCCACCAGACCTATAGAAACTCAGGCTGGCAGGAGCAGCCACAGCAGGGACACTGAATAGAGCTGGTGCCAGCAGATTTCCTTTATTTCCACCCAAGTCACTTCTCTGTACTAAGTGGTTATTTTGCTTTAATTTCCCCTCTACTTTCTCCTACTTTTATCATTGGCCCTTTCTTCTTACCCATCAGTCACCTCTATTCTTTTTCTCTTCATGTGAACAAAAGCCTACCCAAGTGGCCAACTCCCATCATCTTCAGAAACTAATTAGCGCCACATCCGTGAGTCATCACACCCCTTCCTCTGACTGTCTACCATAATGTTTTCCTTGCAAAGTACCTGTTTTACCTACTTGAAGAGTGAATTCTCCAATCTCCAGATGTTGTTCTTCTCTTATTTGCTCGGTCCTCAGATGACCCCCACCAGCTACTAGAATGTAGCTGGTAATCCTGAGCAAATGGGAGAAAAGTTTCTTGCTCCTCACTAAACTCTTCACCATCCTAAATTCCCAGTACCAAATCATTTGTTAATTACAAGTAGCAAGCTCATCTCTCACTGTTCTGCTGAATATACTGAAAACTGAGTAGCTTCCTTTTGTGTGTTTGAAACTCTGTTGATTTTATTTCCTTGTCTGTATCCCATGAAAATTGGTCTATTTTTTGAGTTTCTAAAACAGATGCCATGTTTTTTAGTTGTTGACCAAACTTGTATACCTTTTCCTTTTTTTTCAGTTGCTCACTAATGTTTTATTCATTCATATTATCACATTTTTGGATAACATGAGGTGCTTCTCCCTGTTTCACCCTACACCTTGAAAAGACAACTCTAGTTACTTCCTATGTGGAACATTTGGCTTTTAATTTGCTTGAATTGCTGTTTTCAGACTTTGATGTATGGATACATTTTTTTCCCTCTCCCCTATGTGTAGGTTTTTTCAGCCTTTATTCAGTGTTCCTCTTGGTTTCACTGGGAATGAAAGCGTAACAGCTGCAATATTGATCTAGAGCGTGGATGGATTTTATTTTCTGCCTCTAGGTTTATGTGTTTTAAATGCATTTGGAGTAGTAGGGAGAGTGCAGAAAACATGTATATCCCATATGACGATAAAGAGGAACCTAAAGGATGACAGATACAGTCACTGTGTTGAGCTTCTCAGAAAGACCCTGTATGTTGAACCACCTCTGACTCTGAACCACCCTGAAGCTCAAGACTAAGTGACAAAGCCTGCTGTCCAAAATCTGCTGTTGTGAATGACTTGTAAGATGAAGATTCATATTGGCCATTCATACACTAGCGACCAAACAGTGATATTTGCAGTTTTCAGGAATATGACTGCTAACTTGGGGTGTTAGATTTTCTGGCCTTTCTATTGCTAGCAGTATAAACATGCTATGAACAGCGCTTTTCTGTCATGCCACAATTACCCTGTGCCAACTTGTCATCAAACAGAAATGTTTCTTTGTTTATAATAATCCTTCTTTCAAAGACTAGAATGAAATGTTCGTTGTCACATTTAACTTCTTACTGTTTTCAGTGGTGTTGTTGCTAATGCCTTTTCTTCTTTCCACAGGGAGAAAGAGGCTTGCCAGGACTACAGGGTGTGATTGGGTTTCCTGGAATGCAAGGACCTGAAGGTCCTCCTGGGCCACCAGGGCTTAAGGTAGGAATTAAGCTTTAATATTTAAAACACTCAGATTTCCCTAAATTGTTGTCCCTAGGAAAGACAAAGCTCTCTCTTTTCCTTTACAGGGTGATACTGGAGAACCAGGACTGCCAGGAACAAAAGGAACAAGAGTGAGTTTTAACTTACATTTTTGTAGTTTTCATGTCTCTGGGTTTATACGTCTTTCACTCTTCATAGCTGCCTTCAAGTGGATGATGAGGTTTTTCTCTTTGAGTTAATCAACTGCATCCCCTTGTGCTGCACAGTAATTCAAGATTTTTGTTCTTGCCTTTGAAGTTCTTTCTGCATTGTGCAGCCAGTGCCTTTGTCCATTTGCATTTTCCCCCATTACTTATCACTACATCAACAGCTCTGGTTTTAATATTCCCTTGAAAGCCTTCTGACCTACCAAGAGGCTTCATTACAACTGAATGTGAACCATCTAACCTCCTTGAAGTGCTCCAGCAGAGATGCTGACACACTCACAAGCATGTATATGTTAAAAATTTACACAGGGTGTAGAAACAAATTAAAGCCGGGGCTTTAATCCCCCGACTTGTTCAGTTTTAAGGGAGGCCCTAAGCATGCCTGTAACCTTCTTGCTGTCATTTCTGTTTAATGTGGTACTTACATAACACTTAATTAGTATATTATTGTAGCCAGGGCCATGTCTTCTTGTGTTTTGTCAGATGTGAAGCTCATTCTGAGCATTTTCACATTTCATAATGTACTGATGAAAGAGAATTTGAATGACTTGAGGAGCAATGATACATTTTAAGTTGTGCCCTCTTGTCCACAGATTTTCAAAATGCCATGTCAGTTCTGTTCTTCATTTGCCTGCAGTGGCCTGCAGCACACAGAATTTACAAAATCAATCACAGTGTCTAAAGTATTACAGAGGGAGTATTCTGATAGATCAAGAAATCCTCATTTCGGTCCATGAAGTTCATGGTATCCTGTGTGTTAACGTAAATTAGCATCTCCTGGCAAATACATTCACTGTTTGCAGTGCAAGTAGACTGTACTTTTGCAATGGTAAAGTTTTGGAAGATGCAAATATGCTATCTGAGCTTCTGGAATCTCATACATCTTTTCTGTTTCACAATAAATAAACTGGTAGGATGAAAATGATGTGCCAAGTCAAATTCCTGATTCATTACACTGGAAAGCTATTCAGGGAGAGAGAGTTTTTTCAAGCCAGTTGTTTTTTTGGATGATAGAGATGAAATTGACATACTGATGTGGCTGATGAAAGATGGAAAAGCATCTTTACAGTGGGTTAGCATCTTCCTCTGCTATGAAGAGGTGTCTACAGTAAATTTCACGTTGTGAAGTATGGTTGTGAGAAGACAGAAGCTCTGCATTCCTTTGTTATGTCTGTGTAAGGTTCCGATGCAGTTTCAGTTGAATAAAATGCATATTGCTGCTTAAAAAGTTACAGAAATATAAAAAAGTGCTTTCAGTTACCAATCACTAAAATGCTATGGTTGGGAGGTTTGGAAATGAAGGCTATTTTGTCAAGAGAGTTTAAAAGCAAGTTTTACTCTGATTTTTACTGTCCCCACTGGAAAGGAGACTAGAGATGCAGCTTGTCATTGCTGTTTTGTGGTTTTGTCATTTCAGTTTCCCAAGTTCAATATGTTTTTGTCAATTGCAGGGCCCACCAGGACCATCAGGATTTCCAGGAAACCCAGGCCTTCCTGTACGTGTGAAGTATATGTATTTTTACAAAGAACATCAAAAGTGAACATCAGGCTACGTCTGACCTGGATTAATGCTGTATTGCTAATTTCTTTACTTCCTTTTTATGCAGGGCATTCCTGGACAAGACGGCCCTCCTGGTCCACCTGGCATTCCAGGATGTAATGGCACAAAGGTGACATTTGCAGATGTTTATAACAACATTTCTGTGTTGAAATAAAAACATCCTTCAAACATGTGTTCCCTAAACAAAACCAATTTCTCTGTGCTCCTTAGGGTGAAAGAGGTCCAGTAGGTCCCCCAGGTTTACCAGGACTGACTGGGAGCATAGTAAGTAGATTCTTCATGCTTCATTCACTTCACTTGTTTCAACTCAGATTCTTGAAATTTAGATATAATTATATGGCATTATATAGATTATAAAATGTAAAATATACAATACTGAGGAAAAATAACATCAAATATGTCTTTTTTCACAGGGACCCCCAGGACCTCCTGGAATGAAGGTACATTTTGCTCTAAATGTGATCATTTAGAATGTGATCAATTAGAATGAGTTCTACACCCTCTAAGACTAGCAGTCCTTCCTGTACTGGTGTACTTCACTTTGTACTCTGCTCTGCAGTCCTCCTAAATAAAGGCAGTGGAGCAACTTCCACTTCATAACTATTGAACGTATGTGTTGTTCCATGCAGGTCTTTAAAGTGTAAGTATTGCATGAAATACAACAGGAAAAATAGTACGTATCATTAACCCCACATAAGTATCGTGGTGGCCACAAAGTTGTGCATAAAGATTTAGATAGGTTTTATGGTTCCAACATTTGTTTTGATACTGACATTTCATTTTTCAAAGTAGTTTAACTAGAGAATGTTTGTGGAAGAAAGTCATACAGCCCCTCAAAATACTGCAATTTTGTACAAAAATGCGGGAAAAAACAGGATCTTTGCTATCAGAAAAAGAGGTATAAAGAAGCGGATAACAATTGGAATAGTTTTCCAAAATAAGAAAGACAAAGTGTATCTCTTTTTTTTTTAAGAAAAAGGATGGCTTTGATTTCAAAATTAGTTATAAGACTAAGATCTCATCCTGGAGAAGAGATTGTGAAGTTACCAATTCCATTAATAGCCAGGCCAGATGTTCTCATTGTCTAGTAATACTGTAGTAGTGATAGATTGGTGGGAAAATCTGTCTGATTACCCATTACCGTACAGAGAATAAAAGTATGAATGATGATTTGGTACAGGAATCTCTTAATTGTAAAGTGAGGTGACTCTTTTAAAAGTGAACTTTCCAAATGATTCCAAATTTGACGTGGCTCTAACTTTTCTCTTATCTTAACATTTTTGAATGTGTTTTAATGGATATTAAAGTACTATTCTTTTTATTTTTATTTTTTTTTTTTGTTATAGGGAGATCCAGGTGAAGTGATTGGTCTTTTACCTCCTAGTGTGCTAAAAGGTGATAAAGGCTTTCCTGGCCAACCTGGATTACCTGTAAGTCTAAATGATGTTTGAATAGCAGTGAGTTTCAATTAAAATTATATCAATATCACAAAATTGCCAAATACATATCACTTTTTAATTATGCCTTTTTATTTTTTATAGGGTCCACCTGGAACTCCAGGGTTTCAGGGACCAATGGGGCCACCAGGGCTTCCAGGAGAACCAGTAAGTTTCCTGTGATGGAGTCACCTGTAATGGTGATTTGCACTTCACTTACAAGAAAGTCCTACAAGGTGTTAGGATTTAGGAAAGACAACCTGTGGCTTCAGGCTACATATTTATTCTCCCGGACTCTGTCATGGCAGAATTGCATAGGTACATTCAATAGCGCTGCTCCTAGAGTCATCTTCTTGCATATTTGGAGGATTTTATTTGTGGGGAAGGGGTTGTAATATACTTGATCCTCCTTTTCTGTCTTCCCCCACTTAATCTACAGAACATAAATTACAGACCTAGCAGCCATATCTAAATCAAAATGTATGTTGAGATTATTATTATGGGCAGTTGAGTAAGAAGCACTGTGGAAAGCAGGGCAGCATCAACTTCCTATTATTCCTAATGCTGAAGGCATTTTAACTATCTGAAATGTTGTCAGGTCTAATAGATACCTAATGTCTTCTCTTCCTGTTCTGGATGCGGGTAATGTTCATAGGGATCAGTTACTTCCATCTGATGAAAGTCCACCCAGTGTTTCTGGCTATTAAAGCGAGCATCTGTTTTCCTTCTAAAGAAAACTGAAAGTGATGTAAAGGAAAATGGTCATACAGTTTAGTCAGCACTTGCACTTGTTGATGTAAAAAAGAACAAATTTAATGAAAGAAAAGTGAGGATTAATATTTACCACTGTCCATTTATGTGGTCAGTAGCACACAAAACTGGGGAAAAAATGTCATTAGTGAAGTTATTTTGCAGTGCATTACCACAGATTTTCTGTGATTGTTTCCTGTCTGGATGCTGATTAGATCCAGCACTCTTAACTGTAAAGCGAGCTCTGATGAAAGATCTTTGACAGATTCTGTTTATTTTATTATTTAGGCTAAGTTGGGAGCTACAGGCAGTAGCAGAAAAGTAGATCTTGGTTTAATGGAAAAATTTGCATTTTTGCTCTCATTATAGAATAAGGAATTATTCTACCTAGCATACTTTATACATATCTGCTGAAATGTACTGTCTTGTAGGGTCCCCCAGGGCCACCAGGACCTCCGGGCGAGAAGGTAAGACTTTTTTATTGTAAAGATTGTCTGTTTGTTTAGTTATTTGGCACATCAGTTACCCCCCAAATTTGGAAACTAATAGTCCTAAAGGAGTTGGTTTACTTGCAATCTGGGGATGAGTTAATGAGGCATCACAGAGAGAGCTTTTTATTTTATTTATTTATTTATTTATTTTTATTTTTGATTAGATCTGTTGCCTCAGTTGATCAAGTCAGTATTAATTACAACATTCTGTGATTATTTGGACTCATTTTAAAATGCCAAAATTTAACAGTAAAATGTTGAAAAAAGAGCATGCTGACACTAAAGTTATGCAATAAATTTAATTCTAGATATTTTTTTTTTCACAAATTGCTGTGACAACTGGAGGGTTAGGACATGATTTATTTGTTTATTTCATATGTGCCTTTAAAAGACCTATCATGTCTTTCATACCCTCTCTTAACTTTAGCCATGTACAAAATATTTGTGTGTGTGTATGCATGCATATATTCACTGCTGATGAAAATTTACTATATATAATTTTTATTTTCAGGGCTACATGGGTTTGGGCTTTCAGGGTCCAAAAGGTGAAAAGGTAAGTCTCTTTTGAAGAATTAGTGAACGACTTCCATAAAATATTCTTGAGACTATTTATTTTAACTAAATAAACTTCTGGAATTAATCTGTGAAGAAAATCAGCTCAATGGCATTGTAAGTTTTAGGCAACTTGAGTTAATCAAATCTGTAACTCATAGCTAAATGAACAGAAGTCCTAAACAGTTACAGATTTTGAACATTATGATGTTGTACCTGACATTAATTTAGGTCATTATTCTGTTTTCTAGCTGTGACTAGTACCAACTACTTTAGTTTATCGTAGGGAGATCTGGAAACATTTACTCTGTACATTAGGACTCATTAAGAGATTGATTTGAAAACAATTTAGATCTGATATATGCTGTCTGAAATTGTCAGAATTAGTTGTGATAGGACTCTTGTCTGTATCACTGCTTTAGAATGAATAGGGAGTGTGGTTTTGAAACAGATCTTGCAGTTGTCCTCTGTGTTTTGGCTTGACCAGGAGCATTTTTCAGAGCATGCAATCTGGTTTCCTTTAGCATGAAACTAAACCAAATGCTGTGCTTCAGGAACATGCCTAGCATGCTGCACCAAGTGCTGAGGGCTGAGCCTGTTGGAAGAGAGTGCGGTTAGTCCAAAGTAAATTACTCAAAACACCTGTAGTGTCAACACTGACCCTTCTCTATCAACTCTTTTGCCTGCCACACGGGCTTCTGTTGTGCTGCAGTACCTGCTAAACTGGAAGAGAGGTGCAGCCTTGCTGGTGCTGCCTGACTGCAACTGGTGATGCAGTTATGTTCTTAGTTGCCAATGCTGCCAGCTTTTTCATAAATATGGTCAACGTCCCAGAGTGCAGCATGGGACTTCATGCTGTCCAACTCGTAGCCCTTTGCTACGAGTACAACATTTGCTTGTTGTACCAAGCAAATGACCTTTCTTATTTTTGCATTGTTTGTCGATTTTGCTCATTGATGACTGATTTCCTGCCTGCTGCATGACTGTTTCAGCATTGATGCATTGCTGAGTTACCATGCATTACCTTTGGTGACTGATCCCATTTATTCCCTTAGTCAGCACCAGACGGGAGGTAACACATGTGAGGGTTAAAGTGTTATGTTTCCCACTGGGGTCTAGGTTAAAGTGCTCTATATTGGATTTTCAGGATGCAAGAAATGCTTGGAGTCATGGGTTATTAGGTAAACTGCTAGTATGTCTGAGCCCTTCTCCAAAAGCTTCTTATGATTGTCATTGGCAGAGGCCTTTGGGAGTACAAGTAAATTGTTATATATGCATTTATATTTTTTATCCACTACCCTTTTTTATGTATTTTGAAGCATACTATTCCTACTGGATAGGATTTTTCGTGACATGGTTCATCATTGAGATTAACTTTTTATCGTAGAATTGCTTGAAAAATGTTGACAATAGAAGTATGTGGAGATTTCCTGGACTTCTTAGGCTTATCTTTTGCAAAAAATAAATAGTATCGATATGTGTTATTGCTTGGCAGAAATGCATCAATCCTTTTTGGAGGTGTTTTACCATGAAAGATAGTCCTATTGCATTATATAAGCATATACGATTTTTGCTCTGCTGTGGATGCACACATAATGAAAAAGTATGACCCACACTTGTTTTCCTGAAGTTGGTCTCAGTAGTGTTTTCAATGGTCTGTCCTGGATTTGGTGTTGACAGGGAGAACAAGGAGTCCGTGGTCCCCCAGGGCCACCAGGACCTGCACCACACGTGAAAGAAAAAGGAAGCGAAATCATAAAGGGAGAAAAGGTGAGACCTTAAATGATCGACCTTGTACTCTTCAATACAATGTAGTCGTTAGAACTAACAGAAGTAAAAGAGGAAGAAGAAAATAATGAGTCACCCACAGCCGACTCTTCAAAATTGTTTGGCTTTATGTAATACATTTTGATCGTCTTTCTGGAAGTTTCTCTGAAAAATATGATGATGAATGTATAAACAATTGCGTAAAGAAGTAACACATAGCAGAAGACTTTCTGAAGAAGGAGAATTGATAAACATTGTAAACCCTAAATTTTATAAAAATTTGAATTAAGTAGCTTACACTGGACTTTTCATTTACAGAATCACATCCATGGAGTATGAGTGCTAATGAATTATCATTAATTTTCAGCTATTGAATTAGACCCTCTAAGCAATATATACTAGAATAAAAAATTAACGTAATGGATTCATGTTTTGTGTTTTGTCTAACCTCTTTTTGCACGTCATACTATTAGGCATAGTTCTTGAAGTGGAGAACAGTGCTATGTCTGATATGAAGAAATAAATGATTTACAGCCTAAATGAATTATGGGTAAAATTTTCCTTACTAATCTACATTTTTTTTTATAATTTCATTAGGGTGAACAAGGTGCAAAGGGAGAACAGGGAACCCCAGTAAGTACTTTGTATATATATATATTTATTACACTAAAAATATGGAAGAATCTAATGATGGCCCTGAATATCTTTATACCTAAAAGCAAATTTACTTTTGAATATGGCAGTATTATTAGTCTGGTATGTATTTGCCTTCCAGGGATTGCCAGGCTCAGCTTTCAGAGGAGAAAAGGGTGAACCTGGGGATCCTGGTCCACGTGTAAGTATCAATAATGTAATTACAGTCATTGCATTGCTTCCATAAACTAATTAAACTTAGTAACTATTAGTGAAACATTAAATTTGGTATATATCAAACAACAAGGGCAGGTGTACAAGCCAAGATAGTGATAACATCCATAAAGTTAATAGGTAACATGCTTTCATGTAACTAAAGACCCCTAGCAGTGGCTGAAGTGCTGAAGGCAGAGGCAAGACCCCCACTGGTCCCGGCTGAAGCAAGGTAAGTTCATTCCAAAACAAAAGGAAAAGCAAAGCAAAGCAAGTCACACCATATGCATGACTTTAGCCAAGTGTTGGATTTGTTTCAGATACTCAGGAATGGAGCAAAAAAAAATTAGATGACAGATACAAGTTAACTTGCTGGTTTCTAGCCTGACCATAACTGCTTGAGGCCACAATGTCTGCTGCATTTGCCTAGTTTGACCTATATCATAGTCTCATCCACACAATTTCTGTGAGCCATGCTGTACCTTTCACAGCTGAGCTGGTAGCAAAAGCAGTTTCTACATGAAAATGTATCTAGAGTGCTGTTTCTCAAATTGTGGGTCATCATAAACTGTTAGAAAATGACCAAGCACAGCTATAGGCATTGAATTGTACTACAGTCTGAAAGAGATCTTCCTCCTTATTTCCTACTATACTTCAAGGTTGAGTGTTCTGTCAACCCATCAGTAAAGGTGCATGATGGAATTATCGCTGCTATCAGATATATGTTTTTACTCCTACAGTAAATGAGGGTTTGAAAGCTGGAAGGACGGAGAAATGTTGGCCTGGAGCCTGCTGAGGAAGCATCTTTGCATTGTTCAAAAATAAATCTTTCAGTTTCTATACAGTTCCCTGAACAAAGCTTCTAAGATCTTTTAAATATAATTCTTGCTCTTCAAGGAAATCACAGCTACTTCTGAAATTAAGAAAAGGCACAAAAGATGAGCCACTAGTAAGATCTGATATTGTAGTTTTATGGAATTGTTTGACTACCATATGGCTAATTCCAATCAAAAAGTACATTAAAAGATTCTCCTGACCACCTTGGTCTGGTGGATCTTTTTCGTGTTCTTCTTGTGCTGGGGGCCCCAGTGCTGAATGCAGAAATCTAGGTGGGATAGGATATAATTTGTAGCATATTGAGTAACACAAGCACTAGGCAGTTACAGTTTGCTTGCTTTTTATCCTCTACACTGTCAGCTGTATTAGCACTCTTAATGAATGCATTACAATAGTGATTATTCTGTTCTAGTATTTCACCCATCATATTTAGAAATTGTGTACCAGTGGCTATCTGTTTAAGCAGAGTGGAACTTGCTGTTTTACAGGGAAAGCCTGGAAAAGATGGCGAGCCAGGACCAAAAGGACAACCTGTATGTATTTCACTAAATTATACTATTTCTTACATTCAAAATCAAAGAGTTGTCTGTGTATTATAAATGGTTGACATTTTCTAGCCTTCCAAATTATATACTTAAAATTATTGTGTTTGGTGAGTTTAATTTAAAGCTTGGATGCTGCCAGAGCTAACGTGCAACTGTGTTTTTCTTTTCTGGTGTCACTGTCTTCTACGTCCAGGGTTTGCCTGGAGGGTTTGGGATTCCGGGACGGCCTGGGGAACCTGGTGCTAAGGTGAGTCAGAGTCTGTGCTTGTCATAGCACAGAGTGAGGAGTTACGAGCTCATATGACCGGTTCATAGGTGTGTGTTGAAACTTCACATGCATGTAAAGCAGTATTAAATGAACATTGCTATGTTGCTACATTGTAAAGTCATCACTCAGAGACTACAAAAAGTCAAAATCAACATGCTTAGGTACCCCTGATTTAGTTCTATATGAATTGTTTAACACAGCCTTTATTTTCACAATCTCTTTGCTCAGCCGAGAAATGTACTTTTCTAAAAATCCCTGTTTCTCTTTATACAGTGTAAAGCAGTACAGGTCCACCTGCTAACAAATTGTTGTTTAGTATGATGTTCCAGGTGCTTAGCATTTGGATTTTGTGTGAATCTGTATCAAAGAGTTCATTTGCTAAAGAAATTATTACTACTTTTTTTTTTTTTTTTTTTTTTTTTGTGAAGAACATCTGATCTGGATTTAAAGCATAACTTGTATTTTCCTTTAGGGTGAAAAAGGTGATCAAGGTCCTCAAGGTCCCCCAGGAAGAGTAAGTAAAATAAAATCTTGTTTTATTTTAAATTTAAATGAAGATAAAAATTTTGAGAAAGTCAAAGTACTCAAACAGAAAGAAAAAAAAAAAAGAGAGATTATGCATATTCTGATCGTGCTCAAATCAGTCATGTCCTCAGTTTTTCTTAATGGAAACAAAAGCCTTATTTCTGAAGTATGTTTGAAATTTGGGAAAGGAGCTTTCAAAGAATATGAATTTTGAATGTTTTTGAGAATGGAACTGTTAGGCATTGATAATCAGTACAAACTAAAAGAGCGTTCAGAAGAATACATCTGTCAGCATTGTAGTCTATAATTTTTTTAACACCTCAAATAAAAAATGGGACTAGTCAGCAGCAGACATATCTTTGATGATGCTGCTTTCCGAGAAACTGGAAAAATTCCCAACATCTGCTCATTTGTTTTGAAAAAAGGTGCGTACTTGAATATTATATTGTAAATGTTAGTATCTTCTATGTCAAACTCAGATCAACAGTAGAAATCACCAGAGTAGAGTATTTTAAGATGAAAGGTAACACAAACCCAGCGGATCAGTACTTAGAACATACTGAGGTTTCTTTACATCATCTTCATTCAGAAAGGTGCTATCAAGCTCTCCACTTACCCATACGACTGATATGAAGGAATTTTGGTAGAATAGGAAATCCTTATTTTCTCTGGTAATTCCTCAGCAGCTACAACACTCTCACAGCAGTTGGTACCTGTCAATGAGATTGCCAGTATGGCCAAAACTGCTCAAAGCTGTTAACACGAAACAAAGTGGCTTCTGTGCCATCAGGTTGGGATGGATGACATACAAACTACTAGAGCACAGTTGCATGTTTCTAGTGTCCTCATCTTTGTCCTGCGATTCAGGTTATAGATACTGGACCAATGGACGCCTTTGGTGAAAAGGGAGACCCCGGAGTTTCAGGTTTGCCGGGACAAAAAGGTCAAAAAGGTGAAAAAGGTATGTATTCTCTCTTGTCTTTATGATTGAGTTATGCTTTTCATTTTCTTGCTACAGGAAATTAAAATCCCATGGTCTGTGGGCTCAGGGGCTCTATATAACTGTGGAATGTTCCATTTTTTATTTAATTGCTTTCAAATTATTACATTTTGTGATAGTTTTTAAAACACTTCTTCTCATCATCAATAAGACAGCATTTCATTAATAGTTTGGAAAAGAATAAAATGGGGCCTGGCTTTATGGAGGTTAAAGAATCCAGTGAGATTATTTAACAAAGAAGTGAATACAATCACAAAGTGGGTAATAGTGCAGAGAATCTTGAAGAGACGCCTCAAAAAAAGTCAATAGTTATATTTTAATTCTTTAAATGGACTTGGGTTATTTGCAAAATTCCTCAGTAGACAGGGAATTCCTATAGACAGCATTCCCAATTTCCCCATTACAGACATCTCCCTGTTGAAGAAAGACCAGTGGAGAAGATGGCACACCATAGGGACTTTTTACTAAGTGTATTGTTTGCAGATATCTATGAGTTATTTAACTTTTGATACAGAGAATACTTGCTTATAATGTGTACTTAATATGTGCTAGAATTGCATTCATGATAGCATTGCTGACTTGATTGCCTAATTGAAAACCTCTCTTTTTAAAGGTTTTCCTGGTTTACAAGGAATCCCAGGAATTCCAGGTATGATTTTGTTCACTTTTTTTTGGTTGTTCTTCTTGGGTGGAGAATCCTGAGAGGTGGTCTCCTCATCTGCTTTCAGCCTGACTTACAGGGTGCCCAGGTAGTGGCCTCTCTGAGGATCTAATCTCCACCTCAGACCATTCCTGTTGATTGCTTTTCTGGAATCTCTGCTGTGATCTAGCCTTGCTCTTTGTGTAGAGCTCTGATAATTCTTAAATCTTCTCTGATCGCTGCTTAAATCGATAAGTGTTAGTGTGCACACGTCATCTGAGAGAATCCAGAGAGTATGGCTCCATTGGGCATGAGGAGCTGTAGAATGTGAATATGTGTGTGTACCTATGTATGTTTACTCTTGCACAGATAATCTGGTTTGCTTTCACTTTGGCTTTATATGCATTTGCATAAATACAATAAAACAAGATTTGTTGGAGGAAATAATATTTATTAGATCAAAGTCATTCCTGAAGGCTTCCTGCTTTTTTTTTTTTTGACTGTCATTTGATCTAATAAAAGTTATTTCTCTTGCCTGTAAATGTTGCCTTTTTCATAGTCTAACATCTTCACATACATGGCCACACTACTATTATGCATATGTACATGTGTATGTGTTTGGACTAAACCATGATATTTGCTTTTTAAAAACGAACCAAATAATCTGTAGAAACCTGACTCCAGTACATCCAGTAGTGATACTACTATAATCTCCTTTGCTCGTATTTTCCATCTTGAGAGTTGCTATGTATGAAATTATTGTGAACCAGGGTCAGATAGTTGCCAGGAAATTTTTCGCAGCTTAGGGAGGAGATACTATATACTACAGGCAGTAGTAATCCCTAAAGAATTCCGTATGACATAGAAGAAGAATGGTGGCTCTTTCTCTGTTATTACCCTACAGAAATTGAGATTTGTGTGACTTAAATATCTTCACTACAATATTGCAGATGGCTCAAAATGGTTTAGCAGTCAAATCTCATGATTAATTGTTAATTAAAATAAGTCATTGAAGTAGGAAGACCTGTGTGACTGTGCAAATAGCTAAAAGAAGATCTTGAGTAATTTTTTTCCTAGTTGTTTAACTGCCTGCCTTTATTGGCTGCTGTTTACTTATTATTCCTACGAACAGTTTGGGGTTTAGCATTCCTGAAAATCTGCTAGCATCATTGAATACCAATTTACTGAAGTTCTTACAGATGCTGTTCATTTCCAGGTGTGTTTAAGATTTGGCTTATTATGAGACGAGCATAATGGTTTCTAAATGTAATAGCTAAATGAACTCCTTTGTCACCATTTTTTCTTAGCCAGCAAAAATTGGTTCAAATAAATCTCAGAACGTTACTTTTCCCAGTGTTTGCTCAGGGACTGAATGGAAGTGAGTTATTCTGAGCTGTAGTGAAAATATGCCCTGAATTTTGTAAATCACCAATAGTAAAAATACAGTTCCTCTTTATTTTGCACTACCATTTTCCAATTTCTCTCCGAAACTTATTGTAAGCTAATGTGTTGATAACGTTACTGTCTTTTTTCTTGAACCTTCTTTCATCTACGTTTTATTCTGTCCGAAGGTCGACCAGTTCCAGACAGAGTAGGATCACCTGGTGTCCCTGGAGAGAGAGGTGAAAAAGGTGAAAAGGGTTCTCCTGGATTCCCTTTACCTGGACCCCCCGGAAGAGATGGTTTCCCAGGTCCCCCTGGGCTCCCTGGCCCTCCAGGTCCTCCAGGCGTAACAGGTAAGTAAAGCACTTGGCTGCTTTTCACTATGAAGTCTCAATAATGCACGTTGCATGCACTTGAAAAAGAAAACGGAAACAAGATTATAAAAGCTATAATTAGGATGCATTTACATCTTGGAATAAATGTATCTGAGCTGTTAACGAATAAAGTGGAAAAAAAAAAAGATGCTAATACTATTCATAGCATAAAAGACAGATGTTCAATATCACAACTTACAAGTCTTCAGCACCAATATATATACACAAAAGTATTTATAATTGCTGTGATGGGGCAACCCTAGATATACAGACTAGGGGATGAGAGCCCTGTAAAAAGGGATCTGGCGGTTTTGGTTGACGGCAAGTTGAATATGAGTGAACAGCGTGCCCTAGCAGCCAAAAGGGTGAACTGTACCCTGGGGTGCATCAGGGACAGCATTGCTAGCTGGTTGAGGGAAGGGATTGGCCCACTCTGCTCTGCATTGTGGGCTCACATCGAGTACTGTGGACAGTTTTGATCACCACAGTATAAGAAAGAGATGAAACTATTGGAGAGCCTCCAAAAGGAGGGTTAAAAAGATGGTGAAGGGTCTAGAGAGGAAGATGTATGAGGAGCAGCTGAGGTCCCTTGGTTTGTTCAGCCCAGAGCAGAGCAGGCCGAGGGGAGGCCTCATGGCGGCCTGCAGCTCCCTCACGAGGGGAGCGGAGGGGCAGGCGCTGAGCTCTGCTCTCTGGGGACAGCGACAGGACCCGAGGGAACGGCATGGAGCTGGGACAGGGGAGGGTCAGGCTGGGGGTTAGGGAAAGGTTCTGCACCCAGAGGGTGGTCGGGCACTGGGACAGGCTCCCCAGGGCAGGGGTCATGGCACCAAGGCTGGCGGAGTCCAAGGAGTGTTTGTTCAATGCTCTCAGACATAGGGTTTGGTTTTTGGGTGGTCTTGTGTGGAGCCAGGAGTTGGATTCAGTGATCCCTGTGTGTCTCTTCCAACTCAGGATATTCTGTGATTCAACTAAACTAGACATTACACTAACACTTCATTTTGGACAGTACATATCAGACAACATCAAATATGTAATATAAATAAAGAGGCATGTATTTTAGGGTTAGTTGTTACCCAGAGACATTAAGTAATTATTAGATAAAGATGTCTTCAGTTTATTCCTAATACTGTATTTTATGATTCTATTATTGTATTTGTCATGCATACTTTTTGTGAGCCCTAAGCCATCTATGCTTCAAGTAATAGTTGCAAACAAATTTGCTCAACATGAAACTTTAATATTTAATCATACTGCTTTTTTTTTGGTCCCTCACAGTGTTCATTTGGACTTTATATTGCATAACTGTAAATTGAGCTGGTTTGATGTTGGTTTTTAACTAAAGGACAATGACGTAAAAATAACAAGGGAAGTACTAAGAGTATAACAGAAAAATAAAAAATATAAAAAGCAGTGTTCTGCTTTTGCACTACAGTTTTAGGTAAATGCTTAAAATTAACTTGCCTTACGTATTTTGTTGGGCTGTAAACCTTAACATAAAAATGACTGGTTTGTTTTACCTACATAGTCAGCGAGAGGAAAAGTGGTGTTTTACTTACAATTCTTTAGTAGATTTGAAAATGTTTAGAGATAACTGGAGTAGAGTAAAACTTTAGTATGTGCAGGTGACATATATACTTTATGCAGGCAATGGTTCCTTTGTGTTTTGTCCTGTAGATTTTGCTGAAAAATTTAAAGCTCTAGCTTCACAGCTGTGATTTTGTTAACCTTTTAAAAGATTAAATATGAAATAGAAGATTCCTATTAAAATGAACATTATTCTCTATGGAATTCCTAAACCAAAAGTGTTTGCTAATGAATCAGTATAAAATTCAACACTTAGAACAGGTAATTAAATAGTGAAATCTCACCCCGCCCCTTAAAGTAATAAGAGCAATAAGAGCAAATCCTGTTTTTTAATAAAAAAATGTTTCATGTTTCTGTCACTGTGCCTTCCCCAGACCCTTCTTTAGCTTTCTTCAGATACAGAATGGGAGGAAAAAAAATCCCTTTGTGTTTAGCTGTTGTTTGCCAAACTTCACATAAACATTTTGACTCTTGACTTTGGCCAAAATGATTAGGTTGGAGCCTGTGCCATAACATCAAACAGAACAAGCACAATTTGTATTCCTACATTAAGTTTGCTGGGTGGTGTTATTTGTTAGCTATTTCAGTTCCTAGTACCTGTAGTTTCTTGTTTTCAGAAAGCTTTATTGGTGTGAAGAAGTTAAACAGATGTTAACAAGCTGCTTTTGACCTAGGAAGTTTCCAAAAACTCTAGGCTAGGTACAAAAAACCCTACATAAAAATATCTACATACAATAAAAATACGTTTTGTGTGAAAGTTATAAACTAGTTATAGCAGAGTCATCTTTTTTTCTGTAATTCTGGGGGTTTCTTAAGTAATATATCTGGAATCAGAATGCAGAATCTGAGTTTTTTTTCAGATTAAAACAAATAAATAGAAAAATGAAAGACTCTCCTGATGTACCACTACTCACAGATAAATTCAGCTAGGACATTCATAAATGCAACCCTGTGATAGAAACTTGGATTTGCCAGACAATAGCTCTGTTGCATTTCAATTGCAGATGGAATTGATCAATGCCAGCAGGGGCAACCTGGTGCACCAGGTATACCTGGACCTCCAGGGCAACATGGATTTCCAGGAGAGATGGGAGAGAAAGGTAATAATATTTAAAATGAAAGTGTGGTTGCTTTCTATTGCTTTGTACCCTGGGTCTTGGATATGTGGAGGTACTGAGCCAGTTAACTGGATCCAGAGAATTGCTACTTAACATTAATTACGCTAACAGTTCATGGATGTGCAAGATGCTTCTTGGGTCTCTGGTGAATAGAAGAAGGATACTGTGTATTGAGTTGTGTGACACGAACTTCACTTACATTTCACTTCACTTAGGCATTGCTGGTAAGTGATAAAAGATGGGTGATTTCAGGAACGAAACAGTATCTGGGAATTAAAAAAGAGTTGAGTATAGACTAATTAAGCGTAAATTGAACTGTTCATGGCAATTTAAGATATGAATTCTGAGATGAAGAATTAAAGGGGAAGATGAGTTGGGAATAGAGATAGTTTATGAATCAGTACCTTGACTATAATTGAAACTAAAATTGCCACACCTGCAAGTAGTAATGTCAACTGTGTGGTTTAGCACTGTCAGCTAAATGGACATATACAAAAAATGAACGGCACTAATTTACATATCAGTTGATTCTTCCTAATCTCATTCTGCTCACTTCTTTTTAAAACTGTAAATTGCAGTGGCTGTGGAGTTTTTTCTTCTTCTACTTTAAACTTTTCATATCTTCTATACCCAGTGTATATTTCTCTTCTTTTTGATCCTCTTCAGCCTGGTTCCATCTAACCCTCCTATTAAATACTGTCTGTAGAATAATATATAAGTTGACTTTAATGCCATTCCTTTAAAAGTTTTATAGGCTTGAATATCAGTTTGCTGATAAATTCTCTTTGAAGCATATAGTTAGAAATAACACATTTATTTATATTCCTTCAACATGAAGTGTATTAAATTGACATTTACTACTGGATTCCACCTGATTGCAGCTCTCTTAAATCTTGTCATTTTTATTCATTACTTTTTTTTTTTTTTTCTTCAGGTGAAAAAGGAGAAACCTGTACTTTATGTGATAAAGTAGGACCTCCTGGACTTCCAGGACCACAAGGACCACCAGGTCCAGCAGGTAAAAAAAATTAACTACCTGTGAATTAACTGCTATGGCTAAAACCTAGAAATACAGTGTATATTATGTGATTAATTATTTTTTCTCCCACTAATAAAATTGCTTGTGAAACTAATGAAAAAAAGATAGAATATTCTTATTTTTGGCCTGATTCCTAATTCCCACTGAAATTGACAAGGAAGCAGAAATAGGCCACAGTGGAGTATCTTTGCAAACTGTAGACCGAATTGTGAAAGTGAAAAAAAGTGTGGGAAGCATTTGCCCTACATTCTCAGGCTTGGCAGTAGCTCATACATATGTTCCCAATCCTAGGATCAAATTGTGTGACCCAAAAGAAATGATTTGTCTGCTGCCATGTCAGAGAATTGCCACATGCAAACACTGATAATATTCTCAATGTTTTTTCCAGTAGTTGTGAAGAAAAAGGAACATGTTTTAGGTAGTTTGAAGATTGCAAAGTCTACATGATAGATCTAAGTTATAAGGTGAATTAATTCCAAAGTCAAATGCCTCATCAACTTCTGAGCTTGCGAATGCAGACACAGGGAGCACACGAGCACATGAATACAGACATCTTCACTGACTTTTTATTATATTAATTGGGGATAGAATTAAACAGTTTGTGAAGAATCACAAAGGCTTCACATACAATGATCTATTTTTAAACCATGTAATGAATAGAATTCTACTTTTCTGTCTCTGAAAAGGTTTTCCAGGACAATCAGGTTTCAAGGGTGACAGAGGCTTACCTGGACTTGATGGCCTTCCAGGGGTACCTGTAAGTAATGCCTTACCAGATATCGTGTGCTTATTTCCTGTTAGATGTGTGGTAAGAAAACATTCAGTGTGATTGTGTAATAGTTCTGATTAAAAATAGACCAACACAGTGATATAATAAAATTAAAGAACTGGCTATACTTAGTAAAATAAACTAGGAAGCAGTATTGTCTAGCTATGAAAAAAGAGCTGTTGGAAATGGGTTATATTGCCATGCTTACCCATCAGATGAACTCAGCAGTGGAGCTGGGTAAAAAGTAGGATTTTGCATGAAACAGATGCAGGTCTGCCCTGAACCTTGTATAGCAAGGTATCTTTCCAGTAACTCTTCGTTTTGTGAACATAACATATTGAGAGAGAGATGCAGTGCCATCTAGTGTAATGTAAGCAGTTAGTCAATATTAGCAATCGGTATACTTTAGCAGTTTGTCTGAATTTTGGGAAATGTGTGCAGCGTATTCTATGAAATCTAATTTTCAGATATTTAGCAGGGAAGCCAAGTGGTTTTCAAGAAATAAAGAAGGTCTGTGAAAGCATCCTGATAATGGGATCACTTGAAAATTATGTTGATGCAGCATAACACAGCTCTCACTAAGGCTGGATATCAGAAGCAGAAAAGCCTTAATTATAGCACATGCTTAAAATGACAACACAATCACTCCTAGATGAACACTGTACTAGCACAACTACATTTGATCTTGTCAGAGTTCACTTGAGTGTCCCTGCATACACCGTGGTAGGCTGCGAAGACTGACATTAGCACACATGTTCCTGTAGCGTAATGTGGATTTTGACACCATAGAATCATAGACTCATGGAATCCTAGAATGGCTTGGGTCC
Organism: Anser cygnoides; assembly: GCF_040182565.1. Lineage (NCBI taxonomy): Eukaryota > Metazoa > Chordata > Aves > Anseriformes > Anatidae > Anser > Anser cygnoides. The sequence continues at coordinate 149,415,394 of NC_089873.1, read as the reverse complement.
GAAGGAACGTTAAAGACCACCTTGTTCCAACCCTCCTCCTGTGGACAAGGATGTCACCCACTAGGTCAGGTTGCCCAGGACCCCATCCAACCTGGCCTTGAACACTTCCAGGGGTGGGGCATCCACAGCTTCTTTGGGCAAGCTGTGCCAGTGCCTCACCACCCTTGGAGTAAAGAATTTCCTCCTAACATCTAATCTAAACCTCTCCTCTTTTAGTTTAAAACTGTTCCTCTTGTCTTACCACTATCTGCCCATGTAAAAACTCACACTCCATCTATTTTATAAGCCTCTTTAAGTACTGGAAGGCCACAATGAGGTCTCCCTGGAGCCTTCTCTTTTTCAGACTAAATCCCCGGCTCCCTCAGCCTTTCTTCTCAGGAGAGGTGCTTGAGCCTTCTGATCATGGCCCTCCTCTGGACTCATTCCAACAAGTTCATGTCCTTGTTTTGGGAGTCCCAGAGCTGGATGCAGCACTCCAAGTGGCCTCATGAGGGCAAAGTAGAGGGAGACAATCACCCCCCTCAGCCTGCAGGTGACTCCTCTGTTGATGCAGCCCAGGATACAGTTGGCCTTCTGGGTTGCAGGCACACACTGCTGGCTTATGTAAAGCTTTTTGTCCACCCAAGAACCCCCAAGTCCTTTTCCAGAGGGCTGCTCTCAATGAGCTCTTCTCCCAGTCTGTACCCAGGTCTCGCATTGCCCCGACCCGTGGGCCCACTTCTCAAGCTTGTCCAGGTCCCTTTGGATGGCATCCCTTCCTTCTGTTGTATCAACTGCACCACTCAGCTTGGTGTCATCTGAAAACTTGCTGAGGGTGCACTTGATCCCACTGTCTATGTCATTGATAAAGATCTTAAACAGCACTGGGCCCAAAACAAACCCCTGAGGGACCACACTTGTCACCAGCCTCCACCTGGATATTGAGCCATCGACTGCAACTCTTTGGGCATGGCCATCCAGACAATTCCTTATCCATCGAATGGTCCACCCTTCAAATCCATCTCTTTCCAATTTGGAGATGAAAATGTCATGGGGAACCATGCCAAAGGCCTTACAGAAGTCCAGGTAGATGACATCAGTCGGTCTTCCCTTGTGGACTGATGCAGTCACTGAATCATAGAAGGCCACTAGGTTGGTCAGGCACAATTTGCCCTTGGTGAAGTCATTCTGGCTGACTTGGATCACCTCCTTGTCCTTCATGTGCCTTGCCATTGCTTGCAGGAGGATCTTTTCCATGATCTTCCCAGGCACAGAGGTGAGGCTCACCAGTCTGTAGTTCCCCAGGTCCACCTGTCTACCCTTTTTAAAAATGGGAGTGATGTTTCCCTTTTTCCAGTCACCAGAGACTTCACCTTGACTGCCAGGACTTTTCAAATATGTTGAAGAGAGGCTTGGTAACTCCATCAGCCGGTTCCCTCAGGACCCTGGGATGCATGTCATCAGGCCCCATAGACTTGTGCCTGTTCAGTTTCATCAGGTGGTCTCAAACCTGCTCTTTACTTACAGTGGGAGGGACTTTGCACCCCCAGCCCTTGTCTGCATGTTCAGTGAAACAAAAGATGTGGGAAGCCTGACTGGCAGTGATGTCTGAGGCTAAGAGTACTCTGTTGAGTACCTCAGCCTTTTCCATGTCAGTTGTTACCAGTTCTCCCTTCTCATGTATCAGAGGAGGTACACTCTCCTTGGCCTTTCTTTTCTGACCGATGTACCTACAGAATCCCTACTTGTTATTCTTTGCCACTCTTGCCAAGTTCAGTTCCATTTGTGCCTCGGCTTTCCTGATCCCATTCCTACACATCTGAATGGGATCTGGACACAATTCCTAATGTAAGTAGAGTGACTTTGTCAGAGTCTTCCCAGCCTTTTTTTCCCCTAAAGCTGTTTTCTCCTTCCAGCTGAGCATTTCTGGCAACATAGCTTCTCAGTGGTGTTCATGTGTGCTAACTGTAACACACACTGGAATTATCCAAGCTCCCTCTACCACCAGCGGTGAGAGATAAGGCACCTTCAGAAGTTAGTCCAACCTACCTATATTAATTCCTTACTCAAGGAATCTATTTCTTGCCCTTGAGTATGAATAAAGCCTAGATACTTTAATTTAGGCAACAAAAGTTAGCTGGGATGGATTCCATTCTCTGTGTTTCCACTTTGATAAACAGGATGGTATTACTCAGTGACCAAGCTTACTACAATATTAATGGGTCCCTGAAAGAAGGAGTGGAGAAAAATAGGAAAGAGAAAATATGAAAGAGACAAAAAATAAAAGACATCCTAACATATTTAAGCTTTTGTCATTTCCGGCATTTGTTCTCAGCACATTTTTGACACATCTTTACATTTTCCTTTTATTGCCTCTCAAGTTCTGATCATGTCTTTCATCAGATGAGGACTGGTTGTTCTTCTGAATATTTTTTAAGCTTGCCTTGGTTTACAAAATTCAGACAGATGGTGATCCAGCGTACAGTTCAGTTTGGAAAAACTATTATATAGAGGCCATCTTTGCAAGCCTGCATTGTTCCAATCCATTCCACAGCATCAGAGTCTGATTCAAGATCCACCAAAGCTAAAGGAACAGTGTTCTAGTTCAGGTTTAAGTGGAAGGTACACTTAAACCATAAGCAGTGAATGTTGGCTGTGAAGTTTGTGCATTACTATCCTAGTCCTGATCCACCTGAAAATAGAGTAAACATTCCAATGAAAAAAGTTCATACAAGTCCTAGACAATATGTAGGGAAAAACTGAATTCTGGATATCCTGTAGGTGTATTGTAATATAAAGGACTGCTTCCCTGGAAAGCTTACAAAGCTTCCTCTGAACATGTGTATAGTATTCTATGCAGCAAGAGACCGTGGATGTTAATGGAACAAAATCAATGAATGTTGGTAATGATGTGAAATGTATACTTTAATCAGCTAAATGTCATAAATAAACTACACAGGGAGCTTTCAGTCTTCAGTTAGTGTTAGCTCTTGTGCAAATAACACTTGAATTTTATATAAGACAATGAATTGAATTTAATATGCAGTCTATGTATTTAGTGAATGTTTCAGTTGATTTTAAAGTTTCTGAAAGAAGCAAAATCAGGAGTTTTGGACTTGTATAGGCAGTTTAAACCTGTAAGTTTGGCTATGCTTTTCTTTGCATAATGGAAGCATGCTCTTTTCCTGTATTAGTACTATTTCTAGTATTGTAAAGTATCCTGGAAATGTAGGATGCAACCTTTGTTGCATTTTTGTCATAGAAATAGGGTCCACAGTGTTACAGAGTACGACTTTGGGGGCAGACATGTTAGCTCTGACAGGGCTTTTTCAAAAAGCCTAGATTACCTTGATGATAATATAATGTAAATATATGTAACTGAAGTTCAGTGTGTAGTATATTGAAAATTCAGAGTAGATTTTTGGTGCCAAGACCTACAGCTCTTGTGTAAATAGTGAAGGTTTATATTCACCATCTAAAATGACATACCTTTGGTATGATACAATGACAGCGTGGTCAAGAAAGAGAAATTTGCACTAGTTCCTTATTTACACTGCTATATCCTGGAAACAACTCTCATTTGACCTCCTTGGTTGAAAACTTAATGGTTTATTTGATTTGGGTCTACTTTTTAATTTCCGAAGATCTGTTTTTTTTTGTTTGTTTGTTTTTGTTTTTTTTAATCAGTTGAAAGGTTGATAGGGCAAGTGATAACATTTCAATTTATGAAATTTCAGGGGCCCCCAGGTGCTCCAGGACTTATCGGCCACCCTGGGGCAAAAGGAGAACCAGGAGATTTTTCTTATGATTCTATCCTGAAAGGTGAAAAGGGAGATCCTGGTTTCCCAGGACAACCAGGTATTCCTGGAAGAGAAGGAACACCAGGAAAAGATGGATTGCCAGGTCCACAGGGTCCAAAAGGAGCATCGGTATGTGTTATTTCTTTATGTTTGCACTGTCCTGCTGAATGTTTCTGTATTTTTACATATTGTCCTACACTTGCTTTATGTTTACTGGCCTCATTCATTGTTCCACTTTTTTTTTTTTTTTTTTTTTTTACCTTGGGTAGTTCATTCCTCCTCAGAAGAGGACTCTGGTTTCTCTAGAACTAGTGAAGACTAGGGTCTTTCAACAACAGAGTATTTCAGTTTGATTTTGAATTCTCTCTGAACATGTCATGCAAATATGTGATCCAACTCAGACGTATTCAGATTACAAGGCTTGCTGCTTTCAGGACTACAGCAAGGTTACTTCCCCCACATTGTGGGTGTGGACAATATTTTTTTTTTCATTTCTCCGTTTCTCAAAGTTTTATAATGAGAACTGGTATGGATGATTTAACTCATATCTGAAGATGATTGAAGGAATGCAGTTGTCCAAGCAGAGATAATTAGGATGAGGTTCAACTTTGTTCTAGCAGACTTATATTCTTGTGGAAACTAATGTTTCAAAGTCTTGCCCTATTAGCGGGTTCAGCTGATGTGGATGTGGAGCTGGATCTGGAGCTCAGATTTGCTCCCAGATCCACAACTGGGAAAATAGCCTAAATGATCCAGTTACCTGCATTGCACATTAGGTATGATTTCCATGTACTTTTCTACGTGCAACACAGTTCTACTTCCATTGAATTCAGTGATAAAGGTGTTACAAGTAGGTACCCTGTGCCAAGTCCAAGTTACAATGTATTCACACAGATGGGAGGATGTGTTCTGTCTTGCCAATCATGCAAGAAGTACATTTATACTGTCTACAAATTAGGGTACAGCTGGCTTGAAAGGAGAACGTGGTCCCCCTGGCCAACCTGGATTCCCTGGAGTACGTGGTGAAAGAGGTTTTCCTGGCCCTCCTGGGATAGGCACTGCAGGGTTACCTGGTGACAAAGGAGACAGAGGCTTTGCTGGAACCCCAGGTTTACCAGGCCTTCCAGGTAATGCTATAGTATGCATTTTTTTTTAAGTCTCCTTTAAAGTGTCCTTTAAGGTGTTTCTAAGTGGAAATCAACTTAGGGGATCACTGGAATTTAATATGGAAAGAAAAAGACTAATTTAGATCAGTGTTTACTTTCAGCAGTTTACTTGCACATCTTTGAAGGCATTTTCCTTTCTTTTTTTTCTATCAGGCCAAACAGGATGGTTTAAAGTTATCTTAAACCTAGTTCATTGTAGTTTTCTATGGATATTCTATAAAAAAACTTCATAAAAAGTCAGTTTTAATGGTGTGGAGGGTCTAACACTGCTGGCAAGGTGAATGAAACTCCTCTGTTTAATTTCATCAGTTTGGACTTAATACATCTTTACATTCATAGGGACAAAGGGTGAAGCAGGACGAACTATACCGCTCCCTGGACCTCCTGGGGCAGATGGCCTTCCTGGGCCACCTGGTTTCCCTGGACCCCAAGGTACAGTGTTCTGTTAATCTTTCTCTGATCATCTTAATGTTTCTGTTTCCCAGAAGTTAACATTGGTATTAACTTTTGTCTTGTTTTCACTCGCAAAGGTGACAAAGGGAATCCTGGGCTTCCAGGGATACCTGGCCTGCCAGGAGAAAAAGGTGCTGTTGGACAGCCAGGTATAGGGTTCCCTGGACCTCCGGGACCCAAAGGTAAGATAAAGTTATCCATCTAACAGAGCTGGTGTAACTGAAGTGTGGATGGAGGACTGCACTGTCATCCAGCCATGGCTGCACGAGGAGATCTGCAAGGTGTAGCAGAAGAACTTCCCTCGTGAAAGTCCACAGACACCACGATGAGGATACTTTCAAGGCACACCTGCTTTGTGCAGTCATGTGGTGCAGATACAGGCAATGCTACTGCCAGAACAGAAAGTGATATAGTGCATCCTGTGTTGCAGCAACTGAGGTTGCTGATAGATGAGATGGCCTTGCTGAAAGATGATTTAGGTTGGTGAAAGGTGATTTAGGTTGCTGAAAGATGATTTAGGTTGGTCAAAAAAACATGTTAACATAAGTATGACATTTTTGTACCAGAGCTCACAGGTCTGTGGTGTCCCAGGTGGATGGGAGTGTTTGGTCAAAATACCAGCAGATTCAGTAAAAGTTTAGGCTTCCCCACATGGCCATTGTCAGGGTGTACACATAGTTTAGAGTCTATAAGATCATACTCTTGTTTCAGATTTTTGAGAGATGTATTTTGTAATGCTAATGCTACTCATTCTGGACTAGATGACTGAGCTTTCAGCAGCCACTTCAACCGCCATTCTCTCTCTCTCACACACCATGAACTGGGAGGGTCAGATAGACTTTTAAAAAGAAAAGGGAAATCTTTACCTGTGAACACCTCTAGTTCTTCCAAATCTGACATGACACAAACCTGAACAGAAAAGTTCCATGGCATCTAGAAAAGGATTGCTAAATGCCAGCAAAAAAGGAACGACATATCCAAAGCTTTTTTTTCCAAGACTCTTCCTTGAATGCAGCTCTGACCCGTGACTTTCCAGGGGCTTAGCCTGAAAGCTGGATTTCCTACTCTTTGAGATCTTTGTGAAAGGAACTTCATCTCAGTTTAGTGAGCGTTATCTTTAAGTGATCTGCAGAATGTTGGCCATCTTCTTTCCTCCATTCCTGAGGGATGTTCCTTGGGCCTGCTGTGGTACAGGAACATGTGTGACCCTCAGGGAGATGTGTAGGACGTGTCACATTACATATACTGTACAAAAAGTGTCGATTCACCAAGATGGCTTTTGTTCTGCATCCCTCAGTCTTATGCCTCACACATTTAGTTACCCTCTCTGAAGAAGACTCTGGAAACACATCTTTGCAGGTAGAATATTTCTCAATGATGTGAACCCACAAGGCTATTAATTAAAGAGCAGTCACTCCATATTTGTTCCTTTTGGGTTTGAAGCTCAATGCTTAAATCTCTGTTGAGAACACTGACATTTGAGAGCTGCCATTTTTTTCTCTAGAAATTTGATAAAAGAGACTACACAGACCTTTTTGAACATGTTCCTCCAAGGATGTGAACAGTTCAGTTAGAGGTTTGAAGAAATGACAGGGGACATTTACAGGGACAGACAGCAATGATGTGAGTTTTGTTTTGTTTTGTTTTGTAGGTTTTCAAGGTCAGCCTGGCTCACCTGGTCTACCAGGGACTCCAGGAACCCCTGGCCTGGATGGTTTGCCAGGTACACCAGGTTTACAAGGTCAAAAAGTAAGTATCTGCTGCTGATACTGTTTTCTGTGACTTCATGTTAACAGGAATCTGAGAATCTGGGAAAAGATTCTGCTTTTTTCCAAAACTGCCCTTCATCTTATGTTTCCCACTGTATATGCAAAGGGACAAAGTAGATGAATGCTTTATGTTAACTCTGAATGGCTAATGTATGTGCAGCGTTCTTTCTGAGTGATTCCCAATCTGTTGTGTTTCTGTGGCTAGGGTGAACCTGGTGTGGGTCTCCCTGGCCCTAAAGGATTACCAGGCCCCCCAGGCCCAGCTGGCATCCCTGGAGAAAAGGGAAATCCAGGACTGCCTGGTTTACGTGGTGAGCAAGGATTCCCGGGCATACCTGGACAGCAAGGATTCAGAGGTAACATTGCTGAAAAAATAAAGATACACCTCTGTATTTATATTTCTTTTTTATAGTTTCTCCGCTGCAGAGGCAACAAAAAGCCTATTCACCATTTAAGTCCTACTGATAACTCAGGGCATTCTCTTTTCTCCTTTCCCTCTCCTCCCTTTCGCCTACCTCTACTGCTAGTAAATGGCAAGCAGCGAAAAGCAACGGTTCCCCCAAGCCCAGGCAGAAGGTATTAGAGGCTGAAATGAGGTTTTGTTGGCCAGATATTTCCTAAGCATCTGTCTAGCATCTTTTGGAAACAAGATCTCAAAGACTCTTGTCTCTGTCTCCCCACAGGTGACCCCGGCCTCCCGGGACTGCAAGGCTTGCCAGGCCCCCCAGGTGCACCAGGGCTGGGCCCACAGGGATCGCCAGGGCCTGCTGGACAGCCAGGACCCCAGGGACCACCAGGTGAGAGAAAAATGCTCCCATGCTGGTGCTTGGAAGTGGATTTTTTGGCATAAACAGATGTTGGTATTCATAAATTGCTCGTGACCTGCTTTGTGGGTGGGGTGCAGGAAGCATGGCAGCGTACCTCATCCATCTGGTCCAAACACAAGGCAAGGGCAGAGAAAATATCTGCCATTTTGTTCAGTTTCCTCAGGTTATTGTGGGTAATATGTACAGGATCGAGTCTGCACACAGGAAATGAGGAATATTTCTGCTCTCTTGACGTTACAAGAGAAACTGTCTTTGAGTCTTCTGCCACGTAATTTCTGAACCATGGGAGGACATTTTGGGGTATGCTTGTTAACTGTGTTTCCTTTGTTCTGCTAGGAACTAATTCTGTATCTTCTCTTTTTCCTAGGATTTCCTGGAATAAAAGGAGAAAGGGGCTTCCCTGGTATCCCGGGTCTAGATATGCCAGGACCAAAAGGCGATAAAGGTAGCCAGGGCCAGCCTGGAGTACCAGGGTCTGTGGGGTTACCTGGCCTGCCGGGTCCACAAGGGTCTGTTGGACTGAAAGGATCAGAAGGTAAACATGCTTACTGCTGGGAAAGTAATCTCATTCCTTGGAAACTGGCATCTTTGACAGCTGTTTTATTAAGTCCTGGTAGCATGCCCCTTCACTCAATCAGGAATTGATCCTTCAAGGAACCTGAGCTTGAGGAAAACACATGGGCTGCTATCAGCAAAGCCACTCTGTGCATGTATAGCTTTAAACTCATACTGGAGTCTTTTGGTGGATCAAATCCAGGTATATGCAGGACTAGGCTTTAACCTGTAGTAATGGAAGATGATTATTCTGTGTAGTTTCAGTGATAGAGTGTGGTTTTAATAATGCCTTTGTTAATGACAGCATTGTTTACTGTAGTTGCAAGTTTTAAGAATCTGTCAAAAACCTATTACAAACCATGTTTTATTCTGTATTTCCTAACACAATTTTTACAGTTGTTTTCTCTGTCAGGCTATTTAGATTAGATCATCCTCTTTATCCCTTTTTTCCTTAAGTAGTGCAATTCCTGATATAATTGGGAGCAAAACATTCTACTTCTCATACTTCTTTACACCGCTTTCTTTATTTATGTTATTCACTCTACCACTTTGGTTTCAGGAGCCAAAGGAGAAATGGGAGTTATGGGAACTCCGGGACTGCCAGGGACTCCTGGACCAGTTGGAGATCGAGGGTTGCCTGGTGAAAAAGGTAAGGCAGGGACTTTCTTAAATTCTTCTCATACATTTTAAAATTGACGTTTTTCCCAACTGAAGACAAGTCTGGAAATAACCAAATATAGAGAGTATGCTTGGCCTAAAGGATGTTTTATGTCAAATAACTTCCCTCTAAGTTAGAAATAATGTAATCTAGAAAGCCGTATCCTAGGAGCAGTCGTATTTGGGCACTGAGCCAGGAGTTTTGGTCTGTTCTTCAACAACATAAGGGTTGGCTGGTTGAGAGCATGCTATAGATATTACTCCAAGAGAAACACTTTGTTTGAAGTTATAAATAGCCAGCAGGAAGGACTTAATTAAATCCTTCAAACAGTGCTCTATATTTAAACTCTTCAACTCATATTCCTATTGTTTTGAGAGGGTCTCAAGCTAATGTCTGTGAAGCAGGTAAACTTTTAAACTTTTAAACTTTTAAAAGATAAAAAAGATTAAAACTTTTAAAAGATACCAACTTTTTCGATAGTTATTATGAAGTCCTGGTATAGAAAAATCTGCATATGAGATAAAAGATGTGGGTATTCAAGAGCATGGTAGCCCATACCCAAAATTTAATAAATAGCTAACTTAATTTGTTCTTGTCTACTAAATCTTTTTGCAAAGTTTTATATGCCTCTGTAACATTCTGTGCTATTCCTTTATAGGTAGCCCAGGTTTCAAAGGGGTAGTTGGACCACAGGGTGATCCAGGCGTCAAAGGGGATAAAGGTGAAGCTGGTCTCCCAGGAGTACCTGGAAGCATGGATACCATGGACATGGTTAGTCTCAAAGGCCAAAAGGGAGATCCAGGAGAAAAAGGTAACTTTAATCTCTAACTAAAGTTAGAGCAACAGTACTTGGAGTTCTGTTGCATCTTAGTTTAGACATCAAGTTTTAAAACAAGATTAAAGAACTTTACACAACAAAAGCAGATATTTTTCTAGCATCCTCCAACTCCGTAGAAACAAAGATCAATCACAGACTTAAAAGGTTTTGGTTGGATGGAAAAGGCTCAATTTGCTATTATAAAATCAGTTTTTACCTCGTTTCTCAGAAGACTCTCTGAAAAGAAAAAAAAAAAAAACACCTTAAAATTAGAAACTAAAGCTTGCTAGAAGAGTAAAGCTTTCTTTCATGTAAAAAATATAGATTTCACTGTTTTCACCATGAAGACCAACTGATTCTGTAAGAAAAAGTGATCAGCCTTTTTTGGCGTACAAATGTTTCTTTGGGACCTGAGGAAGTTTCAGGAAAGACACATGTGAATGCCACTGATATTGAAAGATTACCTTACATCAGACTGGAAACACCTGGAAATATACAGGAGAAAAGCAATCAGCTTTCTATTTAGAAATTTTAAAAATTATATTTTATATATTTAAAAATATATTTTATATATTTAAAAATATATTTTATATATTTTATTATTTGTCCTTTTTATTATGATATACCTTTTATTAAAAATCCCCATAAGAGATTTTGATAAATAACTATTTTTATTTTATTTTGATAAATAAATGGTAACTGTTTTTTGTTAAAATAGAAGTGTAGAGCTGGAAGGGAGCTACTGGGATCATGTAGTCTGCCATTTCCCTCAACCAAATCCTTCAGCCTTTCCTTGTATATTGTGTTTTCTGAAATAATTATCATCCTTCTTACCCCTTCTGAATTCTCCCCAATTTGGCTGCATCCTTGCTACATTGCACTGTGCTGAAATAACTGAAGGACTCAGGCCCTGCTGGAATGAAATTTACCAGGGTTATGGACTGAGAGGAAGGGCAGGAGCAAGTGTGAAGTACACCTGCCTCTAAGCTGAGATGCAGCTTCTGACCACACTTGTGAATTTGTTGAAGCTCTCAGCCTGTAAGAATTCCATCTAGATTCCTTTCTCTCATTTGTGTCTGATCTTGATGTGGTGGTGTGAAAAGCCTTAAAACAAGGCTACATAGGTTGTTTTTCATTACCTCCTTTTCTGCTATTGATCTATAGGTTGGCTGGTTGATAGTTTTACTACCTTTCCAGAAATCAAAATCAGGCACAGTAGTTACATGCATATAAAGAAGCCTGTGCTGATAGGTTCAACTGGTTAATTTCTTTTGTTTCTAACTTCTTCACCCCTCCAGCACTAATAATGCGCGCTTCCAAATTTGTATATTCTACCTTTTCCTGACCCCACACAGTCTGCAGATTAGCCTGGCTCATGCAGCATGGAAGGGTAGACTCCAAACAGACCCCAGACTGCAACTTTCTGCTGTTGTTTGTCTCATCCTCTTTAACCCAGAGATAACTAGTACCAGTAGAGAAAAAATAATCTAGTTATATTCCGTAACTTTCCTCATCGGTTTGCTGCCTTCATCTCTCTAGTTATGAATATCACAGTAATGTTTTAAAAAACTTGTAACATACAAGCAAAAAATACAGTATTTTAATGAAAGATTGTCGGTAATGTTTAATAAAAAAGGTTGGGTTTGGACATCTTGAGATTTTTTTTAATAAATCCTCTTACTTAAAAGCATTCAGCTACCTATCTTCAGTAATGTATTGTCCAGCATCTAGATACAACACTAACAAAAAGGATTATAACCAGAAAGCTTGAACATTGCGGTTGGAGAAGAGGCATGCTGCAGAATAAGAGATGGAGCCTTCTGGAATGATGAAGTTGCTTTAATATTAAATAGAACTGAGGAAACAGAAAATTTCTGCCTGTGAACTGGTGGCTTGCATTTACCTACATAGACAGCAGAACAGTCAAATCAATCATTTTTGTTAACACCTGATATTGTCTGGCACTTCAGAAATAACTCATTAATCTATCTCAAAGATAAGTGTTCATTTGCAAAACACTGAGTTTCTTTTAAAAATATAATTTGTCTTGTAATCTGTGCAGACACTTGCAACATTGTATCAGTTTGTAGCCTTCCTTCAATGCTGGCTTGAGTGGAGGGTTGTTGCGCAAGTTTGACTCTGCCCTACAATGTAGGAAGCTTGAATTCAGCCATTCCCTTGTTCAGCAGAGAGAAGCAACAGAGATAAATAAAGTAATTAGAAGGATCGTTACATGGCATTACAGTAAATTTTGGTAAAACTGATCAGTGGTTTTTTTCTTGTTGTCCAGGGGACCATGGACCAACAGGAGAAAAAGGGTTACGTGGAGAGTATGGAGAACCGGGAATTCCAGGAAAGGATGGTGAACCTGGTACTCCAGGACATCCAGGTATGTCTGAAGCTGGCAAAAGGAGATAGTGTTAATCAGGTATTTTAAACCACAGTAACTATCTGGACTCTTAATTCCTCTGCCGTCTCTAGGACCAAAAGGTGATCAGGGCCCCCCAGGGTACCCAGGAGATCCAGGAATTCCAGGACAAAAAGGATCAGTTGGTGAAATGGGTTTGCCAGGTACTGATTGCTACGATTTTTTATTATTTTTTTTTCTTCAAGTTAATCTGGAGCATTGTGAGAGGCCTATCTAGAATATTAGGTGGTGTTGATCTACTAAATGATTGCAGTATTTGCAGTGCCTGAACTGTAGGCTTTGGGAACATTGCTTTTTCAATCTTATTATGATATACAAATAATTCACGTTAAATAGCTTCCTAACTTTCTACATGTGAGTCCTTTAGCCAAATGTAAAATGGTTATTTGTGCACCTCAGAGAAAGGACATATGTCAGATTTGTGTTTTTGTTGCAGGCAGGCAGTTTTTCAAGTGATATCTGGCTGTCTGGCTGTCTCTGTCTTTGTCTCTGCCTCTGCCTCTGCTAGAGTGTGAAATCCTTTAGGCTTCTTGTGTATTTTCCCCCTTCTAAAAAGCTCTGTGAGTTCCAGTGCATTGCACATTATTGACAAACTGTAGTGCTCTGGGAAGAGTGTTGCTGTGGAGGGGAATGGAGAAGAACCTATATCTCAATAAGGGAACTTTGTCTCCATTCAGATGGCCTTGTGCCTAATGTATTTAGGAAATCAAAGACAGAAGACTGAAGTGGGGGTGGGGACCAGAAAAAACTGTTACAGCAGAGTTCCTTTGTCACTGCTTGTCTTGTTAGACACTAACGAAATCAACATAAACTTTTAGTTAAATAGTATTTTTAGCAACGGTTCTGCTTACTATTAATCCAAGATTATAACCTTCTTTTATCAGGAGAGCTTATCTTCCCATAAAAAGACCCCTTTAGATGGTGAATCTCAAAAGTGAATTTATTAGCTATTGTAGTGAGTTGTATTGTTTTTCTAGCTCTAAGTAGCTAAGGCAACCCTGAAAAATCCTTGGCAACACTGCTAAGGTGCCACCAGCTCTGAAACACACGTTTTTCCTTTTCTTTTACTAGGAACACCTGGAGAAAAGGGTCTGCCTGGAGTACCAGGTTCACCAGGCACACCAGGGTTCCCTGGGCAAAAAGGTGAAAAAGGAGACAAAGGAGCAGCAGGTTTTCCTGGAATTGGCTTTCCAGGGTCTCCTGGTGAGAAGGTATTTACACCCCTAGGGATTTAATTGTCTTGTCTCTGCTGAGTACCTTATCTGAAAAGATGCCTTTGGCCTTTAAGCTATATAAGTTATATTTTCTATTATGCTCATTTAAATACTTGATGAGAAATTTGAATGGTGTGTATATGCACAGGTTTAGATGCATTCTGTTTGGTGGGACCATTGTGTTCAGCATTCTCATTTATTCTGTCGCTTCAGCATATACTAAATTTACATTGCTAGAAATGTGGGGGAGGGGAAGAACTTTTAAAAACATTGAGGAAATAAAGTGAAAAGGGCTTCTTGCAAACAGAGTAAATAGGTGTACTGAAATACAGTAAATACATTTTTAAGATATCGCTTTTTTCAGCTTCACAATAAAATGCTCAGATATGACTGAAAAGACAACTGTATTAATACTGTGTGTAAAGTTGATTTCACTTCTAATAGTATTCTGATAGGATTCTCGTTTGTTTCACATTGCGTTTCCTAGTTGTACAGTGACACTAATCCTGAATTTATAAGTAAAAATAAAACTTAGTAACTTGGTAGCAAATTTACTGAAGATTTAGAAAAGAATTTTTTGAAGATGATTAAGTGTAGTAAGTTATGAGGCTAATTTGGAAAAGCCTTTGTAAAATCTATTACAAAGATGCAGAGAAGACTGCTCATTTTCATATGTAGTTATTAAGCAATTGCTAAAAAGTCAATATTTCTGATAATGCTAAATTTAATCTTAAATTATTTTGTTTCTAAATGGAAAAAGAGTGAAATTCTTTATAAGTCCAAAAGATAAAAGGGGGTTACATATACCATTTGCAAATAGTAAAAGGTGTTTCAGAATTAATGTGTGGATTTTATAAAGTGTGCTGCTTCTTCTAGGGAGAACCTGGAAGAACGGGTAGTCCAGGTTTATCTGGAGACAAGGGTGAAAAGGGTAATATAGGAATGCCAGGAATACCAGGTGCCCCAGGTCCCAAAGGATCTCCTGGCATGGCAGGATTTCCAGGCAAGTGTTCTTGAGTTAATACAACAGAAAATGCAGTGCAAAAGTTATTGTCAAACTTACAGGTTCATACGGTGGATATTTCTGATGTCTTCTTGCTTTCTTTAGGGAGCCCTGGCCGCCATGGAGAAAAGGGTGAAAAAGGACTTCCTGGCTTAAGTGGCATCCCAGGTTTAAAAGGAGAACCAGGTACAAAAGACATATAAAATACTAAATGCTACTTAAAGTATTGTTTATCTCCAAGCAGTATCTCAAAGAAATAACATGGTCTACTCCCTTCATTCTGGCTCAGATGTTTCCTCTTACATTTGTTCGTTTCATAAGTGAACAAAACACTATGCTGTTTCCCAAGTAAATCTGAGTCAGTGTAGTACAGGGATAGTACTTCTTTTGCACTGTTAGTAGAAGAGATATTACTACCTTCCACAAGACTGGTTATTACTATAGCAATTAGTTTTATTGTTTTTGAGTGTTGGTTTAAAGTTGGTCCATGGGCTTAAACCTGAATCACCACATTGAGCATCATTGCACAGATGTTAAAGAGAGAGTAGAGTAATTCCATTGTTGTCAGGACTATAACAACATTTTTGAACATGGAACCTCGTGTTCTTAGTTTACTGGCTGCAGGATACATCATCTCACTGGACATGGACCATGCTATTCACAACTATTTGCAGGAGTCTCTATGCTCTAAACTCACTGAGATCTGTGATAATTAACTATAAGAAAATCTGTAGTACTTGAGCCCTGTCTCACACTAATTTAATTCAGAACTAAGCTCAGAGAGAAGTCACACTGCAGTCATTATGCAATAAATATTTGGTCTATGTGGGAGCAGAAGAATAAGTTAAGCTTTTTATTAGAGAAAAGAAATGTCTAAAAAAAAAAGTGATGATTCATAGTTGCAATGAATATGGTGATGATTTTTCAGGTGAACCTGGTGTTCCGGGTCCTGCTGGTTCCATTGGTCAGAAGGGTGAACCAGGTTATGATGGGATTCCAGGTGCTGCTGGTGCAAAGGGTGAACAAGGTACTGTGACTGTCACGTTACACTGATGTGGTACAAAAATGCACAGACAGACTACACAAGAGCAGCTGGGAGAAGGGCGTGCTGGTTTTGAGATACTTTAGACTGGAACTTTTACAAAATGAAGTTAGTACAGTGTCTTGCAAACTATGGACTATCATCCGTCTTTATAAAGTGGATGATATAGATAAGTAACTGTTTAATCAGTGTAATCATGAAAGAATGTCTTTCACAAAAGCTGGTAATATTTTAAAGAAAATATATGTTTTGGAATTAGTTTCATTTTGCAAGTTAGCTGGGAAATAATAGCTTGTCTTTCTTCAGTGTAGGATTTTCAGTCATGAAGTACCCATTGTACTAGAAGCATTACCAATATGTAACAAAGACAGTCTCTGCCCTGAAGAACTTTTTTCTAAACCACTTAGATTTTATATTTGCTGAATGGAGTTTTGTTTGTTACAGTTTATATGTAACTGCAGTTCTGTCTTCTCATTTTTTGCTGCCTTTATATTCCAGGTATTCCAGGTAGAGGACTTCCAGGATTTCCAGGTGCAAAGGGAGACAAAGGTAAAACGCTTCTTTAAACAAGCAGCTAACCTCCCTTCCAACATACTACAAATATAATTCTGTCATTCAGACATACTTTCTACTTCATTATTTTACATGCTATACCTTTTCAGAGCAGGCAGAAACTCAGAGGCTCAGATACTAATTTCTGTTACAGTGGAAGCATCTTGGACATGAGTTAGATATGCCCTAAAATAGGTAATTATTCATAGTGTGGAATTTACTGCAAGCTGTGCTGTGATGAGGTAATATAAATAACTCCAATATTTGTGTGCTGTGCTTTTGATTCCAAGTATTTCTGTTTTCCTACTAATTTTATGAGAATCAAAGTCTAGTGAAGCTTTATGCACTAGATAGCTAAAGACAATAATTTTGTTGCCAAGATACTACAGTATTTTATTGTTTTTACCTGAGTCTGTTGTACA
Source organism: Anser cygnoides (assembly GCF_040182565.1). Taxonomy (NCBI): domain Eukaryota; kingdom Metazoa; phylum Chordata; class Aves; order Anseriformes; family Anatidae; genus Anser; species Anser cygnoides. The sequence continues at coordinate 149,398,709 of NC_089873.1, read as the reverse complement.
GCCCTGATGCAATCATATTCGTTGCTAAAATAGGTGTTCTTCGTAGCTCAGTGGAGCATGCTCACAGGAGCATGGTGCAGAGGTGCCAAAAATAAGAGACCAAGTGAGGTCTTACTGAAAACTGTTATTACCTGGACTCAGGACTTACTAGCCTGAGTACAGGCACATAGCTATGACAATTTGAAGACCACTTTTGGTCTTCACAGATCTGTCACTACACTGTGAATGACTTGATTGGCTTGAGTCCATGCTTGTCCAAGGTGTCTGTATGCACCATGTTCCATTCTACCAGGTGAGTATGTCCTAGATACTAGACTGCAGTAGACACAAACTCACAGCTCAGTAAGGCAAGTAAAATGCTAGACTGTGAAACCACTTTTCCGACCCCACTCATCTCTTCCATTTTGTTAGCACAGCTCATTTAAAGAGAACTGGTCTTAGAGTAAATAGATATACAACTGACATCATTTGTGTTCCAGAAGTATCGTAGTTCCAAAAAGAAGTCCAGGATTTAAAGACCCTGTTCTGTTCAGGTGAAGAGCTGGGAAAGTGTTCTTTATACATTTTATTTCTCTTATAGATTAGCTAGTATAAAATATTTTTCTTCAATCATGATCCAAAATTCAACTAAATTGCAAATATTTACTATTTGTACAAGCTTGAAAATAAGTACTAAGTTTTCAAATCTAGATCTTAGTAAACAAATTATCTTTTTCTCCAGGAGCAAGTCTATGTGTGCTTACCTAAGCAAAACATCCATGACTCGCATATGACAATAATAATTGTAACAGAATAAGGATTTGAAGGCTTTGTTCCTTGTGGAAGGGCTGACAGAGATGTTCATCTGTTTTTATAGTGAATGAAAATAGCCCAATGATCAGTTTAGTTAACTAAAGATCTGTCAGTTAACCTACTCTTTACCCCTCACTTTATATCAGTAATATAAAGGATAACACACTTTTCCTGAAGTTTTGCATTTTAATGCAAATATATAAAGGTGAGGTCAATAATTTCTTAAGGAATAAAGCTTACTATGAGTGGACAATAAGGCAGAAGATTTCACTGATGGTAGTCCTTTCTCTAATCAAGTTTTGGGGGTTGTTTCAAAACTTAGGTGCGAAAGGCGATGTGGGTTTCCCAGGATCCCCAGGAAGTCCGGGGATCCCAGGCCTAAAAGGAGAACCAGGATATGCCGGTCCACCAGGCCCTAAAGGCAACCAAGGTCTTCCTGGACTACCAGGAATTGCAATGGAGGGCCCTAAAGGAGACAGAGGACCCCAAGGCCAACCTGGCCTTCCAGGTAATTACTCTTCTTTGGTATTAATCTACGCTGTTAATCAATGCTAAACAGGTTTATTAATAATATAATCAATATTACATATGCTTGTTTCTCCTCCTCTCAGATACCAGGCAAAAGCTGTCCTTCATAGGCAGCTTGGCATCATGTCCTGCAACAGACAGATATGATGTCCTCAGGCTGTTTGTTTTGACCAGAAGTCTTTCTGACATTGAAAACCTTGCCCTCCTATTTTCATGTGTTTTCCACTGAGCTTTATTTACTGTTGTGGGGCAGCCATGGCTGCATGTTCCTGTGTCCTGGAGTGTCAATGTGTTTAAAAATAGCTCAGTGTGGCCTTACTTTGGCAGGTGCTCTGTGCTAGTGGTTAATGAGGAGAGTAGAGCAGGGCTGAAGTAAGTCTCTAGCACATTCATACCTGAGAACATACAATACATTTTTCAGCTCATATAAAACGCTCTACATTATTTTCCATCAACTACAGACAAAATAAATGATAGATATCCAGTCATGTGGGTGGGTATTCGTATGCACCTCCCTGCAACAGATTCACCTACATATTTTCTTGAAATGTTGTTGTGATAATTACTTCAATTATGCCCATCTGTAGTTAGAGCCAGCTCATCCACCTGCGGGTACTGCTTTTGTACAGAACAAATTTTGCCACTAAATACGTTCTTCCTCTTCTGGTTTATAGGTTTACCAGGCCCAATAGGGCCACCAGGGCCACCAGGTCTGAAAGGGGCCAAAGGAGAGCAGGGCAGCGAAGGCTGGCCTGGGACTCCTGGAGGTCCAGGAGTCAAAGGTGATCCGGGTTTCCAGGGTCTGCCGGTAAGTTACTTTCAGCACACTATCCAGATTTGTTGAAACCTGGTTCGTGTAATTAATGGATATATTAATCATAGATATTTCTTCTTCAAAATCATGATACTTTATGCTCAAGGTGCCTTTGGACTTACTGCTGACAATGTAAAGTCAGTTTCAAAACATTTTAACTATCTCTTTGAAGGCTACGTACCAATGATCTAGTGAACTAGTGAGCTAGTGAACTTATTAGAAGAAATTTATAGATAATGAATGGCAACATACCATACCCAGAAAGTAATTTACAATGTATTAACAGTACAGGATGGCTGCAGTACATCCATAAATCCTGCAAATGTATTAGTAGTTAATTTTAAAGGTTGCTTATTTCAAAATAACTTGCCATCTGAAAATACCCAAACTGCTTGGTTATGATATGAAACCTTTCAAATAAAGTGCACTTTCTGTACTGTCAGTGATGAAATATAGCTGCTGATTTAGAAATACAAGCAGGAAGTGCTGTTAATACATTGTTGTCATATATTTTTCATTTTTCCTGATATAAAACAGTCCCTTTTCTTTGTATTAGGGAGAATTAAGTAAAATAGGGCAGGCACACAAAATAGTTGGTACTCTATACTCTCTCTCTCAGAATGTCTGCCTTCTTTTTCCACACTAGAAAATACATTCTGTATTTTAACTTGTCATTTCCTCTGTCCTACTAAGAAAATAATAATAAAATTATGGAATAAGGGATAAGAAAGTAGGTAAGTTTGATTCAACAATTCCTAATGTACATAAGAAAGGAAGACTCAAGAAAAAGGTCCTGGTGAAAAAACAAGATACGGATAGCGGACTTAAAAGATCAGATTCTTGATAATGCAAAGATATATTGCAACCTTTTCTGCATCCAGGAGTCAGAAGGGACACTTTCTGTCTTAGAGAGCATCATATCATAGTAGTTCTGAAGATAGTAAATTTCAAGATAACATTCCCATATACTTTCCATAATTTAACAATTTGAGGGAAATTCTAAAGCTTTTCACAAGTTAATATTCCACTCCAAGACTATTTGTTTTTTAAGAATGGGAAATGCCAAAAGATTTTGTTTCTTGTCTTTGGTCGGAACAAAATGTTTTACTGTCTTTCAAGAAATAACACTTCAAGGCTAGGATTTCTTTTGTTTAACTTTGGAAGTCTTACTGTTGACATCCATTTTTGAGCTAGCCATCTCTTCTCCCTTTATAGTCAGTGAAAAGAATTAGGCATTTGTAGGGAGTCATTCTTCACACCTTAATATAAACATCTAATCTACATCAGATGAAAAATCACCTCTGTGTGTGTTCATTCTATTGCTATTGTAAAATGAGATTATTTCCCACCATTAGTGTTATTTTTCACTGAGTACTTAATTCACATCTCCAGCCTCTGATTGGTAGGTTACGTAGCAAAGGGTCTTTGTTTCTTACCTCCACGTTTTACACTATGTTATACAGGAGACTCTCATTGCCATGTTGCTTCATACTTCGGTTAGCAATTTGTTGGGGGAAACTCTAAGCTATTCTTAAAAGCTTTTTGCATATGATGTAACAGACAAAAGAAGAAAAGGATGTTGGCCGTCAGTTAAGTGACTGGTTATAGAGTCTTTAGAAATATAGGCTTGATTTTCCTTGAAGTGAAGCTATTATGAATTTATCATTAATTTCAGTGGAGCAGTTTTTAACAGTGAAAGCCAGAGGAGGATTTCACATTGTGTTTGAAGAGTTTAAGTCATTAAGTATTTTAGCCGTATTCAAAAGTGAAAGTCTTCAAAGGATTATGAATTGTTGAGTACATTTAATTTCATTCCATGTGTCAATGCAGAAGTTTTTAAGTTTGCTGTGGTCTAGAATTACCCTGTTTGATTATCTACCAACCATCTTTTGGGGATGCACTGAATTTAATTTTTTAATTTGTCATAATCAGTGCTTAGTGAAGCTTTTCATAACAGTATGGTCTATGGTTGAAGACCTTTTTATTAGCTATATTGTTTGTGAGACACCTTATTCTGATCTAGTATTTTTGTAAGGCAAAAAATACTTTAGTAATGTGACAAACTTGTTCATGTAGGAGCAGCTTCTCATCTAATCATTGTAGAGAAGAACCATTAAACTTAATTCTTCCCTCTTACTATTTTTTCATAGATTTTCAAAGATAAATAGCCTATTTGAGAGTTATATCGTAATAGTGTAGGATAACTTTGCTTCACTTTCTCTTTTGTACAGGGTAGTCCAGGTTTACCAGGAGATATCGGTCAAAAGGGTGATCTAGGACCTCCAGGAGTTCCAGGAGTTCCAGGTGAGAAGAAAGTTTGTCCTAAAAAGCATACAAAGACTTGTTTTTTCATCTCCTTCCCCTCTCTCTCTCTCTCAAAAAAAAAAAAAAAAAAAAAAAAGAAGCTCAGAGAATGTGGATTCTGTGTTACAAAGTAGTTGAAGCAGAACATTGAAAGCTGCATCAAAAAATATACAAGAAGAATATTGGGATTTTTCCTCAAGTTTTTTTGCTGTTTCACTGTTGTCTTGCTTTGGCAATTTTAAGTGCATGCTTGCTTTAGAAGATTGCCGTAAAATCAATTGTTTGGACATTGCCAGTCAAGAATTTTCAGGATTTTCTTGAGAGTGGGAGGGGCAAGTGTTTTTTGTTATTTGAGGAAACATGGGTTCAATATATCTCCATTGTTGACTTAATTGTTGTTATTGTCACCATCACATGAGAACACTATGTATAAAAAACACAGTTAATAATAGAAAAAAAATCTAATTCAGAAAGGTTATTAATTAAGAAAAAATTATTTTTAGTCACCAGTTCTTTGGTGACTTAGTGTATTTGTTTTTATGTTTGTTCTTGAAAACAGTTTAAAAGTACTTGTTTGAATAAAATCATGGCCCTTATGTGATCGTGAGGTCACCCATGATTATTCTGAACATGTCCTTCCAAGTAGAGAAATTATTCAATACTCATAAACATTTCCTTTGACTTCAGGTCCAAAAGGATCTCCAGGCTTCCCAGGCCTTAAGGGTGAGCGAGGTGACCAAGGTCTTCCTGGATCTAAAGGTATAATGTAAAGACTTGCTTTTTTTTTTTGTTTGTTTCCAGATTTTGTTGTTGTTAAAATGGTTACTTGTGACTAATAAATGTATGTTTCCTCCCACACTTCTATTAGGCACAAAATGGTAGAATCTGAAAACAGATATGATATCAGCATCCAAATGTTCAGATTAGGTTTTAGTATTGGGTAGCTTTGGGTGGAGTATTGTTTTTCTTTTTTTTCTTGAAAAATCAATATTGAGCGTTTTTTTTATTATTAGAGTCTTTAAATGGTAATAGAAGGTAACATTGTTCTCTTGCTTTTTTATTATGCCACTCTATATATGTTTTATTTTGCTTTGTTAATTTTCCAGGTTTACAAGGCCCACCGGGCCCGCCAGGTGCTTTTCAGCTTGTCAAAGGAGAGCCTGGCTTACCTGGCCCTGTAGGACCAGTTGGTCTCAAAGGGTTCCCAGGACTTCCAGGTCCCAAAGGACAGCAAGGTGAGAAAATTTGTAATTTGCCAGTAGTAATGCAAAAATAGGCCAGTGGCAGGCTAGACACTAGAATATTTTTGGTATAATGATATCCAGCTTTGTATACCCCACTCAAATTGTGTTAGACAAGGAGGAAGAGAGTACTTCTCTTTGAAGCTTATCCAAAGGAATGCCAGAAACAGATGCCTTCTTTGTGATTTTTATAAGCTTACTCTCTGTAGTCATCACATAAGTATCTGAGATCAGTGGTAAGCAGGATGACCTGCATCATTCCCAGAATGTATTTGATTGAGCGTCTTCTGTCTTTAGTGTTTAATCCAAACTTAATTACTGTGTATCTCTGGGAGAAGGCAAACCTAAGGAAAAACACCTTGATCTTGGAGTGGAAAGTGCTCCCTGTGGAAGCTTGTTCCATAGTCCTTGACTTCCTCTCTTAGCCCAAACAGTACAATATTTAAAAGAAAATGTGAACTGCAAAAATTTAACACAGAGAATAAGGGAATGGAGCAAAAGGTTATGTGAAAGAAATGCTGACACAAGGGTACGCGTCCTTCAGAATGACAGGGCATGGAGAGTGAGAGCTCACATGCATTCTTAAGCTGTTAAGATTTTAAGGGGCAGCTTCCTTCCTGGATGTTTTATGAGAAGATGATGGAGGACTATGGTGGAATATAATGGACATTTTCTTTCTAATTAATAAAATATGTAAGTTTGTTCTAGAAGGTGGAGTTAAAACCCTGCAAAGACCATTAGGAAATAGCTGTGAAATAATCTCAGTGATTGGGCACAGCATGGTTTGCTTGTATGGGATCTGTTGCTGTTCTCTAGCAGTCAGTTCAATAGAATAACAGAAAACTGCCTTTTGAGTGATCACTAAAAGGACAGCTGTGACTAACTAAAGCTACTGATCTGCCACAGAAAGGTTGATATGGTGCCGATGGTGTTAACTTATTTTTTGCAAAGTCGTAGTTACTGAGTTTATATAGTACTCAGAGCATCCGTTGATGCAGAAACTGATGAAGGGAAGACATAATATATGTTTGAAAACCTGTTTGGGAAGAAGAAGCTAAGAGAATACTGATTTTCCTGTTGTTCATGACCCTACTTTTTATGGTCTTTTTTTGAAGGATTCATATGACAAGCAGAGAGAGATTGCTGTCCTTCCTTTTCATATTCCAGGCAAATACTAGTGTTTTAGAAACACACACTCTGCTTATTTTTTTTCTGCCCTTCTCTACTACAGTTATTTTGCCTGCAGTAACCCACGTATTGCCTCTAGATATTGAAGTATGCACGCTGAATCTGAATGAGCTTAGTCTGTGCTGAGGTGTGAAAGCACTGTACACTGTATCAAAAGCCAAAAAGTCAGAACTAACATGGAGTAACATCCAGTAATAACTATTTCTTGTTTTTAAACAGGAGTGACAGGACCTTCAGGTGTACCTGGACCACCTGGCAGTCCAGGGTTTGATGGCAAACCTGGGCAAAAAGGAGAAGTTGGTCCTTATGGTCCCCCAGGTAAGTCCATGAGTTTTTTGAAGACTTGATTCCTTCATAGAAAAATAACATAGATTAGGTGTGAAAATATGTAATCTCAATTCTTTAGTTATGTAGGCAGGGAGATGCTGCTAAACAAGATCAGTGGTTAAAAAGATCTGAAATTTTCTGTGGAAGCTGCAAGAAAAAGTAGCTAGAATTAGATTCCAGTAGAGTTAGACCTTTTTTTTTTTTTTTTTTTTTTTTTTTTAATGGACTGAAAATGAGGGGTATAACTGAGAGAGAAGGGAACCTGTCTGTGCATATTCTTTCATATAAAACATGTTTTGATACCTAGGAAATGTCTGCTGTTTGCATTTCATTAGAAGTAATGAAGTAATACTTGCTTCAAGTATAAGTCATGAACAACTTTGTAGATTTCTCCCTCAACCATACAACAGAAACTGAAGTATTTGAGACTTCGGTAAAGCTACAAATCAAGGTCACCTGTAGGTATTACTGGGCAAGCTTGAGGATCTTGTGATATTAATATAAGCCTTTCTCTCTGTGTCTGCAGATCTATTCCTTTCCTGCAATTGATAAGAAAGGAATATCTTTGTTTCCTTCAATATAAAGGCTGCAAATTCCCCACAGTGTTCATTGCAAAGGGGAGAACATTATCCTGCACACAGAATCAATCTTTTGTCTACAGTCCTACTTCCATTACCAAATTTATATGGCTGTATTATTTATACATATATAATACAGTACGTTATATTTATATACATAGATATACATATATAAAGGAGGCTCATAAGAAGGGCAGAGAAAGACTTTTCACCAGGGCAGGGGAGGAATGAACTAGGTGATCTTAAAGGGTCCCTTCCAAACCATGACATTCTATGATGAGAGAGAGAGACAAAGGATAAGTAATAAAGTCACAGTATCACTGCAGATATTGTTACTTCCACAAAATTACTGACATCTGTTTCAACTTCAGTCACAAAAGATAAGTTTTAAAAAATTGTGATATGTTGTGAACAGGTCTTTTTTTTTTCTTTTTTTCTGATGTTAATGACTAACTAGGAAACACCGATTCGTGAGATTCCTTTACTTACAGTATAATTTCAGCCCTGTTAGAATTCAAAATATTTTTTCTGTAGATGTTCTCAAATGCATTTTAGTAACAATCAAATAATGAATCAATGGTCACTGCTACCTGAGTTTAAGTAAGCTGACTGTCTCTGATACCAGACAGTGTCTGTAGAGATAAAAGGAGATTCTCTGTATTGTAGGGCCCAGAGGATTCCCTGGTCCACCTGGTCCTGAAGGTTTGCCTGGGGCTATGGGCCCACCAGGTGCAGCATCTGTTGCTCATGGCTTCCTTGTTACCAGACATAGTCAAACCATTGAAGAACCATTATGTCCTTCGGGAACGAGGCTCATTTATCATGGCTACTCCTTGCTTTATGTACAAGGCAATGAAAGAGCACATGGCCAAGATCTGGGTAAGTAGAGACCAAATTAGAATTAAATTAAAATTCAATATAAATCAAACGTTTCTTTCATTTGTAAAACTGTATTGAACGGAACTGTGTAATTATTCTTGGGTAGCTGGTTCTTTATGCTGTCTGGGTTGGTACAAATAATAGGTTGATGTATAGTAGAATAAGTGTCAGTTTATTTAAGAAAGGTTTTATCAAAGCCTTTCGCATGGTCATCTGTAGGATGCATATAGACAAATCAGTGAGATATGGGTGGCTAAATGGATGATAAGGTGCATGGAAAATTGGTGGGTCGAGAGAAGAACCTCAAGTCCAGTAAAGGCGAATGCAAAGTAGCATGCCTATAATGAAGCAACCCCCTGCAGCAGAACAGACAGTGGACTCACTGCTATTTCCAGTAGCAGCAGTAGAGACTGCTACAAAGCAGCATTACGCAAAAGGGCCTGGGAGTCCTGGTGAGCAACATATTGAACATGAGTTAGCAGTGTTCCCTTGCAACAACTACCCACCTCCCTGGTGCCAAAACTGCTAGGCTTTATTGGCCAAAGTACAACCAGCAAGTATAGGGAAACAATTCTGTCCCTCTATTTGGCAGTTGTGAGATGAGGTCTGATATATTGTGCATAGGACTTGGGCCTTCCAGGACAAGGAAGAAAGACATTGATATACCAGAGTGAATACAACAGCTGGCTACTAAGATGGTTGGTGGGGGCTGGAGTATGGACAGTCTGATGGAACTGAGTTTGCTGAGCTGTAACAGAAATTTAAGGAGAAGCCTTTATTGATGTCTGTAGCTACCTAATGGGAGGGCATAGAGAAGGTGGAGCTCAGACTCTTCTCAGAGGAACTCAGTGATACTAGAAGAAGCAATAGACACAAGTATGAGATATTCCAGTGATATATAAAGAAAAGATTTTTCACCATAGCTGTTCTCAACCACTGGAGCAGGAGCCCAGAGACATTGCATCTCTCTCTTTGGAGATACTCAAAACTTAACTTGCTATGGACCTGAGCAACCTGATCTAACTGGCAAGGGGTTAGGACAGGAGACTTCTAGAGATCTATTCCAATCTAAATTATTCTGTAATTCTACAGGAAAGATTAGGCTATTCCTTCTCTTGCCCTGTTCCTTCCTTCTGAAGCTAAGAGAAGTCACTCCCTCTGAGAAAGCTGGGCCCTCCAGAGCAAATGTGGTTTTAAAATGCTTTGGAGCTGCTACTGAAATATTTGTTGGGCAACTGGCAATGTTTTAGCAAAAATGGACTAACAAGTAACCTTTGACTTTACATTTCAGGCACGGCAGGGAGCTGTCTTCGTAAATTTAGTACTATGCCTTTCTTATTCTGCAATATCAACAATGTATGTAACTTTGCATCAAGGAATGACTATTCCTACTGGCTGTCAACGCCTGAACCCATGCCAATGAGTATGGCTCCTATCACTGGGGAAAGTATCAGACCATTCATCAGCAGGTACAGTATCATAAAATGAAGAAGCCTGTGAAAGTTGTGCATAGTACTTTATTTTCTTGCAAAAGACTTGTATTCTATATTTTTTATTTCCTCCCTTTAAATTTAAAGTTTAAGTTCTTTTGGTGAAATGCTTCAAAGAGTACGTGTATTCAGTTTAGACTTTGATCAAAAATAAATCCATTTTGGAGGAAACCCAAATAGGGTAGTCAGTTTTGAGTCTAATTTAAACAAAAATATTTACTTTGAAATTATGTTTTGTGATATACATTGAAGGAGAAAAAGTTTTGAATTTATTCACAATTCCTGTCCAAAACAATTCTTTTTTTTCACTAGCCATAGCTAGAAGCTTTTCAGGGCTCAGTTTCCTTTCATTTGGAAATGGTAGCATTATTTATCATACAGTAGAGTGCCAGGCAGGCTTCTTGCATTGCTTTGGACAGACTGCTTGAATACAGTCACTACTGTCTGACTTACAGGAAACGGTTGCAAAATCAATAATCTATTTTTTAATAAATCCAGATTCTCAGCTCACAGAAATTACGGCACTTATATTGGATGTAAGTGTTGTGCATCGATCCAACATGTTAAAATTCTGGTCCATCTCAAGGTTGCTAGCAAAAAAACATCCTGGCGTAATAGGCCTAGTGCTGAAGGCAGAGGGGTGAGCAAAAGTGTGGTATACTGCACCACTGTCATTAAGATTCTGACAAAGGAAGCTCCAGCCAAAAGCTTTGATGATAATCAGTAGATCTGTGTGTTACTAAGATTCCCGTCATTCCTTCTAACCTGTATCAGCAATTTTGGTCACTCTTCCTGCCATATAAAGTGGATAGGAGTGGAGGTTGTCGGCATTGCTTTCTCAGGCTGGTATATACCATCTAAGAGAAAGGACAGTTAACATCATCTGAAGGTTATAGTCTTGACATATTGATATGTTCAAAAAAAAACCTGCTTCATCCTTCTGCAAAAGATTTCATATTTATTTTGAACAGTAGAATCCATTGTGAGTCTGTAGTTGTACTCTGTACCCTATTTATGGTTTAGTGGCAAATAAATGTATATGCCTTGAAAATTAGATGGGCAAATTGAGGCCAAGATTCTCAAGAGTGACTACAGTTTTTGTTGGTCTTACAATTTTGGTTGTTAATTTGATATGAATGGAAAGGGTTTGACCTTCAGAAAGATTCAAATGACCATCCATAGAAATTCATGTTCCTTTTATGCCATCCATGATCAAGCACCCAACATTTTGCACCTTTGACAATCACTTTGGAAAATCTTCATCAATGAGGAACCCAGCAGTATTTTGCTTTCTTATGCATATGGAATAGTCTTTATACCATAAAAATGTATATGTATATATGCAAAGGTGTGTGTGGGGTATATATATATCTCTATATATACATCTATGTGTATTTTTATATATGAGTTTTTCTCCTTTTAGCCATGGCAAAGAGTGACATAATTGTCGTACACATTTTTTAAAACCAGCAAGGAATCCGAGAAGACTATTCTTTCAGTTTATTTTATTAGCTAAAGCCTTTAAAGCAACAGTTTCCCCTGACCAAAAGTTAAAAAGGTATAGAAGTATCACTTGATCCTTGGGTCATGGGACTTCTTTTCAAGTATACTGAAATACCAGAAATCTCTTGAAGCAAAGCAGAGCTCCAAGAATAGAGGCAACTTTTACATTCTTTTAACTTACTCTTTCATTGATGTTTTTCTAAAATAACTGTTTTGCTTCTGCACTAAAGATGAAGGCAGTAGGTATGAAAGCAGTCTTCACAAGTCAGAAATAGAAGGCTTTCATTCTGAATTCCTTTGCTTTTGTGCATTTTCCAGAATCCAGCTTAATCCATTTTGCACTTGATTTTTTTTTTTCACAGCTTTGATAATCGTATTCTGACTGTGTACTTCTAGGTATCTGGTTTGAATCATTTTCATCATTGCTTACTGCGGTAGCCAGTTCAGGAGTTGTACAAATAAAAAATGATTATATCTATTGAATTCCTTACTACCAGCTTCGATATCATAATTGTCAACCCAACTCACATTTCTTATAATTCTCCTGTGAAGTCATGAGTGGTCTTTGGATTATTCAGTAACCTGACAGTTCTGAGACACAGTGAATTTATCTGAAGCAAAAGAACTGCTGCAGTGTAGCTTTCAAAGAGTTGCTTTCAGTTACATTGTTCGGTTACATTGCTAGAAATCTCTTATGGGAGATAAAGACCACAAATGTAAATAAAAGCCACTTTTAAGGAAAATGCATAGGGAAGAGTCTGTGTTACATTAGATTAGTGGTGATTGTCTTTGTAAGACATTTTCCACAGAGATGGCTTTCTCTCTGGAAGCCACTCTGAGCTATGTTTAGGATGATGAATTGCTGTTATTTGTCTCTGATCATAGTAGATCACTTTATAAGTGATACCCGCTGCTTTGCAATGTTAGGCTATTTGCCTCTCATGTTCCCGACATTGAGCACTTTAAGAGCACTTTAAGAAACAGTACAAATGGGACTAGCAAAAGACAAATGCATTAAAATATTCAGATAAGTCTCTTGTTCTGAGCTCTTAGGAAGGCTAGTATGAGTAAGACTCAATTCTTAAGCAGTCCCTAAGTAAATGAGATACAAAAAAGAAACAGGTGTTTTTCTAAATGAAATGCTTGGATTTTTGCCTTGCTTTTTAAGGTGACAACATTTTTGATTCAAACTTTCTGAATGAAAGTAATTTCTGAAAAAAAATAAAAAGTTTAGTCTCGAGTGCATGTATCTCATTTGCGTCTTGGTCTTTCTAGATGTGCCGTGTGTGAAGCCCCTGCTATGGTAATAGCTGTTCACAGTCAAACAATTCAAATACCACCATGTCCTGAAGGCTGGAGTTCACTTTGGATTGGTTACTCCTTTGTCATGGTAAGTGCACTGAGCTGAGAAACTGTTTGATACGCACTCCCGGTCTGGGAAAGTTCATACCTGACTGTCAGTTCAGATCTCAGGAGGGCATTAGACCTCTACCCTTTCTGTTGACTTTAAAAGGATTCAGGCTAATTACTAAATGAGAATAATGCAGTAGCATTTTCTTGTTAATTTTTTGGGAAATGCACACAGCATGCTCTCTTGTTTGCAGCTCCAACAAAGGATCCAAGTGTTGAATAAACAAGGAAATAAGCATAATTTTCTACCGTCCTTCCTATGCTGCATCAGCTTCCTGAGCACAGCAGTGCCTATCTTGTTCCCATTTTTTTGATAAATAAGCCTTCAGTTTTCAACTGGTATTTTCTGTCTTTCATGCTGTTTCCTCAGCTGTATCTATACTAGTAAAATAAACAGGGCAAGGGAATAGTCTGAAAAGTCAGTCCATAGCCCTCCATAGTGGTTAGTTGTTAGCATGCTGTCATGCTCACAGCCTACAACAACAGCCACTCTCCCAGGTGTGGTGTGGGCATGATCTGAGACAGTGTGGGTCCAGAGGTGTGAGCACTTGGCAGAGGGAAAGAGGTGACTGTGATGTGGGGAAGGAACTGGGTTTAACTATTCAGATATAAACCATACTGGTCTGGCATGGACCTGAGAGACAGCCATGCCCTT